>NC_134175.1:14204189-14839607 GCF_964188355.1 Buteo buteo
TGGAGCAGCTGCAACACAATCCTGGTAAAAATCATCCCCTTTTCCTGATGCTGCTGCACTCCTGCCACCATGAAAAGCTGCACAGATTAAAATGAAGAAAAAGAACCACTCACCATTGGGCGGTATTAATTTGTTGTTGAATGCTTACACGTTGACAGAGAGGAAAATATGAAATAGGCAATGAGTCTTTCAAGACAGAATGAATACAAATGTAATAATCAGAGTAGAAATACAATACAAGAGACAACCTGAAAAGCCCCAATTCAAATGGGAGCAGAGTGACTCTCACCCAGCATCTTGACTGACTAGTGGATGAAAAGACTTCACACAGAAACTGCACTTGGGTACAGCGCAGAGCCATGGTTGGGTAGAGATCTGTCAGGCAATGACTTCCCAGCTCCCTTTTGAAAGGTCCTACCTGGAGATGGTCTTGGAGAATGGGGCATGTTCAATAAAACCTGTGCATGCTACTGGCGAAACAGCAAGTCCACACAGAAGTTGAGCTAGGCTAGGGGACAAATTTGGGCTAGGTGACAAAACCTTATATAGCAGGAGCACCTAACACTTGTGAACCTGCAGGCAATGAAGAATCAAGTCATAGAATATAAAGCTGTTGAAGGGGCTGCTGAGGCAGCTGACAGGTGTTGATGCTGGATTTGTAGTGTGTTCCCACTGAGAGCTGTATGCAAAGGCACAGGGTTTCTGCGCAGACTAGTGATGACTGTGGGAACTGTGATCATTTCTGGGTGAATATCTGAACCTGAGAAAACCACAAGAATTTGAACTAACCATACATGTAAGGGAGCACCTACAAAGTTTCATTTTTCTAAAGCTCTCTATTAACTGTAATGAAAACTTTTTTACTTATCCTTCATTAGCTAAAATGGCCAGGATTTTCACAGACCCTATGGAAGCTTGAATTTCAGTGGAACTTTGTGTAATGAGTGGAAGAAGTACATTTTCAGGAAATATGTGCAAACCCAAGAGCAGGGAAGAAAGACTGGAAAATAAATGCAAACTAGGGCATATCTAGTAGGCTTAGTGGAGAAGTTTTGTGTTCAGACACAGTATACATACACTTACACCACTGAGCTCTGAGCTACACCATCAGGACTAGGACAGGGACGGAAAGAACAGAGAAGTACTTCAGAAATTCAGTTCATTCAGTCATTTACTACAGCGCTGCAATGCTGTGTTAGCTGGTTTTGCCCAGTGGATGTTTTCCTAAAAGGGGAAGTCAACAGCGCTGGTACACTTCATACAGACAGTAAACTGACAGCAAAGGAAAGTGAAATGACCAAGACAATACTTGAACCACTAATTCACAGCCAAGTGTTCACATTTTCCAGGTCACCTCCATGCTACTTACTAACATTGGATAAAAGACAGTCCTTTTTATCCCAGCTGAAACTTCCCCAGGCATGGGAAGTGCTGTGCCCTGGTATACCTGCTCCAGTTTTCCAATCCAGTTGCACACAAAACCAGCTACTTCTGAGGAAAGTTCTCTTATGGAACAGGTAGCTATGCTGTCCATAAATATTATTTCATATTCTCAAGTCTAAACTTACTATTCATATTAAAAATATATGAAATACATTTTATGTTTGACATAATGTATGGTGTCATTATGCATACAAATGTCCATTCACTTTTGTAACCTGCTAAAGTATTGGCCTCAGCATCTCAAACCTGCCTGCAGCTCCAGTGATGGAAAGTTAAAAACATTCTCAAACTCCCTTCTATCTCTCTGAGTGTTGTTATGTGCACTCAGCAACATAAAGAAGTACCTGAGTCACACACAGATCTGATAAATTCCTAAGATATATAGACATATCTCCAAGTAGATATACTGTCAAAACCAAAAGAGTTTTAAAAATTAATTCAGAAAAAATTATCTGCATTAGACATGCACATCAACAATCCTGCTCCATAACAATGTTCAGGCATCTACCAAATTAAATGCTACTTCTTGTGTAGTGATCTTCACAGTGTTCAATCTTTTGAGCATCCAAGTTTCAAGGACATTATTGTAAGAACTGTCATAAATAAAAAGTACTACTTAGACAGCATTTTACACCCTGAACAGATTAAGCCTCTGTTGAAGTCTTACTCTCCAATGAGAATGGAATTAGTGCCCATTTTACAATGTGGTGAAAAGGAATTATGCTGGCATACATGGCTGAAAGCTGTGGGAGGAATCCTGACACTATGCTTAAGCAAAGCAGGGCAAAACAAATTTTCATTCCATTTTTCAGCTAACACTTAGCACTCAGCATGACTCTTAGCCTATTATATATGTTTTGCAGGTCAAAATTTTCAACCACATGATTTCCATTAGTAAAGAATAAAATACAACTAAAAGTTTGTCTTTTCAGAAGACACCATTATATTTTTTTTTAAATGAGAAATGACATTTTAATTTTTTTTTAAAAAGTGCCTTCAGTGTGATTTGATTATAAAGCCCCAACAAATATAAGACGTCTTCCCTCCCCCCCCTTCTCCTTTCCTGTCTCCCTCATCACTAGGGATGGTATACATAGTTATTCCCAGATCTGAAAAGTAGAGCTCATTCATTAATTTTATTGGGTTTGTAATTTTTCAATTTAAGCCAGATCTTTCCTGATTATTGAAAGACAAGTAAGGATACCTCTTTTTTTCTTTTAATTATAAAAAATATGCATTTAACAAAAAGAAGCTCAAAAGGAAAACACATAATGAACTTTAAATGCAAATGACCTATAACTTGCATCCCATTTCTGCAAATTTTCAAATAAAATTCTAAAATCTCAACCAAAGCACTTTGGTTTTGATTGCAGCTAGCTTTGCCAGGCTTGTGTCCTTACCTTGACTCCCTGCAGGAAACTAGCAGGAAGCAGGATGCCCTGGGCTCCCCCTCCAGCCAGAGGATGCTCCACAGCAGCACAGGCTGGCCCAGGTTTGCGATCCTGATGTGGCAGGGCTCTGCCCTTTGTGCAAGCCATGCTGCTGTACAGCAGGGTCACCGCAATGACATGGCAGAGCTAGCTCAAAATTAAATTCATGTCCTTGCATGTCTTCAAGACACATATGGAGCATCTCTTATACACGGTAGGAATATATGACTAGAATAGCCTCTCAGGTCTCATTGGGATGTATGTCTACCCACTGTACAATACAAGATGGCACAAGAAGCATTGCATTGTGAGATATCACGTTATGTTCATTTTCTCTTTAGTGAACTGAACTACAAATAAATGACTCTGAAACCAGCATGAAATGAGGACATATCACCAATGGGGTTTTATAAACATTATTTGTTAGAAGATGTAACTCTCTTAACAATATATGACCCATGACTAATTTCAGGAGGTCAAGGTGATCTTTGCCCTCCACTGTGTAGAGCATTATTCTTCTCTAGAGAAGTTCAGAGGTTAATGAATAAAGTGACAGCGAAGAAGAAACAAGACTAAGCAAGAAAATGCTTGTTCTTGGGCTCTGCTATAAATAATGCTCTCATTAAAATTCTGCCTTGGAAGAAAGGCAAGTCCATTAGTCTAGGAGCTAATTTTTACTGGCTCCTTAGATGTATGCATATTAAAAATTCAGCCTTTATAATTGCCAGCCATCAACCACCTAGTCAGTGCTGTTCTTGGAGTTTTTAATTATTTACTTCATTTGCATAGACACTCCAATTTATGATCAACCATTTAGTTATCAAGGGACAGTTTTAGCAATTCCTCTTTTACATTTTTATTTATTCCTTTGGTATCCCTAGCAGGAGCGCTGAGGAGGCCTTGCCCGAGCTGCGCAGCAGTGGGACAGGCCCACCCCGGCACCTGCAGCCTGCCGCCATCACGTGTAGCTGTGCTTCCCCGCACCCTTTCTGCCGGGGCCAGGGCACAACGTATGGTGCAGTTATGCAGCATCCGCTAAACACCCATATCCCACCTCTCAGCGTCACAGTAGGGTGCAAGGACATCCCTCCTACCCGAGACCTTAACCTCCTCCTCAGCTGCTGCTGAAGGCCCTTGCCTAGCACCTTGGCCTCAACAGAGGACGGAAGAGCTCACACCTGGGAACGTGCTGCCTCTTTGCTACGAGTGCTCTGGCACTTTGCCCCAAAGCTGTTCTCCTTTGGGTTTTCAGTTTGGAGCGGTTTTCTCCTCCTCCCACAACCTTGCTCTGTTGCCTGAGGATACTACTGCTGCAAAACCTCCGCCACCGTTGCCCTTCCTCATTGTGAACAGGTCTTGGCTTTTGTCTGTTCATACTTCTGAGCAGACAGTACATGTTTCTCCTCAAAATGCTGTCTGCCCAGCTCCTTGGACACACAAAAAGGTGAGAAAATATAGGAAGACACAGGCTCTGAAAAGAATGAGTTCTGCAGTTGCACAGGAGCGCGCCTGTCCCACCACTCCCCCCAAGCGCACGCCCTGGGCAGCCAGGCTGCACTACTGCTGCCGATGCACTCTCCACATTGTCCCCCTTGGGCACCGCCGGCCCAGAGACAGCAGTCAATCTTGAAAAGCCACCCGACTTTTTGTTCATCCTTAAAAACAACTAAGTTATCGAACAAAAGACGTGTTGTCTGTCTTCAGCGTTCAATGGCAGGCTCCAGCAACAATGGGAATGATTGATTTGTAATCCCTGGTATCATTGTGCTCCTCCCTCGGTACCATCTCTGACGGCTTTTTGCAGACAGGATACCAGACAGCAAATGCGAAGGGAGCAAAGCAGCCTTGCCTGGCAGGAATGGAATTGATTACCAATCCCTCTTTCTGCCAGGCAGAATTTCTTTGCTGCAATTCATACTTTTCAATGGGCTGTCTACAGACAGCCTCCAGATGGCTTTGGGGGAAGCGAGGGCAACGACACTAGAGATTACAAATCAATCACTATTATAGAGCCTTTTATTTGGTAGAAGCTTCTGAGCAGAAAACAGATACCAAAAATATGTAATATGTCCTGATTTTTTGTTTGCTGTTTCCTTTCCTTAAGCTCCTTTATGTCCTCTTTTCCTCCTGACACCACTGCTTTCTGTTTTTTCACTGCTTTTACTTCTATCTTTCTTACTACATATTTCTCATTTATACTTGATTTTATCCTTCTATCATCTTTCTCACTGCTAACCTACACCATCCATAGCTACCTGATATGGAAGTAAAACATGATCTTTCTACTCTACGCTGTTGTCTTCCCTTTCTTTCACACCCAGATCCCTCTTCTCAAAAAATGGGACAGTAACACTGACAGAGAATGGAGCAAGGTCTACCTAATTTTTACTGACTTGAAGCCACCGCAATACATCATTCTGACTGCTTTTGCTCATAGCAGTATGTCGGGTTTAGTACGATAGGATCCACACAGTAAGGACAGAAGGTAACAGAGAGTCTGGCAAAAGATTGCAGCCTCTCAGCTGCAATATAAAACATCCAGGGAAAGCTCCCCATATGCCAGGGTACACCCACACTGCTGGGCACTGAATGTGACACTTGTTGCATGTGTGACACTTCTTATCAGTGCATTAATTTTACAAGGGAGATCATGGGTGCAGTCCCAACTAGCCAGAGGAAATCAGAATATATTGTTATTCCAGAGCTTTCATGTGAGAACAGTCCTGAACACCCAGCACACAGGTCTGATTTTACTCGCATTTATGCTTTCCTTCATGTTTTAATTCATGTTCTGTTATTAAGAAAACTGTTGTCAACTAGAACAAGTGAGACAGGTATTGACAATGTGTTTGTTGGGGGGAAATAGACTTCTTTTAACAATAGACCTGATCAAGAAAGAGGTCAGTTTAAATAAATCAAGTGACATGCATTTAGTAAAATAAATATCAGCAGCATTGAAAATCACCTTCTAAAAAATTTTGTCTTACTGAATCAAAACAACTTTCTGTTCTAAAATATTAACAAGTTTAGATTTAAGTATATTTTTAGACACTGAAAAATAGATCAAAATCGTCAAAGGAGAATATTCAAAATTCTGGAGACACTACAGTTTGGTTTTGCAGAACAGAGACTTTATCCATGTATTGGTACACACAAAGTTTTCAAACTATTGACTTTTCATCCTAATCCAAGTAGGAAGTTTTTTTTTTCAGAACCTCAGAAATGCATTTGATTGTTAAAAAAACACTTCCTCCCAGGAAGGATGTCACTTCATTGTTCAGAGATCCAAAATTAGGGTAGAAAATGTGGATATACCTCTTAGAACCAGCATTTCCCCTGCGTGAAACATCCACTATGAATTTTCAAGTATACTAGCTGTTGCAAGGGACGCTTCTGAGTTGTGACACCACTACTGTAAGGTAGACTACATGACACAGTTCAAGCCAGTCATCTTCTACAATCAGATGAATTACTACAGCCAGAGAGTAGCATTTTCGTAACAACACAAGAGCACAAAGCTGTGGGCTGAAGACTGCAAAGAAAACACTTTGCAGCGGGGCATGAGAGTGCCATGAAAACAGCATGGCTTATACAGCAAAGAGTGAAGCTCAGATTTGATGTGTCTTGCTAAAGTAATCAACACCGTGTCCCTTCATACCTCATCCAAACTCTTGAGAAACACAGTAAGATGGTGGAGGATGTTTTTTTTACTTAAGTTTGTTCCATTTTGCTATATCTCCAGTTGCACAGTATTGGGCTGAAATCAAGAAGTGAAAAGAAACAAAATTAAAAAGAAAAAAAAATGCCTGCATGACCCATTTTACGCATCTAATACAAGATATGCGGATCCAAATTTCTATTTATGATAATTTTTTTGAAAGTATCAATTCCGGCCAGACATACTTGGGCTCCCCCAGAGCAGCAGAGCAGCTCTTTTGCACAGCCCATGCCAGGCACTGTAGAAGGTCTGTGCTCTGACCTCAGAAGCC
This sequence comes from Buteo buteo, assembly GCF_964188355.1. NCBI lineage: Eukaryota > Metazoa > Chordata > Aves > Accipitriformes > Accipitridae > Buteo > Buteo buteo. The sequence goes on from NC_134175.1 coordinate 14,211,052, forward strand.
CTTTTGGAGGGGCCAGCACTGAAACCCTCCAGCTTCCCTCCCAGGGGATGAAGAAAATTTTCACTGGGATGCTGCCTAGCATATAAGAGACATTTGTAAAACAAAGATGTTTCCACAGAAATATTCAGGTCAATCAGCATTTTATGATGAAATTCTCTTTCACCAGATAATTTTCAAACAACATTAACAGAGATTTTGTGTTTAGGTTTATAACACATCCTTAACCTCTATAATTATTTGGAAAACTATATATGACAATAATTGTGTTAATCTACTGATTGAACTATTGGAAATCTTGAGATTTTGACAAAATATTTCTTTTTATTACACCATTTCTGACAGTTGAATATTGCTGAAAATAAATAGCAGGAAATTATTTTAATACAGTCTTACTGCACATTACTTTAGAAGATTGGTCTAAATTGCTAAAGACAGAACCAATTTATCTAAACAGAAGTATTTAATACCAGTATGGATTACCATTATATAGTCAGGTAGGCAGAAACTATGGATAGAAACTGCAATGCTTTTTCCATTTCTTGTCTTAAATTAAGAAAAAGAGGGCTGCTCTAGAACAAGTCAAAACATTGCATTTTATACTGAAAAGAACATGTCCTCCTTCAAAATCTCTGCTAATTTAGTGATACTCATAGAGCAATTCGGTGATATACAGAAAGTTTGTCTTATTTGACACCATTTGCAATCCATGTTACCTGCACCTGAAGGCTTGATCATTTCCTCTAAGCTCATACACACAATGGAAGAAGATTGATAGAAAAGAAAAACAATTTTTTGTGGCTTTTTTGTCTGCGAATGAAGGCAGTAAGCCACTGTTTTTCTGAATCTGTAATTTTTTGCCTCTATGTTAGACAGATGTTTATCTAAATCATTTAAATCTCTGTCTTTTCTGTTTTAGACACATTTAGTATTAAGGGATGCTCCCTGAGTAACAGCATACATTAAAAGTTAATTAAGAGGAAGTTAAAGGATAAGGAAAGTAATTACTTTTTTCATACCCTCAACAGGCATTTATTTCATTTTGGCAGGTTAAAAACGAGAAAATTCAGAGAAAAGGTATGAGAATCGGCAATACATATTTTTTAGGAAAAAGCTTTATTATCCATTTCCTTACATGCTAACTAGAAAATGCAATCCACTTGCTAATGTTGAGTGAGACTAGTAAGTAATATAAGTTGCTTCATTAAATTGTTTAATAACCAAACTTTTCAGAAGTGGCATGTCTAAGTCGAATTGCAGGCAGTTATGGGCTGTCATCACAAAACCAACCCATTTTTGAACATTACACTAGTAGACATTATTTACTGGTTTTTTTGTTGTCATGCAGTGTTGAAAAATAATGTCTTTATCATTTTAGGTTTAATAAAGCTATTTACTCTTGACTACTAATTAATGTTTCTGAGTGTCGTGGTTTAACCCCAGCCAGCAACTAAGCACCACGCAGCCGCTCACTCATTCCCCCCCGACCCAGTGGGATGGGGGAGAAAATCGGGAAAAAAAGTAAAACTCCTGGGTTGAGATAAGAACGGTTTAATAGAACAGAAAAGAAGAAACTAATAAAGATAATGATAACACTAATAAAATGACAACAGTAGTAATAAAAGGATTGAAATGTACAAATGATGCGCAGGGCAATTGCTCACCACCCGCCGACCGACACCCCGCCAGTCCCCCAGCGGCGATTCCCCGCCCCCACTTCCCAGTTCCTATACTAGATGGGACGTCCCATGGTATGGAATACTCTGTTGGCCAGTTTGGGTCAGGTGCCCTGGCTGGGCATGAGAAGCTGAAAAATCCTTGACTATAGTCTAAACACTACTGAGCAACAACTGAAAACATCAGTGTTATCAACATTCTTCGCATACTGAACTCAAACATAGCACTGTACCAGCTACTAGGAAGACAGTTAACTCTATCCCAGCTGAAACCAGGACACTGAGAGAGCAAAATACATTTAGAAAAATGTGTGCACACATACTCATCCACATTTGTAGACGCACATTTTTTAACTTGCAGGTATGTGTTCAACGATTGTTTAACTTTCATTTATAGCAAGTCACACTCCATTGGAAACACAAGGTTCTAAATTAAAAATAAAATCTTGATATCAATATATGCATTTTTCCTCCAGAAAAAGAGTACTTTCTGGATTAAAAAAAAATTAAAATTAATAACAAAAAAATGTCACGAAGGAAAAAAAAAAATCAGTCTTAGCCACAGCAAAGCTGCTCTATTTAAAGTAGGACAATTAGACAATTTTTCTTCTAAAATAAAGCCCTCAAGCTCCAAAGATGTTATGTGTCCTGATGTCAGGTCTCAGAAAGACTGTACTGGAGATGAGTGCATGCATACCCTTAAGGCTGATCAGCTGCAGGGTGTCCTCAGCCACCCCCAGAAAGGCAGTCCCCCATGGGGGAATGTCAGCCCTCTCCCTGCCTATGCTCAATTGTATGCAGCTGAACTTCATCATCATGGGTCATGTCTGTTGCTGTCCGTGCCGGGTAGGGGGGAAGGAATTTGAGACATGAGGCTCTGCATTATTCAGAGAGGAACTGACACACGGCTTATTTTTAATAACATGATTAAAAGGCAACAAAAAATGCGAATACTCTGCAAATCCATAGAAGATCTTGCAAAATCCTTTTTTCAGATTTGGAAAGGAAAGATTTTAGAAGGAACCAAATTCACAAAGCCCCACCCCTAAACCAACATTATTCAAGTATGTTACACAGTTTTTCCCAGGATAAAAACTGTGGGGTTTTTTTCTTTTATTTTTTTTTCCCCTCAAAGCATGTTGCATTTCCTATCCTATTTCATACAAACTTGACTTTTTAAAAATTCAAATTATATTCATTACAAATATGCCTGAAGCCTATTAGCGCTTTAACTGTGGAAAATAAAATACTGAGGCCCCAAGTTTCTTATGTGAAAAGGTTTGACTTTAAGTTATCCCATAGCCCTTCTCTGTAACAGTGGCACTGCAGGAGAGCCACAGAGACAATTTGGGGGTTGGTGGGAGACCATGCCTAACAAGGCATGTTCATGAGGTCTCCCAAATGCTGCAGGGCCAGTGAGGGCAGGTCTCTCCATTTCTTACTTAACCAAAGGAAAGCAGAATGACCAGGACCAACATGGTTAGGATCATGGTTAAAATACAAATTGTGTGACTGTATGCAAATTTTCACAAAACACAGAAGGAAAAGAAAATAAAAATAACAAAAGTAACTGTCACAATTATAAACTTTAAAATAAATGGCAAGTAGAGTTAACCAAAGGGCATTTTTCAAGAGGATGCATACTTTCTGGGGCACAGGCCCTGAGACAGGTGGACATGCTACCTGCATTTCCAAAAAGCATTGAGTCCCAGACTCAACTTTGTAGGGTTCCATCTCAACCAGTAAAACCAGTTGCATGCCATTACTGGATGAGGCTGAAAAGGGGGGAAGGGTTTGGCAGCAGGATTGGGGTAGATCTTGGAGTGCAATGTGTATCCTGACCACTCCTGTGGCTTCTTGCTAAAGCAACTCTTTGTTGCTTTTGCACAAACCTAGTATAAAACAGAAGAGATTTAAATAAAAAGTAGGACTGTGATATAGTCATATCAGCATACATCACTGAGTACCTCCTTTCCTGTGAGCTTGTTCACAGTGGAAAATTGGACCATTGATATTTATTCTAGTCACTAACTGGGGAAGATTACGTACAAAGGCTTTGCCACATTGTTAAATTTTGCTTCTCACCCATCAGTTTTCTCCCAGTGTTTCCAATCTGTGTGTGATAAATGTCTTATTTCTGAAAGATTATTGCTTCTCTATAAAACATTTTTGAGGAGAGGGAGAGGAAAGAAACAATCAGCTAAGGGACTGGCATGTAAAATACTATCATTTACAAAATATTGGCCTGAAACCCACTTGGAGGCAGAGAAGCTGGGCTTGAGCCACAAAAGAGGAAAAACAGGAATGTGATAATCACATTTTTATTTTTAGAGAAAATGAAAAGCTAAATAAACTGTAAAACTAGCATTTACCAGTAAATCCTTTCTGTCCTGAAAACCACACTGAGTGATGCAGGAAGTCAGTTCTCAGGGGATCAATTGGTGGTACCTTTTTGGCAGCGTCTCATTCCTCCTGTGTCGGTGCCAGGACACTAGGTCCTGAAACAATTAATTTTAGTAGTGCTGCAGCAAACTACTGCCAGAAGTCTAAACTTGAGAGACAACGATGCTGCTGCTGAAGCTTGTTTTTCTGCCCTAGCTCTGAAATCACCTCACAATTAAGAGGGGCTCTGAGATTGCACTCCTGAAAAGAAGCTGACGGACCTCAGCCTGCCAGGAAAGCAGGACACGAAGCATCCAAACATAGCATCTGTGAAGGGATTAGTGCACTCACAATTGGATTTGGCATGGGATAGTGTGTGTGACTGGGACTTATGGTAGGGATGAGGAATTGTGTGCTGACTGCTTTGATAAATTTTACAAGGATACACAATTGATAAATGTGTATCCTTGAGGTAAGCCTAATTGTTCTAAGGAAAAAAAAGGAGATACCATTAAACACAGGAGGAGAAAACACACACAGGAAGTTCTGTAAGCAATCCCACAGCACTCTGAGGAGAAGCTTGCCTCCAGATGAAGAGCCTGGGCAAATGTTACGATGCAAGAAAACCTGGCTGTTAACTAGAATGACACAGCAATTCACACCACTGATTGGAATACAGTCCTGCTGTTAGGAAAGTCCAGACTGGCACAGTGACAGAGACAGATCTCTTTTCATTGCTTCACATAAATTACAGCATGTAATTTGCATTGTACTCATTGCTGCTCAGTGGGGACACTTGGGGTTCTCAGGATACCAGAACAGACAGTTCTCCACAAAGTGAGTCACTGCTAGTTTTGACAATTTCACAATTACAACACCATCGCATCACCTCATCTGCAAGACAACAAAAGAACATACGCTCCAATTTCTATAGGCAATACAAAATCCCATCAAGGTAGTCTACTGGAGCAATTTTAAATAGAATTGTACAACACAAATTAGGTGCTGCCTCATTGCTTCTCCTCTCGAATAGCCCGTGCTAATGTCTCCCAATGTCGACATCAATACTGTACAACACCTGAAGCTCCTGCTCAGGACACCTGTCATACATTTTTCATTCCATCTCCACCACTTTAGCAACCAAGTCTATCTCTCATTTGCATCAGTTTAATCCTTTCTACAGAATCACCCAAAAGACATGAGGGGAGAAAAAGATTCCAGAAAGAGAGAATTGAATATGTTCGTATTTTAGGACCTCAGCTGAATCATCTTTAGATTATTAGTATACAGCACACAGTGAGATGGCAAGACTCTTACTTTTTAATGTGGTTTTTTTCCACGCCCTATGCTGCAGTCTACATCAACAAGAAAGGGTGAAAGGGGAGATGGAAAAGAGGTGAAGTGACATGCCTGCTACTCATAAGCAAATTCCTGGCTGTGTGACGAAGAGAAGAAGCATCTCCCAAATTTTCCATCAGTTTCATATTAGACCAACCACACTGCCTCTTAACATAAAATGTCCTCAACTATTTATCATGCTTATAAACATGGAAGCTGAATTCAGTTATAATCAGAGTTGCATTTTGGCCTCGGACCATCAAATGTGAACAACACCTCGCTGTGCTGTTGCCTTGGGGGTATCAGAGCATAAAACTCTTTTAAACCTGTGTCTATCTGGCAGTTTTCTGTACATTAAATATGTACTACAAAAATTCTATCATATGGGAAATGTTTGAAGTATGAATTACAACTGCAAACTTTTACTATCCATCGATGCTGCATGGGGCATCCTGCTAAAAACCAGTTTGACAGCCTACAGCTTTTCCTTCAAAACTAGGACCCTCAACTGTTTTGCAGATGACACTTAAAATTGACTACCTAAGATTTCTTGAAGCAGCAAGAAAATATTTTTAAGCAAATATCTTGCAAGGTCTGAAATTCCAGTTTTTTGAACACAGAGCTGAAGTCATCCCAAAGGTCTGCCTCCTTTTCTGTTCAAGCCATTTCCCAGACAGTATCTCATTTGGTATTATGAAAAGGACATGTGAGCAGGAAGTCTAAAGAAGCCACCCACTGAGGCTGTGGGGAACCAGAATGGGAATAAGTCTATATACAAGCAGTAGCGGTTAGAAAGGAATAATCTATACAAAGAAACAGATTGATTAATCACCAACATTTTGATTCAGTATTTACCAAACTGGAAAGCTATTTATTGAAAATATATTACTTACCTCACAAAGTTATTATTAGTAGAAAGGAAAATTATTTGTAAGGTTTGGGGTTTGTTTGGTTTTTAACAGATCTTTTTGAGAATGTGTAGCCACAGTCACCATGTCCTTAGACTTCTGAAACTTAAGTTCTTACAGCTATGTCTGGGAAGGGACAGTGGAATACATGGTTTGATATATAACAGCTCATGCTTGGACTAGATAGTCTCATCTTTGAATTTGAAAAGTAAAAACCCATCATAGCATATTCTGTGTAGACAAGTGTGTCCAGATGCCTTACTTCAACCTGACAAAACAGCAGCTCTGTACTTAGTAGCACATAAGAACAGCTTGTGGGGAATCCAGATAAAAGGAAAGATAACAAACAACTCTTTTTCTTCAGCATAACATGGTAGAGCATTGTAGGTGGGCAGGTGGAGAGGTGGACATGCTGATCCACTAAGAGGACCTTTCATAAAAAGTTCAGGTCTATAATCTGCTTTCCTCAATTAATATGTGAGGAAAGAAGATTCCACAATTAACTGTGGAAAGGAAAAAGAACATTTAAGATGCAATGCCTTTAACTTAACAGACTAACAGATCTTTCTATTTCTCATACAATTCCCCCCCGCCTCATCAAGAATAGGAATTAGTTTTGAGCAAATGTGTTGAAGCAGAATCTAACTATAGAAAGCATGACAACTACTATCTAGAGAAAGTGTTTACAGTTGCTGTGCACAGTAACTATTCATGGGAGCTCAGTTTCCCAAATGTCTATAAAGCTCACGATATCGGATGACTCCTAGATACCCTGACATATACTTCTTTGCTGTACATGCTTATCTGAATTCTGTCTCCCTTGGTTTAATGAATTTCCCTGTGCACAGGAATATACATGTTCTACAGGCACAGGAGGTGCTGACTATGGCAGGTGTTTGCTTAGCAAATTTCCCCATCCATGCTTCAAAGTTTGCCTTAGTTTCTGATTAGGTTGCACATGCAAGCAGTATGGTGATAACTGAACTACATTTTCAACAGGCTCCAGAACAGGCTGTCTTCATACCTATGAACTATTGCACCAATTAGCTACTTTTGCAGTGATATGCAAGTTAGACATTTTATACTGACAGATCTGTGGCACAGGGTAAAGTATTTGTAATAGAGCTTTCATCCCAAATGTGTTTCTTTCCCTGACTTTTCAGGACATGATAGCTAAATTTCAGAGATGATGCAAAAGCTGTGACTGATTTTACTTCATATAACATTATGAGCACCTTGTGAAAAGCCCGCAGTACAGAATACAGTCAGTATGAAACTCAGTAGTTCTCCATTCAGGGGAAGGCAAACAGTGTCTGGCTGCGTACCCTGCTTACAAGTGACTATTTTTTGCTTGTAGATTCCAAACTTCCTATCAGTTCTTAAATCCTCCAGTGTCACCTTCACTTATGCTCTGTCAAAGGCAACAGTGTTAAGTGGTCTTTTGAAAATTTTCTGGCAAACACCTTTGTGCTTTCCTCCCTGCTACCTTTCACACCTATAAACAACCATGCACCAACTTGACTGACCTCTGAAAATTTCCCCTTACTTCTCATGCCTATAAAAAAGTTGCCAGTAAATGGTCTGTGTAGTACAAAGCATTGTTTATGATGTTAAACCATAACATAACAGTTTCACTGAAATTTTGTGCTCTCTTTGGCTGAAGCTTCTGGCTTCTGATTTGGTTATCAGCTGTCTGGAATAGAAGCATACTACAGCTATATACCTTCTACTGCACTTCACACAATGGAGGCCTGGTCTGGGAAGAGAGGTGTTAATATAATATCAACTAAGTAAATCTAGCTATTATTTTTAATTAATTTAGGTATTGTGTGGCCAGTGGTAATCTGGTAGGAACATTATTACACACATACACACACTAAATTGCTTTTTTACTAATGACTCATTTGTTCTATTCTTGCCTCTTTCAAAAAAGCGATTAAGTTGAAAATGACCTTTTGAAGATTGTACTTGTGGACCGATCTTTTCATTTTTAATTACTTGCTTGGCTTTAATTGTTACATTAGGTACTATTAAGAAAGCAGCCAGCTTCATAATCAATAATTTAACTAGAGTTTTAGGACCAGGAAGTCAATGCAAATCTTATTCTGCAGTCAGGCCTTTCCCAAAGCCTTTGAAAGAACTTTACTCCCATTTTGTTTCAAAGTGACATTGGCGACACAAAAATTAAATTCATACTTACTGCAATATATCATGCACACACTTTATAGATATACATAGGCAGCTGGTAAGAAGTCCACATTCAGGTCATTCTATTTGCTGCCCAGACAGGAATACAGCCTGCTCCTCTTACTTAATTTCTAAATAATCAGTGACACAGCCAAATGCCATTACACCGCACACTCCTACAGAATCCGCTCCCTGTATAGCACGCCAGGAGACACGCTATCTAAGTGTTTACTGAAATCTATAGCCAGACTTTTCCCCTGGCTAGAACTTCAAATATTTTAAATTTATCTATTTATAGTGCCCTAATTACTACTAATATTCTAAGATAACCAGCAGCAACTGAAAACTGATGCACTCTAATTTTACAACTGATGAAATCTGATTCAATCAGTAGTGAATTAATATCCTCCTCCATTTCACTTTTTCCTCTCTGCCTGCCCTTGCAAGTTTACAACACATCAGCATCAGTGATATATCACAGGGAACTGTCACAGTGGAGCTGTGAATTGCATGCCCTGCTGCCTGGAATATGGATATTCCTCATTTGTAATTATAGTCATGTGTTTCACATGACTACATCACTCCAAAATGCCTTGCACAGAAGCAACCCCCTAGCTGGTAAGGCATGAGTAAATAGATATTAGTGTGCTGAGACACACAGAGCCAAAACACCTCCCCATCACCTGTCCTTAGATTAGGGGGGACCATCCTGGGGAATGCAAGGGAAACAGCACGTGGATGAAAGAGAGCCTTAAACCAGAAGAGAAGCTTTGATGAAAGGCACAAAACCTTGCAAAAGGGTGGCTGCAGTGACCTGCTAGGAGGGTGGGAGGCAGGCAAGCAGGTGTGCTGGGAGGTTTGTGAGCTCGGCAGCAAACAGGAATTCAAAGGCCTATAGCTTGCTTGGGAAGGATCAGAGGACTGCTCTGACCATGGGAAAGCCAACAATAGGAGAAAGGAGCCAAGACTCGCTCTAAGACACACACTAAGTTAAAACCAGACCAGGCTGCACTGCAAGAAGCCTTGCCTGAAGGGTGTAAGCTTGTAGCTACAGGAGGAAACTCGGGCAGAGCCCCTGGGGAAACCACGACTGTACAGGAACAAAAGCAGCAGGCTGCAGAGGACCCTGTTGCTCTCTTCTCTACTAGTAGCAGCTTAAATGACTGTTAACATCATGATGAAAAGATGTTACTTTAATCTAACTAAATAACTACATCACTGCCAATAAGAAGCCATTTATACATTTCACATGAATTGGGAGTCAAGCTGGATGTTAAGCTTTAACATACAGAACTGTCTTGTCTTCTCAAAGACTTCTGTGTGAAATTAAGTAAGAGCGTAGCTTTTCTAGGTTGTGGAGGCAAGGCAGAGGAAGACAACGTGTTAAAAGGGGCTGCCTTCCCACAGGCAAAAGGACTCTGACATCCAGTGGACAGGCCTAGGCATGTCAATGAACAGGAACAGCTTCATAAAACAATAATTATAACCTCTTAAGAGCTGCTAATTCACCCAGAGCTTTAGAATTGTAGAATCATAGAATCGTTTAGGTTGGAAAAGACCTTTAAGATTATCAAGTAAAACTGTTGAGCTTTGTAGAACAAGGTAACTTGTCTGATCTGAAATGTTTGGAGTCTCATTTAAACCTAGTTTAACAGGGGAAAAAAGCCCATGAGTTCACCTGATTATACAGTTTGTTAAACTTGGAATTTAATGGTTTGATTTGGGAGTGAAGTAAGGAAGGCAAGAAAAAGGAGGGAGAAGTCAGTAATGGCAGGCCAAATGAAAGACAGAGTCATAGTTCCAGTCTGAGGGTTATTCTGGAGACAGCAGCCAAATAGTTTGAAGGGCAATGGTTTTCCTGCCTCTCAGGAAGAAAAAAAAAAAAACCACAGCAAAACAAGAACATAGGATACTTTCTTGTTTCCATCTGGGTCAACTGATCCAACTTGCAGAGTTATATTATCATTATTTGAAATATTTTATTTTAATCCACCTTCTTCCACAGAAGTTACTTTGGAGGAAAGTCAGAATGTAGCATTTTTAAAAATGACAGTGACCGTATCAAGCTTTTTTCCCAATTATTTTTCAAGATTAGAAAGAAATCAAGACATTTTTCCTCAGCGGTCTTTTTGGTTTTGAAAAAATTGGCACTAAGACTCTAGGAAAGCATTCTAAGCAGATTTAACATAAACCTCTTTAAGTTTTACTTTTGTCTTTCGTGATATTACTTCTTGGAGGAAACATAGTCTGTATTCATAGCTATTTGTTCTTGATTTCATATTTTACTGTGACTCAAACTCCTTTTCATATTAAGACAGGGAGTTTTAAAATATGAACCCATTATTTACAAATATGTAGAACAGAATCAGGAACACAAAATTTGTTACACTTCATGGCAGTAAATGGACTTATCCTTGCATGTCCCCTATTAACGGCAAAATAATTCAATTACACTAAGAGATTAAAAGTTTGCATGGAAGAGCTCTTCATATCCAACACTGACGACTTCCATCTTTGACTTTTGAAGAGGATTGACTTGAACCATTATCTGCCTGTCAAAGATTTTTTAAACGACCCATCCTGTCTATCCACTCAGCTCTTGAATTCATTTCTCAGGAGTTCAAAAGGGTTCAAATAAAACTGACAAATCCAATACCCTGAGGATATTCTGACTGACAATTTTGTGTCTAAGGTGTTTACTGGGGGATAAATCAACCGGAGTAAGCCAAAAAATGTAAAGATGACCAGATCGGCTTTCAAAATACCTCCCTTTGGCTCCTCTGTGCCTGTCTCATATGCCTGATGCTTAAATACCCTGACATTTTTCTGAATTTGCCTCGTGAATGCCCACTCCAGATGAACATAGGCATAAAAGCTCCCACCACAGATGGGCAGCATCCCTGCAAAGATCTGGGTGTTCCCACATACTCTAAGCTACTGACAAAAAAGTTCTGACAAAATCCATGTTGAAAACCAAGTAGTCTAAAAGATAATTCATATTTCACTGGAAGAAACAAAAATGGAACAGGTTATTTTAGAGAATTACTAATTTGAAAATTACTAAATTCTGACAAAATCAAAACTGAAAAATAAGTGGAAATTACTAGTTTGGAACAATTCCACTGAATTTAATCAAGTAAGAGTTAACTAGCTTTCAGGCACAATCCAGCTGCAACAGGAACTGCAGCAGGGCTGTCCCATGCCACAGACATCACACAGTGGGGGAAGATGGGCTATGTTGTGAAGGAAAAGATTGCAAGACTGGAGCTTAGATCAGCATCATTATAATTGTTCTACATCCATATAAAACACATAAGCAGCTAAGCCCTCACATTAAAATGCCGCACCACAGCTGGCACCCTTAGCAGAGAGCTCAAAAACTGGTATACATAAGTATTTATTGTCTGGTAGCACACAGTGTGAAAAGCCCTTCTAAATAGCCACTGTCCTTAAATGATCTGTATGACTTAAATCAGATGCCTTTTACAAGACCACAAAAATGCAAATTACACTGCACCAAATTCTTGGGTATTTACTCCACTATTTCTTTGAACTCGCAGACAGATCATTTCTGGATCTAAAGGTCTGTGGGGTAGATCACGAAAAGCCAAGAAAGAGAAGTCCCAAGCAAGCGGTATCTTACCACCACCACCTGTAACCACTCTGTAGAACAAGGGTGGCAGGGTTGCTGTGGGCGACAGGAAAGGTGGTGCCTGACATGAGGGCTGAGCACCCACTGTCACTTCTCCTACCAGATGGGGCATTCATTTGGGTTTCCCTGCTGTTGCCCAGACCTAATTGCATGGAAACTTAAACTCTATCAAACCTTGGCTAACATTCAAAAGCCATTAGTAGAAAATGATAAGCAGACATCGCGAGTACAGAAGCCTCAATTTATTAGGAAATAACGCTTTTAAAAGGACTGTACATAAGACCCTTCTTAATCCAATACCACATTTAAAAAAAACTGAAAACCTCCCCTAAAAGAACACCCAGCTGCCTCTCACTCTTTTCACTGACTACTTCTTCCTAATGTCTTTCTCTTAGTGTGGCCCTAAAAGTCCAGCCTGCCCTACTATATAAAATGTGGCTATACCACACTCACAAGCCATTTCCAGGGGCTGAGAGAACCAATTTCTTCATGCCCATAAAGAGATACCCCTGCACGAACCTGGAAGAAGGCTCTGCCTGGACTCCTACTCCTCTCCTTTGCTTTGGGGCAGGGGGAAACTTTACAGCAGTCTTTAAGGAGTATGATGATGGCCACAGCCAGGTTCTGGCTCGATGAGAATGAGTTATCAATTACTGGAAGTTATTTGCTGCTGTTAAGACAGGATTTTGGACAATCTCATTCTGTTTTTTCCTTTTTCCTCTGAGATTGGTGCCTTCATTATTCATCAAAGACCACACTACCTTGGAGCTTCTAACTTTTGGTTGTGCTGTTCAGCCCACAAATTACTGTCGAGGATAAAATTTGATGCACAGAGCTAGAACTTGCATCTGGTCAGTGTTCTGCTGCACTGTCTTAACCCTATTTAAGTCATCTTTGACCCAAATAGTAAAAAGCTGACATGCTTGATGCCTTCCTGTCTGGATGTCAGGGATATTAGTTTGATAGTGAGGTGGGAATGGGAACCTTTAATTTGTGTTATATGCCAGCAGGCTTCTTCAAAAGGAATGCAGAAAAATAGGGCTCATCTTAAATCACTGGAGTATACTGCATGAAGTCAGAAAGATATCCAGGATAATTAAATAATTAAATGACAAACACTTGAATATCAGTGACCACCAAAATGGACAAGAATCATCAAACAATATCTCAAATGCTTAGTATTTCACAAAACCAAATAGAAAAATAGAGCACTGTATGAATCTAGCTTTTTACAGAGCTGTGCATGTGCTGAACTTTATTCACAAGAATAGTATCACTGATGTGAATGGGACAGTCCAGTTAAGCAGACACACAAGTCTTTGCAAATCTTTGTCAGATGCATTCCTTAGGGCTAAATGCTGACATCTAAATGACAGTCACTGCACAACTTTTTCCAAAATGAAATATCCAGTTATAGAACTTGACATTTCAAAAATCAGAAAGCAGGTGAGGTAGTTAGTAAATCAATAAGTTTCAAATATTTAGTATGAAAAATCTGAGTACTTTTTTCCCCTCTATTTAATTATTTAAGTGTATAAATATTTGGCATTTTGTCTTTCTGAGAAAGAGCAAAGATACAGCTTGGCTCAAATGTTATCCAGACAAATCTGACTAGCCCCAAGAAATTACTCATCAGAATATGGGAGATGCAGATGAGCAGCAGACCGCTTATCATGAGAAGAATTAACCCAGGCAGGTGAACTTGTACTCTTGGGGTCTCATGTTCTTTTGCACCTCTCACATTTATCATTGGACACACTTTGCAATTCATGAGTAGAGATGCTCACTCTGATGTGTCAGCGAGAAAATATTCTGGTGAAAAGCCAGAATATGCTTGTCTTTCTATGAAACTGGCATAAAGAGAAATAAATTCCACAGCTTATCTTGGCATGAGAGCCATCAGCTTTACTGGCAAGAAATTCCTACCAATGAATTGCAGCCTCAGTCTCATACACCTAAATCTACTGGGAGTCTGGCACAGCATGAGTATGGTTCCTATCCAAATCCAACACCAACTCCATATTTTCTCCCACAATGTTTGGAAAGAGCCATAATCATCTAAATAATATTCATCCTTCTGTGCTCTCATTTCCCTATAGGCAATATATATCTTAGGTTTAAAATTACAGTCAACGTGCTGTAGATTTTTTTGAACTACTAGATCTGACCCTATATTATCCAGAAAAAAAAAAGAAAAAAGAAAAAAGAAAAAAGTAATGCCATGTGCTTCCAAAGTCTGAAGGCTGCCTTATAGCTTCAGCTTAGTAATTACAAAGATTTATGTTCCATTCTGCCCCAAATCCAGAGCTTATTGTCCATTCAACTTACGCCGCTTTTACTTACACTTCTCTGCATCCATTATCTTTAATAATAAAGAGCTGACTAAAGTTAATGATTGAAGAGCAAGATGTGATTAGTAATATGAATCTAATTTATGAGAAAACAAACCGGAGTATGATTTTCATGTTTCATTAAAATTATCTTAAATGTACTCCTTAATGCTAATTGATCTCACAGAGGTGAGAAAATATTCTATTCCAAATTAATGGGAGAAAAATAATTCATCTTCTTTCTGGAGGGAACATTTAATATCATTCAGTATTTAGAGGGAGACAGCATCTTCACAGTGATTTCACCACTTAAAGTGACACTTCAATGTGGGCACGTGTCCGAAATCTGCAAGATTTCCCACTGAACAGGGAAACAATTCAACAGAATAAATACACAACAAAATGCCATGCACAATGTTTTCTTTTCACAAAAGGTCTTTCCTATCTTAGCAAAATTACCCAAAGGTGAAAAATGGTGCTGGTGAAAGAAAATTGAGCAGGCATTTTCATAAGTTTATCAAAGAAATACCCTTTTATAATTCTGTTAATTTGCTATGAACACGAGATTACCAAGACATATGCAAGATAAAGTTCCCTGCAGGATTTATTGAAAACAAAACAAAGCAGAAATCTATTTTTCCACTGAGTTTTTCACTTTTGTTTGCATTTCAATATTTTTTTCTTTTTTTGAATTATTCATATTTGGATATAAAAAATTTTTACAAACCAACACATTTAAGAATAAGTCTTGACTGGCTTCATTTTAACTTGTGCTTTAAGCCCAGGATTATTATTAAATGACCCTCTATAGTCTGTTTCTATGGTCCATAAATAGAAATTGCCTAATGAGAATCTCAAATATTCCACTGTCATTTTCGTATCAGTTTTTCTTATCCTATGTTTGTATAGCTCTAATGGCAATACCTATTACAATACTCTAATTACAATACCTAATACACAGCGATAGCTCTTTGCTTCCTTCCTCTCAAATCCCTTCCATGAATACAACCTTCTCTATTCTTGGCCGGAATCTTATATCTTTGCACTGTTTGAGAAATGCAAAGTGACCATAATACCAACTGAAGTAGCAACTTGAGAATTTCAAGAGTTGCCCTATGAGAAATACCACAACAGCAGCAGTAATTATTGAATTTTCTGATGAAAGAGAAAAAAATTCCTCTTGCCTTGTTCTCATATTCTACTTGAACAGGATTTATGTATTTGGTCTACAAAGCAGCAGGGACAAATACACTCTCCGAGGTACTAAATCCATTTATACCTATACCAAAGAATGAAGGTAGAGAAGAATAAAGGAAGACATACAGAGTTCCTGACACTACCTACAGTGATATATTATGGAGATATTGCATGAGAAATCAGCTGTGAGTTTGGGGGTGGGGGTGGGGTGTCCCTTCTAGAGGAAGAATAAACATATTAGATTTCTATGCAGCTTGTTTCTTCTATGGCATTTCCCCCCATTTCCTTTGTACATAATGTAAAGGACATGCCAGCACTCACAAATGAAGCCAGACAAAACTGACCTTCAGCTGCTCTATCTACTGAACTCATTCAGCACAGTGTGCAGCAATGCAGTCTTCCAGACCCAGACCATTAGTTGCTAAAACCAGCACCACCTAATTAAGTCTACCTGTTTATTCAGTGATCTCAGTGCATGTCCATTTGTTGCACTGTGAGGACTCGGTCATTTCAGATGTCAAGGAAATGTTATATGGCGATATTTTTTGGTCAGTAGATAATAGCTGTGTTAGTGAATATTCTATTGCCACATCACCCTTACTGTCTATTTTCACTGGCTTTCATTTTTTCTCACACCATACATGTCATCACTTCACTTGAATTCAAGAAAGACCAAGAAAAAGACTGCTTACGGTTCTGGCATCCCAGAGAGATAAAGTCTTGTCAGCAGAGCTAGTGAGAACAGTGCTGGAGAACGGAAGAAACTCAATGCTATTGACTGAATCTTTATGGCCACACATCGTATATCTGCATCTCTCACTGCAAAAGAAAATAACAGAAATACAGCACTTGCCATTCAGGATAATAAGAACAAGAGATAAGTTCAGATAAATTAGTAATGCATTGCATGTGTCTTTCCTAGCCACTCTTTAGAAAAAAATGAACATTGACAGCTATTCATTACCCAGAGAAAATAAAAAAAACCCAAACCAGTTAGTGTTTGCTTCCCAGTAATGAAGGCCATAGTGGGAAGCTAAAAAGAAATGGAGAAGCAGGTTTTAAAAGATTGAATTGTAAGGAGCAACAATGAAAGCACCATTATATGTTTCCTGGGTGCATCCTCAAAAACCTTGTTGATGTAGAATTTAAAAGGAACATGGATGAAAAGATAGGATAGGGACAGCACCATTTCCTTTTTAAAGATATCTTATTCCTTCTTGCTTACAAAGGGTCTAAGAAATCTATAGCACCATCCCAATATGCACCTTGAAGAAAGCCAGACGGTGCTGGTAGCCTGCCTTTCTTCTCAAGGTCTGCAGAAAAACTTATGGAAACTAAGTGATGTCTGGGAGTTCTTCACTGAGGGTAAAGTCTTGTCACTGTGGACACCCAGGAGGCCTTTTCCCTACAAAGACGTCTCTTGCTATGCATGAGCCCCACCAGTAGCCATTATAAGCTGTAAGTTCTTAAGGCAGATGTGAGGAAACAGAGGTGAACCCCAAGCATCGAGGTCTTTACCATGAACTGACCACAGCTCAGATGGAATTACTCTGTGACATGATTTGGGAAGTTCTTTCAAGGCTGAAGACTTCCAACTATCCCGCCTTCTCCCAGCTGATCAGCTATGAAGTAATACCCTAGAGGTTTTTGTTTTGCTTTCTGTCCTGGTTTCAGCTGGGATAGAATTAACTGTCTTCCTAGTAGCTGGTACAGTGCTATGTTTTGAGTTCAGTATGTGAAGAATGCGGATAACACTGATGTTTTCAGTTGTTGCTCAGTAGTGTTTAGACTATAGTCAAGGATTTTTCAGCTTCTCATGCCCAGCCAGGGCACCTGACCCAAACTGGCCAACAGGGTATTCCATACCATGGGACGACCCATCTAGTTTAGGAACTGGGAAGGGGGGGGGGGCAGGGATTCGCCGCTCGGGGACTGGCTGGGTGTCGGTCGGCGGGCGGTGAGCAATTGCCCTGCGCATCATTTGTACATTTCAATCCTTTTATTACTACTGCTGTCATTTTGTTAGTGTTATCATTATCATTATTAGTTTCTTCTTTTCTGTTCTATTAAACCGTTCTTATCTCAACCCACGAGTTTTACTTCTTTTCCTGATTTTCTCCCCCATCCCACTGGGTGGGGGGGAGTGAGTGAGCGGCTGCGTGGTGCTTAGTTGCTGGCTGGGGTTAAACCACGACACTTTCTTATTTTTTTATTTTGTTTTCTTATCTTGTAATGAGTTAATTTCTGAGACAACACTACTGATCCTTCTCAGTTCAGGGTATGAACCTGATACAGATGGAACACAAGACGGGAAGCTTTTCCCATTGTAAGGAATAAAGACAAAAGCACTATGACACTGCTGTAGAGAATCAGTTCGCTCACAAAACAGCTGGAAGTTGGCTATATAGCTATGATCTTGTAAAAGCTTTTTGGCTTCTGTTTTGTTTTCTGTGTGCACACCAGAGAATAATGTTCCTTAAACCAGAGTCCAGGAGAAGAGAAAGAAGAGCCCAAGGGTGACTTACCAGGACAATACAGAAGGTAACAAACAAATCTGGGATTATTCAAACGGAACAGAATGGCAAAGGCTTAACTCCTACACAAGGATGTCAAGAGGGGAGACAATTAAAATGAACTGGCATTCACCACTCATTATGGCTGTATACAAAAGTTGTCCATGCTGATATGGGTTTCAGTCTATGATTTCTTTAGATATACATGAAACTTCATGAATTTGCAGTGTTTGTACTGTTATATCCTGTGAAAACATACAGGTAGATGACCATACCATGGAAAAACCTAATCAATGTAAAGTCAGTAGCAGTTCTATCCTCTTTGTTCAGCTGAGTCAAAAATAGTATGAAAAAATAAAAGCCAACAACTAATCATGAATTATTACAGCTTTCAGTGAGAGCTCAGAATTTTATTCCCTGCTCATGTGATTCTGACAGTAGAAACACACCTCCCCTGAGCTGGCTGCTGAATATATCATTGGGGCTTGCAAATTAGATTACTGGGTGTCTCTTAACGAAGAAATTTCTTACAATATTTATTAAGGAAGCTGTCAGCAGAGGGAATTAAAGATGTGATTTTTTTTTTTTTTTCTTCTTTTCTTCCTGCCTGTATGTCACCAGAAGACTCTTGGAGCTCTTGCAGGTTTTGTATCAACAGCACAGAAGATCAGTATCTGCAGATCAGATACAGTCCAATAAAGCTAAAGGGTTTTGATGGACACTACCCCTGATCAGTGATCTAACAAAGTGACTTCTCAGACCTATTTTAAAGCCTTGCCATTTCCCAGACTGAAATGCATATGCTGCACTGAGCTAAGCACCAAGCCTGTCCACACAGAAGGGATAGTAGAAGGAGATAAGTTGTTTCCGAGTAGAAATATTATCCAGGAAATATATTTCAAAGGAATATTAGATTCCACTGGTATCATTTTACAGAATCTATGTTTTTCTGTTATAGATAATACATTATACTATTCAGTTTTATCTGTTATATAGACTACATGTGTTATTTTATCACAAGGACTCATTTTAAACTAGTCATAAAGTATTGTGGCTGTTAGAGCTCGGTGCACAAGATACCTGATATTCATGATCACTTGATGTATGACAATAAAATAACTTCAATAAAATAATTTTTTGTTTCACAGTCTCATGGCAATGTTTTACACCACAGAATATGCCTTTTTCATCTCAGATCATATACTTTTATTTGTGTATAGGTATGCCATTTTTTAAAAGTGACCAATGATCTCTGGCTTGCCTGTTAGAGCATAAGGACTTTGAGTCACCAGTTTCTGACAAGCAAAATCCTACTGTGTATTTTTGTGGGCTCTTATTAGTTTTGAAAACACAGACAACTTTACATACCACAGTGTGACAGTGTTCCACTAGAAGAAAATGGGGTATTTTCCTGTAGTAACAGGATGTATGTAGATCCTTTTCAAAGGCAGGAGAATAACATCTTCAACCTTCTTGAGGGGGCTTCAGGTGAAAGAACACAGGAAGAGGAAGGAAAGGAAAAAAGAATATTTTGTTTGTGAGTCTCTGACATAAGATATGGACCATCCCAGCCAGACAGGGTGCAAGAACAGGCTTGTGAGAGATTAATTAGGTGCCAAAGCAGGAAGGCCCATTCAGAATCCCTTAGCAAGGTGAAAATGGACTAAAGTGATGGACCATGACAGCAGCAGAAGGGAAGGAAATGATTTGTACTTTTCCATCAAGAACATAAACACCCAGACCTGATGCAGTTGTCTGTCTCTCTCCTTGCCACTTCCATATCATTGCGTACTGATGAGTGAGCTCTGGCTCTCAAGATTTAATTTACCACTCTGGTAACTGACTGACTGATATTTCTAAGAACCTCCAACTGCTACATAAAATAAACTCATCTTTCCTTCCAGCTGAGATATAATTTCAGCAACACTGTCTTGTACACAAGCTATTTTTTGGTTGGAAAGGGAAACATTTTATTTAGATGGGTTTTTTCCATAAAAAAGAAGTTGATATGAAGGGTAGACCGTCACCTTGTTTTTCATGGGAGCTGATATTTCTAACAAATGGGTCATCTACATTAGAATAAATCTGTAGCAACATTCATTATCTTATGGTTTTTTCTCATTATGAACACATAGCCTCATGGATATAAGCTTCACCATCTCTGAACATTTCAGTTCAGAACAGAGAGGGAATCATCTATGAATAGTAGGTTAGGCACTTGCAGTACTCTTGTTGCTTACGTCCAGAGACAGAGAAAGAGGTCCTGACTAAATGATGCCATGGTGGAAATACTGCTCAGTAGTTCAGTATTTTGCAGATTGCATCGTGAACCTCATCTCAGACACCAATTCCAACCCTCATCTTTTACCTGTGTTATTACTACTTTTTCAATGTAAACCATCAGTTAACACATTTTCTTGACTTGACTAATCCTCAGTGTTCTCTTTTTTTCTACAAAGTCGATTTCCCTCTCCTTAAATCCAGGTAAGGTAAAAATGTCCATCAGTAAATCAGCCTTTATTCTACCTCACCAGGTTTTGATTTTTCTCAACAGGTTCAAACAAACATGGACAGACTATTATAATTATAAAGAAGCACACCTATAACATGAATGTTGGCATTTAAATTAATCATACCATTATCTATATCACTAGCTCAACAGTGATGGGAAGATTTTACTTGCTCAATTTTTAGAGACTTCTCTTTTGAGAATCACATTCTGGAATGGTTCATTCAAATTCAAAAGGGCTTGCAGTAAAACCACATTGAAAAAGGAAGATATGAAGCATTTCCACTTATATAAGACTTTGCTGAATATTAACAGGCTGCCGTCTCTACACTAATGTACAATACCAGCCAAATAATGCACTAGTTAGATATTTCATCAACTGTAAAATAATTGAAAAGAAAACACAGATAGTGGGTAGATTTCTGTTACCCTGTATACTTTCCTATCTGCACAGACCGAGTTAAAACTCAGGAAGGACAACAACCTGGCACACTCTCATGGGAACATTTTACAATTGCCTGGTACATATTTACTGCTAAAGGCTATACAGGGCACAAAGCATTGGACAACCTGCAGTGCTCCACACCAGCTTAGTACTCATTTCCAAAGACACACAGCAAACCAGAGAGACAAGTAAGATTACCTGTTGCCAATTCTTTTGCTATTTAAAAGTGTTTAAAAAAACCCAACCAATAGACAACACATGCTTACTAGCAATCCTATGAAAACAGGACAAGCACTGCCTCCTTTCTTGATTTTTTTTTTCTTTTTTTTTTTTAAAAAAAACATGTGGTTTCTATGTTCAGCTCCAGATGGAAAAATTAGGGGGTGGGGGGTGATACCATTTCAATGATTAGTTAGCTAGTCATAGTTCCTTATTTTATTGACATGTCATATTAAATCTTATTTCAAGCATGGTAATTAAAAGCACCTATATAGCCAATCAAAATTAATGAGATTTTTAGCACATACTTCTGAGTCAGTGCCTCTACCAACCAGCTTTTTACATGCCTTCCAAAGGAATACATTAAATGCACAAACACTCTCAAACTGTACCATCTTTCCCAACAACTACTGTCTCAAATCTTCCCATGGAACAAACACTAAACTAAACCCTTTCTCATGTCTACTGAATAACATTCTTCTATGTGAACTGCAGTCATTAGCAGGTAAAATGTCAATGTAAATTATACCAGAAAGTCATCTGCTATGAAGGTGGACACAACATTTCTGAGGAAGTTTTGTAATCAGACTCCAGTCCTGTTATAGTGATATAATTGTAACAGTTAAAAGGTGAATAGTTTTAACAAAAACAAATCCTATCACTTTCTTATTATATGGCTTTATCTCAAAATGTGTTTATATTAGGCATAGAACTTCTCCAGCAAAGATCAATGGACAAGTATAGCAAATGGGCTGGCTTAAGACATTAAAATGCCAGTTTGGTTTATGCTGTTATAAATGCATCCTATCATGTCTTTACATTTTATGACCTCTATTTTATTTCTAGGTAGCTTCACATATGACACATCCAATTATTCATGTCAAGAATGTAAAACTACCAGTATTTCAGTAAAAAGTGCCTACCATCATTTATGACGATGATTTTTTTTTTTCTTGACCCATTATTTCACTAAATGTAACACATTTTATAAGACACTGACATGTGAGGACACTTCCTCTATAAAGTACATTTGTCTCTGAAAAGATATATGCCAGTATGATGCTGTCAATATGAGCCACTTTGTTCAATTATTACTTATCTTCAAGAAAATGAAGCGGTCTTCCAATTGTGAACATTCATTTGTGCCCTCTTTCAAACTAGCGTTTGACACTTTGAAAATGCAGCGCTAAAGTACATGGTTCTACTGTATTTGTGAAAATGTAAACATTTCTTCTCCAGTATTTATAAATATTTAGAAAGAAAATATAAAATTATATACTTCTCTGTGTAATTTATCTTCATACTCAGCACTCATGGAGCATTTTAATCTTTGCAATCTGAGTGCTCTGCAAGAAAAAGAGCTATCCCCCAATTTAAAAGAAGCTGTAAGTCAGGGTTTCTTTAGCAAGGGCCAGTTTGCAGAGTTACTCCTGAGTTACTGAATCATGTGAAATCACTTTATATTGTTGGTTTCAGATAATTTCAATTGTTACACTTTTTAAATTCACAGTGAGCAGAAGCAGGATTAAGTATTAAACCTTCCTGTCATCACTCACATCAGAGGCTGCTTTGAGCTCAGCCAGGTAAGGCTGGCTGAATCACACAAGCATGTTGTGTAAGTCCTGCTCCCACTGAAAGCAACACAACGTTTGCCACTGATGTCAGCAGGAGCAGGATTAGAGCCATGTTTATCACCACAGGAGCCTCACAGCTCACACTCGCATGGCAGGTACACCTGCCCTGATAGAGACCCAAACAAACCCCAGAAGCTGCAGTCTGGGGGTCGAGCCACCCAGCCCGTGTGGTGACTGTGGTCACATACACACTTCAGCCGGTTGACGACCATTAGGTATACACTTCAGTCGAAAGGCAAGACCTTCAGCCAATGAAACACTTTGGTCAAAAGAAACTTCTCAACCGTTGACCATATATGACCACAGATCAGATTTGACTAGGGTATAAATGGAACCCTGCCGGAGGACAAATTGAGCCAGCCTCCCTTGGAGCAGTGGGTCTGCAGCCGGGGACTCTCCTCTTGGGTTGGGATACCACCCAAGGTAATAACTCATGCAGGTTGAGAGCCCTCACCTTTACAGGTGAGTGATTCCGTATTTTTGATCCTCCTTTCTAAAGCTTAAGAATTCTGAAGTCAGTTGTGCAGTATTAATTTCCCTGTATATCATTGAAGCTGTGGTTTGCTAATGTTGTCGGAGTCCTAAACTATTTTGATTGAAGAATAAACTTTGTTGAGTTTAACACCTGTTTAACTTGACTGTGTGACCCTCTGTGACAACACTTTTGGTTTAGTGCACAGTAAATTGAGCATGTAAGAGGAAACTGATCTCTGAAGTGGTATGGACTTAACTGGTAAGTGCAAGGGTACGATTCTTTCCCTTCTCCATCCTTTTCTTCCTCCTTCTGCCAAAAGCAAAGCAAAGGCTTAGCAACTAGGAAGGCTCAACCAAGGAAGAACGAACCCCAAACATGATATAAATGTTTCATTAATATTTTCTAGGTATATAAACAAACATTACTCATCTGACTCAGCAAGTTTACAAGTCTGCAATAAAATACTATTACATCCGTTTCTTAGACCTCCTTGAGAAACATAAGAACTTAGGGGTCATACTCTTAAAACACAGAGGTTCTGAAATGGATCACATTGCTTCTTTTAATTAAAAGGACATAAGTCAACTTTAATAGTTACATTTTTGTCTTGCTTGGTAAGTTTTGAAAGGCTGCAGCAGTTTATTTTTCAGAGTGCAAATTTCTTCTCTGAAATTTAGCAAAGTTCTTTTCCCCTTCCTTTTCAGGAGCTGAACTGAGTATGGCAGCTTTCCTTTAACACCAATTTATAAAGACTCAAGAAAACTGTCACCAGCCCTGCTTCAGTTCCTGCTGAAATCAGTAATAAAAACTACAGTGATTTAGTAGGTGAACAGATACTACCCTGCTGCAAGTGGGAACCATAATTACAGTCCTCTGCTTGTATAAGGAACACCTTGCACACACAGGGCAGGCTTTTGTGCTCACACAGGATGCAACTACACCTTCAGATAAGCCCCCAGTCCGGACTGAATTTGTCTAACATACATGGCAAGCCCTCCCTTTTAGCAAAACCATGGGAGAAAAATGAAAGGCAAAGTCTGAGCATGACTGGCCCTTAACTTCGGACTCTCATATGAGGTCTGAGCACACTGAGTGCTCCCCAGCCCAGTCTAGTCCCACGTATTTTGGGTTTCAATCTTGCAAGCACCACGTAAGTGTTAAAATCTACCTACAGCAGGAATGTGGGCCAAAAGCAAGTCCATCATAGTGTACACATAAGCTTGTCTGTAAAACTTTCCTCTAACTCAAAATACAAATATGGGCTTCTCTTATTCTGTGGTGCCACCTCCACTAGTGGTGCACAGCCTTGCTACCATTTATGCATTTGTGTGCTGTTAACAAGCTACTCAGTCAACAGCAACACCCAAACAGAACAGGAAAGCTATTATGCTGTGTTGTGTTGGAAATTTCTTTCATCTCCAGGGACCTTGCCTCCTTACATATTTTGCTGTTCTAAAAATTACTTTGTCCTATTTCTATAACTTGAAAGAGCCTTTTTGGCAAACAATACCCAGAAAGGGAAAATTGAACATACCTGAGAACACAAAAAATACAAAAAAGCACATGCAGAACAGAAAAAGAGGGCAATGCATTACATTAAATGAAGCCTGATAGCTTGAACTTCAGCTTCAGCAAGATCTAATAGTGAGGGGCATTGGTCAAAACTCCCCTAATAAATTTATAATTACCCGGCAGAAAACAATGGTCCAGTCAGATTTCTATTCTGCACTGAAATTAGGTAACAGCCAAATAATCACAGTCCTTGAAATAGTGTTCTATAAACGCAAGAGAAAGAGGTTGCAAAACTTCATGCCTTACCTTTGGGATTAGAATGCTTATTTGTCTCAATTCCTTGTAATTTATGTAACAGAATATGTCTTAGTGGAAAAGCAGCCAATTACAACACTGTACTTATTTTTCTGGAAGCGCTCTACTATACGTGTTTTAGTAGAAGCTGTGTATTTATTGAGTGTGTGGAAACTTCCACTACTAGTGAGATACTGATCAGCTTACTAAAACATATCACTGAGAAAAAAATACTCTTAGACAAAAAAGCACAAAGCCAAAGTTTTAAGGACACAATGGTTGCTATGGTGTTGAACACAGACTTGACTGCCTGATGCTAGTCTGAGAAATAATACGAACGCTTATTTTCTACCATTGATTATCAAGCATGTTTCTGCATAGAGCGCATACAGCTAGTGGTTGGCTGGGTTTTACAGAATAAAACACTTTCACAGGTACCACGTTTGGTTAGATCTATCTAGCAAAAGTAGCCAAAAATAAATATAAGTAATTACATTATGTTCTTTGAGTGATTTGAATACTACTCAAACCCAGCATCTATTTTGATAAACATTGAGAATAATAAATATGATTGACACTAGCTTTATATGTTTTTTATGGGTGAAAAGTGAAAATTACTGAATTAATAATATTCTACTTGGGCTTTCACTAGAAGGTGTGAAAAACTAACAGTGTATGCTAATAATCTATCTTTTTTATTGGCTTGAAACATGAATAATGAATCTGCTCATTATTATACTGAAGATTTAGTCTCTTAACATCTTACATTTCTTTGAACAAGTGAAGCATTGTGTAAGAAATATTATTATTTGTATTATTTTCTGCTTCCAGATAGAGGGTTTTCAGTGTGAAGCTTAATTTTTTTAAAAGGAAAGATTAAAAAATAAGGCATAAGATCTCTGCTTAAGAATGGTTTACAGTCATTTTGTTCTAACTTTCCCTGTTAACAGTATGATTTTATATCAATATAATTAAACATATATAATCACAGTGCACACCCAAAATAAGTGTCACTGTATGAGAAGAACAGTATCCACAATTACAAGGTCAGACTGATTTCTAAAGCAATATAATGACACTGTAGAGTCCTTTACAGATGTGATCTGGAACTAAGCACATCTTTAAATGTAAGTATTTTCTTAAACGTTCAGCTGAACAAGGACCAGAAGACACATCACTTTGCCAAACTTTGCCTAAAAATAGCTACAGAAATTAGTACTTCCATAGCTATGTCAGAGATGCCAACAAGCGATCATCATGAATCAAAAGAACCATTTTTTCACGTGTAGCTGCTCTGGACTGAGTCACAGTAGCAAGGGAGGCCAGAGAAGCCTGAATGCCTTGGCAACACACCATGTCTACCCTAACAGCAGAAAAAGGGTTGCAGTTGCCAGGTCTGTCTTCAGGAGGGCAAGGAATACTTTTATAACATTTCAGTCGGTTCCAAGAGGACAACTGCTGAGATAAAAAGTTTTGCAATACAGCATGTACATTTTCATACCAGATTGTAATATATTCTTCATTACCTTTTACTATGTAGGCTTGGTTGAATTCTGTACCTTGTCAAGGTATCTTTAAAATCTCACTAG
Organism: Buteo buteo; assembly: GCF_964188355.1. Taxonomy (NCBI): domain Eukaryota; kingdom Metazoa; phylum Chordata; class Aves; order Accipitriformes; family Accipitridae; genus Buteo; species Buteo buteo. The sequence goes on from NC_134175.1 coordinate 14,237,909, forward strand.
TCAACACCTAATCGTTGGCAGCACTGGGCATTTTTCAGCTCATGGCAACAGCTGTTGCAAAAGCTCACTTTCCTTTGAAATTGGGCTCCAAATCAACTTCGGTAATTTATTTCAGCTACTTTAGTTTCAACAGAAGTATGTTACTTATAATCCAAATTTTTCAGAAGAGAGATGCATTTTTATATGCTTCAACTTTGGATTATTTTGCATTTGAAAAGGGCTGTATTTTCCCAAGGTTAGAATCAGGTCAATAAAAATGACTTTGAAAGTCATGGCACAGGAACAAGATTTAGGCATTTATATCCAAAATCTAGATCTTAATAAGTGCCCTTTTCAAGGACCATCTTGGTCATATACAGAACCTTGGTCTTGCTTGTAAAGATCAGTAAAAGACTGATGTCTGGGAATGGTCCAAAGTATTTTTATCGGGGCATTATTTAGCAAGTTGTAATCTAGCTCACCCCTGAACTCACTCAGAAACAATAAGTTTGTTAACACTACTCTAAGGAACTCAACTTCGCAGGCATTCCCAGGACATCTGTAACATATACATGTAACATCCCAGAACATCTGTAACATCCCATTACATGGGATTTGGACCCCACATAAACTGTATTGGTACCCACTCCTAACATGATGCAGGAGCACACACCCTAGATTCCTTGATCAAATTTCAAAATCTAGGTTTAGTTCTTCCCTCTGCCTCAGGCAAGTAAATACCCATGCATTAAACCATCCGTTCATGGCTATAACTTTCTAACTGTTTCATTGAGTCTGACTATGTGCAGAAAATAAATTCAGTCAGCTGAAGAAAAAAATTTCTGCAGACCAATGGTCACAGCGCTTGGAGTGACAAGATCTGAAGGGGTTGCCCTCCAAGGTCAGCTCTTGTATTTCATAGTTATTGAATAAAATGCCATTTAGGTCCTTAGGACAGGAACTAGAACACAGTCTTCTCCTCCTCTGAGATGCCTGGCTCTCCCTTGCAATACATGGAAAGCATAACCATCTATCCCAGAATTATTGACATCAATCGAGGAGCAAGGTGCATACAGGTTCAGAAAGGTACATGGTGATGCTTATATTATTTTTTTGACTCTAACTCTCGCTCAGCACTTTCTGCAAATCAAGCTTCCTTAAAGGATTTTTTTGTTTGGCAGTTAAAAGATGGGAGCACCAGAAACCACTTATTGAAAACCATAGCCTTATTTTATTAAACAATTATCTCCTACTCCCTCTAGGCATATGGGTACTAGATAATCAGATAAGTGCAATCTCACTAATAATAAAATAGATTTAAACCATTTAAGCCGACATTAAACACTGCAGAACTAGTACAAGTATGTTTTCTGCTCAGCAGTTCTGCAGCCAAATAAGCGAAGTCTTGCTCTCTGGTGACAGTGGGTTATCCTCAATTATCATATCAGCTGACATCAGCATTGAACTGATGTCCTGTTTTTGCAGTCAATACAGAAGTTGCCCTTTTTTTTTTTTTTTTAAATAAAAAACTTTACAGGTAAAACTTCTGCCTTTTCTGCCTAACCCTGAACAACTAAACCCAGGTGTTTCTTAATTAATGCAAAAACTTACTGCTGTTGATTTTGAAAGATAACAGTATAGATGTAGTTTGATGGATCACTGGCAAGTGATTTAATTTTGTGTGTGTGTATATTAATACTTATGTTAGAACTGTTCTATTCAAAGAGGTTATTGTACAGTTTTAGGCTTCTGCTGTTCAAATAAAATATTGGGGAAAAGGTGAACCATCTAAACTCAACATTCAGATCTCCTTTACGGTGCATCTCAAGCTCCCTGAAGAGTTTCTTTGTCATTTCATTCTCTTCCTTCTCATCATTTATTTTGCTTTTCTACTTGATTGTGTTAATAGATAAAGAATATAGCATTATATGCACAACTACTAACTGGTCACACATAACACAGAAAATGAGAAATGTGACAATGAAAATTACAATTTGAAAAATCTTTACACCAGAAGACCAGATAAACTTACTATGCTATACTGGAATGCACATTTTCTGTTGAATTTTGGTATCTTACTGTGAGGCTGATCTGATCTATTGCTTCTAAAAAGTCACTGATGAATGTAATAAATAATTGCTTTTTATAGGATTTTAAGTCTGTAACAGTATATATCAGCACATTTTTAAAAAATGCTACTCCTGTAACACTTAAGTCTAAAATACCTTGCCTAGCCTACTCTGAGTTCATCCTGTAGAGATCCATCATACCATATTCTCCATAACTTTATACATTTAGGATGAGATTTCCAAGCTTCCCTGACAATGCAGAGTCTCAGATTCATATAGCTTTTGGGTGCCTAAATAATAAATTAGATCCTTAATGGGATTTTCAAAAGTGACAATGTGCCTGCTCCAAAGGATTTTCAATCAACCCTTCAGGCACTTTTAAAGATCCAACTCTTCATGCATATTACATCAAGGGAGCCCACCCTCTAACATCTGCTTATGTGAGAACTTTGTTATTTGATTTTACTAGAATTAGGCAGAAGCTGAGAAGGAGAAGACTTGTCTCACTGAAGAACAAGAAGTGATTCTCTCAGGCTTCTGTTTGCTACGAGTCAACATTAAACTGCATGAAGGATGACCTAGGTTTTCACTGTTTTTGAAACAAAATTCTTGCCTTCCTTCTAAAAAAAAAAAAAAAAAATCAACTGTTGTAAAACTACTGATGAAAGGGAAAAACTGAAACAAGAACTATATAGGAGAGCAGCAGAAAAAAATCTAGAGAAGTCAACTACATTCACATAATTTTTATAAAACTGACTTAATTCAGTGATCAGCCCTCAAAAAAAAAAAAACAAACCAACCCCAAAACAACCCCCAAACCAAACAAAAAAAGCCTCCACCATTAATTTACCTCAGAATCCATTTGCTGGTCTAGATTTACAGTGATGAAATTCCATATAGGATAGAGAAAGCAGTACCAGAACTTTATAATTTATTTTCATCAGCTTCTTAATTTAGTTTTTTATATGAGATTAGACTGACATCTTTATATCTTAATCCCAACCCATATTCAGGAAGACTCATGTAAGCAACATGGGTAATTTACACTGTTCAATGCACACGTAAAGGGACTTCTGCAAGCTGTGTTCCCTGAACATGGCATACAAATCCATAAGGCAGCAAAAACTATACGCACACCATGAATGATTCTACTAGAAGCTGTCCTACCATTTTCTGATACATAAAAAGAAAATGCCTTTATCAAAAAAGTTAGATGAAGAAAAACCTACAGTCTCAAATTCAAAAATGCAATGACAAGTGAATGTTAGTGGCCCCTTTCTGTGTATTACTATATTGTAAATCTGGAACTTTAGTCCTTCTCATTTTTCAAATAAAAAAATATTTTACTAAAACAAAAAAAAGAACAGTCAGTTGCAATAGTGCAAAGAACCGTGACAACTTGGGCCAGTACTGTGGTATTGTAAATTAGTATGCAGTTACACAGAATATTAATGGATGGGTTTAAACTACAGAGTGCAGACTCACTGCATAAAAAGCAGTGTTACTCTTGTCATATGTTAGTTTATTTTCCTCCATATTTTAAATTTACTGAAATTCCTTTAGACCTATTAAATGAGCAAATCCTTTTTGAAAACTGTACAACATGGCTGAAATGCAATAAATATAAGCACTTTAATATTTAAGTGAGGAAAATTAATTTCAGTGTGTTTTCAAATCGGTTTTCTTCAGTGCAGTTTCTTTATTTGTCCAAACAAAATGGATTTGAGTGGGTGCAGCTTTAAGGAGATGTGCAGCACTATTCAATGGCTTTGTGAACTTGGGAAGATATGAATAATGGATTTGCTGTGCTCTTAGACACAGAGCCACAACAAAAACAATATCATTCTAGGTTCTCTAATAAGCAGCTGCTGGAGTAAGGAATAAAAAGTCTGGCCTCCTGATTTAAGCTACAGGTGCTAGCATTTTTGTTCAGATCATTATAGCAAACTGGGACTGGCCCTGTGTTTTCAGCAGGAAAAATACTCAAACACAGAGTGTGAAGGGCTAAATTCCCAAGGTTACCTCCCACCACTCTGATTTGCTGCCTTCTTCTTACATGCCATTTTTATATTGTACAGCACCCCCACTCCCCCCAAATAGAGCTGGAAAAGGGCTGTATTTCCCTCTGTCAACAGCTGGAGGAAAAGGTTAACTTGAAACACATGCACAAAATAATGAGTACTGGTTTAGTTTCCTCCTTTAGTAGATGTGAACAAATATCCCCTTTCTCAAGGAGAGAGTCTCCTTTGCTTTATTTAGTAATTAATTTAAAATACTTAAATTTCATAAGCAAGTAACTCTTAAGCACAAATGGAAACAACATCCAACTGTTTTCAATATAGACAGATTTGACCAAAATAAATTTGAGAAGTGTACCTCCTGGTCCTTTTGATAAGAATCTGGCCTCAGTCTGACAGAAAATCAGAACAGTTTGGGACAACTAATCCATTCCTAACAGTGTGCAAGTTTTCAATGCTTGACACCACAAGACTGGAAAATGTAGCAACTTCTCTGAGGACTGGACACTTCAGAACAGGAGGAGATAGGATATCTACCTATTGAGGTAGAAGGATCTTATCCTCATTTTCTTCCTAAACTTGCAAATGCAAAAACTGTTCACTTTACACGCATAGACACATAAAGTAGTTCCTCATATTAGTATGTCTAAAAGTGTATTGAAGAGAAGCTCAGTAATCAGGATCTCAAATTCTGGTCCCAAAAGCCAAACTGGTGTATCTGATAACCAACAAATCAGTAGTTGCCAAGATTTTAATACTGGCGCTGTAATTCTAGAAGTTGTGACATCTTCTTATCTTGTTGGTAAATATATCTCCAGCAAGTCACTACTAAAATCTTAGTTGCACATAGCAAAGCTTAGTTTATACTATAGTTGTACGTGCTGAATATGTAATCAAAGTATTGTCAAGCCACAAGCAATAACCTGATAAGGATTACTTAAAAAGGTTGACAGAATTAGTTTTTTGTCAACCCCCAGTGTTAGCTGCTTACTTCACACCTAGTATTGCATACTGCATCCTCAAGCCCTTATTTTCATCTTAACCTTCCAAACACAGTTAGCTGAGACCTATATTACTATGAAACAAACTCTGATATGAAAAAAAATCTATGAAAAGGGCTTTTTAATCGGCAGAACATAACTGCAGAAGATCACATATAGTATTTTCATTTTTTTCTTAGAACTCCAGAGGAGAGATACTTGTATAACTTAACTATGCTCACACAGTGCAGCTAACTAGCATGCCCTTTTTGCAACAGAAATAGTCCATGACTATCTGCTCTGTATTAAATAATTCACTTTGTTTTTTGACATTTTATTGCATTCTCGATATTAAGACTCCATTATCTACAATTTTTGTTTTGGTGACAGAAATATGTTTGAAAGAGATACTAAAATATAAAGAAATTCATTGGTTTTGCATCAACTGGATAATTCCAATACATATTTAATAGGTTTCCCACAGACACACATGCCTTTGCAGGCTCTGAGTTCAGTAAATAGATGCATAAAAATAGTCTTTCAGATGGTGAACTGATTCCTAGCTGGGAAAGATACTGGCTGGTCTAGAAAAAGATTTTTGCATGATTTTGTGTCTCAATTCACATCAGAAAGCCTACTCTGAATATTGGAAGTGCAGAAGGGAAATTGACAACATTTTTGTTTTCTTCATCCTGATCTTCACCTCCATTAAGGCATCCTCCCCCTTATTTTCATAAGAAGCGTCACACTGGCTATGTAAACAGTTCAAAGACTTAACCACTTGTATCACATGGATATAAGCTTTATAGCTTTCAAAGTCTACTCTGAAGATTCCAAGATCTGGCTCAAAGAAAAATCTGCACAGGGTACCAAAAAAAATTGTAGTATATGTATGGGGTGCTACCATTTAGAGAAATTTAAGATTTAGGACAGAAATGAGCCCCAAGTTTTTGAAAACTGTCACTGAGAAAAGAAACCACTGTTGGGCTGAAAATGATATTCATTCAGATTTTAAGAAGGTACAAACACAATTCATTGTCTTCCAACTTCAGTATGACCCAGGAGACACTTTTTGTATGTAAGAAGTCATTGTTTAAGGATTAAGATGTGACTTGTGTTTGTATTCCAGCTGAGGCTAATCAAAGACAAATTTAGTTTGCTTTAACAGGATACACATGGTAGACAACTAGAATTCCAGCATTTGGGAGAGAAAATAATCTGGCAATACAAGATTTTGTGTAAAGTCTGAACCCCAAAAGCATCAAACATACACACACATCTCTGAAGACTGCCTGAGCCAAAGGACAAGAATTCAAACAACAGGAATTTATATGTATAAAGGCATCCATTACAGCAGACTTTCAATTTCAAATCAAATGACCAACTCATCTAATTTAAAACTAGAAGACATTAGCAGCTAAAAATAATTCAACATGCAGGTGGATATGCCTATCAAAGTACTGCTGCTTATCAACAGTAAGACGTATTCTTGTTCTTTTTAATTCACTGGAGATACAAGCAGGGAAACAACCTACAATTACTTGCATTGCAGCTAACTGTGACTTAAGGTAACAATACTCCACTTTAACATGTATCACAGACTATACGTTTAATATTTGCACTAACTGGTACTGACAGGATATGGTTGTGATGATTGAAATACATCATTTTAATGAACTGCTGTCTTCACTGAATTCTGTAATAATATCTGACAGCTTTCACTGCTGTATGAATTACTCTGTTGGTACAATTCATTTTTGTTTTGGTTGAGATACTGTAAGACAATATTTCTAGGAAAACAGGTTAGGTAAAGAAAAGACTGCCAGTAATCAGCGAATGTAACATGAGGGAGAAAGAAAACAACTGGATAATGAGCCTGGATACATAGTGAAAAACTATACTATGACTTAAAACTGCTGAATGTCTGCAGTGCTGATCGTTTGCATTTGAATACCAAAACTGACTGTAGGACAATGGAAACACCTTGTCAAGATCTGAACGCTATTTTGCAGAAGCCACAGCTATAATACCTGCACACTTGCAAATAAGACAAGGAATTCAACTTGCACATTGTCAAAGAGAGAAAAAAAACCCAACCTGAGTACAGTATACACGATCAAAGTGGACAGAGTTTTCTGGACCTGCCAGCTGGTTTGGTTAGCATTTGGTAGAAGGAAGCCTAAGTATTACCTTCATAATTCATCCTGCTCTTGAACTAGTTGTCAGGGAATCTAGGAGGCATTTTGACAAATAAGGTAAACCAAGTAGAAAGGTGTCCAACTTACAGAAGATCACATTACCTTAGCAGTTCAAACGAATAAAGCATTCTGCTGTCCAACAGGAATCTCTCAGCCAGCTATACACAATTTAGGAAATTTGTGCATCCCTGGGCTGACAGAGGGCAACTGGAACATAAAGAAACCCCAACCACATCTAATAAGTTTTTCCAATCCATATTAGATGCTGAAATAATGGGAGCAAGGAAGCTGTTGAGATAAGAAAAGGATACATCCTTTTATGCAAATCAAGTGCAACTTTCTGTGCTATCTTTCCATAAAGAAGGAAATTTTATGTAGTTAACTGATTGTAGAGTTCAGACAAGCCTAATAGAAATATTTGCAGAGATGAGAACTCAGACATTTTAGAAAGCAGCTCCATTCACCACACCCTATTTTAAAAAAAATAAAGTAGTAATTTGATTGTTTTTCCTTTCCTCCGTTAATCAAAAACAGTGCTGTACATTTCAAGACCAGTAGCAGAAACCAGAAAGCAAAGCTTTTACATTTCTGTCTTTTCAATGCTTTAGAAAAAAAACTCAAAATATTTTTTATATTTAAAAAAATAGCCATTTTAACTACTAAGAAATTCAAATATGCTTCTTATGTACAAGCTAAATTGTCATAGACAGTTCCAGTGAAAACCACAGAGAACAATCATTTATCTAGACCTGTAGCCAACAGCCACCAATACAAACATTTCAGTGGAAGCTACACAATTCCTGTCATGTTTATGAGTGTAATTTCACAGAGACATGTTTCTACTGTGTCCCAAACGGCGATTAGTTTATGTCACAAAGTGTGAAAGCTGACAGTCTTTGCAATATTGCTAACAGCATATGCATTTAATTTCTCTAAGTATATGTGTGCTTTGAATATTGCTACGCAACTGCAAACAAGTCCATCATTGCTTTATCAGTGCATCCTGATCATATAAACATATGTTTCTCATGAATCTACATTACTACTGAAATCCAATTCTGATTTTCTTTCTTCTCACCCTGTAGGAAAGTTTGAAAACACTTCATTTTGGCATTTTTTTTAATATTGCCAAGGAATGGAAAGTTAGGTTTTTAATGTTGGCTTCAGTAGTAACTCAGTATATGGCGTTGAGTAAAGCACTTCACCTCTTTGCTTAGTTTCACCAAATGTAAATTATTTTATCACTTGCCCAGTTTAGGCATTCAATGGGAATTAGGTAAGACTCATCTGTTTTTTTGGACTTGCAAACACACGACCATATTAAACATGTCTCATTATTAATGCCTGTGTCTTGTGCTAAATCTGTAAGGTGATTTAAATAAGTTTACAATAGGGAGTTCAAGCTATACTTCTTGATTAAGTTTTGTCCTTCAAGATCCATCTTTTTCAGTATTATGAAGATTAAGCCATATTTTCCCCTTAACCGAACAGCTATGCTTTGGATATCATTTTCTCCCCGATAATTCACATCTTCAAATTGATTTTTACAATTGGCTCTCTGGGAATTCTAACAACCAGGTTTTAGACTTTCTTGGTCCTGAAAAATGTGTTATGGAATCCTAGCATAATTATAAATTTGGAGACCTGGGCATAGGCCTCATTTTGATTTGAGGGATTAATAGCAGGTTGTCTCTCCAGTACTCCTCAGAGGACTCCAAAAGGAATTCTCCTTTATCAAAATGGCAAGCATTTCCTGACGTGCTGTCAGGACAGACATTACAAACTACCCAAAGACAGTCCTTTCACATTTCCTCTGAGTTCTTCTACCTACCTTCTAATTTCCTGGAGGACATTTGTCTTTTCTGAAAATAGGTTAGCTTCACTTTTACTGGAATCAATTAAACATGGTATCTGGCCAGAAGAGCTTGTGGCTTCTGTCCCACTGAAAAGCGAGTCAGGTAAGTGTCATCTGAAAAGGGGTATTTTGACAAGGTGACACGCCCTCATTCTGATTCAAAATGTGAAAGTAGGTAGCATTTTGAAACTAGACAATCTTTATGACTTTGTTCAAAGGAGAGTACTGATACACATACATTTGGTGTGGCAAAAAATAACTACAAATCTGATAGTAAATATTTCACTTAAAAGCTGTCCATTGCCTAAGGAAAAAGGAAGAAAAAGAAACAGAGTATGAATATAAAAGATGCCAGGAGAAGTTAGGCTAAACTCTGTGCCTTTTCACATTGCCCTGATGGTACAAAGGAACTAAAGGAACTAGTTTGAGTAGCTGACTTGGCAATTCAAGCAACATTAACTAAGTCCTTCATTGAGACTAAAGAAAAAAAAATAAAAAACAAAACAAAACACCCCCCCCCACCTCCAAAACCCCAACCAAAACTATAACAGCAGTTTAAAATCAACTTAATCTCTTGCAGTGCATACTGTCAAGATGTGTTAATAATAAAAAACGTGCAGTATCATCATTGCATGGTATCATTCCAAAGAAAGCTATAGTTGATTAGGGGGTTCTAATAAAACAAAATCCATCCCTGCTTAATTTCTTTAAAATGTATACTAATCCAAAATTTCTCCAAATTAAAAGGCTTCTTATGAGAAGAAACAAAACTATAATCAGCAGTTATCAACTGGAGAGAAGTTATAACAGAAGCTAAGAATCTTAATGTAGGCTTAAGAACAAAAGAAGGAATTATTTAAATAAACTAGCAAATAATTTATGTTAAATACATCTGACACTAGGTAAAGAAGTGAAAATTCCCGGTCCTGTTGTAGAAAAGCAAAAGGTGTCAACAATTATTTTTGTGTATATTTGGAAATAAGTAAAAGAATATATTAATACTTTAGTAACAAGGTACTATATTAGTGGTTGTACAGAGTAATTAACAGTGATCACGATAGATTACTTACTTAATTTGCACCTGAACAAATGCAACAAAGGATGCTTATAATGACTGAGGATTGATGTAAACAATTACATTTTTTAGAATTTTTAAAATTAAATTTTGATTATGGGAGAAATGTCAGAGAGCTAGATGAAAGTTACTGTGTTAAATGAAAAGGAAAACAAATAAGTGATGGATTAAAAAGCAGGAAACAAAACAGCAATGGCTCCAATTCGCAAGCATTTATTCACCCTGAGGTCTGCTGCAGGACAGCACAGAATTGCATTTCTCTGTGGCCTAATGTCACTGTACTTTGCACTATTGAAAGAAACCAGAGAAAAATGGAGAATTGGTCCAATGAGTATGTAATGGATAAACTGGAGAAAAAAAAATTCTGAATGTTCTGACTTCAGTGCAAATAATTTCTCAAGCTTAAAACATAAATAACAATGTTTGCATTAACATACAGTCTACAGCATATGTTTGCAAAACTAAATAACCGTCTGTGTTTACATGAGATATATGATGTTCAGTTTGATTTGCATATCAGACATCAGGCTGTAAATCTCTGATGATATTTACAGTTGGATAATTGAAATTAATCCTGTCAAAATGATTTTGACAGTCTTGAATTTATGGTCTGAGAAAACAAGTCTGGAACTGTTTGTCGAGCTATTAACATGGCTGGCTATATATTTTCCATCTGAGCTATGCTGCTGAATAAAAACCTGTTCACAGATTATAAGCCTCTTCCTTTCTTCCCCCACTTTGTGTTCAAGTTGTTTCCTATAATAATTAAAAAGTTGGGATAACCTTGAAGACAGCAGATATGCCTGTGCTCTGCTGGTTTTGTTTGGGTTTTTTTGTTGTTTTTATTTATTTATTTATTTATTTTTCTAACCATGGCAGGTACATTAGTTGTCTTTCTTCCCTGCCCACCCTAACCCCCCTTGCCGATGTTATGCCATATTCTTTTTAATTTCCTTTAAAGCAGCCAATTTTCCCAGCAGAAAGCATCAAGAAATTCCAACACCAGAACTCATAGACTCCCTCCAATCTTTCAGTAACTTGGATCATGGTTGCATCTCAGCATGTGTCTTTGTCTTCAGGGAAGAAGAAGAGTGCTTGGATTTTGTTTGTTTATTTTCTGTTTTGTTTTTTAAACTCAGATCATATTTTTAAATAGAAGGCACATGAGTTGTCAAGAAGAACATTGTTAACTACAAAGCTACCTCATATTATCCTCCTGGTAGGAATGCCATTTGTGCCTAGATATGACAGCAACTTCCAACATACACAAAAGAAAAATGCTTGTGAATAATACCCATCGAAAAAAAGATATTCAGCAGTAGTTTCACCTTCTAATAAAAAAAAATTCAAACAATTAGCAGGCTGAATTTTCTTATCATTGGCAAAGAATTATATAATTTATTAAAACTGATGGCAACCTTTTCCTATTTAAGAGACATTGCACCTCGTATTCTTTGGACTCCAATAATGGACTTGATAATTGTGGAAGTTGCACCTTGGGTTATGGTGCTAAAAGACAGCAAACAGCCTCCCCACTTTCTTGATACCAAGTTTCCAACCACAGAGAACTCTGTTGTAGCTATTTCAAAAGCTAGTTTTATCTGTAAAAAAGTACGTTTCTAACACATAAAAGCAGCTTTTTGAAGTCTGGAAATACAAAGATGACTGCCACCCATTACAGAAATGTATGTATTTATATTTGTAGCATTTATTTACAACCTATCTCTTTTAGAAAGGTGGCAGTGATAGCTTGGATATTCATCTTGCTTTCTTTTTCCCTCCTACAATATGCTGCTTTCCAGGACCATTCGATTTGAAAGCAGGCATCCATCCAAATATGTAATATTAAGGAAGACAGACAGGTCTCATTTATAAAATATTAATTCCTTATTAGTGGAAGGAATAAATCACTAGATTAAGCAGAATAACTGTAATCACTGATTATTATTCTACCACAAGTATGTTATCTTGTGCTCTGTGCCCTGTTCAGAGCTTGTGTCAACTGGCAAGACAGCTGGAGAGGGAGAATTCTAAAGATGACAACTAGATAAGCACATATTCTGTGAGGATGGGAAGAAAAAAAAAGCTTTCTAAGCATTGAAACCCCTTGTGGAAAGCATGCTCTACCTTCCCATTTTGTTGCACACACCCAGACTATAAAGGAGTCCGAACGAGGTTACGTATTTATGTGGTACCTAGCACAGCTGCCTTCATTCATATCAGAGAACTCCAGGCACATAACAAATGTACAGGTGACACTCTGGGAAACATCTAGGACTCATGTTGCCAAACTCAGCCAATTAGCTTGGCAATTAGTACTGCCAAGCCAAAATATACTGCAAGTTCTTTTGTATAGCATTACTGTATTTAAGCATCAGCAAATTAACAATCCATACTGGAAACTACCAGCTTGATTAATCTGTCAATAGCTTTCCCTTATTTCCACATCTTGCCGTATATTCTGCATGGGTTAATTTTTCACTTGAATTACTCAACAACGGGCATAAGGATCAATTGCAGCTGAATGCTCTGCAGAGTTAGGTCTTCAAGTGGGATGTCTTAAGCTTGAAACAGCCATGTCTTGTTGTCGTCAAATCCCTTTTTACAGAAGCTCTTCAAGAGCATCTAATTTTTCCACGGTACTCATTTTATACTAAGTGCATACACAACATACACTTCCACAGCACATCTTACAAATTCATTTAAACAGACTAGCTAAACAGAACTCAATTGTCTTTTGGACTTAGGTAATGTAACGTAAATGAACACATGGGCTTTTATTGTGAACAGCATGGAAGTCCACCGGTGAGGTCTCCAAGTGAGGCTTTTTTATTTCATACTCTGAATACTCCTATTTTAAGCATACTATGCCACATTTTTATGCCACATCCTGCTCCCTTTAGCCACTGAGATTTTTGCATGACTTAAGGTTTCAATAATTATATGCTGATAACTAACCTTTCACATCATGGCTGTGTTCCTTACTCTTTTATTTTCAAATGCAAAATGCACATCAGATACACCGAAGGTAGAAATGTGAGTGGGAAATGAGTGTGAGTGGGAGGCATGGGTTGGTGATAAAGATTTGCTTTGATTCCTCTGACTACAAATGCTTCCTTGGTAGAGAAGATATTTTAAAGTGTCTCAACAAAACCTTTGTCTATGCAAATTCAAAACCATTCTGACATAAAATTAAAGCTATTCTTAGTATTATTTCTTAAAGGTCATGAATATGCCATAAAGGATGATCAAAGTATTAAAATCCTATACGTTAAAAAAAGATGCAACAATACAATAGATTTCTGGTGTTTTCATTTCTAAGCAAAGCATTGACCATTAATTCTTATTACTGATAGTAATGGTGGAAGCATCATCTGTTATCAGAACTGGCTGACAATTTCTGTTATAAAGCCCACTTCTCAGTTATCTTGAACTTTGCCAAACTTTAACTACTTTGCCTGTGATTTTATAAAAACTTGAATATTTGTTTCAAGCTTTAGTTTTAAGTAGCTGCTCTCAGCTTAGCCAAAATAATTTGGAATAATTCATGAAAGGATATGTTGCTTATCCCATTTTGAAAACAATGTTTTTATTATTATTTAATGTTTCCTCAATTCACGATTTGAAAGCAAGACTGAAAACCTGATACTGACAGAGTTTTAATTAGCTCTCAAAAAAATCTGGCTGAATTACAACATTTTGAAAAATCTCAACTTATACATGCTTATCAGAGAAGTACTTCACTTTTACAACAAACCCCTCAACACTCCTGCTTCACCAAGCACACTCCTAAAATAGGTCTCTAGGTCTCAAGAGCAGGGCTTGGTGCAGTTGCAGCAGACTGGGAGTGATCTAGGCAAAAGGAATGAAAGAAGAAAGTCTCCCTTGCTTTTTCGGTGAAGCTTCTTTCCCTGCAGTGGCCAACAAGCTTGAAAGAGTATTTCACCTCATTCAAATGCAAAGGAAGAAAAAGATGAGAGGAAATTGAAAAATCCATTAGGACTGGATAATAAAGAACCAGGTAACACACCTATAAGACTGGAGACTTGTCTGTGGACTGATGACATTCAGCTGTTAAAATCAAACCTAGTACAGTACAGTGGTGTCAGTAACACTAAACCTAAGTCTTTCAGGAGTCTAGAAGGAACAGTTTGGGGAAAAAAAAAATAAATAGATCCATTCCATTCCTTAAAGTGTAAATTAATCAAAATATGTCACCTCAAATATAACTGAAGAAAGCTGAGGAACTAATAATTAATTGGTAAGCAGGAATATACTAATATTCTAGAAGAACCTTCATAAAAACGTGTTTGCCTGGATAATAAAGAAAATGAAGAGGTATACGTTGATTTATTAATCAGGAGTCACCTTGCCAAAACATATATAATGAATAAAATAAATTTCTACTTGTCCAACCTTAAATTAAAGCGTGTTGCATACTCATGAGCTAGAAATACTATATAGAAAACTTACTTAAATTTTTGTTCAGTAACTTAATTTACATATTGAAGTTCCACAAAGCTCTGACCTTAAAAAAAAACAACAACAACACAGAATAACAGATGCCAAATAAAAGCTAATACTTTTTTTTTTTTTGGCACTATATTAAATTAAGGCCTTCCCAGCTCCCTATTTAGTAAAGCCTTTATCTAGTAAATCACATCAAAGCCTGTTTTTTTCACCAATCCTTTTAATTTATCTATGTTCTTAAAATGAAGTCTGCAAATTGATGCCAGACATCTCTGTCTCACTGGGCTAAAACATAAACCAGTGGTTATTAAGTAAAGCTATCAATCAGCTAATAAAGAATCTCCAGTAACTCCATACCTGTTAACATCCCATATTTTACTTGTGTTGTCCATGGAGGCAGAAGCCACAAAATCACCACATGAATGCCATGAGCAGTCCCATACAGCATGGGCATGTCCTTCTAAAGTCAGAATGCATCCACGTTTTGAACAGTCCCATATCCGCACTGTGGTATCCCCACTTGAAGTGACCAGCTGTCTGCCACTGTTACAAGGAATAAAAATAAAGAGTAGTTTTTAGCAAGGATATAGGTGAAGATTTTTCAAAGTACACAGCAAAATAATTTAACTATGCTTAGAAAGACAGGTTAAGTAGCAATTGTTGGTTTTACATTAAAATACATATGAACAAAAAATTATGTTTGAAAACATTCATATTTTTACTTTACACAGTTTTCTGACGCATCATAGATCAAGCAGTCATGTATTAAATATGCTACCAAAAGCAAAGAAAAGGAGATATGAAGTAGCTATCTTCCATGGGAAAATAAATAAGGGTTCCAAAAATTACATTCTTACTTTTTGTAGTCTATTTATGAGTTTATCAGTAAAATAACTTAAGCCCAGAGAACTGCTTTCAAAATAGAATAAAATAGTTTCAGGGAAGAGTATTTTCTTATTTCCCAAATCCATACCATTTTCTACATATAAATTATTATTTAAGCATCACAATTTTGTCTCTTCTGACTCAGTATAAACACTTTAACACATTCACTATCTTTGGGGGTCATTGATATGTTATAGAAATGAAAAATAGAGTTCAATTCAGATTTTTTGGCCAAATCTTCAGAAATAAACTAGTATAGTTCTATTTCATTTAAGCACAGACATACAGCTTCAGACTAAATGTCCATCTAGTTCAGTACCATGTTATACAACAACTAGTAGGGGATTGTTAATAAAAAGAAAATAAGAAGTAGGTAGAGTGACTCTCCTATTAAACTCTCCCAGAATTAGCCTGTGGCTCAGGATTTCTTTGAGACAGAAGCTTTGTGCTTAACAAGCATCCATAGAGGGTTTTTTCCATGACTAATTAATTTTTGAATATATGCAAAGCTTTGGCACCCACAATCTCTTTTGTCAATGAACTCCAAAATTCAATTATGCATCGTGGGAAAAACTATTTTGGGGTCTTAAATACCTTGATTTCATTTGATGCTTCTAATTCTACTACTGTGGTTAAAAGTAAACACCGACTACACATTTACCATCTCTAAACCAATTGTGATATCATAGGGCCCTATCACATTTTACCCACAAAGCTGAAGACTCCTACTCTATTGACTCATTCCTCATTCCATCTCTTTGATCACATTTACCATCTTTCTTAGCACCTTTTGAGCTGAAACTGAAGAAACAGGTATCCAAGGAAGGTATATAATGCCACAGTAGTGTTTCTGGTTTATTCTGTATTCCTATAATTTGATTTGCATTTTTGGCATTACTACACAGAAACTTTCAGAGAACTGACCACAATGGCTCCAAGATTTCTTTCCTGAGTACTAATAACTAGTTTAGACCCATTCTTATCTATGTACAATTAGGACTATTTTTTCTTATGTGCATTACTTTGCATTCATCTGCATTGACTTTCATCTGCCACTTCACAGAGTCAACCGTTGCAACTGAAATTCTTTTCCTGTCATTCTTCACATGCAACCTTCATTTTTACTGCCCTGGCTAATTAGCAAACTCATCCAGCTTATTCTCTTCCCCAATTTCCAAGATCATCTTAATAAATGGGTTCCCAGCACAGATCCCTGTGGGACTCAATAATTTCTCCATTCTGAAAGTGACATTTTATTCCTATCCTTTCACTAGTTTTTAAACTCCCAAGATAAATTTCTGCTTTATTCAGGACAGTTTTGCTTCTTTGAGAGTTTTTGTCAAATGACCTTAAGAAGAATTTACTGAAAATCCAAGTATACTGAATTTACGAATCTCCCTTGATCAAATGCTCAGCAAGCCCTTCAGAGAACTCTAACAGTTTTCTGATACTTAATTTCCAAAGCCATGCTGACCCCTCCCAACGCTCCATTAGAACAAACGCATCCATGTATCCTGTAATTTTGCTTCTTAATATCATTTCTATGAGTCTTCCCAGTATAAAAGTTAGATTAAGTGATCTACAGCCCCTTCATCCCAAACTCTTCTAAAATATTGGAAAAAAGTTAATGCAGCCTTCCCAAATTATACCAGGAATAATGGAGGTTTTCTACTGTGTTTACTAAAAAACCCAGGAAAAACGTTTGGGGATAATACACAAAAATACAGGCCAAAAAATATTTTAAACTTGGGTTTTCAGACCAATTTCTGCTGTTATCTCACCAACATCAAAAAGATCATCTTGCCTTTAGGAACCAATAAACTCTGCTTTTATTTGAATAATGAAAAATGTGCTATCACAGGCAGTAGAAATCCTTCTTCCAAATCTCTGGATAGAAAACTGTGGGAACTGAAAACAGCTCAAGGGTTGATCCTAAGCAGTACTGTAAAACTTCATCCTAAGAATATATTCAGAGATATTTACTTCACTGTTCCAGTGTAAAAAACAGAAGAAAAAAAAAACCATCAGGGAGGGGTGGTATCAAACTTTTTTTTTTATATTCTTCCTTTCCTCCTTTTCCAATAGGTGTCCACCAGATTGTTCTATAAAAGTACCTACTAAGACAGCTTGAAATATGTGCATCATTTACCTGATAGATCTTAAGGGGGAACTTGCCATTATGAAATATCACCTACCTAAACTTTTGACTATTTTTAACACTTACAGTTTAGATTGCTATTTTTTGTGAAAATATCATTATAATCCTCATTAAGGCAGTTACACCCCCATGCCTAAGACAAAGTTTTGAGAGATTAATCTCTCAAAAATTTTAACATTGCACAGGAATAATTGTGAAGCTTTTTTCACACATACCAAAGCATAAAGGATTGAAGCCTGAGTAAGGGTTCAGAGGAGACCCTAATTTTGTCAAGCTGCTAGGAATAAATGTCCTTTTATTAATGAAACACTTGTACTTTTAATAAATCAAGCTAAATCTCACTTCTGGAGACAGATAAAATTAGCGAAATGACAAATTATCGTACCCCTTATACATTTATGAAATAAGAGCTATTTTAAAACAAATTCAGAAGCAGGTATAAAGTGGGACTGATGAAATCTATAATTGATTCAGAGGGTAGTATGCACTGGCACTGCCGTGAATCACAAAAAGAGATTTATTGCTTATGCATTTTTTAATATATAATCCCCAAATGCTACATGAAGAACTGGTTCTTTGGGCTGAATTTTAAGAATACACCATCCAGGCAGTGATGAAAATCTTTCAGAAAACAGATATGAGCAGTAAGGTAGTTCAAATGGATTCAATTTGGCAATCTGTGGCAGGGGAAAGAGTTACAAATGAGGTTTAGCACTCCTTACAGATGAAAGGAGAAAAAAGTGGAGACTGAAAACAAAAGTGTAGCTTGTGCAGGAAAAAGTTTTGGGGCACAGGCTGACAGTGGAAGCAAGGGCAAAATTACTCAGGAACAGAGGGACCCAATGCCCCAGTCCCCTGCAACACAAGCTCCCTAATATTTCCTGGGCGTAAAAAAAGCATCACTTCATTAAAGAAAGGGGAGTTGCATCAGTTGAGGATCTGTAATTACACATGTACGAACTTAATGTCAGCATTTCTGGGAAGCACAAACTGCTGCTTATAGGAATGATGGCTGTCAGAGCTGTTTCAGCACCGGGCCTGCACTTTGTGGTCATGAAATCTTCGCCACACACTAGTATTCAAACCAGACACACATATAATGAAAAAAGCGCTATGTCAAGCCAAGTCAGCCATCTAAATCAAAATGCTGCTCTTAGAAAAAAAAGTCCTGTCTACTTAATAGCTGATCAATTGATCAATAATGACATACTTTTTCTGATTTGCAGCATTTTTTGGTCCTGGGAGATAAAAGAAACACCCCAAATTCTGAGGTAATGTTTTGTTACCTATAGCTGCAACATTTTTTTTACTGCACTATTGTTCTATATGTATGATATAAGATTATCTGGGGAGAAAAAAATATATCAGGAAAAGTAGATGTTTTAAATGATTTAGGCTGTCAGTTTAAGAGTCTGTGATACCCACACAGTCCTCTACCATATGACTGATTTTGAAACAAAATGCATACTGATTTTTATATTAAAAACATATGGAAATATGACAGTAGATGCTCAGCCTTAATTATCATCAGCTATATATATAATCTCCATTTGAATTTAAGATTGATAACTAACAGAGAAAGCTCCAAGTAAACCTGTGAAGTGTGTATATCTTTCATTCAGAGGATAATAAAACACTAATTCTCTTTTACCAAACAAATCGAAGAACCAGACAATATATTAGGAGACAAGAGCAATGTAAATCCTACCTTTTTCTGTCACTTGAAACACATTCACATATATGCAAATAACTTTGTCAGCTTTTAGAAATTTGGTGCTAGTAATTTTTTTTAAAGAAAGTAGCACCACATTTGTGTACGGTGCTCTATGGACCCGATCAGTTGGGTTTGTATGGACTTGCTTGGTCTGTTTTGGGGGCTTTCTGTTCAGACTTTCTAGCAGACTAAAGCACTATAAAGGATGAAATACGTCTGTACAGTTTAGAACAAAGTATTTATGTAGAAAAAACTTTCAAAAGTTCTAGGCAATGGCGAGTCTATGACACCTGTAACCCCTCCATTGTCTCTATGGATACACTTTTTTTCTTAATACTAAATACACATACAGTTCTACCTTTCAACTGATTTCAGGTATTCCTAATTGATGCTATAAACCTGCCCTTCCAGAAACAATTAGCGTGGAAAAAAGCCTTGGGAAATGTTAATTCCCTGTTCCACAAAAGCACATGGAGCATTAACTTCTCAAGCCTTAACAAATCTTTCCTCCCTCATATTCTAAACACACACATTTCCTTTCATTATACATTCCTCCTTCTTCCAGCTTCACTGTTCTCACTACAAGATGCCTCTCCATTTATAGTTACTGAGTTGTAGACATATCAATAATTAAAGGTCATATTCAGCAACAACATGAGCCTTGGCACAGAGTTATTCTACAACATTTTGGGTGACTGATTACCTTTCTGGAATACCAGTCAAATGAAGGTAATAGCTATACTGATAGCATTGCCCTGTAAATATATCAAACGTAATATCAACAGTCAAAGCAGCTTCAAATATTGCACCTCATTCAAATATTTCTGGATGATGGACTTAGATCTGAACCTCAAGCTGCTCCAGGGGTATTACTCAGGTTACATCTGAAGATGCTGTGGAACATAGAGCTAGCAAGGTATTCTGCTTCACAACATCAGCTGCCAAGTAGGAGCACAGATCCCATCCTTCAAAATTTACAAGGATTGTCATTTGGCATCAGCCAAAAAAAAAAAAAGATAAAGCTATTTGTATCATTAGATCTAGCTGCCTAGGACATCTGTCTTTCAACCTCTCGTATCATGGACTGGAGCAATACCTCTCCATAACCACTAACTATTCTTGGTCAGCTTTATTTGGAGTACTGGTGGAGAGAGAGAACATCTTGCCCCTCAGTTTATTTCATAAATAATAGTAAGGTAGACTTCTCTGTCCAACATATCTCATCTTAAGAGTTAATTGCAGGAATATTACTTTTAGCAGTTGCCAGGGACAGTACTGTGAACCAGACAATTTGTTACTCTGTTCTACATGCCATTAAGTGAATGTAGCAACATCTGTGCTGCTAGCATTTGCATGTATTATTTATGTAGTGCTGTGGTCATGCCTGGTGTTCTGCAGACAAACTAAGATACAGCTCCCTTCCTGAGACAATTGCAGTCTAAATCAAAAGGTGGTGAGCAGAGCCTTACACACAGTGCTGTCAAACAATGGTTCTCAAAGCAACACGCTAAACCAAACACAACTTGTGAATTTTTGTGTCCTAAAAGAGCTGCAGCAACAGGTAGCATCTGACTGGAACTCAACTGTACAACATAAGCATCAGCAACTCAACAATACATTTTAAACATACAGTCTAAAACATTACAGGATTATCAGTCTTTTACCATGGCAATTAAAAAACACTTTAAAATCAATATTCCAATTGCTTAATTGGAAAAATGATGTCTCTTTTATTTAACTCTATTCATGCAATTATTCTAAAGCAAAATTCTAAAAGCTACTCTACTATTTGCAATATCAGCACAGGTAGACCCTAAGCACAGCAAATCCCAAGGGAAGAACCGCAAATACTGTTAGAGATTACTTTAATTTTGCTGACATTTTATGCTAGGTCATAAGAAGAAAGAAAAAGAAAGGAAAAGTCTAGAAAAACTGAGTTATTCCATGAAAAACCAAACTAATGAAGCCTGAATGCCTATGGAAGTATCTTTTGTTTCTTCACCCCATCACCTTAGCTGTTGATTAAATAAACGTATCAGGAATTGATTGATCCTTTAGACTTCTGCTTTCCAAGTTTTGCTAGCATCAGCCTGCAGGTTAAAAGTTACCAGAAAGCATGGGAGAGGGAGTAAGGAACATGCACAGAAGAAGCAGGGGTGGAGATACATCCTTGTAAGCTTCATTTTCCTTGGAAACAAGGTTAAAAACAGTGATCCAGACAGTTACTCTTAGGAAAGTATATATCTACCAATGGGGTCCCACCTTTGGTTATGAGACCTGTATTTAAACACTGTCTTTTCTATTTGACACTAAAAACAGTGTAAGGTATGGAAATACCAAACATCAGTTCAGCTGTGCAGTCATCCTAACTCTTCTTTATTGTCCTACTTTGCTGTGGTGTGTTTCTGTCATAGCCCCTCATTTTCTTCTCACCAGAGAAGGTGAAAATTTGGCAGAATTTAAAAAAGGTTGGGGTCAACATATTATTTAAAAAGTTCCCATAAAAAACACTGAAGAGACAACAGTTGGGTTTTTTTCCACACCAGGCAGGAGACTTGCACAGTTCCTTGATAAAGGATGATGTGGATCCAACTCCTTGTGGGTACAAAGGAAGGTGGGACAAAGAGCTGGAAGAGGAATACATCAAGGTTTACATGGAAGCTGCATCTGGCTCAAGAACCCTTGAAACAAGAAGTAAAGTCCAGGAGGGTACTATGACAAAACCTCACAAATGCCTTTCCTATTATCCATTCCTAGGCATCCCCTGGTACTCACTGCTGGGGACAAGATGATGGTCCAGAAGGATTTGGCATGTGCAGCCATCCTGATGTTCTTAGTATGTATTTGAACTAAACACTCAGTAGCAAAGATTTTGTTTCTAGTAGATTTTGTAATCTTGAAACAGGCTGGAGATATAGTTCACTTTTTGTTACTGGAACTCTGAGTCACATTAATTATTTACAGTGACATTTCTTATTAAAACCCCTAGTTTTTTTTGATATCTGTGGTTCATTTTGGGTGTTGCTTTCACGGACGATGTGTCTAAGACACACCTTATGTAGTAATTGTAATATGTTTCATCCTTCAGAATAATCTCAAGCCCAATTGTACTCCTGCTTTATTAATAAACATAAAATGTCATTTATACAGAAGGTGAATGCCAGAATACTCAGCAGTAGAAATACAAAAATACCTTTTCTTTTCCTCGTTTATCATCAAAGCTGAGGACAAAAAAAAAAAAAAATTAAATTTCAAAAATGCAAAATTAATCATAAACTGACATTCTATAAACCAATGAATACATTTCAAAGCCAGGAAGCATGGCAGTAACCAGCAGATGGTGGACGGTACATAGGTACCTGGCTTTTTGTCTGAAGAAAAATGCAACCATCCTGCAAAAACCTGTGACACAAGGCTATTGGCTGGAAATCTTCAGAAAACTGTCTATGCATAGTATGCCAAGTGCAAAACTCAAGGTAATTTTTCATTCTACATTACCTAATTGCTAGATCTTTTTATCATATTTCATGTTTATATATTGACCCAAGACAGGGTAACTGTTTCCCCCTGCCATTCTACCTGGCTGACATCTGGGTGTGACATCAAGGGGAAAAAAATAGAGCAGTCTTTTGGCATAGCACCACTTGTTGCTGCCTCTAGATAAGACAGACACTGGGCATCATAAAAGCAGTAATCTTTTGTTTTAATGAAGTTCACTTTCTTCCTTAAAACTTCCTTGAGGCTATATTACACTTCAAAAGCGACAGCTTCACATCTATGATAATTTAAATATAACATGCTCCTACTAGCAAAGAGCGTCCCAGTATTGTATCTATGAAGTTTCAGACAACAAGTTTCAACCGAACAAGTCCTCCATATTTTGAAGCATTTTCCCTTTCTGAACTGAGTACTGATGACGGAAGCTGGCATATCTAACCATACACACACAGAGAAATCCTGTTTCGCCTGACGCCTTTCCCACCTCTCTTACCAGCTTGCCTCTGTCCCAGTGCACAATTAGTCCTTTATTTCAAGGTTTTGGCCTGCTGTAAACACAGTCTATAGTTCTGCATTCAGTATCACCTTGATGATTTTTTTATGTCCACAAGGTAGCAGACTGCTCTAGTTCAGGTTACAATCTATACAGACCAGTCAGGCCTGCTACATTCAAAACCATTAGCTTACTAAGATTAGCTTGGTATCTCCACAAAAATATTGAGTGTGTTACCATTCACCGCAGGCTAGTCTTCTTAACCTACAAAAAAATGTGTTAGCTGTCTTTCAATGTCATGTAATTAAAAGTGGTTAAATGAGATTTTAAAATAATTTAGGCACCTGGTAGAAGGCAGTTTTTAGTACATGTAAAATTGCCTTTTAGGAGGCTTTGGAAACACACCAGAAAAGGAATAAAAATGAAAAGACAAAACTTAAACTAGTTACAATACTTGGAGATTAGATGTAGCAAAATATATGTCAGCAGGACAGCAGGTGCTAGACAACACAGGGCTCTATGAAAGATTTAAAGACCAATGAATAATTACCTTTTCAACAACAACAAAAAAATTCTTATTAATAAGAAAAAAGATGTACCTTCTAAAAGCTTTCTGCCAGCTCATGTCCAGCATCCCACACCAAAATTCTACACCTATTTACCAAGGGGTAAATAGGGCATCCTGTTTGAAGCAGGGAGCTCGTAGGAGCCTAGCCAGTGATATTTCCAACAATTATGATGGCTGCTTATGCTGAAAGCAAACAGTGTTTCTGGCTCCAGTTGTGCCACCTTACTTTACTTTAGGATACTGCCAAGTAAATTTTCCTCCATTAATTTCATGAGAAATAATTATTTTACATGAAATCAAATATAATGAGTAAACATTGCCAAACTACCATATTTTCCAGAAATGGTAGCTATTCAGTACCACTCCAATACTTTCCCTCAAACAATGCCAATGTAAGTTAAAATCTACCTATACTCTATTACATTTAAAAAATAAATTAGTGTATTCAGCCCACATAATATCATGCATAGTACTAATCAATATCCATAACATATATTAAACAGCGTGCTATTAACGTGTGATACATAATCTCAACACCCATCCAATCCAGCATGGGTCGTTTCTCCTCCATTGGAATGACTCCAAACCCTCAAATTTTAATGAAAGGCTGTTGAGGTAGGGAAAAATGGGGTTTGGAAGGAGTTCAGATACATGAATTCCATGTACAGAACAAATTTATGACCTATATTAACAATGATAATCCTGTGTCACAGTTCCTCTGAAATGCAAAGTTGTGGATCAGTCATTTCAAATCCATTATCATCCCCAAACAGTTGTCCAGTGATGACTAATCTCAATCAATAGCCAGTAATGAACCACAGCCATTAATCCCATTTGCATGTTTGTACAAAGCATCATTTTTAAGCTGCATTCATAGACAGTTCAGTGAGCGTATAGAGATTTCGCAGCCTGTGGAAAGTCCTGCGCTGGGATTTGAACATTTCCCAGGCACCTGGAAGAATATTTAACTCAGACTGCGTAATGATCTCAACAGTGAAGCCCAAGAAAACACACAAGACAGTGCACTAGCCAAGTGTTTGTATTTTGGGCAACTGATGATCTTACTGAGCCATACCCTGGGGATACAAACATAACGAAAGGCAGGGAATTAGTTAATGGAGACAGTGACTGATAACAATTTGAAGTCTGAGAGGGGAGGAGGCATGAAAATGTTGAACATTAACAGATTCCTGGGTTGGTAGCAGAGAAAGCAGCATACCAAAACTAATACAATCTTCCACCCTTTCATAGAAAGGCTTTGGATGAAAACTGAACTTTCATTCATGAAGCCATGCAGTCTAACAGCTGATTGCTCAAGAAAGGTGGAAACCCAAAAAACCCAAAAGCCTCAAACCCAACAACTCTCAAAGCTGGTCTAAAGTGTGGACATACATATTGTGGCCTTCTTTCTTTCTGTTCCCCATTCATTTTATATATACCCTACTCAAATGCAAAGAATACAATTAAAACAAGTGCAGAACAGGGTTCCACATCCTTCAATGGTCAAACAAGTCCCAATGCTCATTCACAGTTAGTCAACTCCCCCCTGCTACTTGTGCTACTGCAACTGTTTTGTGCCAGAAGTTATCCAAATTACTGCAACCATACAGCTTGAGGGGAAAAAAATAAATACAACAAATAAATGACAGTATCTGGAGTTCACAGGCAAGACAAATTTTCCTTACTTCAACCATTAAACCTTATCACATGCTAACAATGATTTTTGAAGTAATCCACAACTGAAAGCAGTAACATAAGGTCTAGTCCTTGAAACAAGATTCATGCCAGGAGATCCAACATCTCCATGGATTGATCCCAAAACATACTGCCAAAGGTTAGGGCATAAATTCCACATGGTTTACTAAAAAAGCATATTAAATACAAAAGAAACACATTAGGCAATGCTACAAATATACAATGAAATTAAAGAGTATCCAGGACTAAACCAACCATATTTAAATCCTTGCAAGGATTAATCTTGTATAATTGAACTAAAGTATCTAATTAAAGGTAATGCATCACCAACCAGTAAGTACTCATCATTCCCACATCTACTGAACTGTACTGGTTAGATCATTTCTGGCAAGATGAAATAAATGAAGGACACTGACGCTATTGTGTGAAAGGGAAGGTCCTGACTTCAAATATGACAAACCGGTAATCAAGTTTTTCCTCCATCTAACTCAGAACACTATTTATCATCCCAGATAGATCATTGTGACTAGGATGAGGTTTCACATTGTGTTCCAGAGCCACACATTCCCCTTGTTAGCATTACATTAGCAGAAGATTAATCCTGCAGAAAAAATGTAAATGAAGTTTCCTGGCAGTTGAGTTCTCCAGGAGGGGTCACTGTACCAGAACTGTCCAAGTCCAGCAACTGGAAGCAAGTGGCTGGATACAGACCGAGGAGGAAAGGCTCGGGATCCTCCCCTTCTGCAGCAGCTAGCCATAGCACTGGCACAGGCATAGCAAAAACCTGCAGCATCAGGCAACACAGGGATTTGAACCTCTGCCTACATACTTCAAGCCAGAAATGTAACCAAATAAGTCAGTCATACTCATAAAAAAGCCCCTGACCTCTAAAATCTTTTTTAAAAATATCAAAGTGATATTTGTATAAAACCTAAGACTCCTACCTTGAAAGCGATATTTCAGTGCAATTCAATTTTGCAAACATTCTAAATATTTGGAGTTTATTTCCAAGTCAAATATCTTAGACATTGCCTCAATTGAATTGCCATTCTCTAGTCAACTCTAACACTAATGTTTATTAATTTAACAGCTACACTTAAGGAAACGCACATTTTAATGATATAACAAACATGGATATCTCCTTAGCTACTCCACTAGAACCCTTGCAGCAGACTTTAGGGAAAAAACAATTGCCTTTATTGCACAGAAGAAAACAATAATGAACCAAGAATGTTAAAGGCATCAAGATTATAATTGCATTCAAAGAAACATAACACAAGAGATTCTATTAAAAGAGACATTTTGACATGTATAACATCTCTGAATAGAATGAGAGTGACATGTTGAGCAGAAACACAGGATCAGAGCAGCAAAACTGAGACCAACCCAAGCAAGGAGGCAGCTAGCTCTCTGTAATTCCAACTCCCCATCCTCAAATAGGGATGCTGCTGAAGCTAGAGGAAAACCTAAATGACTCTAAAACTGAAGGCACCACAGTGAACAATACCTTTTTCTCACAACCTAAATAAATGAACTGAAGATCCACAAAACTAAATTGCTTCTGGTGGCTCCCAGACAGCAGCTGTACCAGGACCAGCAGAAACTGAAAATCAGGGTGATGTGTAAGAAAAGAAACCCAAGAACTCCTTGAAGAGCAGACAAATTTCTGCAAAACTTTCACAGAACATATTCATGGCTTCACTGAAGCTGAACTAATAGGTTTACAAGTATACCATTTTACTGGTACTTTATAAAAAGATTTCAACTGCATATTCCTCCTCCCTTTCTCTATCAAAGCAGTTATCACATAGAAATTATTTTCCTTCTTTCAAGTAAACACCAGATCTCATTACCCACTCAGCTGACCAGAAAGTTTCCTCTTAATTTCTGAGTCAAAACAATCACATCAAGATATCACTGAATTTGAATAACTGAATAAACTTTTGTCTTAAAGAGAATGATTAAGCTTCACACCTGTTTTATGAAACCGATAATCATACCTTTTCAACCAATATGATTAGATTGGTTTAATGCTCCCAATATTAAATATGGCTGGCTCCAGATCTAAAATTCAGATAATGAGTCAACGTAGAATACAAGACAATCATTTAAGAATAATGAGATTATTTCTATGTAAGCAATGCATTCAGTATATTTGAAAACTATTTACTTTGTAGACAAGCATAAAACATAAGTAACATGTTATAAAGATAAGATAGCTAAATAATAATTTAAATAATACCATACAAAGACTAGATATCTTTTTATTCCCATTAGGAGTTCAAATGTATCCAAGGTCAAATACTTCATACTGTGGGTATGAAGAGCAAGGTCTTTTTCAAAGAGGCTTTAAAGAGATGTTTCATATCTGTGATGAGGGGGGGAGGGAGCAACAAATTAATCAGTAAAATGGCATTAGTTCATATGGGGAAAAAAAAAAAGAAAAGAAAAAAGATAGCAAATGAACAAGGTAAAGATTAGACAAAAGAAACCACAGAAGCCCTGTAAGAACTCCATAACAAATTCTGAGTTTGAATTAAAATGTTTGATTTGATCAAAATGGAATTCCCTATTATCATATTAAAACTGTTTCAAAAACAAAACTAGAGTGTTGACATACCAATCCTTTGGCACCCCTTCTCACTTTCTCAGGGAAAATTCTTTGAAAAATTGTGGCCAAGGATTCAATTTTATTTGAGAAAATGCTTGTGTGCATGTGTATAAGACTGGCCAGACTCTTAACATCTAAGAAGAAAAAAATCTTGGTAATTATATATTTGCTACATAGATAGTATAGAAATATCATCCAATAAAATATATTGCATAATTAAAAAAAATAAGTAAAATCAAGGGTTATTTCTTTGTAAGGGAAATGCAATCCTTCCCCCAAATTACAGCTGTAATAATTAAGAACTTGTTTCAGCAGAAAGTTACAAAAAATAAGGGTTTCGTGTTGTCACAGTTTCCAGTTTTCAAGCTGCTGACATTTCTGGCCAGTGACTGTGGGCCAAATCCTTCCCTCCAGCCCCTTGTCCCCTCCTTAGGAGGAAAACAGCTAATGGGGCTTCACTCGGCACCAGCAGCTGAGTGACTGCCAGAGCAGCAACTGCTCCGAGCGGAGCAAACTGGAGGAATGTGCTGCTTCTGGTGTTACATCTGGCTAAGGAGGTGGTGGGGATTGAGCATCCTCCAGCAAGCGCAGAGAACTGGTCAGGAGTTAATGTCACTGATGTTTCTCTGGGTATTTCTCTAGGTATTTTGTAAGTCTGAGTAATGTCCCTCTGAAGTCGGTTGCCTCCAACTCTTCTTTGCCCTCTTACATACACTTTAGCTGTCTCTCCTAGCATAGTCTTTGCTTTTGCTGAAAGCAAACTGCTGCTCAGATAGTCTTAACTCTGGGGAGCTCAGGAAAAACATGTAATTTGGTAGCCTGCTGGGAAGCAGGAGTATGCTCATATAAACGTCCTGTGAAACAGGATTTACATTTCAGAAGACACATTCCTTTCTCCCTCCACCAAGACAAAGAGAAATGAAGTTTCTCACTATGTATCCATACAAAAAACCCCTAACACACAGGAGACAGAAAACACAGACAGAAACGAAACCAACTACACTTTTCACAATGTTTACAACTGCAACTCCTTAGCAATACACAAGAAACAAAAAAGAGAAAAAACAATCTGTGTAAGCATTCTATCATAAATTTCTAAAATGCAAGAGACCTTGCTTCGTTTTAGTTACAATAATGCCTTAAAGGCTACAGCGAAGCACTTAAAACACCACAACCAGACTCCAAACACCTTTTAACCAGCTCCCACTGTGCAAGAGCTTTTTAAAAATCTGAGCCATGTGCGCTAACCAGCAGAAAATACCTAAGAAGACAACCAACAGAATGGCTGTGATCTTAAATCTTTGGTCTTCAAAATAATATGTCAAGGCTCATCTTAAATATTGGAAAGGTTTCCTACTATTTATTAGTTTCACACAAAAAACTTCAATCAGTTTTCAATCACTGGTTTTGAAATTCAGTGTGTAAAGCCACCTGTGAAATTAGCCACAGAGTGGTTTCATCAAAGGGCAGCATTTTATTACAATGTATTTTCTTCCTCTAAGTATTTCAGATATACATTTGAATTGCTCAATAGGAGGACTGCTTCTTCTGTCAGCCAGTTTCCTCCCCTTCCTCTCTCCAACTGTCATTGGAATTTCTCTCTCCTGCTGTTTGCTGAATTATTGTAATGGAGATATTATTAGTGAATCACTCGAACTTTGAGTGGTCAATATTTCCACCAACCAAGAAATAGAAGCCAAAAGTAGTTTTTCATTAAAGCATGGTCATTCTGGATGAAAAGTGAAGCTTATTCAGTAACCACACTATGGAACTACAGACTGTTTGCTTTTCAAAATCAATATAATGATAGACTCTTAAGGTTCCCAATAGAAAAGAAAGAAGTTGCATTTTGTCCCGCAAAGTATTTCTAGTTTAGAATAGCTTTCAAGGACAGTTCTGGTAACTGAAGGACACATTTAGAAGTGATGCAAAGTCCAAACAAATTTCTACAATTCAAGCAGCTACAACTCAACTTCAACATGCATGTGATAGTAACTTTTTTTTTTGTCTTCCTATTGATGTGGAAAACTACTTCTTTAGAGCAGAGGTAACATCCTTGCAGAACACTAATGGTCTAATTATTAATGTTTCTAAAGTCAAATGTTCCAGATGGCCTGTGGTCTGCCAGTACAACCATCTCAAAGACAGAAAATCAGAAGGACTAGGGTAAAGAAGACACCTGGTAATTTGGCAACAAAGAAAATCTCCAGAAGTTTGGAAATCTGCTGGGTACCCTCACCTGTGTAAGAAAATGCTCCTCAGCATGGCAAGAGTAGCAGAAAAAAGGCAACTTCTGCACAACATACCAGTATCTAAACGTGGAGCAAATTTACCATTATTATCACCCCCTATTTTCCAAAAGTACATTGCAGAACTGATCTCGCTAAAGAAAAATAAAATGAGATACAAACACATTGCTTTTTCTTAAAAGAGGTACTCATCAATAATTAACACAGACCTCTGAAACGGTATAAAACATATTATGTATATATACATCCCAAAACCTCACAGAGAATAACCAACAGTTACACGTGCCAGAAGATATTAGTATGAGTAGAAACATTTTGGCTTGTGGGAGTGGGTGGAAGGGGAAAAATTTTAATCAAATCCATTACCTGGTTATTGATTTCTCTTTGCCAGACTGATCCTGTAGAATACTTATAAAGCCTTTGACTTTGAGACGTTTGGCCAAAGATATTGGATTAGACTAAGCAAAAGCTGAGCTTCTCATGTAATCTCTCATATTTCATTTATATGTGATTTATTCCTTTGTCCAGCAGAGGCTTTTTATTGATAAAAATAATGAGATTGAGAATCCCAAAGGAAATCTAATGCCTACCCACTCAAACATGTTTGTGAAGTAAAAACAGTAGGCTCTGTAGGCCTGAGAGAATGATGTTAAGTGAAGACTGTTTCCTTGTATAAAAAGTATGAAGCTTGCCAAATATTTTGAAATAAACAAAGCTACTTTTGAAATTAAAAATTTGCTGTACTTGAAAACACTAAGTACACCGTCAATACTGTATGCTGGGGAACTGACTGAAAGACTTCTGAAATAGTTTTTTCTTTGCAGAATAAATTAATGCAACTTTTTTTTCTTTCAACTTCCTGTACTAGCTCAGTTTGATAAAACATCTTAACAAATGTCTAGTCTGCTAAATATGACGTGTTACATAAAGCCCGTTAGATGACTGAAAATTCATCGTGCCACTCAAGTTTCTAAATATTGTCAAATTTAGTATGTAATCTGGTAACTAATGGCTTCATTGAACTATATGATAATCCAAGATTCTCTAAGAAATTAAATCATTATGCCTTTCCAATACAAATGCCATTCAAAAGTCCAAAGTAAAAAGTAGCAGACTATCTTGCATTTCTTTAATAACTATCAATAGTAATAAAAGGATAAATAAAAACCACCTGCTTCTGCAGTGAACCCTGAATTAGGTTTTAAAGTCTCTATTTCAAGGCACAAATCAGAATAATTCTATTCCACTGATAGACAACAGAGACCTTGGTGATTAGCGTGAGTCTTGCAACTCTTTCTTATGTTAATGCTTAAAGCAGAGTGAGTGGCTTTTAAGTCTCAGCCTCGTTTAATGTATAATGTGGAACTCAGCATTTATGACTCAAAAACTAGCAGAAAAGTCTTCTGAAGCTCACTGTTTATGGACCATTTATTAACAGTAACCTCCAAGATCCTTTCACTGAGAGGACCATAAGGCTGGTTGGCTCAGTGGCCAGATGGAAAGGGTGAACGCTGACATTTTTCTTCCTCCTCCTCCCTGGCTCTCAGATGTACACAGCAGCTTGCCTGACCAGTCTTACTTTCATCTAAACACAGAGCTTCTCTTATCAATGACCCTTGTGAAACTTCCTGGGGTAGTGAGGTCTCTCCCTTCCCCATCTGTATCTACAGGCCATGAGTATTGTTACCTACAAAGGCCAGTTTTGCCTTGTTTCAGCTCCTTACTGTCAGACTAAAAGATGCAATTAACGGTACTGCATAATTTAAAGAGTGATTGTTCATGAAACCATCTCAGCTTTTTTCCAAGATTTCTGTATACAGAAACCTCTATTGTCCATAATGAATCCAGCAGTTCCCTGAATGGGCAGAATGCATCTCTGGGAAGTATTGCACTTGCTGCACATCTGTAGGCTACCTGGGCAGCCTGTGCGCAGTACTCCTGACTTGTCTGGAAGTAGTTGACAAACTGGAAGCATACTGCAGAGCAATGCAGTGCCTACACACTAAATTATCTGGGAGGCCCAGGACCTGCGTAGACAAGTTTGGGCTTGGGCAGTAATCCCGTGAAAACACACACAACCCTTTAACGTCACTGGAAAAACAATCTGGAGCACAACAAACAGGAGGGTACCTGAGCATATCACAGCTGAAAGCTTTCCATATTGGAATTTGAAAGGGTTCCTGATGGAGCAGAATTCTCAGCCTGTTCCTCCCTTGACATCTCAAAAAACTTCCTTGGGTCCTGAGGAGGTTAACATGTATGGTGTTACCTTAGCATGACTGTTGACCCAGCCTGGGCAGCGGCTCTAGGGATGGGTGGTAACAAAACCCAACACTTTAAAATCACTGACTCCGAACCTTTCTTCCTTCCTTCCTGTTGGCAGATTTTTTGAAGAGCTCCAAAAGTGTATGTGAAGGTTTCTAATTAGAAAGAGCCTCCAGTACCACAGTCAAATCACACAACTTAATGTTAAATTACAGCTTACATACAGACAAATACTGTGGTATTTAACTAAAACAAACATTAGCTTGTAGCAACATTTTGTAGATCCTGGAATCACAACTTAAGCAGTAACTGTTTGATCTGGAAGTCTCCCTACTTTCACCAAATAACTACAGCATCAATACTTTAAAGTCAGTACAGTAAACAAAATGGCATAATAGA
This sequence comes from Buteo buteo, assembly GCF_964188355.1. Classification (NCBI taxonomy): domain Eukaryota; kingdom Metazoa; phylum Chordata; class Aves; order Accipitriformes; family Accipitridae; genus Buteo; species Buteo buteo. The sequence continues at coordinate 14,271,088 of NC_134175.1, forward strand.
AAATTCCTGTTTCTTCTCATAGAAATAAAAATAAATCTAAGACTGGCATTAGGAATTATTAAAGTATGAAGAGGAATATATTTGATGTCAGTAGAATTTTTTAAATTATCCTGCTATTGTGACTAAAGAATCTAGTCACTCAATACACCATTAAATGTTTTTCATTTGCTGAGGCTTCATGGGACATGTAGAGTTTCAGTTATTTAAAAAATATTATTTGCAACATGTAAGCAGCCATTTATCTTTAGTGTCAGATTGTCTGTCTGACTCTCTTCATACCCTGTAGATGTTTCTCACCACACACTGATACAGGAGAATATTATAATTGGCAAGAAGATTGATGTGGATCGACACATTGGCATCTGCCAGTAATGGGACCCTCCTCACTAGTTCAGTCTGTAGAGGGCCAAGAGCTGTAGAGGTGGGAGACAAAAAAAGCAGCATGCTCCCTGCTTGTAATTCACCTTGATAATCAAAGCACTATGGGCTCTCAAACTACAAAAGTGTGTCCACTATGAAATTCTGCAATTGTACATGTACCTGCCAAGCTGTCAAGTCTGATTTTTGCTCCTCAACATTTCCCTCCTCCTCCAAGCACAAGTCCTCTGAGATGCAGCGAGCAATGAGCAGTGTCAGATTCTGCCCGTTACCTCTGAACAACTGATCATGGCTGGCTTGAAATCCGGCCTGCCTCTCCTTTCTGTGAATGTCTTCCCTCCTGAATTTTGCCCGTCTCTCCCATCACTACTCAGAGGTTTCTCCTCTCTCCATTCCTTGATTACTGTTCTGCTGGGCTTTGCAGTCTATTATTTTTTCACATTAAAACTCATCTCTTGATAGTTTATTCACAAGTCCAAATGACAACATAATAAAAATATTAAAATCATGTAAAAAATAAAATTAGGGACTTACCTGAGCAAGAATTCTTTTCAGTTTCTCAGTTATTCTGACTTCAATTGTGCTCAGGAATTTACTTTTTAAACCCTAAAAGTTTTTGTACAATGAGGAAAACACTTCCACTCTGACAGAGTCTTACTTCCACAATTTCATATTTATCAGTCCCTGCTCTTTAAAACTTTGAGAAAATATCACTACCCTGGCCCCTTTCTCTCATTCAGGATTGTCAGCAACATTTTGGACTTAGACTCAAGAGGACACCACAGTGCTCAGTCACCCACAGCACTGCAGAGTTTAAGCCTGGAAAATTGCCTAAGCATCCAACTGGATTTTCCAAATTGTCTCCCGTGTTCCCCATCTCGAGCCTTACATTTCCACTAGAGACAGGGCATAGCTACAGTCAAGCGCAGCCTTCACAGCTTTTGGCTGCCAACACAAGTTCAGCAGTGATTTTGTGCTGCTCAGCTTTACAAAGCTGGAAGAGACCTTGGTTTTAGACACAGGTGTTTAGAGCTTTTGGCAGACCAAGCATTCATAAATGTTTCATTGCTGACTACCCATAACCCCCCAGTCACTCAGGGAGCATCAAAATCACTGCCTCTCCATAGCGTGCTCTGATGTGCTACAGAATTCCCCTAAAAGCTTCTTGTGTGAATTCAAGAGTTGCTATTCCCTCCCCAACCCATTCAACCACTCTTTGCATCCTCACATCCATCCTCAATATATTTTGCTAATTCCTTCTGCACCCTTCTCTACAAGGTTGTCTTTCTCATCTATCCATGCATAGATTTTCATCAGGGTAACATCACCTCCTTCAGCTTCGAGAGATAGTCTAGAGCTGCTTCTGTTCTTTCAGAACACGGGTTGTTCTTTCAGCCCAACTCATCATCTTTCTCTTGCATCCACTCACTGGCACCCTCTTCCAGCATATCAAACATTAACTACCTTTATATTCAAGATGCTTGATGCATGAATGTACTTATCCTTCCCCCTCCCCCCCCTAATCATCGAGGACACAATACCCACCTCCAGTTTTCCAACAGCAATAGAACTTGAAAATCCACACAGTTCAAGGTAACCACTGGGGTATTTTTTGGTATAATAAAAAAAATTGGTAACAGTTCTGACTTCTTTCCTCAGTAACTGTGACAGTTGAAATAGCAACAGAAAGAATACATGCAATTCCACTTCTGTCTCAGGTGAACAGGACATTACAAAGGAGTTGACAATTTGAAAATTTTCAGTGCAAGTTTTAAATAGCTTTAGGAATCTACAGTTTGTACTTCTTTTCAATTCAGAAATTTATTGTACTCCACAGACTCAAACAATGTTTGCATGAAAAGGGCTACAAACATTTTAGAAGAGTTGACTTGATTAATATTTATGAATATATTAAGGACATTATGTATTATACCAGCACACATGCAGAGCAAGAATACAATATTTTACTGTTCACTGGGATTTTATCGGTCATTAACAAACACCTCTGCTATGCTGCAGAGCTTGATTCTTTAGCTACCCAGGAAGGTTAGTAATAAAGATAAATAAATCTAGTACATGCCATGAAATATCTTAGTGTAATTAGAGTACGGTTCTTAAAGGTGCAGCATTAACATCCTCAGCTTCTTCTGGTAACTGGCAGAAGATGTAGATTTTTGTCTGCTATTCCAAATGTTGGGGCCACCTCGTATACACAGGTACACTACACAGCTCTTCTCCAGCTATCCATATTTTGAACATGAAGCCTGTGTGGATGACTGTGGCAGGAGTCATTCTGACTCCCTCACTCCTTCACGCATACAAAAGATAAGTTGGAAAATATTCCTGAATTTTTCCATAGTGACAGGAAGTTGCAACCACTAATCATCTGCAAAGTACTACTCAGCCAGACTGGAGTAAAAATAGTGTTTGTTTTTGAAGTTAGACCAGTTGTCACCTCAGCTTCAAAAAGGAAGCGCTGTTCTCCTCCCTCCTTCCAGCTGCTGCACTCTGTAGATGACAGGACCCGTTCGAAGTTTTACTTTTATTTAAAAAGCTTAAGGCAAAATTTGACTCTTAGATCTGCAGAGAGCATCACAACAGAGATGTTCTGCTCTCCCCACATGCACAAAGCTAGTCCGCTCCCCTTCATCTGTTGTCCTGGGAGCCACTGCCATGCAGAAAGGACACAAGGGGAACTGAGACCCTTTGTACAGACAGAAGGGCCCTGGGTGCAATACAAGAAATGATACACCACCAGACTCAAGAGATTCAGCAAACCACATACTCTCACCTTACTCTACTTTGCTCACATGTGAAAGAGATGTGGTTTTACTAAAAAATAATCATGGAATGAAATACATTGTCAGTGAGGGGGAAAAATAAGACTCTTCCATCCAACAACTCTTCAGAAACTCAGTGGCCTTTGCACATAAGATTAAATGGCATCATGATACTTAAGGATATTGTTGTACATCAGTACTGGGAAAGATTCAAATGACAATCCTCATCACTACTATGTATTAGTCAGCGGGCAAGGTCCAGAGCCTAAAACATACCTTTACCCTTTTATTGTATACAGGTAAGTTCCTACTACCAACCCACATTCTCTTGGAGAGGCTGAGGATATACAAATCCAACAGCACCTTTAGCTTGAAGATTATAGATCTTCACAGCTACCAATGAGACTTGCAACTTTACCCCTATTTACACAGTGGTAGAACAAAGACAACCATGAGAAAGACCCTTGTTCAAGCAGTAGTGCACTGTGAACATGTAAAAATGAATTTCTGGTATTTTAAGTCATTTGTATGTGCAGAAACACCTGTTAAATTCACATCATAGCTCTACATTTGTTTCTTCTCAAATTATTAGTACACTCAATGTCAGTGTGTGGATTATTCTGATGCTGTCCAAAGATGATTTGGAAGTGGACCTGTGTGTGTGACTGTGCATGCACACGTGTCCTGTGGCTAGACATAGCATATTTCTTAGACCAGAGGTGGAGATTGTTCTAAACCTGATTTTACAGATGGACAGAAGAAACATACAGGAGAAATGATCTAACAGAAGACAAAAAGGAAAGACTATACAAGTGTGGGAGTTCTACCCAAATTTTTGGATCACAATTTAATAGCCTAGTGCCACAAAAATGTTTTTCTTTTCAACTTTTGGATGAACATATTTTTATATCTTTAAAACGGGAACAAAACTAGAAGCTATCTACATTTGATTCCAGAAATATTTTATGAAGACTTTCCGTTTTTATTTGATTGTTTTTACTTCTGGAACACCTGAAGTCCCTACTTAAAAAAAAAAAAAAAAAAGTATGATTAAATGTATTCTGTCACATTATATATATTTTATCCAGTAATGGAAGACAATATTTTAACAGCCCTGCTTTTGAATCACTCCAGAGCATTCAGCAGGAGTCAATTTATATTGCAAGAGAATGATGATGTATCTCAACTCATTTTAATTTCAATAATTGAATGAGAAATGGGAAAGCCTATTGAAAGTACTGTATTCTGGTCAAAGACTAATGAGAAAATAGTTTTGAGTCTCTGAGTCAGCGGGCGTCATGGTAACAATGCATTATCGAAATCTGATTAGCATGCCTAGCAGCTTTATAAATGATAACATGCTCTTCTAATTGTATTTCCCTTTCTTTCCCTGTGATGAGTTTTATATTCATAGCAGGTAAGAAGTAAGGCAGCATTCTGTTTATCTGCAAGTTAGACTTAGGGTGTCCAGCACACTCACAAGCTCTGTGCAACCTGTCATTCAGTAATAGAAAAATTTTCCTACCATCTTAAAATAAGAAGCTGAGCCTTACATTTCTCTCCTTTATTATACTTAATTATTTAAGTCAAATATTATTCTCCCCTTTTAAATATACAGAATTATTTCTAAGGATATACACATGAAAAAGAGAACATTGTGAAACACACACATCTTAAGAAAAAAACTATAGTTCATAGGAGAAAGAGATGCAAGAAAAGAGTAAGTACATGTTTAATTCATCCCAGAAAGCATGACTCCACGTTCTTGAGGTTTTGAAAAGAGGGAGGGGATTTTCTTGTGTTTAGAGGTTGTGTGTGTGTTTGCTAATTCATTACAATGCCAGAAATCAGGAGGAACCATGAAATTAAATAGGATAATTTTCCTTCTCATGAAGGAGAGAGCTAATATTGCTTCATAAAATAAATACAATGAAAATACTTGGTTGGAGGTTTAATAATGCTCTCTTAATAAGTGAACCTCAGGTGACTAGCCTGGCAGACCTTTATTATATTAACAGTAAAGAACTCTATTACAACTGCAGCCTCACAAATCTGATGCAAAAATCATTTTAACATATAGAGGCTCAGTCTTACCAAATGGAATATTTTTTTTTTGAGAGAGAGAGAGAATAAAATGCATTCTATTTTTCAACAGAATGACCAAGAAATCTACTTCATATTTGGCCTATTTCATGACCCTTGTAACCTAAATATTTATTTCTTATTTTCAATGTTCACATTCAGCTTCAAGTATGTATAAAGAGAAAGGAGGAAATCTCATATTCTTATTCTCTAGGTAAACTCGAATACTCTTAGTCATATGACTAATAATACCTAATACAAGAAATCAACTTTTCTGTATTATTAATAGTGGAACCATGCTTGTTATAGTGCATGAACACAGAGAAAATGAATACAGCGAGACCTAAAAAGCTTATTACTCCTTGTTACGTGCACTGGCATGTGGACAAATTTTAAGATGTACAAAACACTAAAAGCAATCAGTCTTAAGTCAACACACTGAAAGCCAGAGGAACATTTATCTACATGTTTGGAAATTCAGCAGAGAGCGCAGGGTTATACTGAGAATAGAAAGTCATCAAAGCAGGCCAGTGAACAAAGAAAGAGCAAACAAGTACTTCCCAGAAGGGATTAGTGCTAGTTCAGGGGACTGTTTGCACTAACCTTGGATGGAAGCAGCAGCCTGAAAGCCAATCAGTGTGACCTTCGCCTGTCATGATGATGTTCCCATCAGGTAAAGCCCACATTTTCCAGAGATGGTCATTACTGCCAGTGACTACAATGTCTTTTCGGTGATGCAAAGCCAAGCTACAACAGAAAAGAAAGGCAGATTGTATTCCGTACCAATTCCATTTTATATAAAATTCATTTAACTCAGGGCAACAGCTACAGAGGACTCTGATGCTGGATGGACTGAACAAGCAGTGATGCTTTCTATGCTCAAGAATTTAAAACGCACGCTATGTAGATGAGTTTCTGTTGCTGCTGAAGAAAACAACAGAACATGACTGACTTTTGTGAAACCAGAATTGTTTTCACACTTTCTTGAAGTTCCACTTGATTATAACACTCAAATACGTTTTAAAATACTTTGTTAGATTTTATTCTTACAAACACACAACAGGGTAACATATGAACAAGCCATACCAATGTGAATCACTTTTTTTTCACACCCAAAATAACTTCAAAAGCATTGGTTTGTCAGCCCGCTGCTGATGGCCAAAGGGAAAAAGGACAAAAGGACTCTCTGCCTTTTTTTTTTTTTTTTTTTAACCACTGTGACCACAGGTCTAAAGTCTCCTACCACTGAGAAATAACTCAAATGGTAATTACAGTCCAGGAGCTACAGTCTTTGCCATCACTTTAGCACCTATTCACTGGGACTAGGTCAGAAAATCCATTTCAATTCTATACTCAAAATGCGTTACATGTTTTCATTTTTTATTATGTAGCACATGGGGCTGTAATGGAAATCATACACTTATCACACCCCTGTACTGAAAACTTGGTTTATTTTTTATTTGGCAATTGCAGTGCAGCTTAAAATGGATCCAGGGAAGAAAATAAATCTGTTGGAAAGATAACAAGTAGTGTATTTCGTACGGATTTGGTTATTCGATTTGAATTATTGTAATGCTTTACTATTTGTTGAACATCAGAAAGTACCTAGAAGTTGACTTAAGTCCCAGGAGTAGATTATTTAAATAGATTAAATCTGGAGTTCAGAATCAAAATGCAACAATGGGGAGAGGAATCATAACCCGTGTGTGCACCTATTTCAGTTGTGCATCAGAGCCGACAGTTTGCAGAGAAAAACGCTTATTAAAACAGAATAAGAGTAGAGACAGACGATGCTAAGCAGCCAAATAGGGAAAAAAGAGGGGTTTTAGAAGGCACACTATTATAAAAATCTCTTTTTTAATAGTACCTTTCTCCTGCACTCAAATTATTTCATAAAATTCCTAAACCAGAACCACAGCTTCTACTATTTGGGGAAAAATAATTCCCTCTACCAAATCCATGCTAAAAACATATTTACGTCAACTAGATTTTCCTCAGAAAACACATCTATTCTTGCCTTTTAAGGCACAGCCTAGGAAGATTCCTACAGATTCATCAGTTGAATTCATCTACTCGACCACGGAGCCTGGGTTTTACTCATTCTCTAGTTTCTTAGAGAGAAAAAAAAAAAGTTTTCTATCTTTGCCTAAAGAAGACAAATTTCCTCTGCATTTATAGGGAGAAAAGAGGAGGGAATGATGCTATTTAAATTCTCTAGAGATACACAGAGAGCAATCGTATCACTTAGATTGGCCACAACAGATATCTAGAAGAGCAAGGAGGGAATAGAGATAAAAGGAGAGCATTAAAGGCTGAAAGAAGGCACGCCAGTGGCCTGCAAATTACAGGATGAGAACAACTGTCCCAGAACCCCTCTACTATCAGAGACCTCTGACACACCAAAAGTCCCATTGCCATTTTTCTGCAGCATGCATAGGCACGTAGCATTGTTATTCTGAGGACTGCTAAAAAGGAGAGCAGCTTCACAGAAAAATGAGTGGGCTAATAACTATAAAGATAAATCCATCAGGGCTGCTACACACACTCTTCTCTCAGCCTCTAAAACAGAGGACATTCCCCTCCAGCATGCACCTGGCCATGAACGACACAGAAGTGAGACCAGGAGAGGAATATCTTTTACTTGCTAGCAACAAGGTCCTAAACCCTGCTGGATGTAGCAAGGGAATGGCAAGGGAAAAAGAAACCCACAGTAGTGGATTCAAGAAAACCAGAGAGGGAGAAGAGGATGCCTGCTGCAAAACCACTGACAGCACGGGCTCCTGCAGGAAGCTTAATCACTGATTCAGGCATGTCTATGATGCAGTTAAAAGACTGGATTTTTCTGTTTTGGGAACAACCTTATCATTGTGTTATTCGGAGAAAACAAACAAACAGTGTCATATGGACACAGCTTACATTATTCTCTTAATCTATTTCAGACACTTCAGATACCCTCCAGTTTTTCCCTCCAGATATTTCTGCTATTAGTTGAGTGCATGCCTGTTGTGAAGTCTTTCCATCAGTTCTCTCTCCTACATTCTTCCTAAATATCTGCCTTCTCAGTTCCCAAGATATGTTACACAGTCTAACTTAAATCACCTTCAGGCCACCTTTCACTCAAAGTAAAGTTTATCTACTGTCTTCCTCCAGGTCCTGACTCGCTTTCTGAACAGTCCTTGCCCACTGGCTTGGCCACAGCTGCCTACAGATGTGAGTTGCATTGTCATTTGTCCTGCCTCAGCTCCCAGGAACATTTTTCCTGTCCTTAAACCTCCCAGGACACTTCCAGGCCAACTTTTGAAATGTCCAAACTTCTTCAGTGACTAGACATTCCTAAAGAGCTTTGAGACAATCCATAAAGTGGATTTCATACAGATGAAAATATCTTGCTGTCACTATGAAGCCTGCAAGTTTATTTTGCACAGGCTTTTCTTTTAATTGCAGAGCTCTTGTAAAACGCTGCTACTGTCCAATGTTTTTTTTTTCTCCATGTCATTTTTACAGGCACACAGTGAACACTATCTAATTAACAGCAAATGTGTGACATAACAACTGTTGAGAGGCTTCTGGGAAAGGGAAGCCCATTCATCCAAAAGGCGTTCTACATGCAACATTAATTAGGCACCCTTGTCTTCATTTCTGGCAATCCAGCATTGTATAGATTTTTGCTTCATTTCTGTTCACAGGGTCTAATTATTTCCAGCACTGGGTAGATTGGAATAGAAATCAATAATGGAACATGTGTGATAGGAACATTAGTTTTTTCTCCTCCTCCTCCTCCTCTGGGATAGAAGCAGGATCAAAGGAGACTTGGCTGAGAAAAAAAAAACAAAAAACAAACAAACAAACAAACAAAATACCCTCTGAGAGATTTGCTGCTGTTGAGCATATAAATACCCATGTTTACACAACTCATTCTGGCATTATAAGACATTCTCATCTCTTCAGCACTTGCCATGGTAGATATATAGTGCTCCCAGTAATTTGCTTTCAAAACAATCATCGATTATTTTAATTTATTTTGACTGAACCATAAATAAAAATATGATATCTTCAGATGCAAAATACTTTCAGTCTCAGCATGTACTACATTTGATTATTTCACATGTATAAAATCAACCTTCAGGCTAAAAAGTGTTAAATCCAAAGCTGTCTGCGTAACCTTAACCGTGTATTCATTTAATGCTAACACTAACTACATTGCACAGAGGCATGGGAGATTTCAGTTAGATGTGAAGGAAAACTTTTTGGCAATAAGCTTTCTGAAACACTGGAACCGATAGCCTTCTGCCATTATTAGCCTGTTCTTCAAGCTCTCAGCACACCTATCACATTACCTAGGTAGATTACTTTCATCATGGTTAGGAGAACAGACTGGTTCATGTCTTGAGGTTCTTTCAGGTTCTAAGGTAGCAATGTTCCTACATGATCCCTGGTTCATTTGATGCACAAAACAGACAGTGCTTATATGTGAAGGGCAATTACAAAACAACAAAAGCACCACCTCAAACTTCTAAGGCATAACAGCAGTTAAACGCAATTGCACAGATGCAGGACAGTAAGGCATAAAACCCCCCCTATATTTTAAAACAATTTTAGTGGCTAAAATATCTCACAAAATCACCACATATTCAGCCTTTTTTACTAACTTCCTACATATCTCAGGAGATTGCAAGAACAGGAGGAGTCCAGAAATAAAAACCTAACCTAAATAGTCTCAAAATTAGGCACTCTGAGAATGAAGAATGCAAAATTAATGACCATCTTAAAGTACTTTAAGTGACTTAGCCAGCCTTGCCCAATTGCTCTGTGGCAGAAATAAGGACAAAATCTACTTTTCTGTGGTTTCACATATAGGAGTTGTACAGAAAAGTATGTTCTCAATATAGACAGCATTTAGCTGCCAAATTCTAATACAGCATTGTACTGAATATCACTTGCAATAAGTAATTTCAGAACTTCACAATTTGATCAAATTTATTTGCATTCCCGGATACTGGCAAAGAGGATTGTTGTTAATGCCAGTTACTGCTTTCGGACAAGAAAGCTCTTCTGCTGCATTTCTTGCTTCAAAATTTGAGAGCAGCAGAGTTCCTCCAAGATTAAAAATGAAAACACACATTTTTCTTGGTCACAGAAACATTTTACTTCACATTTTCTTACACAAAAATTTAGCCTTACTCACGATACCTAGCACAGAAAATTTCAGTCTGAGCAGTTACATTTGGGTGAATTTATAAAGGCCTGAAAAACTCATGTTTATAACAGAAGATGTTGGGGAATTGCAGGTATTTCTTCCTCTACCATCAGGTTCTCTAGGTGTGTTGGAATGGAAGAGCAGAGCAGGTTTTGAAGGCAAGGACATCACGCGCACTGATTTCTAGAGGATGGCTACTGATTATGGCCTCAAAAAAGAACAACAAATACATGCCTAAACATGAGGACATCAACAGCCCTGCTGAAATCAGTGATATTGTTCACACACATATACTTAATTATATTGCTGGACTGTGCCCTAAAAATCTAAAGAATTTGTAAAAGCTGAAATACCACTCCAGTCCCAAATTTGCTGGTCACTAGCCAGTTGCGCTAAAACCCAAGAAAGTTAACCAAACCATTAGAAACAGTTTCTGTAGCAACGGATGGGCAGATTGCACAACCTAACATCATTTTCTGACCTCCTGTGTTTGCAACAGCTTTTGAGGCAACATACCCACCATCATCCAGTTAGGTCCTAGGTGCGGCTGCTACGTGTGGAGGATCGGCACTGCTTCCTCAACTCTGCAACCACACTCCGAGGATCTAACTATAATCAAGCTCAATCTAAAATTATGACAGGTAAAGAGGTAGAAGACCACACAAAAAAATTCAGATCAATAGAAAGGCCAATTATTGTGGATGTTATCTACCTTGACTTCAGCAAGGCCTTTGACGCTGTCTCTCACGGTATATTCCTTGAGAAGCTGGCGTCTCATGGCTTGGATGGGTGCACTCTTCGCTGGGTGAAAAACTGGCTGGATGGACGAGCCCAGAGGGTAGTGGTGAATGGGGTGAAATCCAGCTGGAGGCGGGTCACAAGTGGTGTTCCCCAGGGCTCAGTGTTGGGCCCCGTTCTGTTTAATATCTTTATGAATGATTTGGAGGAGGGGATTGAGTGTACCCTCAGCAAGTTTGCAGATGACACCAAGTTTGGAGGCAGGGTTGATCTGCTTGAGGATCTACAGAGAGACCTGGACAGGCTGGATGGATGGGCCGAGGCCAATCGTATGAAGTTCAACAAGGCCAAGTGCCGGGTCCTGCACTTCGGTCACAGCAACCCCATGCAGCGCTACAGGCTTGGGGAAGAGTGGCTGGAAAGCTGCCCAGCAGAAAAAGACCTGGGGGTGCTGGTTGACAGCTGGCTGGATATGAGCCAGCAGTGTGCCCAGGTGGCCAAGAAGGCCAATGGCATCCTGGCCTGTATCAGAAATAGTGTGGCCAGCAGGAGCAGGGAGGTGATTGTTCCCCTGTACTCAGCACTGGTGAGGCCGCACCTCGAGTCCTGTGTTCAGTTTTGGGCCCCTCACTACAGAAAAGAAATTGAGGTGCTGGAGCGTGTCCAGAGAAGGGCAACCAAGTTGGTGAGGGGCCTGGAGCACAAGTCTTATGAGGAGCGGCTGAGTTTAGTTCAGAGAAGAGGAGACTGAGGGGAGACCTTATCGCTCTCTACAACTACCTGAAAGGGGGTTGTAGTGAGGTGGGTGCTGGTCTCTTCTGTCAGGTGGCTGGAGATAGGGCAAGAGGAAATGGCCTCAAGTTGCGGCAAGGGAGATTTAGGTTAGATATTAGGAAAAAATTCTTGACTGAGAGGGTTGTCACACATTGGAATAGGCTGTCCAGGGAAGTGGTTGAGTCACCATCCCTGGAGGTATTCAAAAAGCGCATAGATGGGGTACTCCATAACATGGTTTAGTGGGCATGGTTGATGGTTGGACTCAATGATCTTGAAGGTCTCTTCCAACCTAAATGATTCTATGATTCTATCACCTCACGATGGACTGAAAGGCGATAGCTGTCAGACATGAAAATCCCTTCACTTTATGATCAGAAAAGGAGCAACATGCAGTGAAAACATGCAGTGAATCCCTTTGCAACACCTTTTAGCATATCTCTTATTTTCCTCCTTATCTACGTAATGGCAGTGCGGTGGGGGCAACAATGAGAAAAAACAACAGCAAACAGAAGCATTTTGTCCAGCGTGTAAATGAGGAGGTGCTGGCAGCAGTGGGGGCTGCAGCGTCAGCTTCTGTGAGGAGAGGTGGGGGCTGCCCCACGCCAGGCACAGCCCAATCCAGCCAGTTCACACCGGGTCCACAAGGACCCACCATGGGATATGGCAGAGCCCATCAGCAACACTGGTGGCACCTCTGGGAAAATGTGTTAAAGAAGGGGCAGAAAATGCTGGACAGAGAGAGGAGGAAGGAATAAAAACAGTGAGAAACACCAAGGTCAGAGAAGCAGGAGCTCCATGGTGCTGGAACACGTTATTGCCTGCAGACAGCCCATGCTGGAGCAGATTTTCCTGACAGGAATTCAGGGCCATGGAGAGCCCATGCCATTGCAGACTTTTCCTGCAGGTCTGCAGCCATGTGGAGACCCCACATCGGAGCAGGGGAAAAGTGTCAGGGGGAAAGAGCAGCAGAGAGAAACCATTGCGTACTGGCTATACCTCTCTGCCCCTCATGGAAGGGTTGAGGGGACTGCAGTGAAGGAGTGAAGTGGAGCTGGGCAGCGAGCGAGGGGAAGGGAAGGTGCTGCTTTCATGTTTGCCTTTGTTTCTCACTACCCGAACCTATTTTAATTGGCAATAAGTGAAATTAATTTTCCCCAGGTCAAGTCTGTTTTGCCCACGATAGTAACTGGTCTTTATCCCAAGCCATGCACTTTCTCAGCCTATTTTCTCCTCCTGCCCTGCTGAGGAGGGGGAATGAGCAAGTGGCTGGGTGGGCCTTTGGCCCTCAGCCAAGATTAACCCACCAATAAATTAAAACTGAACGTATCACAAAAGCCTAATCAATCATTTTGCCTGCTACAACTTATCCTAATATGTTTTCTTTGAACAACTTCTCTCTAATATAGTTATTTCTACCACCTTTTTATCTTGGCTTGAGTTATCCAGTCTCACCTACCGGCATGCTTCAGCAATAATTATAACCCTGACATTTAATCCAGGGTTTTATTATGCAAAGGTAGCATAACTGAAAAGCTTTGCTTTCCTGTTTGAGGTCTTAAAATTTATCTTTCCATGACAAAATGGAAGAGGGGAAAATGCCTTCAAAAGAGAAAATAAGAGCCAAAACAAAGAAAGGATAAAGCAAAAAAAACCACAAAAAGAACATAAGTAGGGGAAAATACTCATAGCACAAAGCTCGTATCTTTTGTTTCATTTATGCAAATGCACGTCTGGAAGTCAGTGATAGACCTCACTCACAGCAATGCTTAAAAATCTCTATCCTGCCTAGTGAAATTTCTGGCTGCTTCCCAAGCTCCTATGATTCAGGATTGGGGGGCGGGGGGGGGGGCGGGCGGTGGAACTTGCTAGGATCTCAGCATACATAAAGTTAACCTTCTAGACTGCCCAGCAGATCTTTGTACACCTTAGAAAATAATGACAAAATAGTCTTCCAGAAACTTAAACCTGTATCTCTAAAAGGCCAAAAGACTTCATAATTTACAGTGCTAGCTTATGCACTTATTCTATTCACCAGGCACACAAAATCTTCAATCTTAGCTGCATAGCAATAGCAAACATATTTATTCTTGTGAAGTGGAATAAATTCACACACTTTCTAACTTGCCAAAACCAGCTGTCCTCTCAACAAAAAACAACTTCAGAAAGTGAACACTTCATACAATGTATGATGCCCCCACAAATAGTTGTACTAAACATGTCGTTATAACTCACGGATATAGACACAGTTGTAGTGATAAATTAATAAAGTCCATTTTGTGATGCTCTGTCTTTGATCACTTTCTGTTTATCAATCCTGTGTGCAATTATCAAAACGCATTAATTTGTATTAGCTGAGTGTTGTAACCTATCTAGGTTTTATCGCATTAGATCTGATTATGTACATGCTGGGCCAGTCTAAAATAATTTTCTTCTTAGCAACAAAGTTTGGCCCCACATCAAATCTTAGAAAAATTCAAAACTATCCTGTTGATCTGCATGTGTTTTATTTAGGTCTTAGTCCTTTGAAGATATATGCACATTCCTGAATTACGCACTCCTGGGAGTCCTGATGATTTCACAACATATTAACTTAAAAACATACATAATCCTTTTCAAGATAGAGTCCTTAATCAGATCAGAAAAAGAGGATTTTTCTAGAACCTATATAACAACATGCAAATTGTTTATGTCATTATAGTCTTGTGTACTGTGAACCTCTGCAACCTAATGTTAAGCCTTTTATCTAGAATGCTTGTTCATAACAACTGGCATGCATCTAAATCACTTCTTAAAGAATCTTTACTTATTCATTCCTTCCTTTTGCTTACAAGATTGTTGATAACTACTGCTGGCCAAAAAAAAAAATAAATAAAAAAAAAGTCACTTAGGCTACAATGTCAGCTATTACACATTACAGAAACAGTGCAATTCTAACCTGCCTTAAACAAAAGCAGCAGAAAGCTAAGAGATCTTCACGTTACTCCATAGACCAAGGCACTGTTTATTTTCAATCTGCAGAATCTATGGGGTTTTTGGTTTGGGGTTTTTTGTTTGTTTGTTTAATTTAAATTGTCATACAGTTTAGATGATGACAAAGCTGTGAACAGAACAGTAGACAGATCAAATAGTTTGCAGTATCTTTTGTAAGACTGAGGATGCTTTAAAAAACCCAATTAACTCAGGAGTCATTCCCTGTGATTCCAGTAGCTCACAAGCTCTTATTTAATATGTATCTGAATCAATTTTTTAAGCTTTGTCAACTTACTAGGTACCCAGCATAGTTTAAGGAGAAGTAATTAAGCTGAAAAGAAAAAGAGAGAATGAAAGTAGCAACAAACAAGTAGATGCAATTAAAATGTTAAAACATTGACATCCCTTCCTGATATGTCCCCTCTGGAGTGAAAGCTGTACTTCCTTGCCTGAAATGATTTTTTACCATGATTCATACTGCCCATCACCATGTAACTAATCTTTTACTATCACTTCCTTTATGAAATATGCTACATCACTTTCTTTTAGGGAAAGGCAGTCCCATATGAGTATAACATTATAGCATTCAAAATAGTATTGAAACAGGATTAGTTTAGATCTGCACAGTCAAAGCCATTTCTGAAAGAGATCGCAGCTCACAGGACAACCCTCCAGAGCAGCAGGGAGAAGCTATAGATACCCAGGGTTAGACCATGGGCAAACCTTGGCAAAGGAATGTGCCATATATTTTTACACTGCACCTGTGGTTGTGAACGACTTCACAGGCAGAGAAGCAGAGAAAGGCAATGTAGGCAAACTTGCATAAAACTTTCCCTATTCAATATATAATTGTAGCCTATTTTTTGACCTATACATTAGGTACTTGTTGGGTACTGAGATAATAGCTTGTCCTCCTTCGTAATGAAAGACAAACTGCTTTTTTAAAAGGCAATTTTAGCTTGACCAACTTGAAAAGATGCAGATTGCTTTCGCAAAAGCTTCTACCTGTGGCCTGGTTTGAATTAGTTTTCATCATTACTGTTAGCAATTCCCAGTCTTCTGTTGCATGGCAGCTTTTTCACAGATGATTAGGAGCAGTGTTGTGGTATATAAGAGTTTGGAACAAAAACTACTTGAAACTCACCAGTTGGTAAATTCTGTTAAATTATCAAGGTTGATAAAAGAAAATATTTAAAAATATAATTGCAATTAGAGCATCAAACTGTCAACTCACATTTCTAAATTAATAAGAAACCAAAGCATTAACTTTCCAAGGTCAGCTTGCCTCCTGTGTTTCTTTCTCACTTTTGAAAGCAGGGAAGGGTATTATGTTCTGTGCTCTATTTCAGTACCGTAATGCTGAAGAATGTTTCCATCAACAGAATTAATGGAAACTCTTGTGGGAAGAAAGTTATATAAATAAATAGTTTCTTCACAGTTAGGACTAAGAGGCAAAGTTGATACCTATGAATCATGTTCTTCCTCTGATGATCTTCGTAACCGGACATATATGTATGAGAGAGAAATGGATTTTAGGTTCAGAAAGGATCATGGTAATTCTCTAGTCCCATGATCCCTAAGCTGTAGGCTGTAGAACCCAGCTGGCCTGCAAAGCTCTGCTGAGTAGCTTGTCTGCCCCAAAGGCTCTGCAATTTTCCCCACTGCTGTTCAACTTTTCCATGATGTTTCAAGAGAGAAGTTTTTCAAGCTATGTGTTCTACTGTCATCTCCTGCACAGAATTACAGAAACACATGCTGAAAGGCATCATCTAGTCCACCTTGTGGTAAGGAACGATTGTGTGGACTCATGCAACATAGATCTGTATAACTGTTCCTTGAAAAGGAGGTTCTACAACACCTCTAGGTGGTTTTTTCTGGGGTTCATACTTCAAAAAGCATTTTATAAAATACATCCCTCACCACTCTAAATGCAAATTACTGAGATATCCCTTAATTCTTCTCTCAGGAATATGGAGAACAATTTCTCTCTACCTTTTGTATTCAAATCTTTATATATTAGATGGTTGTTACCAACCGTCTTAAATTAGCCAAACTCAATTCTCTAACTGATGCAGTTTTCCAAACTTTAAAAGTCATGACCAAACATGGATACAATATTTCAACTCAGACCTCACTAACCCTAATTTGGAATAATTACCCAACATTATAGACACCACATCCCTCTTCACACATTCCAGAATTACATTTCCTTAAGTTTGCAACAGCAATGCATTGTAGACTTTGTTACACATTTTTTCTCTTGACAGGTATTCCCTATCTTGTATTTGTGTATCTGAATTCTTTTTTGCTAAATACATCGTATGGCACTTCACTTTATTGAATTTCATCTTGCTGATTTCAGACCATCTCTCCAATTTGCCAAGTTTATTTTGAATTCTGATCTGATACAGAAAGGTATTTGTGACTCCTCACAGCTTGGTGTCATCTGCATATTTTATAAGCTATTCTGTATTCCATCACCCTCACTGCTAATGAAAACGCTGAACAGAACCGATTTCCTAAGCAAATTCTCAAACTGAAAAGCGGGCTGTGGAGTTCAACTAAGAGTCCTGCACCCAATCCATTACATTGGTTTGTACTAAAACTTACACTTTAGAAAGGCATACGATACATGTTTTAAAACCTTAAATGCAAGAAAAGCCACCATTTGCTCTGCTAAATTGTTGAGATAGTTAATTATCCTCTTTTTTCTTCTCCCCCCCCCCCCCCCCCCCCCAGAATTTCACTTTAAAATCAGGCCAGCTTCACTCTCCAGCTGCATATTACACTCTGTTTACTGTATCAGAGAGAGAATACCCATAGAAAAGATTGACTTATAGAATTATAGACTTACTGACTGATACATTCTACCATATCATCCCTTAAAACTTCTATGGATTAATCTTCACAGACAGTATTAACTGAGGTTAAGAATTCCTGAAATGTTTTGTAAGACTTGAACAAAGTAATGCTGTTTTAGGAGAATCAAGTCATATTTTTTGTTTGCAGTTCCTGGCTCTGCTATGGAATTACATACAATCACTTGCAGAAAAATATTACCCTACTGGGCAAAGCTAAGCACTTTAAGACCATGTAATTTCTAGAATATTTGCTATGCGATATTTGGCATATTGGACAAATTCTCTGCCCCTCCCCCCCCCCCCCCCCTTTGCTGTCCATAGGCATTAGGGGGAAGAAACCAGAAAGCAAAGCTCTTCAATACTGGAAAACAACATCAGAGAGACCCAGATCCATATTTCTTTATGAAAACTAGAAATACGTCTCAGGATTCCCTTCAACTTCCAGCATGTGGAAGAACTTGGGATAGAAGAAATAAGAGACTTACTCATTCTGGGACACACACACACAAAGCTGAAGACATATTCCAAGTGCTGTTAGCTAGAGATAAAAAACAAAACAAAACAAAACAACAAAAAAAAAACCAAACACCAACAAAAAGCCCCCACCAAAACACAAAACAAAACCTTTATCTGTTTTACAGCACTTGTGACGTTTATCCAGCCCTATAAAGCACAGACAATGGGCCAAATTGTCTGATTGCTTAAATACCTACAGTTCTTCAGTGTAATACGTACGTGCAAAAATGGAATGGAATATATGCATTCCATTTAAGAGGTCAGGATTCAAGTAACATTTTGGTGACCAGAATGTAATACACAAAAGGCAACCATGATCAAGTCTACTGTGATGCCTGGACATGCCATGCTGCCCTCCCTGGCACAGGAAAGCGTATGGCTGCTTTCCCACCTTTCTCTCAGACAAATTCCATTTATACCATTATCGTCTTAATATTATAGTACTGAATGCAATGTTTACATTTTGACAAGACCCTGAAAACATTACTTGTAACATTCACCGCATACCTCCATGGTTGAATCTCCCAATTGCCACCTATTTCTCTACATCCTCCTAAACTCAAAAATTATAACAGACCCTGTAAATTCTTAAGTAAGGTGGTTCTAGCCTTTATCAAGTATAAAGATGCATTAAAGAAGATTGACATAAGTGTTTGAAATAATATGAACATATACATATTAAAAATTACTGCTGGTAAGCATGAGTCTCTCTGATACATATGGGAGCCTTATAGTCAAGTTACAGGAGTTACCTATCTGAAAGGCGTTATCTCAAACTTGTCTTCATGCTGTTAAATATGTGATGCTTTTCAAGACTTACTGACATCTACAAAACAAACCTCTGAAGTCTCAGAGTCATACAGAATACAAATTTTCAATTCAAAGCTTATTCAGAATAAAATGCCTTTTCCTAAGTCACATCTAAATGAAAATGACGGGATTCCAGATTTCAATTTTTCACCTTTCTTAGCATTCTTACTATCTGCTTCCATTTACAGACCCCAGATGTATGTTCAGAACGGGTTCTAAATCTTATGATGGTCCTAACAACCTAAATCTTCTGCCGTGCCATGGAGTTAGCCTATTAACTAGCTGGCTACCATTAATCTCCTTGAACACAGTATCATACAGTATCAAAAAGACTTTCTAACCCTCCACGTAGCCATTTTATTAGCTGTTGTTGTCTGTGGTAAACATCCAAAAGCCAGACTCCTGCAAAGACAGTGCTTACATAAACTGTGCTGGAAGGGTAAAAACATACACACAACTCAAACAATTTTCAACAACTGCAAATTTATAGCAATACTAACCTCAAGGGTTGGCATTTATCCTGCTTCCAAATGACTTGAGTCACTTCAAACTCAGCTATAATGAAGGATAAAGACCAGTCTCAAAAGACCACTGCTGCTTTCTTCAGTGCTCATTAATGACAAGTAACAAATATGTACTTTTAAAGTACACTACACAGCCCTGCTTCCGGAACAGGAAAAGGAGGGAGAAAGTTACCTGTTGTAGTGCTGTAAGACTCTTAAGTCATCACTCCAATGGCAAGTAACATAGAGTCCATTTATAGAAAGATGTACTGTTGTCTAAGTGTTTGGTATCCTATGTCTGAGTCTTAAAAGAGCTAAAAACATCTTGGTTTCACTTTGGGGCCACCATTTTGTGTCCTGCAGCATGTGCACCACATACCTGTTTATGAAAAAGAAAAAAACCCCAGAGTCCTAAACTTTGGTTTGCAGAGAGATAAGGACCTCTAAGTATGTAAGCAAATGCTACAAAAAAACCCAACAGCAACTTTTCTAAAGGCTTTTTTTTTTTTTTTTTAACACATGCAAATATTAGTATATCATTAAGGTGCCAGAGGACTATAAATGAGAGAGGTTTCTGCTTATTTTGGACATGAAAGACTAGATTTATAGGAAATGTTATTCTTATGCCATCTATTCTGTAAAAAAATAATGATGTCTTTAAGAAAAAGATGGATGAACTAGGGCACTGCAGCTTGCACAAGTCATTCAGAAAATGTTGTGTATATAGTTGCAAGATTTGCTTCTCATGAAGCAAAGGTACAAAGCATAACCTCGAAGAAGAGTTTCCTTTTGAGGGTAAGCATATCTGCATTGCTGCATATTTTTACCAAGACACTGGCTCTTTAGTGAACAGAACCTGGCATGCCACATATGAAAGGTTGCCAACAGCTGCTTTAGAGAATCCTTCTGGATGAAATGTTAAGATACTCATCGATTGCCTGTTCAATCATTGCTGAATCTGTATATTTTTCAGCAGTACCTATATGCGTCACATCTATATATTGTCTCCAGAAAGACCATTCTAGGTTGTTTTTTTAAAAAGTACAAACACCAATTCCTCTAAATTCAAAATACTGGAATATTTGGTACCATGAAAAAGAATCCCTTTGTACTAACTAAAAACCAGCAACCTAAAAGCCAATTCTTGATCAGCTTTACAAAATAGCTGATCAAGTATAGTATGTATTAGGTCTATCACACATTCTAATTTTAACTTCTGCATAATACCATTTACATTTGATCAATATATACTGCAGACTGACCCCCCCATCATGCCTATTGCAAGCTCAATATTATTGTAAATTTAAGAATTATTAGGAAGTAGAGTGCGCAACAGAACTCTATATTTGTCATAGAAAAAAAAAAATCATCAATATGGTAATTGTAGAAGTACGAAATGCAGTTTAAAGACCAATGCTGGTATTTTTTTTTATTCCACATAGCAGGAAAACTAATGAGGCACATCTTAGATTAGTTTAGTGTAATACTAAAAGCACTAAATAACACTTTCTATATAAGTACTTTAAAGTAGATTGCTTAAAGTAAAAACAACACAAAAGATTCCACTCTAATGTTACAGATGCAGAAACATATCAGTTTAAATCACCATTAAATCAGAAGTTACATGGACTATTTTTATTACCATTAATTACTCCAATTTAGCAGAATACTTCACATCATATTAACTTCAATTTTAATATGAATATTGTTTAGTTTTCTAGTTAAAAACCACCTAACTTAAACCCAAAAAACAAATGCAAACAAATAATACTATCCACTAGACAGAAACATCAAAAAATCAAAGTAAACAATAGATTTTAGGGCAGCCACTCTATATAAAGGTACACTCATCTATAACAAGCCTCATCAGTTCCCCTCCCATGTGGAGTAAAAAAAGGAAGCGATCTGAGCATGAATAGCTTAAACACTCTATCTTAAAATGGGAACTGTACAGACAAAAATCTCTTAAAATAGCTACAGAGAGCTGGAAGTAGAGTCTCGGTCAGTAAATGAGCTACACCGGTACTCAAGTTAGCTTATCAAGTAAAGGTGACAGGCACACTGCTCTCTCCCACATGGCCATTCATGACTATTATGAAGAGCAGAGCAGTTTGTTACGTGTAGTGGAAGTTCATAATGCCAGCAATGGAGAAGTTGACCTCCTTTTTCCCCACTCCACTCCAAAAACATCCAAAGGAACATCCATAGCAAGTCCAGGGCCCGGTTTTGCAAAATTCCTTATGTGGCTTGAAAAAAGAATCAATTATAGCAGTTCTGTGTACCAGAGCCACACCTTTATTATGAAACATCTGCCCTGAAATGGGGTCTTTTCCAGGTCTGTTCCAACAAATTCATTTTTATCTATCAGTCTCATTACAGCTTGTAAGGGGTCAGGAAGAGGTACGCTTTCAAAGCGGTGTTTGGGGTTATAGCCACAGGAATCTTTTTAACATCAAGAAATTTCTTTACATACCAAAATATTATTTTCATTTGCATGTAAGAGGGATAGAGTTTTGCAGTGTTCACACTTGAATCCCTGTAGCCAGATGCTAAAGCTAATGTAATCAATAGAAATCCTTTGTTCATTTAATGGGACTTGTACAGAAAATTGGTTAGAAGAAAAAAAATACCATTAAAGTTCATGGGAATTTGGACTGACTTAGTATTTCAGCGTATAGCACTCTGCAAACAGTTGCTTAATGTGCTTGATTCTCCTTCTGTAAATGCCACTGATCAGCCGTGTGTACCTTGCAGCAGTGCAATACGCTATGTCCTATTCCATGAAATAACTGCACTTACAGTAATAAAATAGGGATTTATAGAAACATCTACTTTAAACTGTTTTTAAAGCTTCTGAAATATATCTGGTCTAGTTTATTTTACCCCTGCAAACCTGTACAAATAAATGTAGTCTGGCCATTAAGGCTTTACAAGTAAGAAAACACAGAAGGTAGTTGTACCAAGATATGTCAGTCTGTTAAACCACACCTAAAATCTCTTTTAAAAATAATAAATAAATCAGAGGTTATGTGTATAAATGAGTACACAACAGTGGAGCTTTATAATGCTCTAAGACCTGCTCCTGCACATATAATGAGCCGGAGAGAGGAATTTGGGCTCTTTGTATAAATTCAAGTGTTCCAAATAAGAGCAAATTTGGAAGAACAAGGCTAATTGAGGGGGATACAGAAATTGAGTGCCACTATGATATTTTAAAATATGATCCTGTATTGTGCTTTAAGTTCCAATTGTGATGAAGTTAAACATTTAAGTTACATGCATAACTTTATGCACACAATTAGCCCCACAAAGCAGAGCTGAACAACAAACTACAGCAATTTATTTTGGTGTCAGTAGGATTAATTACATCCTTAAGCTTAACTACTACCCTGTGTACTTATATCGCTTGCGCAGAAGAGCAGTTGATATCAACACAGCGCCACGCACTTACAAGCCCCTATTCCCAGGTCCTTCGTATCCAGTGAGCAGGTATTCCAGTTCTTGTCTGAGTTGTACACAGTGAAAAAAATATACTTTATGAACCTGAAAAATAATACATCTTGCCCTTGTTATTGCGTATATATATATTACCAAAGCTTGCTATTGCAGCTGGCCTTCATATTTGTATATAATGAAGTAGAATATTGAGAACAAGTATCTGTGTAATTAGCACATCAATCATGTTGTTCTTTAATAGAAATGAAATATTAATTCACTTCTCCATAAACTCCTTCACCATAACTAATGCAAATTATTAATTAGCTAACCACAAGCAAAAGAAGTGCTGAAAACCACTAGAAGCACACAAATTTCAGCAGCCACTGCTCAGGCAGCATCCATGGTAGTGACCCACCGTCCCACCAGCCATGGTTGTGGGCAGAGGCACGGAGCACCCTGCACGCAGAAGTTTGCCAGCTTCAGCATCAAACTGGGCATCTTTGTCACCCGCTGGTGCGCAGGTTGCTGCGAGCTGTGGTCCTCTCTGCTTAACTACTGCTAGAGCTCCCATCTTTTTTGTGACCATGTCTTGTTACTGAGAGCCAAATATTCCTTTTTCAAGGGAAGCGAGAAAGGTTTAAGACATGTCTTTAACATTTTTTTATGAGGGCCCTGTAGCTTCCTGCAGGAATACCATATAACCATCTTCCCAAAAGGCTTTCTGAAATTCTTCCAAAGCCTCTGCTGCAGAGTGTTGGGCTTCTCTCCAGATAACACCATGGCTGCACCAATGCAAGGCAGGAAGTCTGGTACAAGGTTAAGGTGAAACCACACCAGGAAGAGCAAGACTGGCCCAGACACACAGCACCAGTGACACATGTGCTACGATGTTCCACTGATCCTGCGCTTAAATACAGGCAGTTCACTCCGCTGAATGACTTGCAAAGCTCTTATTTGCGTAGCTGCAGGTACTGTCTGCTTCCTTCCTTTCTTCTTATTCAAGCTCAAAAAATTATTCTAAGAACTAAGCTAAGGCCCTCACTGTAAATGCACACCGACCCATGAAGCAAGCCTCTCCAAAATCAGAAAGGAATAAAATGCAGGAAGTTGTTACAGTGTTAGCATCTGTCACTGTAGTGTAGCTACTCGCTGTGCTCCCAGACAACAGCCTTCTTGCTCTGCTTTTACAGATATCAGTACAGATTTCTAAAACCATCAACTTACTGAACCCCATTTCTCCATTTCTTGTGGTGCATGTTTCTCCCCACACATAATGGTTTTTCACACTGCCTGCGACAGGGAATTTGCCTAGCATTTTTCAGTGCCACGCTACCTGAGAATTCAAATCTCTTTCTTCATATCTACACTGTGCACATATACTTCATACCTGTATTTTTCACAAAGACTTATACAAAGAGACAGCAATAGAAGACCATCCTTCCATTTTTTTCCCCAAACTATGTAGTGACCTTGTTTAGAGGCCATGAGAACCTCAAGACAATTATTATAATACTGAGAACTAGATACCATTCTGAGACATACCCCTCTAAACCATAGAGCACAGATATCTTTTCCCTTAGGGACATTACAATTTTAAATGTAATTTTCTTACTTTTGTTTGCAAAAAGAACCATTTTCCTCTTCCTGTATCCATTAGCAGCAAATAAAAAATTTAATTTCATGGAGATGTTTTGAAAAGCTTACTCATAAGAAACAGTGCAGCTTTCCCCACTGTATGAGAGTATCAGACTTCACTGGCACATGGTGGTATGGCTGCATAGCACGTCCTACAGGTTTCAAACAACATGTGGACATGTTTGTTTGAGGAAGAACATTGTCTGTTTAGTCACTACTGTACATTATGGCAAACAGTGTTAAAGAGTTCTTTTTGAAAACCATTGAGTTTATCACAAGAAATAAATGTTGATCATTCTCGCACCCCCAGATAACTGTTACTAAAGTCATTGGACATCGATAACTGCTGAAGAGCTCCAGTGCCATCCAGTCAGCTGTACAGGGTCACCTTTTACAGAAAAAATGGAAAAATTCAGTTTACTAAGAAAGGCAATGGCATAAACACTCCATTGAGGGAAGAAAGGTGAAATTGCTTCTCTTGATTTGGCCAGCTGTCCTTTCAACATGATTTAGTCAAATAATCTTCCAAAACTTATTTACACTAGGAAGATGACAAGCTGTAAAACCCTTCACCCTCAAGAAACATTTCTATAAAGTAGCTATTAAAACTCCTGTGGCTTTGAGTGTACAGGTACAGGATTATTCGAGCACCTTGCCTGAAATCCCTTCCTTCATCTTCTACCTGCCATGGCAGAGCCCTGGAGCTGGCTGTGGCCTATGACACATGTAGGTAAATTTGGGTCTGGAGGCCTTTTTGCAAACATAGACATCTGATTTGGTACAACCCACATGGGAAAGACATGATCATTTTTGCCGTTTTGTTCCACCTTCCTTGATGCTTAATTAAACAACTGTTTCTTTGCCTGATAGATAAAAAAAGTTGTCCTGAGGTTAGACGAATGGTATTTCAACTTGCCTAAGCCTTCTCTTCCTTGTGTCTTTCCCCAAAACCAAACAAAACAAATGAGCACAGCCGAGTACACTGAGCACATCCAGGGGCACTGCAGAAATCAGCCAGCACTGTGCTATCACTGTGTGCTTAGCTCTGACTTCTACAGCTTCTACGTGGCATGCAGATACCTACTGCGGAGAGGATGGGATTACACAAGAAGGAAAAGAAATACTGTTGCAGAAGCAGTGGTAAAAGGCTGGTTGGCTTAAAAGATCCTTACCCACCATTGTAAACAAAAAATTAATTTCAATTTTGATGCTGTGCATTCATCAGGAATCCTACCCTGTATCAAATAGTCCTGCCTGACAGAAGCAAGGTATAGCGTAGTTCCCATGCTAGTCCAGTCTGATGAAGCTGGTTGAGGAGAAGGGGAGATGACAGCAGCAGCAGAGTAGGAGAGACCCTGGGAGCCCAAAGGCACCAGGAGTGGCATTCTGGTGGGCAACAGGAGAAAGAAATAATGTATGTGTGTAAAAAGAAAGAGGAACTATGGAGGGAAAAAGTGGAGGTAGCAAGTTTTAGCTATAAGGCTACAAGGCTGTAAGCCACTGGGCTGCAGTATACAAACATCATAAATACACACTGGGAGCAAAGAATCAGTTCTAACAGACTGGCAAGGCTTGTCCTGAGACACCTCGCTGTCTTCACAGGTGTTGAGACTGCTGTAAAAGCACGAGGTGGCTCTGCTGACTCTCTGAAGTTTGTGTCCAAAATGGAATCATTAAGTACAGTATAATATACAAAGAAGGTCCTATCACTGGAAAAAAGGAGGCCAAGTAAAGAGACAGCAGGTAATTCCCTTTCAAAGAGCCAAATTCCACCACAGCAATAACCCCACACGTACATCAGCAATCACCAGATGGCAGAATTTACTTACTAAACTGAAAACTATTCCCACATCTTTCAAAAGCAGTAAGGGAGCAGAGAAGGACTCAAGTTGCTCACCTACCGCAGTTACTAGCTAGGGACAGAAAAGAGGCTAGAAAGGAACGAATTAGAGATGCAGTAGTGCCATCCAGATCTAAATGCATTCTGTACTATGAATTCTGTTAATATACCTCTAGTTCATTAACTTTTTTCTATTGATGTTCTTTTTTTTCCTCCCTGAAGGATTCTAGATCATGCTTCCATGGAAAGAGTGAAGCAGGAACATATAACACAAACCAACTTCCAAACTCTATTTTTTTTTTTCCCCCTTCTCCTTCTTAGACGTGCAAAGAAATCAGTAGTGAAACACTTTACATTTTTACCTTGGATTGGTTGCAAGAGATTCTGAAAAAACTCCTAATCCAGTTTTGCAAGTCAGGTCTCTTCTGCTGTCTGCCTTCTAATTATCAAATGATAAATGATCAAATAATGAGGGATTTGGTTGGTTGGTTTACAATTCCCTTTGAAGTGAAAAGGCTCAGCATAAAGAATCCTATGAATAAACAAATGCTGCCATTTCCATCTGCCATTTTACTTTATGGATCACACGTTTTTCACATTTTACCATGTCCTAATGGTTGAGCATGGAAGAAATGCTGAGTACACGTCCAGACAATTTTTTGTACCGCACCCCAAAGGGTGAGAATAAGAGTTGTAAACCATCCCTTTTCCAATGACTCTCTGACACAGAAATAGCAGCTACAACACATACATAGGGGTAGAGGGAGAAGACAAGGTACATTTCAAATACAGAATTAAATCTATGTGCAATCAATGCATAACGGACACACTGACAGATACTTGAGCAGAAAGTCTCTGTAAGATAATGTATGTGAAAAGGGTATTTTTTTCAAATAAACAAAACTGTGAAAGCTTTTTTTACGAGAAAGAATTGAAGAAAAAGTAGGCCTAATAGAATAATACTGGAAAGATGGAATCGTGTTGCACAGCAATTGACATGGGCAATAAGTGATCATAGGGGGAAAAACCCTCATTCTGAGAGATCCAACAGAGTTCTCTCTCCTGTACTCTTGACACTGTCATAACAGCTAATTACTCTGATAAAATATGATGTTATTTATATACATACACACACAAGAAAATCTATTTTCTAGCAGCCTTGCATGAATTCAAGCAAACCCCTACCAAAGTGCAGCAACACAGTTCAGTTTAATCCACCAATACCAGACTAAGCAACCCTCAAATCCAGTCCTCCTTTTGTGTTAGCTCTATACTTGATTTTACATGTCCTACAGGAGGGAAAAATAAAAAAATATTAGTCTTGCATATAATCTCTAGGGCAGCTTGTTAGAGTCACACCATTCTAAACAAAGGAATAACTCTTAAAATTGGAAGCGTTTGTGCCAGAGAGAGAGAGAAAGAAATGTAAAGTTTTGGATTCTGCAAGGAATGTTTTTTTCAGCAAGATTCATATACACATACAGGTTGTTTCCAGCCCTTAAAAGGTCTGTTTGACCCTCCCCTCCCCCCATCATTTATTGATACCTGGTACATGACCACTGACATACTTATGCCAGTGCTTGACAAAGGCATAGAGATCCTGACACACAAGCTCACTTACATTACTTGGAGGAAACAGTTCAACTACATGGGACGTGCTGGGAGAGTATTCCCTGCAGGCTGAAGACAAGGAAGATGATGGCCTAACTCCTGTGGGATGCAGAAGGCTTTGTGACCACACAGGACAGTGGCAGCAGAACTCTGCAGGGCAAGAAAACTGATATGTCACACTAAATCTGGTACACTAGAGAGGTATGAATAGAGGGCATCCTCATATTTCACACAAATTAGAATCGGTTTCTTCTGGCCAGTGCTTAGGGGTTTCTAGCATCAGGCTTCATACAATTGTCTATGGCAGGAGAGAATAGATAGACAGTATTATCAATTTCTTGTTAATTTGTAAGCTTTTAAAAATAATTCAATTGTGTGTTGGACAGGAGACATTTAACATACAGAAATTTGTGTTTTCCAACTATTCCACAGTGCCTAGAGCTGTGGGCTGGTGTCCTAAATATTCAATAAATATATAAAAAACTCAAATGCTTCATTTCCAGAAAACTTATTTCTAAGCTTAACACAGTAAATTTTCATTAATTTCTTCCCCTAGGTTAATAGGAAACAAATTACATTTCAAAAAATGTTAATGGAATTTCCCTATAGTTTCTCTTGTATGTACTTGCGCCTGTAAATGTTTAAATATTATAAAAATATATAAGTAGAGCGAGACAACAGACAATTTATTCTACTGTAAGCACAGTACTGCATAGGATGGATTGAAAATATGAAAACAAACCACATCTCTTAAGCTATCTGAAAGGTCTAGCAGGCTTACTGCAAGAGTTTGTTCTGTTCTTAAAAGAATTGTTAGAGTAATGAAAGCATTAGATGGTGTCTTGCAGCATTAGAGCAGAAAGGGGTGGGGACGCAAGGTTCAGTGGAGAAGAACAAATGGTAACAGGTACAGAAATAAGATCAGGAAGACAAAATAAACAAGGTTTGGGGTGGTTCTCCTATATCAGAATAGGCAGAGAATATCACTGACAGCAAATCAAGAAGCCCAGATGGTACTCTCTACTACAGAGGCGTAACAGTACATGATTTCACGTTCCATTTAAACAGCACTTAGTTCTATTCTTCCAAACCTTAGGATAAACCTACTACTGAGTCAATACATCACCTTTCAAAATGAGTTATACATATTGTGATAATACTGTTACGTATTTTTTACTTTTTCTGTTATGACATATCCACCCACAATGAGAACAATTTCTAATAGATAGCTAAAATTAAATAGTAAAGCAGGTATCTTCAAACATACTTTGTGTTCTTTTTTGATGCTCTCTCTAAAATTTTAAAGCTCCTCATTTCCATTTCTTGTGCACAAATGACAGTCAGAAGTAGAGCTATTTCAACTGATTCACCCAATTCACTTTTCAAGTGCAAAACTGCAGATGAAATTTTGCCAGTCTACACCCCAGTGTTAGGCTTACAAAAGGATGTTTCCCTGCAGTGGATCAATGGCAGAGGTTCCAGCAGCACTTCATGTGGCCAGTATGAGAAGTCTCCTGCTAACAGGTCGAGCCCCCAATGAACATATGGAATTTTGTTTTAAATGGCACCTACTTGTGGCAGCCCCTACTTTTCCCCTGGTATTCCAAGAGGTAGAATTTCCTGTAAGGATCCCTAAGGGGCAGCACAGCTCCACAAAAGTGCAACCCTGATTCCAGTGACTATCGCAACCCACATTTTACAGGGATTACATGCCTTTCATTCTGAATCTTCAAGTACCAGACAATTCCTAGGAAGATGCCGTTAAGGTTCCCATAGACTCGGCACAGAACCCCCACCGCTCATGCATACATGCCCTGCAGTTCCTAGCCCACATTTCACACAATAACTTGTTATGATACACTTTGCAGGCAGCTTTGTGCGTATCCCTGTGGCTTGCAGGAGCAGAAACCTCCCTTTACACAAAACAAAGCTTGAGAGCTTCCACATGTTTTAACACTCTTAGATGGAGAAGTTCCTTTATAAATTCAGCATCAACCCAGTCTTTTACAGTAAGGGACAATCAGTTATTCCACATGAGCCTCAGTAGGTGGGGGTCAAACTTCTGGTATTCATGAGAGATACGGTCTATAAAGAAGTGTGGAAAATTATATGGTCCACCGAGTTCAAGGGGTGTGAGCAGCAGTATAAAGTCCAGGTGGCATCTAGTTAGAAGTGGCATTCCCTCAGGGTTAGTGATGGGGCTGAGACTATTTACCAACTTTATTCATGACCAGGATGGGGGACCTGAATGCATCCTCGGCAAGCTTGCAGCCACGCTGGGGTGAGCAGTCAATATGCTGATGGGAAGGCCTGCTGTTCAGAGGGAGCTTGGCAGACTAGAAATGTGTGCTGACAGAAATCTCATGAAATTTAACCAAAGCACGTGCAAATTCTTGCATTTAGGATGCAAATTCTCTGTAAAACACTGCAGGGTAGGTGTTGGAGTGATTAGTGAGCAGCTTTGTGGAAAAGGCCTGGGACAAAGTCAGGGGGAGGGGCAAGTTGTGGTGGACACAAGTTGAACATGAGACAAAACTTGCCCTTGTAGTAAAGAAGCCAAACACATACTGTGCTGTATTAGCAGCAAGACTGTAGCCAACAGGTTGAGGCAGTGATAATTCCCCTCTGCCCACCTCTTGTGAGAACATAGCTGTGGTATTGCGTCCAGTTTTGGACAGATGTCCCCAGATGGACACTGACAAACTGGAGTGAATCAAGTAGAGGGCTGCCAAGATAACTATAGGCTTGATGGCGCACACGACATACTGGAGAGGCTGCAGTGTACTCAGACCCATAAAAGTCCCATTATCAGTCTTAATACTCACAATACATCAGCGATTCCGCTTTCTTTGCACGCTATCTAAAAATAGTAATCAACTTACTATCATTTAGGAAAGATAATCAAGTACGGTGAATATTTTATAGGAACTACAGCTTATTCCCTGTGTTAAAATGGCATTTTTGTCTCAATTAGAAACCACCCTGTTACTCTAAAACATGGATTTCATCCTGTCTCATGGTTGCTTGATGGATTGTTTGTCTTAAAGCAGAAGCAAGCTGAAAAATTATGTCACTCCTGCTCCCATTTTACTTAGAGTAGACCTTTCTTAGTCCCCCAGCCTTCACAGAGGGAGATTCTCATGCTGTCAAGTGATGCACAAGATGCAAAACTACTCAAGGATGTGTGTATATCTATTCATCAATGTTTGCACACACAGACACGCACACTTCCCCCCTCGCTCCCTCAAAAATAGGATCAGTCCTGTATACATGTAACAAAACAACACAAAAATCGGAAAGCGGAATTCTGCCCAGAGATTTATTTTCAGGGAGTCTCACTTTTGATATTCTGGTTTCCTCTACCAGCACCCACATTTCAATAGGAAATTTAACTAAGGCAGAACACATTATACAGTTCAAAGAGATGGGTCTGGAACCTTGTTTCAACTTCAAAGAAAAAAGTCACAATTAAATTGGCTGTAACAGAAGATCATTTTGACTGATGTAGAAAACAACACTACTTTAATTTGTATTTCCTTTCTGTATGGTCCATAAAGAGAATCTACAGAAGAGAAAGTTATTTTAAGACTGAATGAATTAAAGTAGTTTACAAAAGCCAATGAAACTATTGAAAAAACAGTCAGCATGCCACATTTTAAAGAAACTGTGTCAATTGAGAAGAGAAAACTACTGGCTTATTTATCGTTAAATTCACTTCCCTTTATGCTAGGGTATTATCTGTGTTTCATAATACTGACACATAAACGACATGCTATTTTTTTTCTGATCTAAAATAACAAGGTACTGGATTGCGCAACTAATGTAAGAAACTGTGCTTTTGTATGGCTGTAAAGAAAACCACAAATTCAGAAGTTTCATGTCTACAAATGTTAACATTTCTTACTCTGCTGGTTTTGAAATAAAATTATGGATTACAAATGCTAAATTCTGTTTTATTAATATTAAAGTTCAGCTAAATTCTTCAGGTTAATTAAGGTTAATTATTAAAAGGTTATCCCCCATCATAATGGGGATAACTTGCAAGACATAATTATAAAGTACAAATTCCAGGAGAAGAAGAATGGATGGAGTATGGAAACATACCTGTTATGTATAATGCAAAACAGTTCTTGGCAAACAAGGAACTAACAGGCTTCTATTAAAAACTGCACACCAGTGCTTAGGTTTAAAAAGACATTCCGTTCCTTTCAGCCATCACCCTTACAATAGTGTAGGTAAGCCTTGGCTAAATCTAAACAAAAATCTTTGGACAGAAATTTGTGAGTCTTCTCAAATCACTAAAGAAGTGCAGGATGTGAAATTCTGCCCCACCTGACAACCACAGTAACACCTCCCACTGACTTCACTGGAATCAGAATTTCACTCCAGTTGTGTCTGGTTAGGGACTGCATAGTTCTGATTTTTTAAAACTTTGAATTAAAACCTAATCCTTTAAGAACCTGATCCATACAGGTGATGATTTTGTTGCTACGTATATTTATTAGCACAAATCTTCCTGCTCACACAGATAATCCCATCAAGTTCAAAACCAAATACCGTGCTGTACTAAAGGTTTTTACAGGGGAAAAGAAAGGTGGTCACAGATACCAATGGGTGCAATGAAAACAGAGCAGAGCCTGAGAAAATCAAAGAGCAGAAGGCTAAAGTGCTGAAGGAAAGAGATGAAAGCCTGAAATCACTGAAGAGTGGGTGACATAGCCCCAAGAGTGGGAGAAAAGGGCACCTCTGTCAGCAATGTTTTCTTTAGACAAACAAATTGGGAGGGTATGAAAGAGATGAAGGGAAGGCAGGATGGCGGTGTTTTTAATCTGCACAAGTCTGAGTACTGAAGACCCCTAAACATTGAAAAACATCAGCAAACCTTCATCAATAAAAAGGAAAGAGGATAGTCTTAATGGAAAAGAATGAGGAATACAAGATACCAAGGCTGGGAATAAATGTGGAAGAGTAATGCAAGATTTAAAAAAAAAAAAAAAAGCCAAATACAAGCTTATATTTAATATAATGAAAAAAACCTCATCATTTCCCAATAGCTACAGGCTCTTTATCTGTGTCTGTGAAAACTAAAACAATGCACTTCACAATGCCAGTATTGCAAGGAGAAATCTTGAACTGGTATAAGCAAAGGCATATACTGTAATTTCTACCTCTAATTTATTTTTTAGCATGGTTATTAAAGCCCCCGAAATACTAGTTAGGTTCTGCTGAAGTGTATGACAAAGCACAAGAGAAAAATATATATGAATCCTGTTCCAACATCCTGCAT
Source organism: Buteo buteo (assembly GCF_964188355.1). Classification (NCBI taxonomy): domain Eukaryota; kingdom Metazoa; phylum Chordata; class Aves; order Accipitriformes; family Accipitridae; genus Buteo; species Buteo buteo. The sequence goes on from NC_134175.1 coordinate 14,304,511, forward strand.
TTCCACTAGGCAGGTATCAAAAAGACATACGTGGAAGAATATAGATCTTTTAAGTTAAGTATGTCCTATGGATAATATTTCAGAGGAAATCTCAGTTTAAAAAAAAAAAAAATAATTAAATAAAAAGGGGTGGGCTCAATGACATTCAGAATATCTGGTTACCAAGACAAATGCTAGGTTATGTGTTGCAATTCAATACGCTTCCAGGAAAAGGCGAAAATTAACAAAAGGCAACTAAACGCTACAGTAGAGACCATCTATATTTAAATCCTAGTCTAATATAGATTAAGGACAACAAGGAAAGTAAGAATTTTCAGTGAATGTTTAAGTGTTGCAGTCAATCAGGTTAAAATTGGAGTCTTGTTTTTCTCCCCAGTGACTCCTAAGCATCTTGTTAGATGCAATTATGAGCTAGTTAATAAAAGCAGTTTAAGTGGACAACAGAATGTGGGGTTTTGTTAAACATTCTCGAATAGAATGAAAAATGCAAGCTTTCTCATTACACAAGCACCATCACACACAAGTATCACAGCAGAGAGGAAAAGCTGAAGTAAGATCCTGAGCCCTCTGGATGACCAGATCCTGATCTACCTCTGGATGGCTAGATGAATTTTACATCTACTCCTTGCCAGCAGCATGATACACCTGGGACAGATTGGCGCCTGCAGTCATACACAAATTAGCAGTCACTGAACGCACTATTCTATAGTGAAACAAGGTGATAGCTGTGTTGTGTGTTCAGTCATACAAGAGTGAGTCCTGCCCTGTTCTACGCAGTTTCTGGTATTCTCAGTCAAGCATCTGCCGATGAGCACCGCATGTACATTTATAAATAATATAAATACACATTTATTTTGATGAGTATGCCAGGAATTAAAAAGGACAAACCTGTGTTGTAGAAGAAGTGCCAAGACAAAGAGAGATCCAGCTAAATTACAGCCATCATGGAATGTGCTCGACTGCGGTGGGCACTGCTGTCTGTACGGCTGTTCTGGTGGGAAGTACACAATTGGCAGGGCAGGTTTCCGCAGTCCTGCAGCAATAGCCTTGGAAAACCACTTCATGGGTGAGAAGCCATTAAGTCTCTGTGTCATAAACATTCTTCTTAAAGTCATTTGGGACTATATTTGGGACTCAATGACCTTAAAGGTCTTTTCCAACCTAAATGATTCTGTGATTCCATACTGACCGCTCCTTTGCATGGCACACTACTCTTACCTTTCTTTGCCATACAGTTACAGTCACAGAGCTCGTAAGTGCAAAGGGTGAGAATGAGGAGCAGCAGGATGGGGAGATGGGAACTGGTTGCTTAAAAAGCACAAAGTAGGTCTCACAGTAGGAGCTGCCCATCTTCCCTGTGACACCTGAGGTTATTCACAAGAAAGGGTTGCAGAGTTAGTACTAGGGCATGCAGCTTCTACAGTGTGACTGCTAATCAGATCCATCCTGTAAGCTCCAGATTCTCCACCTGGAAAATGCTAATTGTAACTCTCTCTCGTTGCTTAAAGCTCCTTGAGCTCAGTGCTGGGGGCTAAGAAAGTTCAGTGAGTTTTGGGTCTCAACCATGTTGTCCTGAAATATATATACACACACACACACACATATATATGTATGTATGTATTAAATCCTACAGTGTTTGTATCTCCTCCTTTACAGTGTAAACTTATTGTTGAAATCTTGTTATTCCAAATTGACTTTGCAAGTACACAATTTAACAGATAATTCTTCCTTGTATAACCACAGGGCACAAGAGATAATCTCAAAGCAAAACCTTTGAAGGAGGTTTATTAAGATTTTACATATTGTGACTACTAATAAGCTAATGAGAAAAAAAAGATTATTTAAAGAAATTTTTTCTGTAGTAGAAATTAGCGATAAAAACGCCTAAAGAAATCAACATTACCTTCATCACGATGCAACAACAGCCATTCACTGGGATGAATATAGCTTAGAGGCTCAAGCATTTATAAGGTTGCGTGTCGATTCAGAAAGGACTTCTGAATGTAATCTCCTTCCCACAATATAGGCAGAGTTATAGTTTTGCTTAGAGCCAAACTGTCATAAAATAGTTCATCCTAACACATAACCATTTGGCAACAGAATTATGGTATGTTACATACCACAGAATAACAAAAGAGTATAATCTTCTCACCAGGAGGCTGCTGAATCAATTTTAAATTTTACACCTGAACTGTCTGGATTTAATTAGAGTGTTGCAGTATCTCAATGTTGCTACTAATAACAATATCACCAGTATAACAGATACCGATATTAGAGGACCCAGAAAAACCCTACTGTTTACTGCTTCTAACTAATCATGATGCAGAGACTTATACATGCTATTTAATCAGCATGTAAGAGGTAACAATTTTCACTAACTTAGAGGCAGCAATCAGTAACTGCTCACTCATACACAGATTATCACAGGCCTGAGTTTGTTCCCAACTTTTTATTGTTCTTCTCTGAAGAGCTGAAATAAATTTATGCTTTTCAGGAAATTATCAACTCCTTATAAAATAATTACCATCTTAAGTATCTCTTCAGTGCTTCCAGCAATATTTACTTTCCAAAATACACATTTTAAAAGGTGACTGGGGTCGAGGGGTGACATTTCTGAAGCAGCCATCCTGAAATACCTTCAACAGTTTGATTTGCAAAATCACAACTTTGAAATCCTCTCCCAGCTGTCACTACCTCAAACCTAGTATTAATCATCAGTTTCAAAAAGAAAACATTACATTCATCTCAACAAAGCAGTATTTCGTAAATAATTAATAAGGAAATTGATAATAGAGGGAAAACAGTAGCAGGAGCAAAGAGCTTCCTTATTTATTTTCCTTAAAACCCATCCACCTTTCAAGCAAAATATCTAAGTATGAACATCATGCTATTAACTTAATAATACCTAGGATAATATTTGTACTAAGCCTTGAATCTGCCACTGTAAACATGACTTTTCCTAAATCTGCAACTATCTGAATATGCTTTGTGCTTACAGAGTTAATAAATCTCCTCTTGCTAAACCTGACTCCAGAGCTCTTATTAGGTCTCTAAAACACAGTGTGGAGCATTTCTTTTATTCAGGATTTAGATGAATGGAGTCACCAAGAAGTCAATTGTGCCTACCTAAAATAATCCAGATCCAATCTCCCTTTTCTCCAAGCTTTTTTAATGTCTAAATAATTAATGCAAAAGGAATCCTTTAAAATCAGCATAATTTATTGATATTTTTCAACATTGGCCTGATTAACTTTACCATAGCTGACACTATTCATCTGTCAATAATATAATATTAGCAATACTGGAAGCCATGTAATTAAAAAGAAAAGAAACACCTGCTGTAACATCAGAACATTGCTGGCTATGCATTAGAATTTCAACGTACTCATCACACAAAGTCTATAAGGTCAATTGTATATAAGATGGCCTTCAAGTTGCTTAGCCAGTCATGACAACTGCAATTAAATATTCACATAAAACAGTCCTGAAGTTTCTCTTTTTTTTTGACCAAAGCAGCACAAACACATCCCTATTTTGTAGACAATTTTTTATCCTGAATAACCCTTAATTTTTGAATACTAAAAATAGAGATTTTCATGGGGTTTGGGTTTTTTGTTGGTTGGTTTTTTGTTTGGTTGGTTGGTTTTTTATCTAGACTGCCATAACACAGCCAAGGTCAGAAGTCCCCATTATACACCTGGATGCCATTCTGCATTTTTTATATGAAAAACACCACTGCTGCTGGCTTCAGACTGAGACAGAGCAAGGCCTTTTTTGTCTGGATAAGCTGCTTCTTGTCTGGTTTCACATAGAGATGATACCACTAGAAAACAGACAGGAACAGCATAAGGAAGTCTCATGTCAAGCAGAAATGATGGTACAACAGAAAGGAAAAGCCTCCTGGCTTAAGGGAAAAACCTGGCAAGATGGTTGAGGAAAGTTCCTTGGGCTTTTATATAGATGTAAAGACACACATTTTTCTGTGGAAACGGAACATGATCTACTTATAAAACCTCATTCTAGCCAACATTTACACAGTAACAGAGTGGAGGAAGCAAGCAAACATGAAAATCCAAATTAAAACTAATGTGATCTGAGTAAATGGGTAAAGCCAAAGTTGCAAAATAATCTTATCCTTCTCTAGCATAAAAAAATATGCTCCATCCCCAAAGAATCAAATCATGCACTCCTGCAGAAAACAGATAAATAGTGAGACAATATAGAAATATTCTGAATTAATATTCCACTCAGCTCTTGCTCTTCCCTAGGAGAGTCAAGATGCCCGGTTTCCAAAGGATGTCAAACAAAAAAACTCTGACAGGTAACAATCAACTTTTCACTTGAATTTCAATACACAGGGAGAGATTCAGGCTTTTTTTGTTAAGAGAACATTGTAGATTTCTTAGTGATAATGGCTGCAAATTTTAGTTAGACAAATTGTAATAAACTTTCAGGAAGAACTGCAATTTGCCATGTATTTTCACAGCAAAAAAAAAAAATCTAAACTTTGTTCCTTTAGGTTTTAAATAGTAATAAGTAATAATAATAATAATAATAATTTATTGCTGAATATAAAACCTTTGTACGATCTGTACTGTAAAACATACCGAAATTAATATGAAACCTACCTTCACCTTTCCTTCCACCTGCCCTTCTCCTTCAAAAAGCAAAGATAATGTTGAAAATCCATCCTAATAATGACATGTTAATTATCGTATCAAGAATCCCATCTTTGGCCCCAGTATCATTGACTTTGTGCAGATCACAAGATAAATTAACAATCCCAGTTTGCAATTTCTTATCTACCATCCTGTTCCTGTATGTATATAATTTTACTTCTCAAAACCAAATTCCACTGCACTACTTTTGCCACGATGGAATATAAATTGAAGGAGATGAAAAGGGCAATAATTTGACCGTCATTTAGCTGCCACCGATTCACCAGCTTGCTAGCCTGGTCTACAAATGACCATAAAATGGCACATAAAAGTTAGGGTAAGCTTTTTGAGATGAAAGACATTTGCTTTCTTCCTTTCTGATACAAATGAAGGGAATAAGCAATGCCTACAGGACCTGCCAAAATCAGTCCTCAATCAGTCAACTAATAATTTCCTTATATGCTATAAGCAATAGTTACAACCATTGCTAGTATAGTAACAATATAGTAATACTATTGTAATATTTCTCCTCAATTGCTAGCTGCAGATAGTAACAAAATTATTCTAGGTGGAGCAGCTCAATTCTTGGAATAAGTCCTTGGCTTGCGTACAGACAAAAGTTGGATCTCCTTGATTGAATTATAAAAACACCAATAGCACTCTATAGCTTTGAAAGGTGTTTTTTCTGCTTTCATGCTGCTGAAGGAAAGCTTCATCAGATGCTCTGAGGCATACAAATTGCTACACGTTGCAGCAAATGGACCTTGTTCAAACCTGCAATTGAAAGAAACACTCTAGAACAGAATGGAAAAATTTAGCTTTGATCAAAGCCTTTAACAGACATCATCTTTAATGTGGTCATTCAGGTGAGCAGAGCTCTACATGGTCCTCATCTTAAAATTTATATATGCATACCTAGCACACACCTATGACCCTTGTGTATTCTGACATCTCTCTCTTCCCCTCCCCCCAAATTCAGTCTTAATCCCCCCTCCCCCCCTTTTTTTTTTCTTTAAAAGAAAACACATTCTGCTTCTCAGTGATGTTTTTCCTTTATACAGGGGTATTATTACAATTCTCTCTCTCCAGAAAGAGATCATACACATTACGTAGTGTGGATCTTTCCCCAATGTACAGGCTACAACGGCACTAACCAGAGTCAGTAGAAGTAACCCACCCAAAGCTTTTGACCTCTTCTCACACTGGGAAGAGCCAGTCAAATCTATTTTGTCCCCTGCTTTACTTGAAAAGAAAAACATTACTGCTTAAAAGCCCAGTCACTTCTGGCTTATCATAATGGTTCTCAGTTTCTTTCAACTCCTTTGGGTCCCAGCATTCATGCCAAGGAACACTTGTGGGTGTAGATACCTTTTACACATAGATTTATTTATTTTTTTCCTTCTTTTCTAACGTATAGCATTTTCTAATGTATAGCATTTTGGCTTTTTCAGGAAGTTTCAGAAAATGCTACATTTCTATTCTGACATTTTTAGGGGAACAATATGAATGTAAACTACACATATTCTTAATGATACAAAAAGTAATCTAAAACCCTCAGTGAAAAACATTCTTTATCTAAGACTAGAGGAAGCCCGTTATGTGCTGACCTTCACTGATACCCTTTTAAAATCTCCAAATGGTTGCAGCTGCCATGGTTTCTTTTGCAGGTCAACAACCTTTTCTGATTAAGTGTTAAAAGAGCCCTTCTCATTACTTTTGGAAGAAAGTATTTCTCCAAGGTTTGTTAATTTAAATGAACATTTGAGTTTCCATCTTTTAAAGGCTGTTATTTTCTACATCCATTTTCTGAACTTAGAACAGAAGATCCCTTTAACTCCTTTAATCTTCGTGTTAGCCATACCCATCTGTCCCTGCAAGAATCTTGCAGAGTAGCAAGTAACACAGTTGGCAATTTGAAACCAACATGTAATCATTAGTTTCAAAGTCAAATTTTAGGATCTTCAGCTTTAGAGAACAAACAGCCTTTCTCCCTTGACTTTTGAAACTTATTTTAATTCTGACAACACTGGAAACTGTGATTATACTAAAAGCATTTAAAAAGTTGAAACTCAATTACTGATAGATATGCATTAACAGAGATGCTAGCCCAAACAGAACCCTCAAATAGAGGAGAGTATCTGAAGGGAAAACACACCCACGGAGAACACAAGGAAGGAGTACATTACAGAGGCAAACTCAAACAAACAAACAAAGCAGCACAGAGTTTTCCTATTATTTGTCATATTGCAAACAAGAGAAAAAAAAAAAGTCTCCTGGTACCACAGCCACTAAACTAATTCATTTACTGACACCAATAGTTTCAAATTCATTCCCACTGACCCACAAAACTTGCTAATGCAGACAGAGGCACTGAAAACCAAGCTGGCGGTATGGCTGGAACTACTGGCTTTGCTTTCCTGCAGTTAAGAGTATCCTCATCTGCACTACACCTTATCTATTTAAAATAAAAAATGGCATGTCTCATCAGGTCACATAATTCACTATGAGTAAGCAAGCTCCAGCCTGGTAAAAAGCAAGCAGAAAGGACAGAGCAACACCAAACCTATTTGCATTTAAGACATTTGCTGTTTAAAACAATGCTTAAGCCACCCAGGGGCAGTCATTTATTAGGCAGCAAAGAAGTTAATAAATACCAAGGAAAGATATCCCCCCCCCCCCCGCAAGTGATCTGTGATTGAGGAGGCTGAACTGAGTGAAGGGCTCAGTGTAAAATCCAAGCAACAAGACAGAATGACAGAAAATGGAATTTACTAATTAAACAGCAGTTGATCCAGTTCGACCCCCAGACAGAGGGCCTCCAGCACCAGGAGAGCCCTATCCTGGAACAAATCGCAGGCGAGCTAACGAGCGCGGTCGGGGCTGGCGGAAGGATGCAGCGCAGCAGTACTTCTTTACAATATGAGGGGACACTTGGTTCTGCTTTCCTCTTACAGGGCGAATACAGGCAACTAAGTATATGAGAAAACAGAAATAAAATGCAAGCATGTATAGCACATACAGCACAAGTATATAGAGCTCATGCGCTATGCATATAGCATGAGTTTGTATTTATAGCATGTTTTGGTATAAGAACCTGCACCCTACTGGTTTTTATATTAAAAAAATGAGCTAGTGACGTTTTGTCTTGATGTTTTCTTAGCAAACTTCACCTACTTATTAGTGCCCTACCAATTAGATTGTTCCAACACAGCAGCAACTTGCTTGTCAACTGACAATTTACCAATAATGAGTGAAGCTTTGCCTTCACTTATTTCTCTACTGCCTCAGAGGAATCAAGTTATCAAATAAGGACCAAACCTCCTGAGGATGTACAAGTTCCAAGTGAGTCAGGCAGCCAGTTGCATTTCGGCTTACAGCAAGCCAGCACAAACTCTGGGATGGTTTACAAACAACACACAACTATATGAACACCTGTGAAAAAACTATTTAACATCACTGTGATGCTTATCTAGCAAGGACTTATCTTTCAATCTTAGAATGAAAGTGATAGTAAACCTAAAATATCTTCAATGCTTCTTTTCCTTCCCCAGGATTACTCAAAAAGCTGTTGAGTACATTACATGAATTTAACAGTAAATAAGCACAAATAGCATCTTCAGTTAATTTGAGTAGGCATTAAAATAAAGCAACATGTTAAGTAAAAAACAGGCATAGAAATACGAGATCAGAATAAGAAATAATACACATAGCTCAAGAAATTACACCAGAAAGTACTAGCTGTTTGCTAGTGGGACTCTTGGCTTTGACTACTACATTACAAATCCGTTGGTGCAAACACTGAGAAATGTGAATGATAATGGTGCTACTTCAAACACAACTATAGAGAAGTAATTCTCAAAGTAGAAATACTGATAGCACGTGTATTTGTAGAAACTTACTGGAACCCCAAAGAGCTGTGTCCTCAAAAAAGATTTTCCCTTCACTGAGATACACTGAAATATTCAGAAGTGCAAGAATTAAATCACAAAATTAATTGAAGTACAAATGCAAATGAAGGAGTCATATCCTGATACAGTTATTAGCAATTTGCAAAGCTTCCTTTGTGAGCTACATACAGAGAAGAAACATGTGCTTTGCCTTGTTTTTCTGCTGATGCTTACTAAGATTTGTCTTCTATACACACTTTGTTAAATTTAATCAGTTGCTAAGTAATAAAATAGATTGCTGTGGGGGTTTTTTCGTAGAATCACATAAAGGTAGGAACAGATGTCTCTAGTCCAGACTCCTGACTGAGGCAGGACTATCACCAACACTGGTGTGGCTTACTCTAGCCAGCTCTTGGAAACCTCCAAGAGTAGAGTTTCTACCACATCTCTGGGTACCCATTTCTGGGCTGCACTATCATCCTGGTGATAAGGTGTTTTCTGGTGTGCAGTCTGCACCACCTAAGCTACATCTTGTGGTCACAGTCCCATTTTATCATCTGCCACTATTAGAAGGAGTTTGGCCCCACCGTGTTTGTAACCCCCCTAGAGTAGTTGTATGTCAGCTGAAGTCCCTCTTCAGTCTCCTTTTTGTGGATAACTAAAGAAGACCAGCTCTCTCAACTTCTCTTTCCAGGTTGTGTGCCCTATAACCCTACTCATTTTAGTAGCCACCTGCTAGATGGTCTCTGGTTTCTCAAAACCCATTTAGACGTGAGAGGCCCAAAACTGGATGTAGTTTTTCAAGTGTGGCCTCACCAGCACCAAGGTGAAGGGAGGACAACTGCTTCCCTTGTATCTACCAGCCACAGTTCACCCAGTACAGCCCAGTATGCTGGGATGACCGCACATGGCTGGCTCGTATTCAACTGCATCTTTTCCAGCAGGGCTGCGACTAGGCTGGCTTCCAGCCTGTACTGATGTGTGGGGTTATTTACCCCAGGACAGACTTTCAATCTTAACAGATGTGTCTCCAGGTTTTGTTGTTGGTTCCCCCCCACCCCCCACCCCATATCAGGATTTTCTCTAGCTCCCCTGCCCCATGCCATTCCTTCAGGCATTATTTTCAAGAACTTAACTGCAAATTCACAGCTGAATCACTTTGCCCATCCAGAAAGATGATGAAAATGCATCAAGCCAGGCAAGGAATTAGTTTGTATCTTTAAGTGTCTCTGAACACTGGGCTATATGACTACATAAAAGTCAGAGTTAGCGTATATTCATCATGTAAGTTACCTGGAAGCTGTCACTGATCACTTTGGTAACTTGTTCTACCTGCTTAAGCCAGCACCAAAACACTGACTGATGGGAGTCAGTGAATGTTTTTTATTGACTACTACTATTGTACATTCTTCCTGTGACCTCTCGCTTTGCAGTAACTACATGGAATATGAAATTATAATTTTAAAACAGTTTATTTTGCCACTATTTTAACTGATTAAAAGATTAAGCATGCCTTCCTGAAAACTCAAAAAAGATAGCTAGAAGGGTATTTAGGATAACAAGGCAGAAATCTAAACATAGGATATTAAAAAAAAAGTTCTGGATTTCTTGCTTCACTGGTTTTTGGACTTTCCATTTCAGGATCCAAAATGAATAGTGCAATAAACACCACAAAGCCTAAGAGACTGAAGCCATCATTCTGTGGCCTGAGCATAGATTTTATTTTGTAATTTCATACACACTTTACAACTTGCTGCAGAGGTTCCATGCTATTATCAGTTCATGTTCTTAGCATAAAAGAAATAAATTCTGCCAGTTAGCTGACTTTCCATCACCATATCTGGATGAAGTAGTATTAAGACTGAGCTCAAAAGAAAGGTAATGAATTTTTGTAACACACCAGATCAGTGATCATCTTCACTAAGCAAAGCAGAGAGGTCAGAATTATGTCCTGAAATATGGGGCATTTAAGCTGCAATTCATCTTTGTTAGCATTTTATGTGTTTGTTGTCTGTTGGCACCAGTGTTAGGATGGCTCATCATAATATTTAAATTCAAAGCAGAGCACTGACTCATTAGTGAAGAAAAACAGAGGGGGGGAAAGTCTTTTTTTTTTTTTTTAAGATCTTCAATTCCTTCCTTTCACATTTTAGAACTTTGGCAAGATCTTCTTTGAAAGCCAGAGCTGGCAATGCTGGCAGGAGATGGAAGCAGCCCAGAAATCAACTGCTATCTCCACATTTGTGTACTTCGCAGCAGATCATACCCAGAACTACACCAGTTCAGCCAAACTTTCCAAGAAGACAGACAAATGAGTAGAATCATTTTAGTATCCAGCTATGGGTAATTAAACAACTAAATTATACCTTCAGAAAATGACTAAGCACTCTGAGATAAGGAACTTGAGCTCTTGTATACTGGGACCTACACAGCATCAAAGTGCAGTCAGAGCATTAATGGCCCTTATAGCTGTACATCAAAAGGAGCTGTGTGGAATAGCAGAGCTCAGAGGTATATACTGTAGCACTATTGTACCGTATGAAGACATATAGACAATAATTGTGATTGCAGCATTGACTACAGAGCTCATTTATTAGTCTCTGCAGAAAAGTAGGATAGGTTTTGATATTTTCTACTGACACTTGAAAGCCAAGTGATCTTACTATCCACGTAAATATTGTCTAGTTCATCGAAAATTTCCTTGGCTAAACAGCTTTCTGCTCAGCTGATCTGCCATTATGTCAGTGTTCCTCCACTATGGATGGATACAAAAGACATTGTTTGTTGTACCTGGAGAGCCCTCCATTGATGATCCTTTGCTATTCAGGCAACAAGACTAATTATCCCCTCATTGTTATTACATGTTGGAGGTTTTGTTTGGGGTTTTTTTTCCTAGTTTCTTTAGTGCTTCTGCTTTCTGCAGTTTTAGGGAATGTGTACTCCCTTCTCTACCTCTCCCCAGATTGTACAGACAACATTTCTCATGTAACAAGCCAGATCTTCAACACAGGCATTGACATCTGCAGTGGTGAGAAAGCTACTTCCAGTTACAATGCCCCCTCCCAAGACAAGAGGTTCTAAAGGAAAAGGATCAAAGGTTCCTATAATTCCTCCACTTCTTTGGATGTAAAGATTCATTGGGATGTATTATACATGCCATTTTATAGCAAAGAGTAGAATTCTGGAGACTCATCCATTTCCGACAGAGGAAAGGCTTACCATGCAGTTACTGCAACCATCTGTACTGCAGAATGGACTACTGGGCTAAAAAATGAGGCCATCCTTTACAATGTTTGGGCACCATTCCAGCTTGCTTGCTCTACTCGCCTCATCAAGCCACCCATCATTTGGAGACAGATAACACTGCTTTACAAGCAGTCAAGCCTTCCCTTGCATTTTCAGAAAGCTTGATGATGAGGTTTGTAACATCCCTTTAAGAGGACTATTGCATACATGTATGATGCCACAATCTAGACATTGTGATAAACAAAAGTAGCAAAACACATACTATTCTTTGCCTTTTGCCAAGCCATGCTAAGCAGCAGACTTCCACGCCAACAGTTGTAGTACTAAAAAGAGATCACAGGAAGAAAACAAGATCAACATGTACCTGATGCAACACAGAGATCAGGAAAACCAACTAAAATGCCAAAAAAGTTAATAAATATCATTTAACCAAAATACTGCAATTTATCATACAACTATTTTAAGTGTCACTGGGAAAATTTAATAATACCTTACAGAAGAACAACAGAAAACCAGATATTTTGAACATTAAACTGTCTGCAATATTCATTCTGTGATCTTGGTATTATGATAAAGAAGAAAAACGCTTAAGTTTTTGTTTAGTACTTTTCAGGGTGATAACATAAACACCATAAGAGGAAGCTCTGGTGAGAAATCAATTTCCATATGCAATTTGCTGCAGTGAGATCACCAAAGTACACCACTTCCATTAAAAACTGAAAGCTATTCCTGTATTACCAATGACAAAACATTCACCATCACAAAATCAGCTGGGATATCTGCAAGGTTTTGAAGCAAGGCTTCACACAATCAAGAGCCATAATTTGCATTTACAAGAAATAAAGGCATCCATTCCCTACTTTGATGTGCTAAGTGAGAAGTTAAGAAGATAGTCACTTCAAAGATACCTTATTTCACTGAAGGACTTTCAATTGTGCTATCAACAGGACAAGGATTCCTTCTTCCCAGCAGTCTCTGGTTATTGGGTGGCACACTTTTTAAGCCATCTGTGCTCAGAAAAACCACAGACCCCTTTGTATAAAAAAAATAAGAAAAACATGTTGCCCATGGAATTTATGCTGTAATACATTTTTGTTCCTCCTCTATTTAATGCAGTCTTTTTGATCTCTATGTTTCTGCAGAGAATAAAACACTTTTTTTACCACTGCTGTTGCAGTTTATTTCATATATGCACATTCTAGTTAAAGCTCACAAGATACAGTAATTTTAGCCTCACAAGCTAACAGAAGAGCATAAAATCATGTGCTGCTACATCTTTTCGACAAGTTATTTTTTCCTGTGGTCAGTGAAGCCAAGGGAACCAACAGTCTAGTTCTAAGGAGCCTTTATGTATAAAGCCACAAGCGAAAGCAATTCATCTGTGCTATTCCACAATCCAGACAGACATAAATTCTACAGGAAATGCCATGTGGATTGGAAGTTTTAAGGAGTCTTTACGACAAAGGAGGGTTAAAAGTCATTGTTTTAAATTCTGTAATCTGCATTATTGTAATTAATTTTTTATGCCACAATCTTGAAATTTAAAAATTATATTTCATAACGTTTAAAATAATGAATGCTGTACTGTTGGATCAAAGAAGTTTTATGGATTAGTGCTATTACATAATACTCTATTACTGCTCTTCTGGTTTTAAAGTATTAACTTTCTATCATCATTTCCCAATCCACTATTTCTCATACGTGCTTGCAGCCAAACCTCAGGATGCTGTGTCATCTGAATTAACTACACCATCAACTTTGGATTCGTCCATCCTGTTTAACACTACATGCATAATTCAAGTATCTCACTAGTAAACATTTTGGGTATTCACCTCAAAAAACTACTTTTCACCCAAACAGAAGCTCTGAAATTATTAATTCAGACTGAAATACGTGTTTTCAGATTGAATTTTCCTGAGGAAGTGATAAGAAAACAAGCATCTTTTCTTTAGTCCTAAATTTTACTAAATTTACGATCCAGCCAAGCCTCACATTTGCTCTTCTTTTTTCCTCCTGAAATAGCTGACACTCACATACATTCCATCTTCATCATTGAAAGGGATACATGTTTTCACAAGTTAACTTGCATGAGAAGTTTTGTTAAATGAATGCCGATTTTTAAAAGACATACTTAGCAATTTAGCTTATAGTTAATTTACTAATTTTTCGCAAAGTTAACAGAATAAAAAAGATTCAAGTAAATCTTAAAATAAAATTACTTCATTTTGATGGAAAAAGGGCTATATTATTAATTACTCTACTAGCCGTTACTCACACAAGCAAGTAATTGCAAGAATAGGAAATTTTTTGTTTTCTTATATAACAAAAAGGAATTTATTCTAATTTTTCAGAATTCTTGCACATTCCAGGCTTCCTTAAAAACAAAACAAAAACCAAGAAACTATGTCTGACCTTTATAGCAATACATTTTTTTCTGAATGTAATTTCTATATTCCTAGATACTATAATGGGAAAGGTAAAAATGTTCTCTCTTTCTTTATTTTAAAACCTCTCATTTTTCACACAGTATGTATTTCTTTTTCTCAAAAAAACTTCTAACAAAGTTTGTAAGAAAACCAGCTGTAAAAATAAAACAAAATTCACCAGCTCTGCAATGGGCTGTTTTTCATTTCAACGCTTTATACTAATGTAAATCTACATGCTGTAATTTAACTAGCAAGAAGTTTTACATCAATCTGACAGTCTTATTAGCCTCAGTAGAAAAGGAAAACAAAGAGGAGGTAGCTAATAGGATGCATACAAGCTTTCTGCATCTCTCCCCTATCTTTTCAAATTTCACCTTGGTATTGGAAGGATCTTAGTACTTCTAAGAAAACCTAGTTAACTCTATATAGCTTGCTACTTGTTACTTGTGTCCATTCTAAGGCCATCTTTAAATTAGTCAAGTTCTTACCCAAATGTTTAACACTGCTCTGTTTTTAAAAAAGCTAATAGAATAACCAGGATAATAGGTTCTTCTCCTTGTGTAATTTCATTTTTCTCTATTCTGTTCATAATAAAACAAGTACAAACCTAATATAAGGAAATGGACAAGGGAAATTTTTGATCATAAATACAGTAGTTTCTTCATTCATTTGTAAAAAAAAAAAAAGAGAGAACAGCTGCTTCATTGACTTTTATAAGCAAACTCAGATTAAATACTACAGGCTGTTTTCCACTAGTAGCTAAATAACTGATAAAAAAGCATTTCTATTGTTAGGAAAAAGAACCTCACCATGGGGTCACTGGTAAATGCAAGCCTAAAAGTGAAAACCTGTATAAATTCACACTCTTGGGATTACTTACCAGGGAAAAAAGGTTAATTGATTTACCACCTCCAGCCAGTAGTTTTTAAAAAGTAACAGTTTCCCTAGAATTGCTAAATGGCAAGCACTTTTTAATATGAGAAATTACAAAAATCATCATTTTTAATACTTTCAGAAGGCTGTTTCTCTACTCTTGTCTCTCAATTCAATAAACCCAGCAAGTCTCTTGGATACATTACCTCTTTAAGGGATACTATGTCATAGACCAGTATACCACAGACCAGTCAAGCCATACAGCTTATATTCCCAGATCCACCTATGGAATGATGAGGATCTCCATACCAGTTCATCATCATACACATTTTCATGGCCTCAATTCATTCAGGAGTTATTACATTTATTTTTATTTTAGTTCCTAAAGAAACAAGCAGTATGACTTACACATACAAGAGGAAAAAAACTAGGTCTAAACTATAACAATCCCAGAAATTAAAACAAAAAGCTATTTTCAGGCTAATGGTAATAGATTCTGTGAAATCACATTCACAAAATTTAAGTAGAATTGCTAACCAGCTGAAAAGGAGAAACAAAATACAACCTTAATTCCTTTAACTGAGTGATGCAGGAAAACAAACTATAAACACAAATATATGAGCTGCCGTGAATCATCATAGCTCCATTAATTTCCACTTTCCACCTGGAAATGTTCTTACCCTGACACTTAGATATGAATATCTGCTTTGTCTCTCTTCTGAATTTAAAGTAGCTGTGCTGCTAGTTCAGGCATTATAGTTAATGCAAATTTACTTATTCTCATTTGATCTGTGAAAAACGAGTGTAAGCTTCTATACTACAATGCCAATCTGTTTTGGGTTTGTTTGTTTTTAAAATATAATGCAACACTTTGCGAATTCCTGAGCTCTCCTTTCTTCTTACAAATAGAAAAGGCACCATCTGAATTAAATACCCTGCTGGAAGACCCCAAGGTCTATTATAACACACAAAACATACATCTTTCAGTCAATGGGTTATGGAGATAATTAAGCAAAAGTGGTGAAACTTCAGTAAAAGTTCATCATTTTAAGAAGGACTCAGATCACTTACTATGATAGGCAGATTATTTCAGACCAAGAAAGTAAGATGATCCACATTAATTTTATTAATAAGATCTTGTTATTTAAAAGAAATGTGAAGGAGCGACACAGCCTGCAATGGATTGATGAAAAATATAGCAAGCTGACTGTTACTGCTTTAAAGAAAACCTGTTAGCGTGAAAAATGATACCACCATTCTGCTCTCACAGATGAAAACAAAATACATCTTCCATGCATTCACCATAGTGCTTTCAGTGTGCAAATGAAAATGTGCCATCCATGCAGTTTCCAAAGAAGAGAATATTAATTTTTAAAAATTAAAATTAATTACTGATGATAACCAAGTGTATTCCTTAAATGTAGTCTTATTAAGATACTATTGCTCATAATGCTTGAACGTACTAGCAAACAGTGCTACTGCTCTGATTAAAGATCCACATAACCCTCTATCCTGTTTCTCATACTTGCCAAAGGTGGATGTCTAGGGGAGAAAGAATAGGAAACTGTTACCTCCCAGCTGTCAGCCACTTGCAGCTCGGAGACTTCTTGAGCCAGATACATTTTCTGTGAACTTCAGAAGTGTTTCTGTTCCATGAGATTTGTCTAATCTCCTGTTGAGCCTCTTGCAAATATCCACAATGGATAGATGCAAGAAGAACCACTCTTTTGTGTTTGCTTTCAACACACCTCCTGTTGGTTTAATTTCTTATCTCCTAGTTCTTGTGTTAGAAGAGACAGTAAAAAAACCCCAAACCAAAACAAAAACACCACCAAAAAAGCCACCAACCCCTTTCCACTCTCCCTAAACCATTCATGACTCTATAGCCACCTGTGTTCCAGGCTGAAGAACCCTGGCGTACTTGGGTATTCCTTATAAAGCAGCAACTGGCAACCCTGTTGCTATTCTCTGGACACCTTATGAATCCACTATATTGTTCTTGAGATGTGGGGACCAGAACTATACAAACTATTTTCTGTTGTTGGCAAAACATAGATTTATTCAGTGATGTCCCCTGCTTTATTCTCTATTCCGTTCTTAAGAACTCTTAATGTTTGATTTACTTTTTTGGCCACTACTAAGTGCTGAGCTGATGTTCTCATACAGCCACCTATCACAATCTCAAAAACATTATTCTGAGCAGTAAAGGTCAGCTCAGAGCTCGTATTTGCTACTTCTAGTTCTCAAGTACTAAGGAAGTATTAAGGAAGACATTATGCATCACAGTTAGTAGTTAAGCTGTTTTGGCTCCAGTTCTTGAGTCAATAGGATCTGATCTTGGCGACTCATTACTATTCCTTTTGTCCATTTATTCCATGCTACATAATCCCATGATCTCCTAGGAGACATTTAGATTTCAGATAGATATTGTGCTAAATCCCCCACAAGGAAGGATTCCCATGTGGGAACCACATGAACACAGGTTAAAATAATTACTCCAGATTCTTTGCGATGGCCTTATCTTCCTTGTCTGCTTACCTCTATATTATATAAAATACCAGCTACAGACATCTACAGGCTTTCTTCTTCTTAAGTGATCTTGCCAGTTTACCAAAGGAATGGGCAGTGTCTGTCTACTAAGGGGCACATGCAGAAGTTTGCCATTGCTTTCCATTCGCAGATCTCAGAATTAATTTCAGCAAGTGTATTTTGTATATAGCATATTATCATCTCCATCTCAACAATTATGCCTAAAAACCATTAAAGTGTATTTGTGGAGAAAAGAAAACCTATGAAGTATTACTGGTAACAGTTTAAATATCTACCAGTGTCTTAGTAGCATAAAAACTCACAATAAAAGAGTAAAAACTAACTTCTTGGCTTTATCTTATTAAAAAGATTAGACAAATGCTGCACAGATGGCAAACAAAAGAGATATTTATGCAAGGATACACAAAAAAAGTCTCAAAGCCACAAGATTAAGAAACTAAATTTGAAAGGAGAGAGCAGGGGTATTTGAGAAAGAATGAAAGCACAAAGAAAGAAATACTGAGAACAGAATAATTAGGAAAACATTCTAGAGAATTAGAGAAAATTAAGGCAGACTCTTAGCTACGTAAGAGGTGTCTCAACAGCTTTCTAGAAGAAAAGAACATGAAACCATTCACCAATAACTTGGAACAAAAGCAGAAATTCTACTTCAGTAGGCTGAACTGTCTCAGATAAAGAAGATCCCTGTAGGAGTGGCTAGAATGGATAAACTAAAAACACTGATGGTAAGGAAGGCAATTAAAACAATAGAAGTATAACTTTGAAAGTACAGGATGCCTTTTTGTCCACAGCTGATGATAATAAGAGCTAGAAAGAACCTAAATGGAAGGTTGAATTGGGAAAAAAAATGACAGCAGGGACACACATTCAAGATGATGGAAGAGATAATGGTGACGCTAAAGCTAGAGCAGAAGAATTCATAACTGAATGTGTCTAGATAACAAACATCAACTGACTGCGGATGGTAATATGATGAGGGTGGGATAAAAAGTGAGGGACACAAGAGAGTTTTGTAGGGAGAGATACAGAGCTCTGCTTTACCTTTGTTATCAGCAAGCTGTCAAGCCAGAAATGCTGAAGATGTTAGATGAAATACGTGCCTGAAAAGAGGCAAACAAGCCGTGGGCTGACAAACAGATTTGCAAATCATCTGCATAAAAATAGTACCTGATCATGTATGAGAAGAGGACATCATCCGGTGATAAGATTCACAGAGAGAAGATGGTCAAAAGCAACACAGCATTACTACAAACTAAAGGAAGGAACAAGGGAAATCTTTAAAAAAAAGATGATCCAAGAAGCTGGAGCGGTAACTGCAGAGATAGAGAACTGTACAATAACTGGAGGAGTAGGAATTATGATAGAAAGGTGAATGAGTGATCAGCTTTATCTATACAAAAGCATGAGGCAAAGGCTGTGATCTTTGATCAAGAAATCATTATTTTAGGTTTGCTGAAACAGTTTTTGTTAAAAACAGATGGAAAGCAGACTAGGGTGTACTTTGGAGTAAATTTGAGGAACACAGCACTTTTTAGTACATTAATATACATTAATAACATGTACATTAGTACATAATAATATGTGGGGGGAGTACACAAAAGAGAAGAGATGTGGACTAAGAGTAAGTAATAGTGAGAAAAGAAGGTAGCTGTATAGGATGAGGACATGGACCTGAGTAGTGAGTGGCTAAAGCCTGAAGAAAAGCAGTAACAGTAGTTGTTCCTGAGGACAGGAGAAAGAAATCTCCAGAGTGCTGTGAAAGAAAATGCAGAAGCAGGGGAAGACACTAGCACTCAGCTGGGTTTGGCAGTCTGATGGAAATACATAAACTATAAATGAAGTACTTGACTGTGAAGAATAACAACAAAATTCAAATGATGGGATTAGGGAGTCTGTATGTTAAGAATACAAACTTACCTTTATAAGGAAAACATAGTGGCACTGGAACAACAGCACTGGAAGCAGCTGTATAGTTAAGAGTTAGGAGTTATAGTTAAAAGTTAGGAGTCTAGTTGAGAAGGATTATACAGTAGTAGGAAACTTGGGGAAACCAAAGTTAACGGTATTGACTGCAAAATTATTAATTGTACCAGGCAAGGTGAGGAAGAAGGAACTAAGAGATGCCCTGAAATGAAAAAATATTAGTGGGTCATTAGTAATTGGGGAGAGGAATAATTATGAAAAAAAATGAATCATGAAGAGAAAAAAGTCTATTAGTGCAAACAGGTGAAACCAAGAGAGAATTTGGTACATGCAAGAAATCCAAATTATGATATGAATCAAGAAAGGCTGGATCAAAGGGCTAAATTGTCAAGTAAGTGTAGATGAGGGATTAAGGACTCATTGTGAAGCCAAAACCAGGGTGGGTCCTCAGAAGATATCTCTGACGCCCTCTGGAGATGTACATCAAGATTTGTACCAGTGGCCCATGGTGATGCTATCTGCTACATCAAAAAAGGGAAGAGCCCAAGAACAGCCAAAAGTCAGTATGGTTTTCACATTACCAGACTACAAGAGGCGAGATGACTCCTTAAAGAGTTTTGTTTGTCTTTAAGAATATGCAAGGACTCATGTGTGTTAGTTGTGGTAGATCTGCCGAAATTGGGAAAGCTATGAAGTTTACATGAGGCAATACCCAGTTCTTTGTCTCCTAACTCATTGTCCTGTGATTCAGTCATTTACCTTCCCATGCTCAAATCACATTTCCTCTCCCGGTCTGCAGAACTAGACTTCTTCATTTTTCAGCATGAAATCTACTGTTTGTCCCAAAAACATTCTGCTAATAATAATGAGCCTAAAATTTACAGGTGTTTTCCAGTCCCTGCAGCCAATGTATTTTCTCATTACCCAAACAAGATTTATTACAATAGCACTTCATTAATGAGTCTTAGAAAGGGAATATAGGATTGCAAATGAGAAAGCCCTAAGCTTAAGATCCTTCAGGTATTGTCCTGAATGTCTTCTGTGACTTATTAGTCAAAACTCCTAAACCACATTGGGCCAGACTGCATCCTTACCAAGTTACCTACAAGCTTTCTTAAAGAATAGACCCATAAAAATCAATAATCCTGCTTATAAAGTAAGGTGCTATTCAGTATGAAAAGGAACCAAATAGTATTGCAATACTTGTATTAGTGCACTACTGCAATTCCCTCTCACCAATGGGATGTCCAATAAAGTTTAAGAACAAACAAGTTTTCAAATAACTGATTGTTTGTAACTACAAATTGAAACCCATAATGTTAGCGATAGCTGTTCTAGAGCAATTCCATGAAAACTTTCTATTACTGATTCTAAAATGAATCAAAATTCACATTGGTATTGAAAGATATAACATTTTTATCTCACTTTGCTTACTTGGTAGTAGGCAATTTCTCTTGCCATTCTCTTTTTTTTTTAAAAAAAACATATTAAATTAACATCTTGGAAGATTTGCTGTAAGCTGATACACAGGTTTTACATGCTACAAGAACAAACATCTAAAAAACCCTCAGATTTTTCTCCCATTTCACTAAATACACAGAGATCATCTCTATTATGAGTTACACAAACAGCAATGTTTAAAAGGAGTGATGAACAGCTTGATACATAAAACTTTAATCAAAAACCAGAAGCTGTAGATTTACACTGGTGTAAATGAACCTCATCAGTTGTTCTCAAAATTGTTGTTTAAATCACTTAGCTATAGACTAAGATCACACTAATCTGCATGAACAAGTAGGAGAATAATTGAGGTCTTTGTGGCTGTTTACACTGTATTTACAGTTGCTCTGCATGACTAGAGCAGTAGAATGAACAACTGGTGCATGCTAGTTAATCTGGCTCATTTATTTGTTCGTTTATTTTGACCACTGTAATTTGTTTCACAACATTTGTGCCTTAATATAACTCTATAGTAAATGTAACATAGAACGCTCCATCAAGTCAATAAAGTCAATGGGAATATGAGCCCTCAGTACAACATCCTGCTGTTAAACCTTTGTTAAACAGCAGGAAGAGAAAGGCACATTTTCTATGTGGTAATTATAACGTGAGAGGATTAGCGAGGTGTTGTCATAACGTGCAGACTAAGCTCAGCAGCTCCTGGGTGTTTGTTTCCAACCTGAAAAAGTTTCATTTACTTCAAGTCAAGTCTGTTTTCTCTCCAGGATCCTGTTTTTCTCCACTATAACCTGCCGAGAATCTACAAGACATCCTGGTTTTATTTTATTTTATTATGGCAGTAGTACTTCATATTTAGAATCAGTTAAATGCTGCCTGCCTTCGGTTCACCAGCAGGATTTTCCTCTGAGACCACTATTAAACTCACTTGGTAAAGCAGTTGCTTCCAAGAACATATAGGAGTCCAGCACTGGAGCACTACCTCTCTCCTCCTCTATCTTTAAAGTCCATCAGAGCAATCAGCAGTAGTTCCTCGTGTTTAAAACCTCCAAATATCTCCGTAGCCCAGTTATGCAGTGGGCAGAGATGTGTGAAGAGCTGTAGAGTGGTGGTGTTTAGAAAGACAACACCACAGTAATCAAGTGAAAATGTAACTCAACATTATTTTGCTGAGAAATCATGAATTGGACTGACAGAAGCAAAAATCATTTATGTGTATGATTATATCACTGTTTTGCTGGTTTGTATAGACTACCATGCATAGACCTACTGACTGTAGTACCAGAGTAAAGGACATGTGCTGTGTTACATGTAAATATGCAAAGGTTTTTTTCTTATTCATATAAGAACAAGAGTCCTAAGACTTATTTGAATATTGTATTATTACAGACTGTTTTCCTTTTTATAGGTGGCAAAGAAATTCCCTTCACATTTAAACTATATGAGGGGAAAATGATAATGTATCGCTATGAAAAAGGGATAATTCCATAATACTTTGGGTATTGAGTGATCAAGCATGTTCAGATCAAATTACTTCCATTTCGTACTAAAAATCAGATAGATAACTGATCCTTTCCCTCCCCTGCCCAAACATACACTATAGCTCTGGAAAGAAATACAGTGAAAGCAGAGGGAAGCTACAAAATTAATAAATCAAATGACATATTACAATTATCCTAGTTGAAAGCTATCATGTGCTTTATAAAAAAACCTTCTGACTTTCTTAATTTCAATGATTTGGGAATTGTTTTGTTAAAATACCGATGTTCCATTTAATAATAAATTACTAACAAATTTGGGAAACACCTATACTCTGCCAGGGATTTTTTAAAGCAGATTTTACTATTGATTAATGGACAGTTCTGCTCAAAATTGATGCCATAATACAGTCCTGAGACTTGGCTACTGGCAAACTGCTCTGTAAAGACAAGCATTGCACCGATGTGAAGTCCTAATGGCTTCAAAAGGAGGAAGTGTTCTTATCAATGTGATTACAGAATTAGGGCTTACAATGTTACCAGTCATTTTCAGCAAAATTGTCCAACATTTCTCATGGTTGCACGATGTGTAACAGATTTTCATATTAATATTTTAATAAATTTGTATGTTAATTAATCTTTCATTGTACACTTTTTTCTCCTTTTCCTCTCCCCCCTCCTTTTCCCCCTTCACCCCCCCCCCTTTTTTTTTTTAAATTCACGGTTGTATTCTTCGTATATTCTAAGCAGCTTTGCAGTCAAAGTTTTACGATCATTACCAAACAGTTACTACAGATGTCTTCTGGTTTAAGTACAGCATAAAGCGAGGCAATTTCAGATGCTATCTTACAGTAAAAAAAAAATTTACTTTTAAATACACAGTACTATGTAAATGGAAATTCTGGGAAGTCTGAAGCGCTGTGCACTTCTTGGCATAGTGACCTGTACAAGCAGCGCTCTCTGGGACTAGCAGTGTATCAGATATGCAAATCCTGTGCAACAGCTGTGCTACATTTGGAGATTTTCAATAGCAACCCTATAGCGAAAAAAATAAAATATTTAGAGGCATCTATGGACACACTTGGCAGATTGCCAATGGCAGTATCCATATGGTTCCCCATAGATCTGGCAGTATCAGCTTTTTCCACACTAATATCTTCTGTACTGAGTTCTCCTGCAGTTCTGCACTAAACAATGATTACAAAAACCCTCTACGGGGAATTTGACTTACAGTCATCCAGAAGTTTGTGGGATGTTATAAATATTCCTCTTCCACTGCCACTAAGCAGTATAAGCAGCAGAATGAGCCCAGCCTGGCTGCAGCCCAGCTTATCCCTGACCACTTGAAACACCAAGTGCAATTTGTTTAGATGTCCACTGGAAAATAAGTGATTTCTCATTTTCTTTTGTTCCAAAGACCTCTGCAGCAGGCCAATAATTTCTTCCAAGTTTAGTTTAATTGAAACTGGAAGTCAAGGTAATTGAGAGCCTAATCCAGAGGCTTTAATAGACGTGGTGTCTTTGAGGTTGTGCTGCTGGTAAAGCACTACCTACCAATTTAAAAGCCACAGTCTCATGGAGGTGATCAATCAGAATTTTGTGGGCTAGAATATCACTTGACAGCTGCAAAGATTTCACTTTCAATATCTAATCATTTAGGTGTAACACCAGTACATGTTGCCCAGTAACTAAACAAGAATTATCAGGAGATGAGTCAAAAATGCTGCACAATTACACAACTCACCTCCCTAAAAGAAGAAACAGGTAGGTAGAAAAGAGAAACACCCATTATTAATAGTTGTTGTAAGTATATTGGAATAGCGAGCAGAAATTGCTGAGCAATTTTAAGTCTGCAAATGAAAAAAAAAAATGAAATAAAAATCACCATTACTGTCAGGTTATCATTTTGCCCACCCTCCTGCAAGTTGCCGAAGACCACCAATAAACCACTGAAAAAGCATTTCAGCAAAGTTTAAAATCTGAACTGTAAGACCCATGCTAAATATTACAGTGGACATATTAAACTAAAGAACCTTTTTGCCCCTCTTCACTTTTAGTCCACTGAGACCTCACAGGTTCTGGCAGACACTACAAATACAACCTTTTAATTGTACAGATTGTGACATATTGGAATAATTTGGCTCCCCCCCGCTCCCTTCTCTTTTGCAGTTTCAGTGAGCTCTGTACTCTTGACAAGAAAGTTCTTGTGAAAAATACACTAGGGTTTTTTTTCTCTCTTTTCCAATTGCTTTAAAAAATTTGAAGTGGTTTAATTTTACAAATACACACAATATAAATTATTATCTAGATGTCAAGGTGTAACTGCAGCTTCCCAGCGTGGAATACCTTAGAGACATCAGAAAAGACTGGAACAGATGAGTCCCTTCTCACCGATATCTCATGCTCTATTTAACCTGTTGCTTCCCAATGCACACTAGCAATCTTATTACAAAGAAACTGCACAGTAAACTGACACTTTTGAAATTTCTCATATATTTTCTCCAGTCTGCAATTGCTGACCACTGTGCATATAAAAAGCCTGAGTGATGACTCTGTTGGGTTGGGGAGATCAATGTGGAGTCCGGAAGAGGACTTTTATTGCCTTATACAAATGAAAAAGGAAGAAAATCTCAGAAAGTTATAATGCCTTTGACCTCTGATATTACTACATCTGCACTCTAATCACTCAAGACTTAATCCAGTTGGGTCCTGAAAGCTTCCAAGGATACAGACTGACAGCTTCTCTACACAACCTGTCCCAATGCTTGGCTGTCTTAATGGTGAAAAAAGTTTCTCCCTATATCCAGTCAGACTTCGACCTCCAACAACAGAGATGTCCTTCATAATCTATATTATGGAATCCTTTCACAGAAAAGGGTAAGGGCAATGTATGAATATTTTTATTCCCAGTTCACAGGCCAAAATATATTTTCTTGGCTGGGACCCCAAGACCCAACTTCCAGTTATTTGCATGCATGCAGCTCTCATGGGTTTTAGAGGGAAAAGTACTTCATGCTCAAGAGCAGAATATAACTGGAAATTACTAACTCTATTTGACATTAATATCACAATTACAGTTCATGCACTGTAGCTAGTCAATTCTCTCAGCTAAATTACTTCATCTTATTTACTAATCATCTGGAGTAGGATTCAGGATTTTATGATGATGGCAAAATGGAGATACAAGGGTGTCATTAACTTTGCCTCTATTTTCACATTATTTTGATGAAACGTGCTCAAATTTGGAGAAAAAAATTAACTTGGCAACATATTTGATTAAAAAAATGCCCTAGGCACTAAATTACTAAAACATGCCTTTTTTTCTTAAGGAACGAAAAAAGATTGATTTTAACTAAACAATTTTAAGGTTGATAATGTTCCCATATCATGGATATATTATTTCCTATACTTTATGGAAAAGTTTGAACAACTTTTACATTAAAGACACGTAGTGCAGACAATAGTGCACTAGACAATATACACAGAGTTAAAAAACATTATTTTCTCATTAACCTAAGTCTGTCTAAACACTGATGATAATAAAACAACATATATACTTTCTTTTCAACCACTACTGGTGCTGGTGATCTGAAGGCACTTCACAAACGACACAAGACATCTCAAAATACATGGGACAGATGAGATGTTCAAATCAGTCTTCTTCAGCCTTACAGTGAGCAAGCATCTACAAAGCTACACACGCCATGATCATCATGTAGGTAGGATGCACTGAGCAGCAGAGAGAGAGTGGATATATTGAAGGACATATACACACTATAGTAACTATTCCCATAAAAATTGCAACAACACCTTTTGCACACATGCAAAACATGCAGTACTCTGTTGCTTTCTGTCTTATGTGAACAGCAAATAGGCTGTCTTAATAGACAGTCACTAAGAAACCCAAAAGAGGGAAGGATGGTATTGTCTACCTGTTCAGCTATCACATGCTGAAACCCGGGTATTGATGTGAAGCTCTAAGTCAATAACGGTATAAAGAGGAAAACAATTGCTCCCATAAGAGCAATCATGCAGTGCTAAGACAATGATTATGTGATCCTCAGTGATGAGGGTATATAAGAACAGAGTACGTTCTGTGGCACAACCTCCCAAATTTCATTTAGAGTCTTTGCAAAGGAGCTGAAAAAGTTAAGGCTATAGTGACAACATGCCAGCAGAATACATTTGTTTCTCTTAGAGGGCCCCCTACCAGAATGTCATGTTGCTCCCTGTAAGCACCATCCATGAATCTTGCACACCTGGTTTCTCCCCACTGAGCACCATCTCTGCCCTTTTCATTCCTCTATGATACATCTCCACAATTTTGCCTTTATATTGCTCCCAATTCTAACTGTGTCAGGCTTTCATTCACTTTGAAAAATACCAAGAAAATGAGTTAAGAACGTCAATACAAATTTATGGAGGTGGCATTGCAATGTCAAATCAGGAATATGGTATCAAGATGAAATACACCAGTGTCAGGATAAATGTACCAAGCTGACAGCACAAAGTCAAAATGCAGCAATGTCACTGCAGATCTACAGAAACAACATTCATCTGTCAAAACAAAATCATGTCATTACACATTAAAGAATAGCTTAAATAAACTGGAACACGTAAGTATTCATTCAGATTAGCAAATCCCACCCACACTCTCTTCCCAGCATGGAAAACCACAAGTGTTTGGCAGATGTAGGCAAGTAAACATTGCGATGGGACTTAATACCACAAAACCAATTGGTCTCAGAGCAGGAGAGCACGCTAGTATAAGGAAACTTCCAAGTAAGGATCAACAACCACTGGTCAAAGCACCAAAGTAATGACCAAAGTAATTTCCAAAGAATGCCCCCAGAATGAGTAGTGACTATTCGTGCAGGAGCAAGTTCACCCATCAACTCATTTGCAGCTCTACACTTTCATACAACTGAGGTATGCTTCTTCACCCATTACAGTTCAGTTCTGAATAACCTAATGCCTCACCCTTACTCACTTGGGTAGCCCCAAGCAAAGGTCTCTAGAAAGCCCTCACAGACATAGACCTGCTCTAATCCTATTTCTGGGACTAAGGTCCTCATTAAACTAAATGTAGAACACTTGTTAAAAAATGTGTCTTGAACTCAGGACTGCTAATTTTAAACTCCACGTGGCTAAACATGCAGTTGTTCCCATCACATGTGCAAATACAAAAGGAATGCTTTTAGAAACATTTGAAAGTTACCACAGTAGAAGCAAGGTCAGGTACAATGGAGAGGTAAGCAGATGGAAGAATGCTCCTGTGAGTCACTGAGTGGGTATTCCTTTCAGCGATGCCTGCTGTAATCTTAAATTATGAGCTATGTGCTTAATCTCTACACTGTTCAGCCCTTCAGCCCAGTTCAGCACAGCAATCACTACACATGGAATAAACACATCAGCTATAGCATCTCCATTTTTCAAATCAGGAATGGAAAAAATATTGCTTTCTTTTGGTCTTTGTGTACAAAGTCACTTAAGATTACAAGTCTCTGTCTGTCTGTACGAAATATAGTATTAAGTCTAAGAGAACTATCCCTATCTTCATTGATGATCATAATCCTGATTTCAGTAAGTTTGATTCTACAAGCTCTTGGTTATAACAGCTCCAAATTTGACCTGAAACTAAAAAAAAGTAGTTTTCTCAATGCTAGTAGCTGTATCCATCAACACATCATTCACACTCTTCAAAATTGGAGATTAAATTATCAACATTAGGAGCATATGTACGGAAATACAATGCATTAATTGAATTATTTGAAAGGTATGATTTTATGTCTGTGTCTCTAGGTTTCTAGTGAATTAGAAAAGAAAACAAACAAAAAAAACAAACATGAAAAATGCATTCTCTCTGTCCTACCATAGCTTTAGTACAGAAAGGAACTATGGATTGGTGGAAAACTGTAAATAAAGTAATCATAATTAAGGAAAAGATTTCTTATTCCTAAGGGAAGAAAACAGGTAGATGAAAGTTTGTATGTCATTGAAGAATGTCTAACATTGGTGCTTACCCAAGTCGTCTTCAGGAAACCTGGTGAAAATATCCATGCTTTTGATGTTTCTAGCCAGGAAGATCTTTTATTGCAATGTATTCTCTTTTATATATCACTTTCCTGAAATAACTTTCTGGCAAATTAGATTTTTATCTTCTATTTAAAAAAGAGGAGGGGGAAAAACCCCAAACAAATCAGAAGAACAAAAAGGCAATCCACTTTACATTGAGAAAGCATCACATTAGTCATTGACTATCGATTTCCATGAGACATCGGCTCGACATGTTAAGTGTAGGGATACCTCTGTGAAGGACACATACCCAAAAGTTAAAGAAGATATAATTGTGTGTTATTTCGTATTGCTGCAGAACATATCAGTTAACCAAGCATAACCCTTATACCCTTCCACATGCTCCTATTTTCAGCAGTTTCCAATTAAGTGAAGACTGCAGGTGTTGAGGATTCACATAGGAACATCTGTGCTAGTCAACCATCTCCAGTGGAAGGCTATACTAATTTTCCTATGGTCAATATTTTAACTGGATCCTCAACCTATGGCCATGAACACACAGTATAGAATTAGAAATTGCACTTATACCCTCATAAGACACTTCATAGCAGTACATGGTAATTTAACATAAGAGTATGTATGAAGAGACTGAGACACTGACCTTCAATAGAGGCACTGAACTATGCCCTTCCATTTCAGAGGCAGGACAAACTAAGATTCTCCGTGGGGATGGTTACAGCACTCAAGATTAAGACTAAGTCTTGTTCCTTTCCTCAAAGCTTCAGAGATTGGAAGTGGAGCTAAAGTTTAATTTGGATTCTTTCTTTGGAGGGGTTGTTTTCTCAGGCAACATTGGTATGAAACAAGCTACGTTCCTTTAATAACACAATGTTATTCCTTCCTCCCTCCATCCAAAAGGATTAAATGAAGCTAATAGAAAAAACATTAGGATATTCTAACAATGAATAGTTAAAACCTCATGGTCAGGTAAGAGAAGGTGTACAGATGAAATATTTTGCAAGCACAAATCCATACAACTTATGTCAACTGAATCATGATCACAGAAGCAAACAAGAACGTTATTCTGAGGTTGTCCATTCCTTTAATTACTTACCCTCTTTTGTGATGAAACATCACAAAAGCAGGAAGGCGATCAGCTTCGGAATGACTTATTATGTGAATTCTTTCAGACACTACTCAACTACCCGCTACGCATAACCAAAGACAAGGTAACTTATTTCTTACAATCTGGGGAATTTTATTCCTCCTTTACAACCCTTTCTTTTTAAGTATCCATATTCAGCTTTTCACCAAACTTGCTATCTGATTTCGGACCAACAGGAATCAGCAGGGGAGCTTATTAAATAGAGATGACATCTTCATCACAAAAACACAGACGACATTATCCTGATATGTTATGGAAACAGGCACGATGCCCATACACAAACACATACTGTTGAAAGTCTCAGAAATCATGTTTTTATAGTGTCTTGCTATTAGAGAGGACAGCAAAGCAACAAGCTATGCTCCAAATATGTTCATTTACCTTGGCTGAAATCAGGGTAATTATCTAGCCCATCCCTCCTACAAATCCCAAACTACCTCCCAGAGCATGCCATATTCTAAGCCAGATAGCAGGGAAGTCTTCACTACACCCACCATTTTGAGCAGAGGATCCATACAGTTCAGTGACTCCTTAAGAGACACTACCAGGAGCTCCCCCCTGTTGGTATCAACTCTCAAACACTGAAATCTTTCATGAAACGTAATTGCAGTTCTCCTCTATACAAGGCCTACATCTCTTAGGACTGTATTTTGGTATACAGCACTAGTGATAGCTATTATGAAGCATGATGATAATAATTTTCCAGAACTGTTGGCTCCCACAGCTGAAACTGCATATAAATTTTAGTGCTGCAACAGATGCTAATACATACATTTACATTATCTAAACCATTACTTATTAAATAATCTGGCCAGAAAGATTGGTTTGTATTTGCCAGTTCAAAGATACAGTATTTCAAACTAACGAAGCAGCTTAGATTCATGGAGAGCCTTTGCAGTTTGCCTTGATATTACATTGTGAAACTGCTGCCTAATACTTTAAAGTTACATATTACTTAAATGTTTCCCATGTGGAACAGGCACTAAAGGAAAGAGGCTACTACCCAGACTAAAGAAGGTATTTGTAATCAAGTTCTGCTTAAACATGAAGAAAAACTAATTCAAGCTGCTATGTCTCCTTTCTTGTTTCTATGTGGCAGGCTATGGATGGCCCAGTTAGTACCAGGTAATCCAGTTTGCAAGGTGCTGTGTAAACAAGTAAGAAAGTGTCTGCCTCAAGATCTCCCACCTTATCATTACGAAAAGACACAAAAGATAAAGCAGAGAGAAGGAAGAGGCAGCAGCAAGATGAACGTTGTGTGCATAATAAGCAATTCCCCTAGTGCTACCAACACAGCTACTGAGGGGAATTATGATGAGCTATTCTACATATGCCTAGAGCTAAGCATTGAAAGAAAAGAAAAAGCCTCTCCTTCAAAAATGAATTCTTACAGTTGCTGAGAAAATTGTATTTTTTAATTTTTTTCCAGCTTCTCTAAATCTAATCACCCCACGGAAGCAATATCAATTTAGCAATGTTTTGATGAAAGCCAGGAAAATCCTTGAAGGATTTTTAGTTGTTTCTTCCTACCTTGCCCACCAAGTTCCTTGGTGCCCTGCCTACCCGATGAAACACTCTGGAGTCAGTCTGCAAGACATGCACTTCTACAGCAGCTCAGACAATTTTTTATTTCACAGTGAATTCCATAATCTTGGATTGCTTCTTAGAAAGAGTTCAATCTAAAATCCTGAAGTACTAACATCCTTCACAGATCATAACTTCATTTTATTTCTTAACTCCAAAATGCTTGTTAATGGTGTCACCATACAAAATCATAACTACCACAATTTCACTCAAGAAATTTGGAGAAGTGTTGAATTTCAATTCCTGTATTGCAAATCATCCAAATGGTTTAACTCTACAGAAGATCCAAACAGTGGTGGTCTCTCTTTTCCAGTGTACATATGCATAAAAGAAAAGGTTTGTTTATGAAATTTAAACAGAATTTTTCTAAGAAGATAACAGCCATTCTAAGATTTATAATGGTTTGTACAATAAATACTTGCTCATATGAATACCTCCATTAACCCAAGTAAAACTGTCACTTTCCAAAATCATTATCAACAAGCCTAGCCCAAATTCTGAGTTTGCTGAGTTTGACTGCAGATCTTAGTATGTAGAATAGTCTCCCTCTTGAGGCAGTTCTGGTCTTGAAACAAACCTGAACTTCCAGATTATGAGGTGCTCCCCACGAAAATGTATTGGCAAGGAGGGAGGAAAAGTACCTGCAGAGAGAACCTAAGCTCTGCCTAGAAATGCCCCAGCAATGATAAGCACTGTAAGGACTCCCAAGCCATGCAGATGGGCAGTGGAATGGCACCAAGGGGAGAGGAAAAAGGCTTGTGTGCTGTTGCCAATTCAAAAATCAATTGCAAATTCAGTACTTCCAAATGAAGCAGATAACTAACTGAATAGATCACTACCAAAGCTACTGTGAAATAAAATTGTATTTGTCTCGTATACTGAAAAAATACTGCCACACACTCCCAAGGTGTGACTGTGCTCCATTTTCCTCACCGGACCTCTGTATTTGGAATCATGCAGACTCCGTGCTTACAAGACCACCAGTTTGCCTATCGGGTTTTCAGAAATACTGGATGGTAGCGTGAGTTTCTGGGTTTGCTGGTTTATAAGAGCATTCAGCTAGCTGAATCTGGCCCTTGTTCCTGCTGAGTACGTGTGACAGCCAGTTTTCCACGCAAAGCCTCAACAGCACTGCCACTTCTGCTAAGGATACCCTCACGTCACCAGTTTATGAGGAATGAGATTAATTGCGCTCCTTCCTCCGATCCAGTTTCTGTACACCACATCCCACAGAACATAGACCTGTGCCAGTCTAGTCAGGAAACAGACCTCTCTTAATCATCACGCATCATTTTTTTAAATCCTAAGCTGCAAGATATTTCTCCTGGACAATTAATACAGGTGTAATAGATGACTGGTACACCTCAAACTCTCTCCTATAGCTCACAAACGTGTCAAAAATATCTTTAGGGAGGCATATATCACAATAAACCATCTGCTAAATAGCCCATATAGCAAAATAACGGACTTCAGCTATTGATAACATGGTATTAAAAAAGCTTAAACTACAGCAGTTTTCTTCCTCGTATTTGATACAAGAAAAACAATTTCATTACTCTGCTCTTAATAAAGAACATCTGCACATTTTGTTGTCACGACTGATATGAGCCCTTCATTTAAATTGTTACTGCTTCTCCTGTCATTAAGATCAAGTTCAGAGCCTGCAGAATTGCCAACTCCATAAGATGCTTTACACAAGGGAGGAAACAAAACATGAGAGGCCAACTGTTCATAGGATAACATCTTCACATTGTGGTTTAGCTGTCTACAATAATTAGAAGAGCTTTGATATGTATCTCACATTTGGGTGAATGTTGCTTTCACTTCTGCAATAGTGTGAACAACTACACAGATATGAAAAGTGCAAGTCAGTTATAATCATTTAAAACTGTGTTAAATTCTATTAAAAAAAAAAGTAGCCTGTGGTTTATTTCTCACATGAAGTGTTGGGGTGTTGATTTTAAAAATTACAGCCTACAGATATTAGAACTCTAGTTGAAAGCATTTTCTTGACTGGGAGATTTATCCTGGACTTAGTAGTAGTGATTCCAGACAAATACATAGTTCAAAAACTGCAATGTAATACATTGAATTACCATCACTTCAACCACATCATCCTGTACTTTAATACCTTCATCAGCAAACAACAGAAAGTTTCTTGAGAAATGCTTCAACTACCTGCAAATAGACTATGGTTACTTTCTGCTGGATATGCAAGAAGAAATGAGTGGAAGTTGGCATCATTACCACTTGAGCTACAATGCTCACCTGAGCTCAGGCACTAGTTATTAGATGTCACTTATCCAGGACCATTGGTAGAAGGCCATACACTCCTGACACATTAACTCCTACATCCAGTTATTACAGAGCAGCTCTGTCCAAAATCTGACACTGCACAAGATAAAACAGACAATCTGACACCAACTAGATCCTAAAATTTCAATTGCACACTCAACACTGAAGAGCACACTAAGCCTGTACATACTCAGAGTTGTCATCAGACACCCAGCAATTCAGCTGAAATACCTGTATTTGATAGTCAGAATGAAGACATTGTAAATATACATTGAAAGTATGTACAGTTTTGAATAAAATAAAGCGACAAATACATTTTAAAGCCAACATTCTGATGTTAAAGGAGGTTTTCTTATCTTATTGCTTGTTTTTAAGAAATGGGACCCAAGTAAGTAAATCACAGTGGATCTGGGAGATGCTGCTCCAAGGAGCTTGGCACTTCAGTCACTGAAATTTCTGTGCTGACTGGAAACCCTGACAAGCATTAAATTACATTTACATATTCCACTGGAAGATCACTGTAAGGTATGTCAATACAGAACCGAGACACCTTTCAATGTTCATGCAAATGATCATGAAACTCATTAATAACCTTTTAAAGTCTGTATATTTTAAGTGATTAAAAAAAATGAGCAAGAACTTGGTTTTGCAATGCCTCTGAAATCAATTAGGTTGCAAGGAGATTATGTCAATGATGAATATTGTTAATGTGTTTACTCAGCATACAGATTACCTGTGTATGTTTTAATATAAAAATTACTATGAAATGGAACCCAAACACTTAGAGAAATGTACGTGCAGGTACCATACCTTATTCTGCATGTTGAAACCTACAAAGAAATTGACCCGAAAAAGTATGGTGGCAGAGGCACAGTTACGTCAAAGTAAATTATGACAATGGAGTCAAGGTACAGAGACGTTACAACTCCCAAAGAGTAAGTCGGCACCAGGCTCAGAACAGCAATCAGATCCATGAATCCTTATTCTGGCCATCAACCTCTGGAGCATCATTGTTTCTCAACAACACTGAAAAGAATGAGATCTTTTTAAATAACAACTTTACACTGAATTAGCAGAGGAATTAGAAGCAAAATCTATGAAAATTTAACATTTTGCATTTATGTTCTCATTAGTTGTCCCTCACGCACACACTACCCGTTGCCACTGTCTAGTCCCTTTCGCTATCCTTTACCATCCCTTTTTGGCTTAAGCAACAAGTAAAACAGGCAGAGACTGAAGAAGTAAGCGCACAGACAGTAACACTCTAAAAACAGCCTGGAAAGCTTAAAAATAAAGAGGTAGAGCTAGAAATAAACAATGGCATGAAAACATAAACCCCTTGCATTTAAAGTACAATGCTCAGCTAGAGCTTCTGCAACTGTTTGTGGGTGTCAGTGTCATTCATATCTACCGTGTCTCTCTCAGTTTGAAAGACTTAATTTATTAATTCTCTTGTAAGTTAAGTATATGTCTACATCCAGATACAACCACACTGGCATAATGACCTCAACAAGCTTGGCTTGTACACAAGGTCCAGGCCAGCAAATTTTGTAAGCTAATTTGGGCTCCGACTGTAAGGTTTTCAAAGGGGACATGTTTTCCTGTGTTGTAGAGGACCTGCTTTAATGGGGCAATAGTACCACTCAGGGTCTTATCGGGCTTCATAACACAAAGATTATTACATTACTAAATCAGTGCTGTCATGGCATTGCCATCTTGATTGAACCACTAAAAAATGTGCACATCCTGTCAAATGAGAGAAACACAAGCCATCAACTTACCAATTATCTACTGCATACAGGTTAAATACTAACAGACACTGTTTCAGGATCTCCTAAATAATAGGAAATACAATGAAAATAAAACAATCCAAAGGATCTGCTGTCAGTTTGATAAAAGAAAGAGAGTGAGTCTGACATGTAACACCACAGATCCTTAATGTCTTTTTATATCTTTAAGCCCACATGGGCCCGTGTCCTTGCTTTTGCAAACATGTTCCTGTCCCAACCCTGGTGAAGCCACTACTCCCCAGCCCCGCTCCCTGCTCAAGCACAATCACTGAGCTCACTCCATTCCTCAAGAGGCTTCTTTCTCCTCAGCTGGTCATTATAAACAAGCTGCAAATCTACTTTGTGGCAGCCTGCCTGCCCTAACTAATCCACATCCACTTGGTCTGTATTTCATTAGAAATCAAGCACGTAAAACAAGGTAACCTGGCTGGCCAAGAATCCCAGGCATGGCTGTAATTATCATGATGAACAGCTCCAACCGTGGAGCCTTAAATATTACACTCACAATACAGGTTTCATATTATCTAGTTTGAAGCCTTGTATTAACACAGTATGACTCCAGCGTGAGAACTGCCATGTTAATTTGCTTCTACTTATGCTGACAGCCCTCTGTGGCCTCATGCCAAATAACAGGCACGGATTAATATATTTTATACCTGCCATGTTTTCCTGCCTAAGAAAGGATATGAAAACCTTCCACGGACTACATCCCGAGGTCCTTAGTTTTTATTCATACCCAGCCTAAGAAATTTCAACTAGGTCTAATAGAATTTTGACTAAGAAAATATTTTTAAAGGGGGAGTTCCTGCATTGTATGCATAGTCAATTTTCACAAGTGTCCTGAGTACTGAAAGGTAAAATTATTTTAAAAGCACCTATAATTGCTACAATGACATTGAGTAAACTCTGCTGTGTGGTTTATGTGTACTATGTACATACACAGTATTTATTCCGAGTTCCACAAAGCAACACAGAAACAGCTGGTGCAAATAAATGTATATTTGATAAAGAGGAATTCTCCTTGACATACTAAAATAGTTAAGAACAACAACAAACCCACCAGATCTAATACAGATACACAGCTGATGAATCCATGGGTTAGCTTAAGCATAATTCATAGCTATTAGGATGTTCTCAAACTGTTTGTAGACACACCTTATGCCAGAATCAGACAGCACTTTGAGAAAACACTGCAACCCCATTCTTTCCATTCTCTCCCGTCTCCTTCCTTGTGTATAAGACCTTTTTGGTATAAGACCTGTATAATGAACCAGGGTCAGCGAACTCATCTGTGTTAAAAATAACTGCACTTCATTTTACTGGGCTAACTTTGATCTGTACCAGCCTTCTCATCCAGTTCACAGCGCAGCCACATGAAACTGCAGCTACAAGCGCGAGGGCAGTGAAGAGACTGGAAAAAGGGACTGAGAAAGAAACAAGAGGAGGTTTGTTCCTTTTGGCAGCAACACCAGCTTATGCCTCCCTAATGTACCCACAGAATTGCAGCACTGGTTTCAGCCAAGACAGCCCCAAGACACAAAATGCCATTTCGGCAACTACCCCAAGAACAGCAGATCAACCTCGGCACACTGGATTCCAAATTTAAACACCTACAAGTGAGAAGGCCTTTCTCCTAGGCATTCTGGAATGTTTTTGATATACTGACTTAAAGACAAACTTATTCAACCATGCACTGGGATCTTTGTATTTTGCCCAAGGTTTCTGCTTGTTTGTATTTTATATTTTTAACCCCATTTGCCTATCTTGGATTTTTGAAAGATTTGTATCTTATTTTTCCCCAAAGCTTTTACTTCTATTCGTGTCATTCTTCCTTTAAACAACGAAATGAGGTACACAAGAAGAGCAAACGAGAGAATGCTTTTCAAAAAAGAAAATAGTCACAGTCTAACTTTATAACATTGAGCTTGAGGCCATCTAACTCACCCCACCTGCTTTCTTTCAGATGCTTGTTTTTGCAGGGAGGAGAATTTAGATGGAGAACAGGCTTTCAGAAGATTTCTTGCTACATTATTAATTCTAAAATTTCCTCAAATAGCAAATTTGATGTACATCTTCCACGGGACATAGCAGAGATACTCTTCAGACATTCTCTTCCAGAAACAAAAGTGAACAAAAGCACTGAGAAAATAGCTTATCTCTGTGGGACGTGAGAGTGAGGGGCAAAAAACCACCAGACAATGAAGACTCAATCCAATACAAAAGCACTTCATCTGATCTTGTCCCATCACAACAACACAGAAGAGTAAATAGATTATATTGGTGCACAATCTGTTCTCTGAAAATTGATTCCCTCCAGAGCTTTTGTATTATCTTTTAGCAGCACAGTTTTTAGGGGTCCAGTACCACAAGACAACTAGGTTTCTAATTTGTTTGCAGCAGGGAAATTCAGAAAGAGGCCTGAAAGCTGGAAAGGGACACATTGATCTGCAGATGTCTCAGCATTACCCACTGCCACAAAAGGGATCATCTCTGGGACAGTAATCACTAATTTTCCCTAAGAGGTGAACATGAAGTCTTCCTGCTACAAAGCAGATTCTGTACAACCATTGCTACATTGCCAAATTATCAGAAGTAAACAAACTGTAAATAAATGTCTTCACAGTCCTAGCCTTCTAGTTGAGAGTGTGTATTATGCCATATTAAGGTATTAAAATATAGGTTAAATTCATCAGTACAGAGAAAGAAATATAACACTATACATTTTCAAGTGTGATCCTGCAGAAAGCTGCTGCTTGGAAAGTGACTTTCCAGTAAATCCACCTGTCAAAATTCAGAACTGAAGTGCATTTTTGTTTCAGAGAATAGTTCTGCACCAAGACACCAATAACTCCCAGCCAGTATAAAGGTATTTTCTGTAATATTCCACACATGGAAGATGCCCTTGAATCAAAAAAAGAAAGAGATCAGGTACAATGTTTGAAGCTCACTTCGCATGCTAGCTAGGGGGAATCATGGAAGATGTCTTGAAAAGAAAAATACATCATCCATGCAAAAGGAAAGAACAGTCTACTATGCCAGGAATTACAAAGCACAGTACAGCTGCCCAATAAACTCCTACCGTAAGTGTGGCTTGGACTGGAATAGCTAAGGGCAAAGCCATTAGACAAAAAAAACCCAAAAACCAGCAACAGCCAAACAAAACCCAAACAAAAAAAACCAAACCAAAACAAAAAAACACAAAAACCACACAACCCAGGAAATAAGCCTCTATTCCCATCCTTGTAGCATGATTTCTAACGTAAGATGCTTTTAGCAAATACAGACTGAATTCAGCAAAGTACACATACGTAGACCACAAAACCAACAAGTTAACTAGCAACGCCTACATGCCTTATAGTAAAGAATGACCTGACTGCTGCAGGGTATCTCATCCATCTTTGAGAGCTCTGGTGCCTTTAACGTAATCTCTTCCTGCTGTGTAAGTAAAGCCTTGGTCTAAACGCTGCAGAACTACATCAAGATCTACAGGCATGATCTAACTGGGCTGCAACTTTTCAATTCAGTAGTAACTTGCAAGGACTTTTTCCTATATTGTTCCAGGATATCTTTTTCATTTTGACCTCAGTACATCAGCAGGATGCCAGTGTCTTCCTTCCCCATATGTAAAGGCAAAGACCATG
Organism: Buteo buteo; assembly: GCF_964188355.1. NCBI lineage: Eukaryota > Metazoa > Chordata > Aves > Accipitriformes > Accipitridae > Buteo > Buteo buteo. The sequence goes on from NC_134175.1 coordinate 14,343,500, forward strand.
AAGCTGAAGAACACGCAACCCTCTAGTGTAGCAGGCTTAGTCCCAATTTAGACACCTTCTCCCAAGTGTCCTTTTCCTTCACTATAGTAGGATATTAAATCTTTCTGGATTTAGCAGTAGTGCTGGATAATTGCTGTCTACCTAATATTTAACAAAATCAATCTTTTTCCCATTCTTCATCAATATAGAAAAATACCCACTTCCAGCCCAAAGGAAATATGACTACTGAAATAGCCACTGCAGATCATGCAACATGCACCCAGTGGTGGCACTAATTAGGACACAAACACCTGTGCAGGCACAAGAAGGTCCTGAGAGGCTGGATTATAAATCTCCTTCCTGTGCCTTTCTTACCCCAGCCTAACCAAGTGCCTTGCCCACTGGCTACTTCTGATCAGTCTCTGTTTGGAGATGCTTCCCTCTATCCTAGCCCTGGCAGCAGCGGTGGTTTACTGAAACCTATTCCTACTGCCAAGATAAGGCCTCCTACATACTTTCTGAGACTAGCTTTTTTACTCCTACTGAAGCCCTATTTTATTTATCTAGAATATATCTCCTAGCAACTAACACTATCACAAGAATTTTACCTGTGCACCTTTTGGAGCTATCATGAATTTCTATTTCACAGAGAACACTAAAATAAGCACGGCCTTTTCTTTCAGTTAAACAACTGCCCTTGCACATCTTTCCCGTATGGCTACTTAATGGGTGTAAAAGATAATGTGCCAGATACATCACACATTTAGAGTTTTCGGTCTCATCATCACGCAGCCACAGCTCCTGATAAATATTTCCTTTCTTCTTATGAGACTTTAAGTAATAATAATACTTGGCACTTATACACTACTGTACATCTTGAATGCACTGTACAAACATGTGCCTAATCAATCTTCCCAATTTCTCTATGAAAAAAACTACAAGGAACTAAGATTATTAGTAATCGTTATTCTATTTATTTGTTAAATTCTGATGGACTACTTGGCCCTGAGGATGAAGATAAATTTATCTGCCTCAAGGACTTCACAATCTAAATTGTGAAGAATTTGTTGAAGAACTGCCAAAGGAGCACATTATGCTGACAGCAAACTTCAGCCCCCAAAAAAGTTCAGATCAAATCAAAAGCCAAAGTCAAGTTTATGATGGAAAAAAAACAAAATAATTTCAACAGTAAACCAAAATTTTTAAACCCAAAATCTTCACCTGAAAATTTGTATTGGAAACAAGCACAACAGGATCTCTGGGTGCTTTATTTCACGTGACATAAGACTACCATTCAAGCAACAGAGTAAATGCGTAAATTTAAAAAATAAATTCTAACAGGGGGAAAAAAAAAAAAAAAAACCAAACCACAGGTAGCTTATTCATGGTCCTGAAAAATCAGTCATTACAATAACCAGTTTTCTTATAGTTTTGTTTACATATTTGATGGCTTTTTAAATTTCATTTTTCTACCAAATCCTGATGAAACACATAGGGTATTTTATTACTATTAAAGCATGACCTTCTCCTGGGTTTGGACAAGAAACAAATACTGCCTCTCTCAGCAATCTTTAATGCAGTGTTGATGCACGCACACTAAATTGGACACCACAGCTTCAGGAATCTTTTTAAGACTAGGATAGGTAGTTACCAAACTCCCAGGCATCATATAAAACATCTACATGTCAGAGTTAAAATTCATAGTCCATGTTTTGTTTGTTAAACCTCATAAAAAAACAGATTTGTGTTGTGCACTTAAGCACCCTGAACTGTCAAGCCTCCTCTGCATGATGATTCTAACACCAAAGAAAAAAGAAAAGGATATCCTTCCTGGAAAAGTCAACACTTCAGACTCAGGTGGGGAACAGGACTGGATTTAAGATATAATTTACACATAGATGAGACACTGCATTGCATATCATTGCATATCATGCATATATTGCATATCATGCATATATTATTGCATTCCTATGAAGTCAATGATCTCTTCAAGCCACATCCCTGCAGCTGTTCAGCTAAACATTTCAGAACAGATTCCCAGAGTTCAGAACCCAGCGTAAACAAAATTAGGAGCTAACTACTGACAAAAAATCCAGCTTCATTACTATTCGTTACCTTCTCATTTTGGCTTAAATTTGAATCTTACATGATTTAAGCTGCTATCAAAACTGATGACACAAAGTCATCTAAATGGCATATAGCTGTGTATCACATACCTTTCCTGGGAGGATTTGCCATTCAACAGCAAGATGGGGTATTAATTTATGAACTGCAGTTTGTACTGCTCTAATACCTATCCCTATCACTAGAACAAATGTACTCCAATATACATCAGCTTAGGCATCTAGGGGGAACATGGCCTTGGTAAAGTAAGAAAATAGAGAAAAGAAAAAATTATGTGTAGTAAGGAGGTAAAACAAGACAACAGTAAAAACCAAGAGTATATTTTGAGTCACCATCACTGGAGGTATTCAAAAGACATGTAGACATTATGCTTAGGGCCATGGTTTAGTGGTGGACTTGCTAGAGTTAAGTTAATGGTGGGACTTGATCTTAAGGATCTTTTCCAACCTAAATGATTCTACGAATCTATGATTCTGTATTTCTTGGGGAAAAAAAAGACAAGCCATCAGACACAATTACAAAATACAATGAAAACATCCAAACAAGATATAGCAGCTTCCTAGTGCACAGAGATCTAAGGCATGCTGGCATGTTGTATCTGAAAGCAGGATTTCCTAGCAACTATCACAATTTACCACCTCTTGCAAAACACTGTATACATTTTTTTTCACTATGTTAAAAATGTTGACACATGTAACAGATTGAAAGATCTTAAATTAATATTTAAAAACTGATTATTGAATATTTCTTAATGAAATTACTGATATTTTAAAATTATTCTGCTACTTTCTCTTCCAAAACACATACTGAAAATGAGACACACCATCTTAAACACCAATTTACCTTCAAAAAAGCAATTGTTACTTTGCTTCATATCACAAATTCACTTGTGTGAAAACCAAGTGATAGGTTCTCAAAGTAAAATAGCACTTAAGAAAATAGCATGACAGCTCTTTTACACAGAAAGTAATTTGAGCTAAGCATGGGGAACTATTGAGAAGAAAATGGTAACTGTCTAATAAATATTCCTTTTAGATTAATGGGTTTCTATTTCTTTCCATTTTGTAGCTTGAATATGATGATTCACTACTAAAAAATTAAAGTTAAACATTAGTACTGGATTAATTTAAAAGAATCAACCCTAGGATTACTTGTGAATAGAATTTATATAAAAGTTCAAGGGATACCAATTCTTCTGTTGTGTATGATTCATCAGAAACTGAACTAAACCAAAAATACTACTTCAAGGAGTTTGACTTTGATCTCAGTTAAACCACCTTTGGCCTCAGACATTGAATTGAGTTGAGAAAAAACTTCCCATTTGCAACACCAAGTTCAATGGACCTCTTGGATCCAGGGAGATGATCTCATTATGTTCTTATGTGATCTGCTGACAGGGTTTTGGTGGCACCATTTTAACTACTGGAACTTAGAAGCCATAGAAAATTTCCTTTGGAAGCTGATGAAGGGGAAAACATTCCTCTCTTCCCGTAGCCTAGAAAAGGGAATGTAGGAGACAAAGAGGCCTCCTTGCCACAGGAGAAATTTAGCAAGAAATTAAACCTACTGTCAGTGAATTGGCATAGCTTCAGACTTATCACTTGGTTTGATCAGCAACTTCCCAAAGGACACAACAGGTGGGGGTGGGTTGGCAGTACTCTTCCTTGCTACTACAATTGCATTTCCCACATTGCTTGGCTGCAGTTCCATAATGCTAGTGCAACATCTTGCCAACCATAAGGAACTTCAGTAGCTTACTAGCTTTCATCAGAAGACAGATAAACTTCCTCTCTTAACCCACTGTGGTGATTAAATTGGATACTAAGATGATGCCATGAGTTTAACTCCATAGAAAGGGTAAAACAAAGCAATTTGTTCTTAAGAAAAGGGTACTAAAGCCCACCCCTCTTTTCTAGACTGCAGAGGAAAGCCAGTGTTTTCCATATCTGTGGAGCGTATCAACCTTACAATTTCAGTTGCATGGAGACCTGGACATTTTTCAGCAGCAAAAGGACTATATTCTACTACCACAGCAAGGCTGCAGCTGTCTACTAGCAGTGACTTCACATCAACCTTATGCTACCAACCTCTTCTGCTTACTATGTCTTATCACAGCACTAAATATCTAGCATCTGGAATTCTTTCTTGCCTTCCCAATCCGGTCCAACACAACAGACTTTGATTTAGGAGCACACAGCCTTCAAAAGTCTCAGAATACCCTGCATCATAACTGAACTGGAAACCTCAGCCAGCACAGACTAACTCATCACTGAAAATTAATGTCTGGCAGTAAAGTGGGCCACAGACCTCTCTCTTCTACTTAGTAAGTCCCCTCTTTAACTACACGTTGTAGAGTAGTAATTGATACCTCAAACTTACACATTGTCTGCGCTGTAGCTTTTAACATCACTAATGCATCCTCCCTCTCAACATGGTGGAGGGCAAATGACAGAAGGACGAAGAGGTTTGGGTTTTGAGAAGGAAAAAAAGTGGAGGTGACTTCATGACCCTAGTAAGGACATATCCCCAATGACACCCAGTTCCATAGGAAAACCAAGCAAAAATCATGCAGGCTGAATAGCCACACCTCTTCAAAAGGATCCTAGAGACTCATGACATGACTCAGGTCCACACAGGTGTCAAAGCCAGACCTCTCCTGGAATGGTTAACACTGACTTCAACAGAAGTATGTTGATTTACATCAACTTGGAGCCTGCTATCTCAGTTAAGGCCTGCTTTTCCTCTTGTTACACAAAATACAAAAAAAAAAAAAAAAGAAGAGAGAGAAAATCAGATTTTGCTTCTTAAAATTTAGTATGCAATACCTCTACTTTGATGTAGAGTCAGGCTTTTATTTCCCCAAACAATAATAGTTAAAAACATCCCAGCTACACCAAGAAGATACATAGGCACATACTACTCATAACTTATTTTAAATTCTTCCCTACTCCATTCTCTTGATATTGTTTGTTTCTCCTAACTCATTTTTTCAGATCTAAAATAATGTTGGACACCCTTCTGAACATAGCAAGCATTCTTTGCTCCATCTGTAAAGCATATGACATTTGAAATACTGTATTAATAACACACACTTCATCTAAACACAAATACTCAGGTTCAGAAGAGAAGGTATGTATCAATTGATCCAGGAGGCAGATTAGTAAGCAAAGTCATCTTTGTCTAAAAGTAATTTAATTTGATCTCTTAAGTCCTACTATTTTTCTGTGTATAGACTATGTAGACTATACAGAAACATTTAGACTTAAGGTCAGTGTAGACATATGATTATAGGAATCTACAATGTAGATTTGCACCACAGCTTTATCCCAGAAATGCAGTTCTGTGCAGAATACAGGGATTTTTTTTTCAAGGCAGTTCTGGGAAGAGAAGCAAAGGATATTTCTGTTGCTGCTATATTTGGAACCACTATCACAGTCGAAGAAATAACAAAGGACATGGCATTCCCATTGTCTATGCAGCAGCCTACCTCTCCTAGAGGTTTTCCAAGTATTAATACATGCCCGTGGAAGTGTGGATACAGGGACATAAAATGTAACTCCTATGACATTAAGAAATAAACAAAGAAAAACATTCCCAGCTTTTATTTAGTGCATAAGACATTACTTGAGGGTATATATGTGAGAGAGAGCTAAGAAAATAGCTCGCTTATTATTTAAATTGGGGAGTGGACTCAGTTTTTATTAATGTTCAAAGAAGTAAAAAACCAGAATCTCCTTATTCAGACTATATCTGCCTAAATTCTGTTTACAGCACAGACATCTGACAACACTATTGAAGTTCTAAACTATTTCTACAGCGTAGCAGTACTTTGGGTAATTTTTTCTGCTTTTTTCCCCTTATGTATTAAAAATAATCATGAAAATATCCTTCCAAGGTCACTTTACCCAATTCCTCATATAAGATAAAATGACAAGTCCATAAATCATTGAAACAGTGAAGTATTGTAAAGTATATCTAGAGTTCAGTACCACAACGTGCAGTGAATCATCTTCAATCAATTAACAGATTATCTTAATTCAGCAAAATCCAATACCTGCATTTTCCTTATTAATACCTTTTATACTTCTAGAGTTCTGGTAATTATTAGTAGAAGTACCCACTGAAATTAAAGATGGATTATACGTTTGTGTATACAGAATGTGAAAGCCTGTGAGACCGGCAGAAATCTCCCTTAAATAGATAACTGTGATGGCTAGAGCTGTGCATGTTATTGACAAAATTAGGGTTCCCATACAGATTGATTTATCAGGGTCTAAATGCTGTCACCTTAGAAGGCTTGGTATCAAGATTTCTAAAATACATACCCATTGGGGTATATACATTGGTATGTACTCACAGTCACAATGGTTTCTGTCTGGGATAGGGCATTCCAGTGCAAAAGTCCCTACATTTCTGCTAACCTGTCCAGAAGTCTGATGGGATCAGTTTGGTGGCACCCTGATGCAGGTACTTCTTGCAAAAACCCTCAAATACAATCCAAAGTGCAGCTACCTCCACTGACTCGAGACTGTTGGATTATGGGTTCTGCAAAACAAACTGATCACTCGCACGCATCTTGGGATGGCAAAGAGCTAGGGCCTCCAGCTGGAGTAACGGCTGCCCTTCTACAGCCATTTCTATGACAAACCCTTCTAATGGCTTCTATGTGAAAACTCCTCAGAAAGGACCTGATTGCTGTCCAGCAAGGGAAACAACAGCTGTAAATTCCCCAAGGAAATGCTGATTAGCCCAGGCTGGAGATGGCATGACAGGAGCTGAAAGTATTGCAAGTGTTTAAGGCATATTGGGAGAGCCAGAAGCAAGACGAACATATCAAGGTAGAAACTCAAGGTAGCAGCAGAAAGAGGCAGCTAGCAGAGAGCAAGAAGGGAGCGTTCAGTAGGGACGGTGTCAGAGGATGGAGGCAAGGTGCCCAAGATGAGCCTGCCTCTGTCCTGCTAGTAACAGAGCACTTGATTTGTGCTCTCCTAAAACCCATGAGAGGATTTTCTTCTATGGACTATGACTAAATCCCACTACACCGAAATTCAGGAAAATACCGACGGCAGCTAGGCAATCATCCAGCAGACCAGAAACAATAGTTCTACCTGATAAAGCGAGCCCAATACTGTATCTTTCAGTAACGGGTAGAAGTTCAGGAGCTGGGCTCCCATAAAAAGATTGCTATCATGGCAGTGCTACATGAAAATGCTGGGGCTAGCTTTAAACTCAATTGTACAACCAGTAATATAGCTGCAGTGTAAAGACATTCACAGTAGGTTACCCAAGAACATGGGCAACAATCAAACACTTATCCCGAGCTAAATTTCATGCTGCCAGTGTTCAAGCTAACTACTTCCACACGGGTTTCCTTAAGTGTACACAATATAGTAATCACTGGAGCCAGTGTAGATGTATCTTTAGTTATCTGTGATTTCTAGCCATACTTTTAATTGGCAAAAGTATAGTTATTCTAAACTATACATCAAAATACACAAAAATTGCTACTACTCTAAAGAGTGACCACTCAAATGTCTAAACAGAACTGGGAAAACTCCAGCCTGTGCAACTCCGATATTTTACTGCAAAAACAGTTCAGTGTCATTAAGATTCAGAAAACAGGTCAGCTTCAACATTAACACGTACATGAGCTCAAATTTACCATAAAAAAAACAAACTAGAGATTCAGACAACAAACTTCAGTATACCACTGAAGTTAATGAGAAAGATGAAACCAAGGTTATACAGTATACTACAGAAACTCTCACGCATGCAAAGTTTTTTCTTGGGCAAGTAACTAACTGACTTTCAAGTAAACACAGTCCACTAAAATAAACAGATTTTTTTCTAATTGATTAGACTTTAAGATTTTGTACATTTTCCTACCCCAACAAAACTCACATTAACAAGGCAATGTACTATCTAAATAGCTATACCAATATTAATTACATGAAAATAAAAAGGAAATTTAACATTGCAAAGTCTTAAAATTATCTTATCTGTAACAAAAATTGTATTACCCTGCTTTAATTAAGATATTATACACTCATTTTCCTTGGATGCTCACAATCATAATTACTGTATGCGTGGGTGAGCCCTGGAATTACGTTTAATAGAATTTACCATGTGTATTGGTTCCCCACAGGCAACAGCATATTAATAAAAAAGCCACCTCCCGTCAGCGGTAAAAGAAAAGTGTAGATAGAAGCTAATTCTACAAAAAAAAGCAACTCTGAAGAGAGAAGTTTAACAGAACTTAAATTTAAGTCTTTTTTTCTAAGTCCCTGAGGAATATCACCATCACAGACCTTTTCTTATTTAGCTACCAAAATGTCTAAACTCCACTCATTGCAAACACTACTGACATGACAGGCTCAAGTTTTTCGAGACATTCCTCGTGCTTCAAAATATATAATTTTTCCAATTTCTGAAGAGTTTTACATACATTCAAGCAGACACAGCTGTATGCCAGTTGGCACTGTTGGTAAAATATGACATCAGTTTCTTTAACACCTGCAAAGCGAGTATGACAGGATCTTACAGGAAGACACTATGCTGTTAAGTCTTTTGTCGCAACAGCTGCCAAGAGGAGTAGGTGATTAAACAGCCATTATTCACATTATTACTATTTTAAAGGAAAGCTAGCAAGAATTGAAGTACTAAACCCCTCCGTATTATATATAATAGACTGTTATCATCATATATGTATGTATATAGCAGTAAATCTATTATATATAAAGTAGTAAATAAAATAGATATTCATACACATATGGAAAAACAAAGATGTAAACAGTGTGATTGAAAGTCTCCCACTCGGCACCAGACAATGAATTCTGCTGTCTTCAAAGGCACAGAAGCAGCAGATATGACCTCCCTCTTACATGAGCTGGCTGCGAGAGGATGCAAGAAAAAAAAACAAAGCAAGTGCAAGGTTGTCTTTCCTTCCTGCATTTACTCTAGTTTACAAAATAACACTCCACACAAATATGAAAGTATTCGCTACAAAGATGATGTCTTTTAAAAGACTGTCAGGAATGCGGACTGTAAGATATACAGAAAGGCTTACATATCTAGCAGACTAAGCCATGAAAGACTTCAGATGCACTGACATCTGAGTAGTTCTTCCATCTCTTCTACTCTTACTTATGTCAACGCACTCGGTATGCACTGAGCTGTGTACTCCATCGCCTTGCTGTATGTCAAACTTTTCCTGGAAGCACATCTTTTTCCCTGGGGCTGTCTGATTTAAGACTTATCCATCACACTTTTTATGTCCTTAAGAAGTTCATTAGGGAGCTTGGATATTTAACTCCCTGTGTCCCAGTTTTAATAAAATCATGAAGAAGTACAGCTTATTCCCAGTTTTATTCCCACAGTAAAGAAAAAAAAACCTTTATTTAAAAATCTAGTCGTTAAACATAAATAAAGACTTAAAGAACATGAAACAACATTGACTTTACATATCACAGTTGTAAAACATCTCACACAGGGGACACGGGAACTTTGTAATACATTCCCTGTCTTCATCTGCAGGGCCACAAACATTTCTCAGGCAGTTAAGCTGAAAATGATTTTGCATCTTCAGCAAAAATTATGACTGCGTGAATATGGCCAATTGCTTGGGAAGAGTAACTTTTGGGCCACGATATTCAGTGACAAGCCTAAAATCCTGGACCATCTAAGCTGCATTTACTTTCATTTAGCTAAGTAAGTGTATTTATTGTTTTCAAACTTTAGGGAGCATCACATACTTCTGCAAAAAGTTTTGAAGTCCCAGGCAACCAGCAAGAAGGACGCTCCAGAATCCTTCAGGCAAGGGCATTTGAGGAAAAAAAAGTGTATTTTTCCAAGTGTACCTAATGTTTCTGCCTAGAAGCTTCCCCTAAGACAAAGGAATAACCCTCTTAGGAGAACAGCATAAGAACTGTTTCCTAAAACAAACACATGCTATTGTCTAAAGAACCCTTTTCACTGACTCTATCTCCTCCACCCCCTGCATCATTCTGTCTACCAGATAAGGATCATGTTTACTTGTTTATCCAGTATTCTTTCTTTTGTAGTTCAATAGTAGATAGAGCAAAAATATCATTACAATTCCTAGACTAGAAATAGATCTGTAAATTCAGCTTCTGATTCCTCCACATTCTTAATTGTGGAATCATTATTCAGTTGCTTTCTTTCCTCAAATGCCCTTGGCAGAAAGAAGAAAAAAAAGGCAGAGAGAAGGGGAAAGAGTGCTCGACTTCTCAGTTTCTTCTGCTAATGTAGCATTTTGGTAAGATATTTCCTTAATTTAGCACAACACAACATGAGCAGCCATCTAGTTCTATACTTGTCAATGCTCAATGGAGTATGTCACTGCTGCATTGATGATGGGTGGGTGTGCCCCTCAAAAAATTCTGCACTAGTTGCACTGTCCACACTTGATATTGCCTTACCTCTGATTCATGAAGTTGACTTGCTTCAGAATCATTATTACTGATTTAAAGAAGACCTTTACTATTTTAAAAATAAATATCTATTTATTGAAGCTGATGAAACAAGGCTAATATTGCCAACAAGAGAATTGCAAAAGCAGACAGAATCTCAACACAGCTGCAGTGCCTCAACAGAAGCAGAGGAAGCTAGATCAGTAATCCAACGCTCACCATATTCCACGTCTCTACCAGAAAGTAGGCTCACAGTCCCCAATTCCTTAAGGGTTTCAATTCAAACTTCATCATAGATACCTAGCAACATTATCTGGATTGAGAACATACACAGAAAAATAAAAATTCTCCTCCCAATGTTGATAGTCACCTAACAAAAAGATCCTGTAGTGTTCCTGTAAACCACAGAAAAACAAACAAAGCACATAAACCCAACAATTTACAAAGGCCCTTCAGGCAGAGAGATCAAAGAAGAACACACAATATCCCTAAAAGCTTATGGACTGCTAACTTTCACTAATTTCTCTTCAATCCTAATACCTGTGATTTCAAAACGCATTTATATACCATCTTTGAATATGTATTTTTGGAAAATTAGTATCTATCTGCTCATGAAAACAGTAAGTAGGATATGTACATTGTCACAGACCTACCCAGTCAAAAAAAGCCAGTTTTGAAGGCCATCAACCATTAGAACAGCTTTCCCCAACAGGAGCACGAGAGCAGCCAGCCCTTCCAATGCTAGAAGGAACTACTAGCAGCTGAGGAAGATCGAAAATGGTGTCTCTGCAGCTAGTGCTTCAGAGGCAGACTCCATTCTAGGAGCACTATGCCTCCTCAACACTTTGATTAGCTTTTAAATTTCACAAGTTTTATGCATCTCCATTTACTAGCTGAAAAGATTGATTATAGACTAATTCTTGCAAGTGATGTCTCTAATTATCAAAGTGAGGCTGCTTTACTAAATGATTTTTAATTTAATAAGGCCTTTCCATAGGTAGTAATCATCTCATTATGTGACAGCAATAGCAATACTGTACTTGACTCCCATACTAACGTTAAAAGGAAAGAACTGGAATTTTCACTGTACTTAATTTCATACCTCTAAAACCTAGTTTGAAAGGGTATCATTTGTTTAGATAAAGGGGGGGAGGGGGGGGAGGAGGCATCTGAGTACCAACGTTCCCCTGAAAAAAATTTCACATTCATCATGGCATCAAGAGTGCTGACTTGCTGAAGTTTGCTTTCTTCCCAAACTTATATTTTCCCATTTGAAAGACAGCTAAATAACATTTCCATTCTTTCCACTAACACGGTAAGTGAAAGGCTTTCTGATGTTTTATATTTTCCTGATTTTAGAAAATACAAGTGAACAAAAGGTGAAGAAAAATTAAAGTGCTAAAGAAAGCTCTAAAAACACATCACTAATGAATTTCTCAGGTTGCTTTCAGCACTTAAAAATGGGAAGAATTAAGAACTACTGCTATTCTTCTGATTATAGGAATCATCAGCGGGAAGACTCCTCAACAGAAAAAGCAGACTTGTAAGTCTTTTATTGTGAGCCTCAGATTTGAAGCCTATTACATACCAAAATCATAGCGGTGTTCTTGGTGCTTCCATTATTTTCAGGTTGCTATAGAATGATGATAAGAAACAGTAAGCTGTAGATGCTACAACGTGGTTCAATTTTTGTACCTACTTTAATTGTTGAATCAGTAATAATTTTCTATAGGAAACTAAACTCACATACAGCAAGAACTGATTGGCAAGTCATGATATTTGAAAGATGCTTCATTAAAACTACAGATGGTAAAAAAATTTCCAAGGTATTATGGATGCAATATAATTTTAGCAAGGATTTTGTTCTCTAGCCTTCCACTAGACTTTGAATCACAGTAGGAACTGGACTGCAAAGACTGAAATCAGGCACTTCCTCCCTTTCTCAATAAAAGGTCTTCTGGGGGAAAAAAGGAAAAAAAAAAAAAAAGAAGAAAAGGAGGAAAAACAAAGAAAGAAGAAAAAGGGACAGAAAAATGTTTCTATTATCTATGTTTTTTTTCTTTCTTCAAGTTAACTCCAAGGCAAATTCTTAGCAATGCTGTTCATCCTTTGAAGAGATGGCAATGGCTGATAATTTAGAATGAGCTTCTAGATAAAGGGTCAACTAAATTGCTCATTGAAATTGATGAAGCACACTACGGGGAAAAAAAATCCAATAACTTCCCCATGAAAAGGAGACTTAGGTTCTGGCTTGCACAAAACTCCTTAAGTCAGGAAAAGAGTTGGCTTGATTTGGAGGATGTGCCCTGCCCTCCCCGGCCAAGTGCAGTTCAGGTTCACTTTGAAATAATCCCATTTGCACTGAGTTTTTATGCACATCTTAGGTTGGATTTTTTTTCCCCACTATGTCAGAAAGGTCAGCTTTGACACACTCTGTAGGAAATGTTTAAATGTTCGACATCGAAATACTTCTAAATGTAATAATAAAAAGTTCAAAAGCATCAAATCAAGATGAACTATGTAGCCTGGTTTCAAAAAAAACATGTTTATTTACTTAAAGCCATTTTTTCCCAATTTTCTTCCTTCTCTGAAGAACATGACAATATTATTTGTGGACAACCAAAACAAGTTTTTCTGGACTTTATTGCAACTGCCAAACTGAAAAGAAAACTTGCAAAACTCTCAATAGTGTACTATCAGCTAGTAATACCCCAAAGATCTACACGGATAAGTAAAGCTACTTGCAGGCGAAACTGGGTGCTAGCTGAACAGAAGAATTAGAATTAAACTAAACTCAGCTCAGGTTTTGTGTTGAAGACATTGCTAATCTGTACAGTCTGTCCACACGTGATTTTTCAAAAAAATTCCAAATTCAATTTAAGTGTTTCTCTTACTCGTAAAAGACCAAAAAAAAGACTTTTTTCCTAAACTGTGATCCATTCAAGGAGAATGTTATTCTTTGCTTTATTGAAATAAAGGAAACAGGCTCAAAGCATTGCTTGTAGGAATGTAACAATCCCCTAATATAGAATAATATTATGTTTTTAGAGAAACAGATGTCCTTATAGTTATATAACAGGTAGCTAATAAAAATGAAAGTTATTAATAAAAGCCTTTAAATCAAGCATGATTTTTCATAGGAACTGCACATCTAGTTGAGAATTATAAAGAGCAGAAATAAATCTCGCAAGTCTCCCTGTTCCTCACTTTTCCAGTAGAATATATACCCCACATTTTTCACTATGCTTCTGAGTTAGAAGTCTTTAACACTAGCCCCCACTTAACTTCTACTGTACCACATTAAAAGAGCCTTGCAATCTTAGATACTGTTTTGTTGTATGAAGATTAGTTTACACATGGGTAATTTATCATTTAATTACTCAGTAATAATTGGAAAAAGATCAAATGATTTCTCCCTTTATAGATCAGATAATTAATGGTTATTTCTATGGTAATTTGTCAAGGCACAGGTGGAAGAATTAGACAACTATTCAGCTAAAGTGCACATAATCATTTTAGCATTAACATCACCTGAGGAATACAACTATTTCTGCAATTAGACATGGCTCTAAGAGTCCTTACCCCATCCATTTACAAGGACCTAAGTGAGTATGTATTTTTTAAAATATCCAGTGAACACCTGGACGGAGGGGAGGGGTTATCAGTTTAGCAAAATACAAAATAAGTAAAACTAATCCTGTGATCATGATATATCATTATTTCTGAAAATTTAACTGCAGTCCTCCAAGTGCCAGAAAGGGAAGGACAGACTGCAGAACTGGTGAGCCATGCTGGCTTAAAGTATACCTTACACTGCAATCTGTGGTCAGTAGATCCTGTCCTGTAGGAAGGTTTTTCTTCTACCACATATAAGTCTTGATAAGAAAGCTTTCTGACTATTCATGTTTGTAACAAATGTGTTTGGCAGAAAGATAAACTCTATCAGTGCCTCCCTTGGTTCCTTTTATCCTTTTTTTTTTTTTTTTTTTAAACTGCATTGTCTACTTAACGGAACAGGTTTAAAGAGAGAGGTGCATTAATTTTCTATGCCAAAGAAATGTATTCAGATGCCAAAAAGTTACCTTCAGGTTAAAACTAAACTTCAATGATCTGCAAATTGCATTAATTTTTTCCACTTTGATTGTCATTATGGAAACCAAAAGTTCCTTTGTTTCAAAAAATGCCTTGAACAAGTTTGCTAAAAGAGGTTAAAAAAAAGAGAATAGCAGAATCATGAAAAATATAACATAAACCAAACACATGGTTCCAGCCTAGCCACATAGCCCCCATAAACTGAGCTAAGTTCTGCCCAGGTCACAACCACATGGGTTAAAAACCATACTTCCAAATCTACTGTTGCACTTCTCTGTACACGTATATTTAATATATGGCTTTTCTATAGAGAGGTTCAATTAATTTTGAAACTGCTTTCTAGAAAGCTGAAGAATAATATTAATTTTTCTCATGTTAGAACATTTACAGTATTCCATTACGAACAGAGGAAAAAGGCAGCATATTGTCATGGTTTAACCGCAGCCAGCAACTAAGCACCACGCAGCCGCTCACTCACTCCCCCCCACCCAGTGGGATGGGGGACAAAATCGGGAAAAGAAGTAAAACTCGTGGGTTGAGATAAGAACGGTTTAATAGAACAGAAAAGAAGAAACTAATAATGATAATGATAACACTAATAAAATGACAACAGTAGTAATAAAAGGATTGGAATGTACAAATGATGCTCACCACCCGCCGACCGACACCCCGCCAGTCCCCGAGCGGCGATTCCCTGCCCCCACTTTCCAGTTCCTATACTAGATGGGACGTCACATGGTATGGAATACACCGTTGGCCAGTTTGGGTCAGGTGCCCTGGCTGGGCATGAGAAGCTGAAAAATCCTTGACTATAGTCTAAACACTACTGAGCAACAACTGAAAACATCAGTGTTATCAACATTCTTCACATACTGAACTCAAAATATAGCACTGTACCAGCTACTAGGAAGACAGTTAACTCTATCCCAGCTGAAACCAGGACACATATTCAAACTAAGTTTTACAGTATTGAATTTACAGCAGCAAACCTGGGAACTTGCACTTGCAGAGGTTCCAGTAAAGTCCTGCAAAAGATGAGCCTTTGGACACTTAAGTTTGCCCTGAAACAACAGGCCAGGTATGAGCATCAGATGAATTTGAGCTCCACCTAAATTAACTATTTATGACCTTTTACTACTGTAAGCAGTGAGACACGGGATTCACCAAGAATTTCATCTTCTTTGAACTGCATTTCAGTAATAAAGTTCTGTTCTACCTTTCTTTGTCGTTTATTTTCAGTCAGCTATATTTACTAAAAAGCATGCAACAAATACGATGAAGAGGTGGTGTGTGTGATCTAGACAGTGTACAAGAAAAGCTTTTTCACTTTTACAGAGACCCAGATAAATGGTTGTAATTTGATCTGCAAAATGAGTATCCTATTTTTTTAAAAAGGAAGGGTTATAATAATGCAATTTTTTCCGGGTTGAAGGCACTTCATGCTGGCTCAATATTAATACAAATCTGGCATCAATATCTTAAACCCATATATGCTCCTATACATGTGTCTATTTATAGTACTATTAGTTTATAATACAACAGGCCACTTCTAAAGTGTGAAAAAAAAACCAAAACCAGCTGTCAAGCAAACAATATCAAGCTAAAAACCAAAACCACTCACATTATGCAATTCCTTAGGCCCTTAGCATTTGAAAACATTTTATCAAAATGACAATTATTATTATATTGCTTTTTCATGCACATTCGTGGTGTAACTACACATTAAAGATCACCCAAGTGCTGAATGCCAGCTGCTGTATTCATGGGAATCCAAGAGCCAGCTGGGCCACCAGTTCCATCAGGAGCAGTCACTGCAGGCAGCAGTGTCCCCATCCAGTTTTCATTTAAACAGGATTAGAAGCATTCAGCCCCATTCTGATGGACTTCTATCTAAGTGAGTACAATTAAATACACACTTAAAGTAGAGATTTTATTAAACAACTGCAGGATGTGCTTGAATGCCATGCTGTATAAGAAACTTAAACCAGCGTCTGCTAGTCAGAGAAATTTCAAAGAAACTGGGTGAGGGAAGACAAGACACTGGTTGTTCAAGTCATTCATCTTGTAAATGAAAAAGATCATCATAAGAATAAATTTTTCTTCCACCCTCAAACCCTAGCTATATAAATCCTCATTCAGAGTGGAATACAGCCCATTGAAAGAAACAAGGCTGAGGAAAAAAACAAAACTGTTTAACAAATCTGCATTCACTCTAGAATAATAAAAGCTGGAAAAGAAAAGGCAAATCCATTAACCAGGATTTTAAGTAACACTAACCTTGGTCCTGTCTGACTGGAAAGCAGCAACTCAGAATAGCAGCACCAATAATGCCTGCAGCTGTAGTTAAGGCAGAGAAAGCAGCTGGGCCATTTTAAAATTTGATATTATCTTGAAAGTATGCAAAGCTTTAAAATAATTTTTGCAGAAAACAATAAGCAAAATACAGAAGTGTTTGAACAAACCCCACCAATTTTACTAAACATACCATTCTGAACTAATTCAGCAAGGTAGCCAGTGTTCAAGGCAAAGCTGGTCAAAGATCAACTGAGGAGACAAGTAGTATTTAATATTGCCATAAGCAACTCTTAGACAAACACTGGCATTCTAATGAAGGTCGTAACAAGAAGATGAGACTGCACTGCCAGTACATAGGCAAACTGGAGGACTAAAACTGGATGTCACTGTGGATCAAAGCAAGAGAAATAGGAACTACAAACCAAGAGGTTATGCAACTGCCTACAATAATTTCTGCTAAATTCTGAAGACACTGACAGCTGGAAGTGAGCAACATTATTTATATGAAGAAAACTACTTAACACGGCCATAGAAAAGGCTGCCACAGTCTTTGGCCATAGTTTCATGAATAGCTGAATCAAAATAACAGTTTGTCTTAACCCTGTTTCTACTTTCCATGATCCTCATTCTTCCCTTGCCAGCTCCAGGCCATACAGTCCTGCCCCTTCCTTCTCACAGGTGTCTCAGGTCCATCCGTGACTCAATTCAACACAGTGGCTTTTTTTCTTCTCTTTTTTTTTTTTTTTTTGGGGTAACATACCACAGAATCACAGACCACTTGAGGTTGGACAGAAACTTCTGGAGGTTACCTGGTCCAACCCCCTTGCTCAAGCAGGGCCAGCTGCACAGGACTGTGTCCAGATGGCTTTTGAAAATCTCTGAGGATGGAGACTACACAATCTCTGTGGGCAACTTGTGCCAGTGCTTGGTCACAGTCACAATGAAAAAGCATTTCCTTAAGTGTTTACCCCTCTTCCTGGGTTAACACATTAAACAGTCTCAGACAAACAGGATCAATGGAAGGTAAGCAGAGGGAGAGAAGCAGGACCTTCCTCTGTCAGCAGCAGCGAGCTACTAAATTGGCTCATTGCATATGTGAAAATAAAGCCTGGAAATGTATCAGATGAGAAGGGAATGTATCACACCTAAAGCACCAAACCTTCTTTTAAAATGTATGTAAAATTCTGCTTCCTTAAATTCAAGAAACATAAACCCAAATTGGAAAGGGTACAAAGGAAAAAAATGGAATAATGCACAATGAAATGGATAGCTGAAGTTACAAGAGGAGACTGACTTCTTTAGCTTGATAAACCAAACATTGAAGGATACATGAATGTTTACAGTGTTATTTGGATTAAATTCTAAAAGCAAGATGACAACATTGTAAAAACAATAATGGGTATCTCATGATTAAACCTGAAATCTGAAAGATTAGTGAATAATGGACATGAAAGGTTTTAGAAATTAATTTGATTACAAAATTTAAAAATATAAAACCCTGCTTTTAAAAAGAAATTAATTGTTAAGATGCAACTTAAAAGTATCAAACTCTGTGGTTGCCTGTACCAATACTGGAATGCAACATGAACACCTCTTCTGTATTCCTGAACTTGCAGTATACGGTGCTAATAAAACAAGTGTAAGGCTGTATAAAATTACAAACAAAACGCGAGCTACCTCACCTATCTTTGCAACAGACATTTTCCAGGGACTGTTACAATCTTGCAGAATATATTATAAAAGTTTCTGCTATTGAAGCATCTATTCATTTGCTATGCACAAAGATCAGAACTGACTGTTCATGACCTCAACAGTTTGGGGAGGTTTTCCCCTCCCTTTCTGCTGCTTCTTTTGGTTTTGCTCCTTTCTCTACCTCCAGTGTTACTCACCATAAAAGAGAGCGTTTTGAATCTGATTACCATTCCACAGTGAAGGCTGCATTCCTGGATGCCTGAAAAAACTAAGTGAAACATTCAGTTAGATACACTGCTCTTTTTCTCCTTGCTGAACAATGCATTCTTGATGCACTCTGAGCAGATGAGATCACATACCCCTTCCACAAAACTCAGCATCCTATTACCAAGAAGAACAAGGACTGGAGCTCAGGCTTCTCTCCAACATATTAATCTCCTCTCCAGACAGTTGCAGGAAAAGCAGCAAGGGAAAACATGGGGCTCTGAAGCAGTTTCTTTTCACAAAGTGAGAGACTTGGAATTTCCTTCAGGTTGTGAACTCCAGGGCTCAGTTTATCTTTTGTGAATTGGTGTATTCTGCAGTAGAATTGTAGACCTGATGTGCTGTAAAGCATGCTAAATTCTTAGGTGAACAGAGTTATATAAATATAAAACTTTTCCATTAGCATGGTAGGCCTGTATATTGTTGGAATTTTTGGTTGAAGCCATCAGAAGATTAGGACGTAGGAGCAAAAACCTATGACTTTCTGGCTCAAACTAAGGTAGTTTTTTTCTTCTTTGGTGTGCATGAGATAAATAGGTGCAGCACATAAAATCAGCCCTTAAACTTCAGGGAACAGATCAGTGGTTGTGTGGAATACTGATCACTTGTTGACAGACACTTAAAACTTCAAACTTGTTGGTCTAAGAAGATAACATGATTGTGCCAGTTTTCTTTCTGGCTGTGATCCAACTATTTTCAATAATTTAAGTAGCATCATCAGAGTGGATTTCTTAAAGTATTTATTATGCTTGTTCAGTTTTGGACACATGCAGGAACTTTCTTCCTTCTCAAATATGCCTGTTATTAAACTTTATGTATTACATTTATATGACTGTCATATAGGATTATTCAGAAGGGGCTAACAGGACTGAACCTTCTAACATGGAGAAGGCAACCATATTGTTTGCTACTTATGGTTAAGCAAAGGCTGCAACCAAAGCAGTAGCAGCAAAGCACAGTAAAAGTTACTCTCATTTATCTATATGGTAGGACAACTTCAGCTGTCTTCAATCCATGTGGGGTGCAACAGGAAAGGAAGAATGCTCTTGGAACAATCCCAGTCATCAGCCAAGTCACACACTCTGCATGAGATGCATTTGCAATCTGAAAGTTGGAGATACCTCAGATTTTTTTGTTTATGGTGCACAAGCTACTTGAAATCGGGTGTCTAACTCAAGTCACAAGCAGCGGGTAGTCTGGCCAGCAGCTGGATGGAACAGGCTAGTTGTCTAACATAATGAAGACAGGATGGAGTTGGGGCTGGTGGTATGTGTTTGGTTTTTTTAAGTACAAGTCCTAATTGTTATTTTTGATGGGTCAATAACTCTCCTGGACACATTTTCATTAACTCTACCTGTGTGCACAATGAACTGCAGACATCAGAGATTTGAAGTGGTACTGTTTCCCAATATTGCTGCAAGCAGTAGTCTTGACACAGATATTATAAAAAAAAAAAATCCAATCAGCTTCAAGAATACAAATGTTTATACAAACATAGAAATACTGAAGAACCACAACCATCATGTCCTGGAAAAAGCTTAACTAGTAGACATGGAAGTAACTCCATAGCATCCCCTACAATTTTCAAAAGAAAAAAAGAAAAGATTTACACAACTGACATTGAATCCAAATTCATTTTATCTACTATTACTGAATACAAAGAAATTTATTCCTTTTGTAAGTCAAGCCTTCAGCAATTGCTGAGAAATACTAGAGAGCTTACTCTCATAAGTATATACCTGTAATTCTTTAGAAGATATTTAGTCACTATACATTATACGGTTAATGAGATAAGTTTCCCAAGGGAAACTTCTCAAATGCCATTTAGCTTGCAAATCACCTTTTTTTTTTTTTTAATATAAAAGCAGGAACCAACAAATCAAGAAATTTAGCACTCACTTGCAAACCTTATTCTGTGATTCCTTTCATCATAAAAGGAGAGTGAAATCCTAGTGTTTAGATATCACCACCACATTAATTTTTGTGTTGGTTCGAGATTTGTACCCACAAACTTCCACAAATCCTCAAGACATTTTTATCAACACAATAAAGGCATTCAGAAGAGCACTCTCATCAAGCACACCAGCTAGATAATGGACTTCCAAAGGCTGGTCAAGCAGAACTGATGCATCCTGTAAACCCTATTTAATCCTAACACTGTCAGGAGCTCAGACATTCAACAGCTAAAATTGTGACTGGCTGATGCTGCAGTTTTACATGGCTAGCTTTCAGCTTCTTGTCTCATTCTTATCACCACACATGAAATATGAAGTCCTGATGCACAAGAACTTCCAAGAAAACCTGACTCCATCCTTTTGGCAACAACCTGACAGAAGTTACGTTCAACAAACTAGTGGATATAAGTATGTGGATTTGCCTGCTGAAACAGAATTGGCATCCTTTTGGAAGGTAATCTGTCACAGAATTTATGGATGACATGATAATCTGATAAACACAAAATTTTGATCTCAGACATCTCCTCCCAAGACTAAAAAAAATAAAATAAAGATTACACAATATTCAAGTGAAAAATTTCTGAAACTGTGGTAGCTTGACAGGAAATGAGCATTTCCCGTTCAACAAAGAATGGCTTGATACCTCATTCCCAGTTACTGAAAACATACCTTAATGGAAACATTAAATAGTTCTTTAGATGCATTTAAATTCCTAATTGAGTTTTCTTGTAGCATTTTTTGGTAAGCTGTAAAAGCTTATCTGTTTGTCCACGGCTGAACTTGCTGAAAATGCCATGGAATAGAATAGATCTTGCTTTTACAGTAAGCCCTCCATATTACCTTATTCTTTTTCAAAACCTGTCTTAGTCAGTACTGACTAATTCTGTGGGACTCAATATTGAATTGCAGA
This sequence comes from Buteo buteo, assembly GCF_964188355.1. NCBI lineage: Eukaryota > Metazoa > Chordata > Aves > Accipitriformes > Accipitridae > Buteo > Buteo buteo. The sequence goes on from NC_134175.1 coordinate 14,365,240, forward strand.
ATACCTCATTTCTCTGAATCTGAAGCAAAACTATCACCTGGGAACACCATCTGTGTAGCCAGTTAGCTGACAAATTTCTTCTTCATTATAATAACCCATAATTAAAACCGAGATGGAATATTTTATATAGTACTTTGTATCCTAAATGCATTTGCAGAGCCAACCAGATGCCTCCTCATCCTGCCTAAGTTAAACATCCATTTTTCTCATTACTAAATCATAGCAACAAACTAGAAGATTGTCAAAGGTTTACCTTTTTTATACTAAATGAAGGGAAAGAATCAGAGGCTTAATCCCAGTAAAATATTTGTTCATTAATTTCCACTTGCAGAATAACTTCTATTTAACTTAAAATAAAGCTGTTATTGCAGATACCTTAATGACTTTATCTGCACAGTACTTGCAAAGCAAAAAAATAAAATTAATGTCCCTCGTTTTCTGCTCTTCCAAAAGAGAATTACAGTTTGGGTATGTTAGGGCAAATGCTTTCCCTTAAAGTATTTTGTGAACCCTGTTTCTAGACACTGAAAGATTTCTTAGTTTTATTTATTTCATAACTATGAGAAATCAGGAAAATTACCAAGTTAGTTAAGCTTGAATACTTTCCATGTATTAATTAGTTTTTCTGCTTGGTTTGAGGATTTAAAACATGAGCATGTTCCACAGCAAAAACATAGTGTCAAATTAGTATGTTTAAGACTTGCAGTCAGTATCAATTATAGTATAGGAGAATTAACATCTTTATTAATGTATTAATGTACTCTGATGCATTAATGCATTTTGATGGAAAACTATCAAAGGCCTGAACTGAACTTACATAGTTTTCAAATACAGCCTCAAGCTCACTTTCAAATTTGTATAAAGATCTTAAAGAAGTGTTTCTGGACTGATGAATAAGAAATTTTTACTTCTTTGGTCAAGTTCAGGTGGATCTTCGGTTCACAGAATGACATAATGACAGAGGTTGGAAGGGGACTCTAGATATCGTCCAGCCCAAGCCTCTGCTCAAAGCAGGGTCATCTAGACCAGCTTGCTCAGGACCATTTGCAGTCAGATTTTGAATATCTCCAAAGTACATGGGGACTCTGCAGCCTCTATGGGGAACCTGTTCCAGTTCTTGACTGCCCTCAACATAAAAAAAGTTTGTACTGATGTTTGAATTGAATGTCTTGTATTTCCATTTGCAGCCAGGTTCCCAAGTCTGACTGTCATTCAATTCAGCTGCCTTTTTAAAAAACTTCTGTGCAACTTGTTTCATAGCCTCTAGTTGACTTTCAATGCAATAAGATAACTTCTGGTCAAAGTTTCTTCTACAGTACTTTCAAAATAAGATTATTTTGCAATCGTATCGATAAATCTTACGTATTTACTCAGCCTAAGACTGATGGTATTTATCATCAGTGATGGCCTAGAAACTTCCATATCTTGAAAACACCAGTTAATTAGCAAAAAAGATTTAGAGTTGTAATCATGATCACTGTCAGAGCCTGTATTTAAATGTAGCTGACAACCAAACAGAAAGGTTTTAAAATGCCTACTGACCTTAGGAGCTCCCATTTTCCCCTCCTCCATCTTAAAACACTAGAGTTCTTTCTTTTGCACCTTCACAGAGCAAATGAGGCAAAAAATACATGAACTTACATACACAAAATAAAAATAGTATCCACCCCTATTAATGCAATCTCCATCTAAACCTAAGTCAATTAAAATGGCTACACAAAGTACTTAAAGATTTTCTGCCTCTCCTCCAGCTCAGTGGGTTAGAGACCAAGCCAAAAATTTCAGAGAACTTATTTATGAATCATCTTTAAAAAAATAATCATCTCAAGATTTTGCCATACCTATTATTACCATCTGGATCAAGTCCTCTTTCAGCTTCTGAACTACAAAGTATTCAATGAAATCTCTTAGCTCACTATTAAATGTTCTTATAAGTTTCCCTTGGGGAAATCAAGTTCTGTAGTTCACATATAATATTTTGATATTCACTATAAAGCATAAGGAAATGGAGAAGTAATTTTCATGAAAACTTAGATGATAACTTGGTGAATACAGCTTCCAATGCAGTCACTATTAAAGAACCTGGAAGCCTAATTCCTAACATGCTTTCACTGCATATTAAAAAAGCCAATTTGTCAAACAAAACACTTTTTCTTATAAATCATACTTTCAAATATTCAGAATGTTTTATATAGCAGTGCAAACGTCCCATGATAACATTGTATTCCTGCACCAAGCTAAGTATTTCATCAATAAAAATCACATAACTTTATCTCAAATTTCATTACACTTAAACATTTCAACATATTGAATTTGTCTACAGAAATATTCTTCCACTCTCCACTACTTGCAGTCATCTAGAAGCGCTGTCCTGCAAGTGCTGACTTTCCTGCAATAAAAAGAAATTTTATTTCTCCTTTACTTTGTTTCCTTGCAGTATATCAGGATGTAAGACAATAGTTATGCTGCTATAATTTGATTTTCATTTGATTCACAGCATACTTAGGTCAGATGCTGAAAGCTCGAAAGTAAGGACACTTTAGAAGGTTGACAATCCTATTTTTAAACCTCTCCTGCTAGCTATGTACTTCTCCCTAGACATATTGCAGTCAACATTAAAAATAAATGTATTTGGATTATAAAGGCAACAGTCCCAGCTCTGTCAAAAACTCCTTGGTACGAGTCCTTTTTCCTAACAGGTAAATGCCTTTAAACTTTCATAAGCAAATGAAGCAAAAGCCTGGCAAAGTCTCCCTTATTGCCCATTTATGCAGAGAGCAATTCAGCCTATACATTTTGTTTGCTCACATGTTCTGTAAAGACATCTATATTACAGCATAATAATAAACAAAATTTGTAACTCTTTCTGGAGAGAACTGTTTTCATTATCTAGACACATGCTAATGGAAAGCAAAAGGCATTGTATTCCAGTTGCAATTAAGAATGCTTTGGGCAAATATCATCATGGTAATATTCTTGCACTAAAAAAGTAAAACCCATTATCAAAAACCCCCCAACCCAGAACACCCAAACCCCAGCCACCAAACTACCACCACTGACAGAGAAGAAAAAAAGATGACAGCTAGTTAGAAGGCAGGATGATTATTTTTATCTGTAAGCAAGTAAACTAAACAGCTTAAAATCAAAGTGATTGTTATGCAACTGTATTGTGAGGCTTCCATATGGCCACACACCAACGCACACCTACTACCCTGACTTAAAGAATATTCATTATTTGATACCAAAGTTTCGATCATAATATATTCATTATTTGATGCCGAAGTTTGGATCATAATACACAGTTATTGTATCAATGATGTAGGACTCAATCTCATCAGCCAAAGGGAGAGATGCAGAGATTTACAAACCACATTTTGACTTCAAGAAAAAGATACACTAATCTTTCTCACAATATCAAATGAGTGGGTTGTGGTTCTTTTTTTAAAAGGTAGTCATTTGGTTTTAAATACAGACTTAAGCATAAACATTCATACTTTAAGAAAATGATTACTACATTTAGATTAAGTTAATTTTATTAAACAGCACGTCTCAATTAACAAAGTAGAAACATCAGACCTTTATGCAGAATAAAAGAAACTTATTACAGGAACATGTGACAATTAACCACACAGCTCACAATACCTTCTCCAAATTTCAAAAGGAAAAGGAGCCATGTTTCAGAGATTCTGACAATTGCTTTGTAGCAAATACCTTGCATTAAAACAAAGCAGTCCAAACATTTTCTTAACTCTTACCTCCTAACTCTCAACCAAATGTGCTCATTTAAAATTACATATGAAGAAAGGTATAATATTAAGACATTAAGAAACAGAAGAAGTTTCCTATTCTGCATTCTTTCCTACCAGGTAGATATCAGGCATGATATGAAGGAGGAGAAGAGGAAATGAAGCAAGTAATGCAATACGAAGTGCAAAGTCCTGTGGCAATTCTTTTGGTTCTGCCATCTAAAAGTTATTTTATTGACTCCTTCAGCATTCTGTGTTAAATGTAAAGGAAATATCAAATCACTAAGACTATTCAGACTTAAAAAAAACAAAAACAAAAAACCAAAAAAATCCAAAACCAAAAACCCCACAACACCCCAAAAAAACCAACTTAAGAGTGATCAAGGTAGCTACCTGAGACCTTGCACATATGATAGATGAGTACAGCCAACAATGACAATTTCTCCTTGCCTGGAGGCTTTCCAGCCTAATAACTCACTTATTTTTAAGTTGTACTGGGAAATAAGGCCCCTTTGTGACAATTACTCCCTGAAGAGAGTTATTGAAACAGAACAGTGTTTGAGAGGCTTAGCTATAAAGTAACAACAGTTATATTTGTATTGCACATTGATAACTTTGCAAAACCGATGAACTTCGACTGGTGAGCAGCACTACCACTGAAGCCGTACGAAATGATACAACAAAGCCTAAAATACTATATATTCTTCATCCTTACTACACAGAAGGCCAAAGAACAGATAGAAAATTAAATAAAATGTAAAATACTGTAGGAAGTGATCATATTTTTAAGTCATTGACACAATCACTAACATCAGACATACATGAGCAACTGTATTCCCATTAGCAAAGATACTCAGAAACAGAGGTGAGGAAATAATATCCAATTATTTAAATAACCTCCATACTTAAGGAGGTTGGGATTTAATCATGTGAACTACACAGGATCACTATACACCATCAATAAAGTTGAGTCTCACTGTTCAGAGGGACTTAATGAAAACATCTATTACCCTGACTTCCCCTAACCGGATTACGCGAAAGGTGACGGCACTGCTCTTATTCTGGGTAGACAGAGAAGGAGACTGAAAAAGAAAAAAGGGAGAGGAATTTTCCTTATGCTACCATTACAAAGAGATCCTACTCCTGCTGTAAGCACAGTGGCATTTTCTTCCTTATTTCAAGAATGTAATTGACTGTAGGAAAAAAAAAAACATCAGCAATCTCATAAAGCAATAAAAACATCCTGTGGAAAAAGCAAGCTGTTTGTAAATGTACTACAGTTTACACAGTTGGCTAGAATATGGTTAATATTTCACACAAGTAGTATCAACAATAACCTAAACTGTATCTAGATATATGTAGCTATGCGTGCATACCCACATTTCAGAGCTGCAATCCTACTTTCTTCTAAAAGAGCATCTGCTCAGCTAGGAGTTTCCTGTTCATTAGGGAGCCTGATTTCACATCAGAAAATAAGCACCTCTTCATCAATGAAAACAGTTGCTTTCAAGTTGATGAAATTAGTAACTTCCTTTTTTTTTCCCCAAGTTATTAAACATATGCAAGAAACTCAAACGTTGAACATAAACTACGCACTAATTTCTCCATTTTCTTTCATCAGAATAACCATTGCCAATTTAGAAGTCAATGCCAAAACTTCCTCCGTTCATATACATAGTTCATGGAGGTATTAATACCAAAACTTCCAATTAAATTAACTTTATACCACCAATCATGCAGAGAATTACTGAATGCACTATGAAATTCATAGTCATTTGTATTTTGCAGACATAAATAGCATAACAAATGACAATTTATGTTGAACTATCTTAACAGATAGGCCTCTCAGTGGAAAGTTTAATTCAGTCAAAAATACTGACTGATAAGTAAATTCTAACAGTACTAAGGAAAGTAATTTTGTATTTTAAATACCATTCCAGCAATGTAGTATGACCGGAATATTTGTTACAGAACAGTTACAGCACTATAGCTATTCCACTTTGTGCTATCTGTTCCAAAAATTATGGGATCCTCAACATCCTTTAGGTATTTCATAATATTTTTTTAAGTGCTCTATTTCAAATTTGCCCCAGTGTGAACATCTGCAGTTAAAAAGTGACCAATGAATTAATTACAGATAGGTGAATTTTGGACAAGGGGTTGACAAAACTATTAGCTGAACAGAATACATTCTTCAAATTAAAATAGCATAAAACCAAAAACAAATTAAGGTTGTTAAAAGTAAGTGACAAAACACAGTTACCATATATAGTTTTTAAGTAGAAAGCATTGATTCCTGCTGATATTTAAATCGTATTAATTATTATTGCATCTTTTAATAAAGATTTTAAAAACTTGAGAAAAGGAAAAGTTATTTGGCAATGTTTTTTGGTCTAGGAAACCAAAAGTACTTTCTGGGGTGGGGGGGACGGGGGAGTAAACCAAAATCAGCTAAAGTCTTATTCCCAATTTACATACAAACTTTAGAATGGCTCTTTTTCTAATTGGGATTTTTTTTTGTTGTTGTTGTTGAAAGTTGGAAACTAGCGGTCTGAAGATCTATCGAGGAAATCATGATTAAGTTAAGAGCCGTCTGCAAAAAATATACATGTATACATTATGTTGAACTCCTATATGTGCCTCCAGTCTAAACAATCACTTTGTATCCTGAAAATAAAATGTTGGCACCTTATCTTGTTAAATGCAAAAAAGCTATTGTATTCATTATACTTCTTGCAGCAAAGCCTGCCACATTTCATTAAACAATATAATACTGTGATGTGCTTAGTAATAAAAAAGCAATAAAATTTCATATTTGAATTTCGTCTGGGGAACACACTCATGATTTATGTAGCCTTTCCTACAAAAAGTGACATCTAATGGTGTACACAATTGATGTACATCAGGAACGCCAAATTGTTTCGTTTAAAGAGAGAGGAAAAACAGTTTATTTCTGTAAGGATATATCTTAAAATCAACAGTTTACTTAAGACCAAGAGTTACAGAAGATTAAACAGCATCTTTTTTGTGCAAATAAACTACATCATGTATCTTAAATATAAATCTTGACATTCTTTCAAAGATTTGCTGTCAAATTTTGTTGGTGGTTTAAGCTTCTGTTTTTTCAGTAATGCTCCATTTAACAAGTTAATAGACATGAAAAAATTGAATACACAAATATGTTTTGCCTCTTATTTACACACAGCACAAAATATAAATGCACTAGATCCACGATAATCCCTACTGACAAGCAACACCTGAATTACTTGTGTCTTTCATACTTGCCTGCATAATAATTAGCATGTTACTATCATTTTTGAAGTACTGGATTCCTAAACCATAATCCCAAATATGGAGCTAAATCTGGCTCAACACCTTAAGAAAAACCCCTTAAAAAGGTGAAAGTGGAATTAAAATCTAACCAATTAAGAAAAAGCTGAGTAATTCCAGACCGCAAATACCTTATCAGTTTTTGTTTTCTTTTGTCATTACAAACTTTTCTTCTTTGTTGAAAAAAAGATACAGTAAAATAAGAAAACCTGACACAAAGGAAAAAAGGTAAATTAACCCCTTTTTTTCCTTGACCACTTACCATCTCTACTCCCATCAGCATCTTAACTTCCCTTTATGTCCTATCCTGAATGGGAGACAGCGGGGGCTGGTGTAAAGCAGACTGTAATTTCTGTACAGCCCATGTCCTCAGGAGGAAACCATTTGGTATATCGTTCTTCTAGTCAACCACTTATTATGAATGAAATTTCGGTCTGCCTTTCAAAATCAGCTGGAATTGACCTGTGAATTTAGTGGTTATGGGAAGAGAAGGAGGACAGACAGTACAGACCAAGTGTAATGTCACCTAAGTTTTGTCTCCACTTTTTCCTAATGACCTGAAAAAGTAGAAAACCACCGGGAGTGCGGATTTGCACTGAAGATCTTATTCTGCTTTCTTAATAAGTGGAAAACAATAGATACATGATAGAGCCTTACCGTGCAAGCTTATAAAAGAAAGATCTGCTGTAATTCCATAAGTAAGTCTAAAATAGCACTTAGTGCTCTCTCCCCACATTTTTAAAAAAGCCTACACCCCCCCCAGCCTTTTTACTTTCAACTGGATTAAAATATTTTTGAGGATTTCACAAAAAAATTGGAAAATATTAGATTAAAAGCATCTATAAGTTTCAGTTAAGTAACTTGCATATATTTTAGTCATTATTGCTGTTATGGTCTCACCATCCTAGCCTTCTGGATAGTTCTTTTAACTGAACACATTAAACACCTGTTTATATGAGATACAGATGCCTTCTCTTGAAAAGGCATTTCAGGGAAGGACAGGAACAACCTTTAGAAATCTTTCTGAAAGAGAACTATTATTTTTTTTCCAGTTTCCCCCTCAATTTGAGAAGAGCAAAATGTTAAAAGAGATATTAGTGAAAGAATTGTACTGGTGTGATACACTTGCTTTATTATTAACACAGATTTGGTATTTCAGTCTTTTTACTGAAATTCTCAGCCTTTAAGGTATCAGAAACATTAAAATATGAAACACTGACGAGTTCAGACTACAGAGTATCAACAGAAGTAAAATAATCATCTCCTTTGAACATTTGTTAGTGTGGCTAGGAAAATACTAGTAGTAAAGTATTTTCACTTGTTTGTTAAATGGGTTGTGTAAAGATGTAGCTAAAAATTACAGAAGCAAAAAGCTGATAAAATGCTTAATCAGAAGAGAAACATAGCATAAGCTCTTTCTACTTTTGCTATAGAAATTATTTTTGTCACCCCCCCAAAACACCCAATCATTTTTAGCAGGCAGCCCTGAATTCAGACAGTTGATGCATCACCCAGAGTCGCTGAATATGAGGAAAAAAAATCAGCGAACAGAGTACATCAATAAATGCCATGGATCAGCAGCTACAATTACAGCAGTTACTTCGAGAAGTTCAGTGCACCTCTGAACCATTCACTATACTCTTTAAATAATTTGGAAGCGTGTTATGCAGGAACACTTAGAACAAAATCAGTTTGGTCACACATGCCATCCATGGGTATTTTTGCTTAAAAAGGTGTTCTGGTATCACTACAAGTATACATTCACACCCACAATGCTTGTCCAGCAGCAGCCTGGGACAGTGCTGTCTGAATAATACGTCACGTGAATTTTAGAAACATATACATTAGGCACAGCGAGTGTCAAAAATAAAGCATACCTACAGCAATACAGGTGCTGTCATTAGTGTATTTTTATACAGTGTAGAGAATGAACTGTCAATGAATAGTTTGTATGGAGTCTAGTGATCACTAACAGCAGCAACACTCTTTCACATGAAACACAAACTATCTTGATATTATAACAAAAAGTCATCAAGGTCTAAGGAAAAAAAAAAACAAAAGAAAAGAACAATCCTTAGAAGAGATTCCTATTACCTATATATTCATACATGTTGTTTAGAAAGCTGTTGAGAAAACATACACCTGTGAAATAATATATAGCTGTTCTCTGTTAGCTTTTAAATCCCATTTTCTAACACCTTGTCATTGTGCTGTGAAATCTAGTAGAACGAGACTCATATACCACAGTGCAAAGAAAAGCAAAAACTAACTCAAAACAATCTTGAATTGAAATTACTAAAGTGGCAAAATTGAGTATCAAAAGCTAAATGTGTCCACAACTCCCTTTCAAGTATATAATGACAGCTTTCAATAACATGACCACATGGTTCTTCAGGGTGGACATTGCTCAATCATCAAGTGATTTATCAGTATTGAATCCGTGGCCTTATGCTGAAAGGCATGCAAGCTACTACTATTATTGTTATTAGGTCATATTAATAAAATCCAGTAGCCCCTTACAGTGAAGACAAAATTAATGGCTTCAGTTGTGGGTTTGGGTTTTTTTACAGCAGTTTTCACTGACAGCATTTAAGTCCTTCAAAACTAGTAATTAATCTTCTCAGCCCAACAATCTCATGAGCAAAACTATTTACATTTTAAAACAGCCTCAAAAAGGCTTAAAAGTGTCTAAGTGAGGAGGCATAGGACCCAACTTGACAAAATACTCACCATCGCAGAATATTCAAACACAGCTCCAACTGACATCCGCTCCCACCGAGTGCTTACCTTCTGTGCATGTCATGGTCTTAAAACTGGGCATCAGCTAAATATAGAGCATGTATTTTGAAGCAAGTGAAATAGTTTGCATTGCACAAGAACCGCCAAAAGCAAATTCCTGCAGAAAGGCTACACATGGATAATCTTTGGTCCAAACTCTTTCCAATACTCCAAAAGAGAAGAATCGCAAATGTTTTCATTTGTATGCATTCATGTGATATTACTGTAACCAAGTACCACAGAAAAACTTTGATTAGATTGTTCTTAACCATAACAGCCTATTATTTTCACTGTTTTTCTTAAGAGCAGTAGTAGATAACAAGGATGAACGTCAACACTGTAAAGTTTAACATTTGCTTGCCATACACCTATTTGGATGAAAATGAGGCATTTTCCAATGAGGTACTCTGGATAGTACACAATTATTAGAATTTAGTATATACTCCTTAACTCTTAAGCAAAAACCAGGGTATAGGTTTTTGTTTTCACAAAACTTTGTCATTGTTATGTTACTTTTCAAATCCAATTTGCATTTACCATAGGCAACACACTATATGAAAAAAGCAAATCAATGCCAAGATAAAAGCACATCTACCACATATGCTTTTGGAGCTGAGGCATCCTTTTCTTAGTGCAATACTAAAAAAAAAAAAAAAAAAAAAAAAAAAAAAAAAAATTAATTATAAAAATCCTTATCCACTGGGTCAAATATTTTCATTTGTTTGGTATTCCTCCCAGTACATATTAACACAAGATAGCTAGCATTTTACACTCCAGTGAAGTTAACTTCTCGCAGTCCCTATTGCTTCCTAGTCAGTGCCATTTCACTTGACATACTATTAATAAACATTAATTTTGTTACTACATCATGTTTGAAAACTACTCAGTGAGCAAGAAAAAAAATGTCACTTGCCACAGTGCCCTTTTGGAAAGTGTTATTTTGATACTGAACATTTGCATATTTTGAACCGAGAATTATTTCTGCTTAGAAGTAATATAGTGACAGTTGTCACAGCTCCACAAAGTCAAGAATCTGTGGATTTTTTCACTCTCTTCACCAATTTCACACACTACACACTCAAACCCAAGTAAATTATGGGACAAAGAAAAGCTACTGAACTTATAAGCAATGGAAGCATAATGGCACTCATAAGAGAGAAGTCACACCAATTTTAAGTTGATTTCTTGCCTAAGTACAAATGCAACAAGCAAGGCAGTAATTCTGTCCAGACACTGCAGAACTGTCGAATGTTGAAAAGGAAACTAGACCCCTTCCTTAAGTGCACAAAACATCTGCTCGGTAGACAAGAGACAAACAAACCTTCACGATTCCTGGCTATCCCGTACACTGCACAACTCAAAAATGCCTTGAGATCATCCTAATTAATGCCAAATCTCATATACTACACAGCCCAGTTTCGCTTCATCTTTCCTCCATAAACACATATCAGGGTTCCAGTACTGCTAGAGTAGTACTAGTAATTTATCGTTAATGCTTACTGCTGGAACAAGGGAGTTTCAGGAAGACTCAGCATGCCAAATATCACCTCCAACTTTGCACCTATCCCCCTAGAAATAGGTATCTTGACAGAATTAACCACCTAAGAATTTTTGGTATAATGCTTTTCCAAAAGAAAACACTAACAATTTTTTTAAAACCAATATCAAACCCACCATTTTCCTATATAATGCAGGCATATATCTAAATGCAGACAATTAAATGGGTCAGCACCACGTCCTAGGCCTCAAAGAGTTAATATTCACCATTCACAGGGATGTGGCATTCTGGACACTACTGATAAGACCCCATCCCAAGCTATTTTAGTTAATGGCTCCCTTGATACACATTACACTGCTTTACCTTGAAATAATTTGGGTCCAGCAGTGTGTCAACCTCCAGATCTGCAGCAGTGTTAAATCAGTATTAATTTTCACCAAAGACATTAGTACAATTATTCAGATCACTAGTATCTGCCTCTCCTCTGTGCCCACAACTTCTACTGAGAAACTGTGCCATACAAGCTCCCATTTAATAAATTAAATCCTCCTACAGAAGGCATGCTTCTTTCAAGAACCTTCTCTCCCTTTGAAGAGCTGAAGTTGCTCACCCTCACTACCACCAATCTAAGAGTACAGTATGTTACCCCTGTCCCATATATAAACATCATTTACATAAAATGTCAAACATAAGAAAACAGAACCATATTTTTGTGTTTCCTTCAACATTGCTGTAATAGCCACCACACTGTAGCCATCAATAAAGCAATCACTCTCTTGTTACTTTCCACATTATAACTAAACACTGCTATTAAATGGCTATCATTTAACTTAATCAGTCTGCTATAAGCCAAAAGAATAAAGAAATGATGAAAATAATTTCCAATCACTTTCTAATCTGGCAGTGAATAGCAAACCAATGCATCTTGTGGAGATTGACACCTGATGATCATTTACTTTCAGCCAATTATTATTTAATGAAGCACAAAACCACAATGATGAAACTCACAAGGGTGATTGCAGAGTACATTTTCAGTAGCATATTACTGAATAATTAATGTTAAGATAACTTACAGAACAATTTCAGCATGGGGAAATAAAGGTAACTAGGACTTTCAATAACACAATGCCTGCTTGTGGCATAATAATGATGCATTGGTTTTGCTCCAGCAATCAGTGATTAACTAGCTCTCCTCATCCACCAGTAACTCAAAACCACACTTCACTGAGAAGTTTTGATTGTCAAGGGATGCATTGACATGCGTGTAGACATTATTTAGCACTTCACAGCTATGAAATTAAAACCATAGTAACACACTAATTACCATTATGTAGTTCAAACTCCTGTTGGAGATATACATTTTACAGAATTGATAACCCTATAAAAGAATACAATGCTTGCTTAAAACTTTTGCCAAATACTAATGGTGATTTCAACTTCAATTTCTAGCTCTTTTTGGTTGTCAAAGATACTTGCCTTTACAGCAAGAAAAAAACCCAGTTGCTCCCATTAAGTCACAACAACAGTCCTCCACAACTACCTTTTCATTCCATTAGCCAAACTTCTGACAGCATCCACATACAAAGTTTTTAAAGGGAACCCAAAAAGTGAAGAAAATGTCTGTTTTGATGTATTTAAAAAGCAAAGCTGCATTTCTTTTTAAGTCAATTGACAGTAAACAGACTTGCCTGTCTATCTGTCTTTGTCTAACTTTTTCCAGCTGGATAAACCCAATTGCTATTAAAGTTGACAAAAGACAATGATATTATTAATGAAAGCAGCTACACAATATTAGACTTTTCATTACAGGTTCCTAGTGAGCTTCAATTAATTGCATGGCTGCTATGCTTAAAAAGGCTGCAGACAAAAAGAAGAGTTAGGGGGCAGGGGGAAGTAGGTATTTTTAACTTTTTGCTTTAAGTAAGGTGTTCAATCCATCATTTCCCTCCTCAATTTTAAATAAAATATTGCTTCAAAGAACGCCTTTTTAGATTAACCATATGTTTTCTTCTTCTAAGCACAACCTATATTAAATTACACATCTGTATTTTCCAACTATTTAGACACCTTCTGACACAACGAAGGTTTATATGCTGTCTTCAATGATGCCGTATTTGGTTAACAGATTTGGTTAACAGATATAATTTTATACAAAGCATTTCTGAATAGGATACAGAAATAACAACGCTGTCACAGGGAACCTTTCTCCTGTCCTGCTGTTTCCAGGATGCTCTCCCTGATCACCCAAAGGCACTCCCTCCACACAAACCTTCAGCTTCGCAGCTTGCAGAACCAGCCTGTGCAGCTTAGGTAAAATACCTCCTAGTACTCTGAAGGAACATACTCCCTCTTGGTGGCTTTCTGACCACCTTCTCTTTGTCTGAAACTGCAAATACCTTGTTAGCAGTAGAGAAGCAAATGAGAGCTGTGCTTGATTGAGCTGTCTGTAAGTTATCAATAATTCACATTTTAGGTCCTCTTTCTCACCCAGGAAGGCAGCATGGATATGTCTCTATGAATGCTTTCCATACACTGAGCTTTGTCCTTCCTATAAACATCTACATCAGTAGTTCATACAGACATATAAATGGAATTAATCATTGCACTTCATTAGAGACTCTTTGTTACTGACACATCTAAACTCAACTACACTTTAAAATGGCGGGCCTTCTACCCCAGCTTTGAGACCTATCAACAGACACCTAAGAGAAACCACGGATTTTCCCAACACAAGAGTGATATTCCCTTGTAAGCATTTCCTGACATCTAGTACCTTGCTCTCTTTCAGCACAAATCTAGGTAAAGGCTGAAGAAATTAAAGTTATTTCTTGGGTCATGGACTCCGGCCTTTGTAACAAGTGCTTCAGTTACCCTATCCCATTCCTACAAATGTTATATCCAATTGTCTCTTAATTAAAGCAGTGAAGCTTCAATAGCTTCTAAGGGCACTACTCCTTCCTTCAGCTAGCCTTACCTGTACGTTTTTCTAATTCAGAAAACTTCAGTTGAATTTTGCTTTTTCTGCTAGTATGGTCTCATCCCTTATGATCTTGCAATGACCTCAGACCATCTTCTATTTTGTACTATCAGATGATTTTTACATTGGCGTCACCTTTTACTGAGTGTTTCAGGCCCTGAACAATTTATTGATAGAGACACAGCTTCTGTCCCAAACAACTTGCGTGAGCAAATCATTAATTCTTGCTTTTTTTCTCTATACCTTCTAATATTCATCCCACTTTGAGAAGACCTTTTATCCTTTGTACTGATTTTCATTATGGTCTTGCTGAAAAGAGGGTATTACAAGCATCTTCAAATGCATAATTCTGTTCTGTCTTAGGTTTCCTACTTATTTACTGTTCTCTCCTTTCCATCTTTCATTATCATTGATTTTATGAGCAGGTAAGAAGCAGTAGTTCAGAGTTCTGTACAACAATTCTTTTTCCATCATATGCATTTATGCAGTTGCATTAATTGCTGTATCTTGGGTAGTACATAGCTAAGTTCAATTAGTTTTAGTTAACCTTGCAAAAAGTAATCATCAATTAAATATTTCAGTGGCTAGTATTCAAACTGGCAACTCTGTCTCCACTAGCAGTCAGCAGTTGGTTGGTCCTGCATTAAGGAAAAGCGATTTCAGACTGAAGCCTTCTAGAGTTCTTAAGAAAATATTCAGAGAATGCCTTAAAATCCTTAATGCATTAAAATATTTAAGCCACGTATGCAGCCTAGAAAAAGAAAGGTCTCTCTGCGTGCTCAACAGTCAAATAGTTTTCAGATTTTGATTTCACTCTCCACTTTTAGAGACCGATAGGAATGCTCTCACACACATGGGTTACATGAGCAGCTCTTAGCAAAGTAATGCACTGCACATTCTATCAGTAAGTGCCAAGAGCTGCTTATTGCTGCTGTACGTGAACCACAGCTTTCACACATGAATTCAGGAAAGTCATCTAATGGTGTCTTATCTTCACATCTCAAAGTAATGCTTTCATTCTCAGTTAATGTCGTGGTTTAACCCCAGCCAGCAACTAAGCACCACACAGCCGCTCACTCACTCCCCCCCACCACCCAGTGAGATGGGGGAGAAAATCGGGAAAAGAAGTAAAACTCCTGGGTTGAGATAAGAACGGTTTAAAACAGAAAAGAAGAAACTAATAATGATAATGATAACACTAATAAAATGACAACAGTAGTAATAAAAGGATTGAAATGTACAAATGATGCGCAGGGCAATTGCTCACCACCCACTGACCAACACCCAGCCAGTCCCCGAGCGGTGATTCCCCGCCCCCACTTCCCAGTTCCTAAACTAGATGGGACATCCCATGGTATGGAATACACTGTTGGCCAGTTTGGGTCAGGTGCCCTGGCTGTGTCCTGTGCCAACTTCTTGTGCCCCTCCAGCTTTCTCACTGGCTGGGCATGAGAAGCTGAAAAATCCTTGACTTTAGAATAAACACTACTGAGCAACAACTGAAAACATCAGTGTTATCAACATTCTTCACATACTGAACTCAAAACATAGCACTGTACCAGCTACTAGGAAGACAGTTAACTCTATCCCAGCTGAAACCAGGACAGTTAATGCTTGGAAAATCCCCCAGAAAAAGACACTAGTGAGTATCTTCATGACCTTGCAGAAGGTAGCAGGACTACTCATGAGACAGAATCCCTTCTGATGAAATGATAAAAAACTGCAGAGAACTGATTTTTTTTTTTTTTTAACTACGTCTTCCTAATTGTCTTTGGAATATATCATTTATGCCACAAATACTACACTGATCAGATAGGAAGCACAAAACTCAAGGCTAAGAGGTACCTAGTAGGTACAGCTGTCTTCTCTTATTGATTTCATTATTCACTGCAAACAGAGCTCAAAATAACAAAGATAATGACATGTTCCAGGAGGGGCTTTCTGCACATACTGCCCACCAGTTCTCAGAGCCAGGATTCCCTGAGTTTCCACTTTTAGTTAAAAAAACTTTTCATTAAAAAAACAAGTAAATTGCAGTGTACATATGGCAAGCAGGTAATGTTTAGGAAAAATGCCAAGATAAAAAAATACTACTTTTCATGTTTTTAAACAATGTTTTGAACTTGTGGTTCCATGACAATTTCCTCATTTAATTTTGCTATCTTGGGACTTCCCACAGAACAGCAGTTCTAATTTTTGGACAGTTTTAGCCAACATACTTCTTTCTGAGCATCTTAAAGTTGAGAACAATGGCCAGTCATAGTACCATTCCACTCCTTTTCCATTAAACAAATAGGGTTGTATTCTCTTCTCTTGACAGTGCAGGTTTTGGCATTGATGTCATCTGTGAGGAATAAAAAAAACCCTGTGCCTTTCACTACCATGGTGGAAAGGTGAAAAGGGTGTAAGTTCTGGAGGAAGTGAACTCCACAGCTGTACAATTTCTGCCTTTCCAGTATCGGTAGGTTCAGCTCACAATAAATCTGGCTGTTTTAGAGGGCAAAGATGAGGGCACCCACCCACCTGCCATATTCTTGTGCAAGAGAAGAAAAATGTACTGGAATCTAGTATTGGAGAAAGAAACCCATACTGGAAATGTAACAAGCAATTGTTTCAATGGGCTTTTAATATTTACTAAAATTAAATACTACAGTATTTACACTTCCTGGTCACAAAACTATTTACATTTCATACTGGAGTATACCCAACAAGGTGTATAACTATAGCTAGTGCCAGGCATCAGAATTTTATTTTTTTATTCAACAAACAATGTAATATAAAACTTCCCATAATCTGTAGACAATACAGTTTCCAGTCTCCTCACTGGAGGTGACTTTGATATGTCAGAGCTCATTTATAAGTCCTTTTATATGCATTTTGTGAAGGAGCTTGAGCAACCTAATCTAACTTTAAAACTAGATCTTCTAGAACAGGTTGGACTGGACAACCTCTTACAGTCCTTTCTAGCCTAAACTATTCTGTGATTCAATAACATCATCCTGGCCACTACAGAGGGCCTTTTGATAGCAATTAACATGTCTGCTACATAAACTGGATGAAATGGAAGATTATAAACATTGTTATTTTCTTACACAGGTAAGCATTATTAATTTTCTTGCATGCACATCTGCTCTTTATCATTTCTCTGTGCTTTCTTAAAATAGGCTATCTACTTAATGGACTGAAAACAACATTAAAAGCACCTTGAAATAGAATATTGCATTCTAGTAATCGAGAAAAACAATCTTTCCATGTCACAATCCGCAGTTGTTACCCCTCAAAATTCAGACACACATTCAATGATAAACTTTACTCTCTTAACAAAGCTGTAATACATACAATGCTTAAACAGGGTATCACATATGGCCCTCAAATTTCATTAGTTTTAGGAAATACAATTTTTACATATTTGTATGAAGAAGTGCTAGACACTAAATAAGGGACGTACAGTATCTCCTTACAGAACCACTGGAGCACTTCCAAAAAGCCTCCAAAAAAGAAATGTCCTGCAATGAAGCTACACACAGTGCAAAGTATACGTCTTGCTTTCTTACCGATGTTACCTACACTTCAACAAACACAGAGCTTAGACTCATTGCTCCCTATCCACTTTTTCAGAGACCAGGATCTAACAGTCATACGCAGACTCCTCACACTTGCAGGAACCAGTTTCTTAAAGGATAACGTGAATAGCCAGTACAGGAACATAAAAGACAGCTCTTGCACCCACTATAATTAAGTACTGCTGTATTAGTGAGACCACCATGTGTCTGTAAGTGAAACAAGGATGATAACACATGTACCACTTCTGTTTCTTACTGTGTTCATCTCCTTACCAGTCTGCCCAAAATTCAGTCATTCAAATTTACTGGGTTTTTCCCACTCAGATGTGAATCAGTGAGGCTCTCGTACACATATTGCTCAGTCATGTAACTTATATTACTAATACTCCTTGCATAATAAAATTACTTTTAATAATAACCTTTGTGATGAGCGATTCTGTATGCTTAACTGTTCAAATGGAATACAGGAGAAAATAGAAAGCATTACCACAATGTCATCTTTTCGCACTTCTGAATTTTATTATATAAAGTCTTCATGAATGTTGGATGAGGACAGCACATCTCTGCAAAAATAACATTAAAAGCTTTCAAAGTGTCCAAATAGCACAGTTAATAAATGTTAGCATAGGTCTACATTTTGATAGGTTACATTCAATTTCCTGTTAAACAAGCATTATATTACTATGAGGAAGCAATCCTTTTGATAATAAGTAGTGGAAGACACATAAATGGTCTATTAAAGGATAAAAAGAGGAAATGAAATAACTGAAGGTCTTTTAAATCACTTGTGTGCCATTTTGATGCATTCAATGTGGTACTTATTTTAAACTCTTTATTTCATAAAGTACACGAAGTTCATGATTTAAAACAAATTTCCTAAGAGACTGATTTGCTCCTTTTCTTCTGACCCATTTATTGATTAAAAGCAGCAAAGCTCTGGGATCATACAAGGACATGTTATTTGAAACTTGCTACCTTTGCATATCCTTTACATTAAATGACTTCATTAGTGAAATTTCTATTCACAATCACAAATATACTTTGCTTAACAGTTTTAATGACTGCAGGACTGAATGAATGGATTTTAAAAGTTAATAAAACTTAATAAAAATACTGAGTGATCCCTAAGGTCTATAACATGACTCAACACAGATTTACTAAAAAAGTACTCATTAAGAAATATAATATAGGTGATTTGCTAATCTGCTTACAGTTGCATACATATGTAGGTATAAGTTTGCCAAAAATCAGTCTTTTAATCTTGCTTTGTGGAGTTTCACTTCCTGAAAAGACAGCAATAAGTGTATCTTTCCTGCCAATACGGGACTTCAGCTGATGATTAGCGGAAATCAAACTTATGCAAGAATACTTAAAAAACTAATTTATTGAGTTGTAAAAGAATGTTTTACTTAGCTTGGACAGTAATTTCATTATTTCAGATTTAATGAAATTATAATCAGAACACCACCCCTTTCAAAAGTGGCCAGAGTACTCTCTAACAATAAAACTTCTGCAATTAAACCTCCATAAAACCTTAAAATATACTTTTAAAGAAAATACAGATACTTTATTTCATCCAGTTACTAAAGCAGTTACTTGAGAGACTCTAAAAAGGTGCTGAGATGCGTAAGAGTGCATTCAGATGCGATTCTAAGGGGAACCTAGAGAAGTTGCCTTTAAGCTCACTTCTGATGTTTTAGTAAAGCTCACTTCTGATGTTTTAGTCACATATCTTGAAATGTGTTGGCATTTAGAGTATAACATAGCTCCACACTAGTATCACATCATTTAACTTTTATATTCCATTCATGAGAAAACCCCCACAAAAATAACAAACAGAATATCCATAAATATCTATTGGGAGAAACAGATGCAAAAACAGCTCCAGGAAGTACAGGAGGGACAAACTGCAGCCTTTGACGCAGCAAAGAATTAGGTTTATTCAATTCCTCAATAGTGTTTTCTGGGGATTTTATTACTCTCAAACTTGTATAAGCAGTATGAGTTATTATTGCCAGTATGTCACTCTAACTTTCCTCTATTTCCATTAGGTTTTCCTTAATTGCTTTTTGGAGCACAAAATAATCACTTGTAAAAAGAACAACTTTATTTTACAATGTATACTTTTATGCTCTCAGAATTTTCTGTACATCTTAGATTAATTCATCTTACTTTCTATAGATAAATCTGGGTTTTTTTAAGAAATCTTGAAGTTAGAGGTTACAAAACAGGAGAAAATACTGAATCCTGAAGTGTAAATTAAATTGATTCTCAGACTAACAGATGAAAGACTAATGGCAAATCAGCACTAATGATGAAAACAGAATTCTGACTCCAATTTGCACTTGCTCTCTTAAGGCTAAACATTATGCATGCGTGTTTTGCTGCCCTTTTTATTGTCTACCCTTCACTACTATATCATAATATGATGCTTACAAAATAGCCAATGCTGACTTGTTGCTAATAACTATAGGTTACTAATAGCTACACATTAGTTACATAAAGGTAAATGTATCTCATTTTCATGATTTTTTTAAAATTTGAAACTCTGAAGGTGTTCCTTTAACTGAAATAAAATATCTTCTGCCACAGTAGAAAGACTTATAATAGGTGTGACTAATACAAGCCAAATGCACAACCCTAGCATTCATTTTAATGTTAAAATTATTTCAAGAGTGTGTAATTGTTTATATCTTTTTATATATATAGATATATATAAAAAATCTTGAGCCTCTGCATACATCAAGATCTTACTATTTAGCTGAAAATGACAGACATGGATTTAAAGAAAATTTAAGCAAAAAAAATACACATCCATGCAAAGACTGATTATCTTCTCAGTATTGACAGAAGTGACATTTTTCAGCTCATTAATGCATAGTCTGCCAAATTAAACATGTAAATCATGGTCAATATAAACACCTGCTATTCAACTACAGCATTTCTCAGCCTTTATAGCACATTTTATTCTCAACTCAGACGCTTGTGCAAGGGCTAATAGTAAATAATTTCATTTTACCATTTAAAAGGAAGTAAAAAGAGCAAATATTTTAAGTTACTTAGCTCTAATGATACCAAACAGTACATGCACTGAAAACTACCTAAACTGAAAGATTTGATACTGACAACTGGGTAACAGTAACAGCATGATAAAAATGCTTGATTCTGGACAAGACAGCAAATTCAAAGTTCCCCTAAAATATGGCAAAAAATGCATCTTGTATGAACCAAATTATTTCTGCCCTGCCTTGCCTCCCCCTCCCCAGCATTACATCCCCTGCTACCCTTAGACTTGGACTCCAGATTTTGAAGGTGAAAAAATAAAGTCTTGAAATCTGGGTCATAAACAAGAAAATTTTTCCAGCAATAATGAAAATTTTTTAAAAAGGGGGAGGCAGCAGGGAGATGCTGCTATAAGTGAAACCATAGGATCAGTATATAAGCCATTTTCTTAGCACAAAAGTATTATAAATTCACCTGCTACCCAACAGGATTTAGAGCTGATCAATAAACAATTCAGATTTTGCAAGCCAACCTGTGAGCAGGCACTGCATCTCCTGTACTTCTACAGGTGCAGACTTTGCTGTGCCATGTACGTTGGTTATAGCACTGTACTTTGAAATGAATGACCTCACCTGCTACAATTTGCTTATCAGATGGAATAGCAATGAAAAGAAAAAGGGAATTTGCCTGATTGAATAAAACACAAGAAGAAAATTGAAAATGCGATAATACCATTTCAGAATTCAAGAGAATTCAATTCATAAGTGGTCTTTCCATCCAGGAAAGATGAGCTACAGGAGAGAGGATATAGTAGATATAGATGGCATTTAAAGCAGGACAAAGATACAATTTTTAAACTGTAAGTGTTTGTAGGGTAGTCTATCACCAACAACAGCAAAAAGTAACATACCTAGATTTGAAATGAGCTTTGCTGTATTGGAAACTTAGGTCCCTGGCCCCATTTTTAAGGTCAGAAAAACACCGGTGATGGAGAAACAGGAAAAGAAGGTGCAGCTATACTACTGTAAAGAAAGAAACAAAAAAAATCTTTGAGCTTAGTTTCTAAGGAGAAACTCTCCTCTATATGCCCATTTTTCTTCTGTGAGAAAGCAACGACATCCCCGTGGAGAATAATAACTGATGAAAATGATTTTTAACAGTAAAGTTTTATGACACAATTTACATAAACCAGCTGTTAAAACTGCAGGAGTAAATTTGTGCAATGATAACAGAGTTACAAGCATTGCTATTGTTACAGCAATTGTTACTCTAACAAAAGAAAAAAAACATCTCAGCCCAGACAAGCTATATTTTTACTATTCAAGGCAGAAAGAGCAAGAGCAGTTATAGATACCTACTGCTGTTCATGTCTACACACGCACCCTTACTGCTCCCCACAGCCGGTCAGCGCCAGAAGCATCCTTGGCCAGAGGCAGCGCCCCAGGGGCTGCACTGCTGCCCAGGCATTGCTTGGGGCTGTCTCACCCTTGCCTCCATTTGGGTTTTGCAGCAGACAGGAGATGAAGACGCCACTTTAAACCATTGTCTACTACCCCAGAAATCCTCACCTTTCTGGATTTTGGCTACAATTGCCATTCACACATCAAACTCTTCCAAGATAGACACATGAGTTTGTCTAATGATAACATTTACTGTGGCTACAAAGGCATCATTGTACTACACAATCCACTACACTACCTAGTTTTGTTGCACACATCATCATTCAGAAACTGCACAAAAATAATTAAAGATTCTAATTGATTTTCTGTCAATAGAGAACAGCCTAAATGTTCTGTACTGAGTTAAGGTCATTATCCTTTTGTCAAAAATTACTCTGAAGAATGGTAATTTGCTCATAATTATCACATGCACAGAGTTAGGAAATTCAATTTAGTGTACTAGCATGCTCGACACAGGGTTGAACACTCATTGTACAATTCTTTTTTCCTTTAAACAAGTGTTCTCTAATCAAACAAGGTTTTACTCAAAATTAGTTGTATCAGGTTGTACTATCAACTTCTCTACAGTAGAAATAGCCAATGCATTTCACACGATTTCCAGCAGGCCTATTTCAGGGAACTGACCAACAATGCAGGCTGAAATACTGCCAGGTATTGAAAACACCAATTGTATCAACTTACCTTTCTTCCTACAAGAAGTCAATGCTGACCTCAACCACACTGCTGAAAATCTCAGTTCACACATTTAAATAAGAGACTTGACTTATAGCATTTACATAAACTAATAATTCTGTTGTGATTTCCACAGGCTAAATTTGTTATTCATATAGCACTGTACTCTGCAAAAAAACAGACCCTGTATACCCTACAGAGATACTACAGAAGATGACTTCCAACTACAAAATAATCAGTTTTAATTCAGCATGAAGCGGATCATAGCCAGTCTTCACTCAGCACTGGATAATACCTTTATCACGGCCAGAACTTGGTGTCCAGAGACAGCAGGGGCTTTTCTGGACAGAAGTGCATACACACGTGCGCACTCGTGCGCACTCGTGTTTGCACTTCATGCAAGAGACTGCACATCTATGCTGTCACAAGAAGTAATAGAGGAGGTACTGGGGGTGGAGATGCAGGCATTTGGCTAGCTGAGAAGTGCCATACGTAAAGCTCATTGCAATAGACAGGATGGCCCATTTTTCCATTTAACACTCTATTCTTCTCCTGTGCAGACTGTCAATTTGAAAACACTGACAAGACAAAGACAATGTCATTTCATTTATTCAGCAATAAAATACATACCTGTCCCCTACAGCCATTAACAGCAGCACCATTACGAGCAAACTAACAGGCTTCGATAGACTAGTCCCAGGGCTTTGTAGCAACAAAAATGAAAGGAAGGAGGGCAGTTGGTTGTTATGCAGAATTTGTCACTGGCAATCTGTGCTGGATTTTTACCAGGAGGAAGCTTCCACGAACTGCTCCAGTGTTGCTGGAGCAACACTACTAGACTGTAGTTCACATACTCCCTAAATGCAGCAAAGAGCAACATTTAGTCGATCTAGAAGATCTAGTATTTTAGAGCTGATTTCCACCTAAGCACACCCCTAATTTTCTCATGACCATGCTGAAGTGATACAAAAATGTTAAGAAACTGTTACCTATAGTATCTCTTAAAAATAAACATTCACTTCAGTAAAACTGAAGAACAGACAAGATCTATCACTGCCTGATTCATGCAATATGACAAATCTCCAACGACACAATGGCTCAAGGCTTCTGCAAAACCAGGTCTCATACTGAAATACCGATAGCCCAAAGACAAAATATCAAATTGCACCTTTTACTTAAAATTAGTTGTATCAAGTCATACTGTCAACCTCGCCACAGTAGGTGTTGCACCTAATTCTTGCAATATTTGAACCATCTTCCCAACAACAACAAAAAGACTACTATAACAAAAGCGTACTTAAAGAAAACTACACAACGCTACTTTAGGACTCCAGGAGTGACTCTACGAGTCTACGCAAAAAAACTTCTGGAGAATGTTTTAACTTATACACATAAGTGTGAAAGAAACAAAATACTAAGACTTAAAACTAAACATTTCAGCAAGACAGTTTACAGTGACTATTGAATTGAAACTCAATAGAAAAAAAAATTGTCTTGACAGAAAGCTTCTACTACCTTTGGCTTTCACTCTGGGCCCGAAAGCTACATTCCTCAAGCTATGTTCCTTATGTTCACTAAAGAAAGCCACTGTTTCGAGATAACACTCCACTCCTTAGAGTAATTTTGCAGGTATCCAGGCTTTTTAACTATAAAGTTAGACAAGTGTAACATCAGCTCAGCAAAAACACCATTCACATTCACTACAAAAATAAATTCCCTACTTGGTGTTCAAAACTCGGGCTCATCATCACCAGTGGCTCCCAAGTTATCTCAGTTAGGCTACGTTGGAGGTGCGTACACACCTTGCCTCACTGGTTCTCATCTCTAAAGGAGCAACAGGAAAAAAAAGGTTCAGTTTGAAATAAAATTGTTGAAATGTTGTGCATGAGGATGTCCATTGGTTTGCTTAATCCTGATGAGTGGAAGAATTTCTGAAGTGATATTTGAAAAACTACTTTAAGTCAACCATCTAAGTAACAATAAAGCACAAATACATGTTTTAACGTATCTAGTAAGGATCACTTTTTCAAAAGTTGGCCTTTAGTCTTGAAGGAGTATTTGTATACAGTGCCAGATTCACAAGTGCCTTTGTGTCTGTAAATTTTATCACCTGATCTATACAGTTGCAACAGCAGCCTAACATTTAGATCTAATTCATCTGAATCTTACTGATACCAAAATAGTGACACTGAAAATTTCAATTTCTGATAGATTAGATAGTCTGAACAGACGTATTATTATAAACAAAAAAGAAAGGCTGCCTTAAAAATCCATAGAAATCAACCATAAATGTAGATACATAAAAAAAACCAAAACAAAGCCCCACCCAAAAAACTTTACAGCCTTCTGAACATCAGCAGTCATACAAAAAGTGAATGGTACGAGGAAAGAGGAAAGCTTATTCCCCCACCTCCTTGGAAACCCAAGTTTCAATCTGAGAACAAAATCAGTTTAAAGATGTTTTGTTAACCAGTCATTTCCCAGCTTCTTATTATCCTACAGCATAGACCTGATTTTGCCACCTTTATCTCCCAGAGATCTTGAAATGCTTCAGATACAGAACTGGGTCTGGAGTAAGAGCATTGACTTTTGTAGAGCTATTACCAATTAATATGCCTATTTCCAAGGAATGTTCATGTTCTCTACCTTCCTTTATTGGTGTCTGTTCAGTCAGAACATTTAATCTCTGGCACTTCAGAATCATCGTACTTGGCTTTATCATCCACTGGTAAGCAACTACATTCCATGCACTTTCCACAGTGTGGATTGTTCAAAACGAGAAATTTCATATTTTAGGTGACCTTAGCAGATGTGGTTTGGTCATTATTCCCTTAAGCCTTTTAATGTAAAGCACACTTAGACTCATTTTCATCATTCATCTTTGCAGCTGCTGAAGTCACAGTCCACTCTTTTAATCCCACAAAAGGCCTTTTTAATGGCTTTTATGTATGAAGTCCATGTCACCAAACATATAACACAGGATTCATGGAAGAAACAGGGCTATGGTACCCACCATATACTTACTCTTCCTTTCACACGTAAGGTTGTTAGCCTGCTGCTCTGGTTGTCAGTGTCTGTGACGGGGAAGCCCTGCAGAGGTGACAGGTCTAGAAGATGTTTGATGCCACGTGTCTCTTACTGTACCCTCAAGTTTTAGTGTACAAGTTTTTCTTCCGTGGCTTATTGCTACCAGAAGACTGTTAAATGGCTAAAAGCTTGAACAGTAAGCTAGCTTTGGCTTATTTTTCTTTCTTTCTTTTTGTTCAAAACAAAAATCAGGTAGTTCAAATTCCCTAAAGGCAGCTGAAAGAAACCACCAAGATAATTGAATTCAATTTTATTAAACAAAATATTAGTGCCATAGATACTACATTTATTTGTTACAGCACAACAACATGTACAAAAACTATCAAATATGTCTTTAAAAGTTTCAGCATATATTGTTCCTGCAGTTTTTACTTATTGCATAAAATTTAAAAGATGTTACGTAACATGCAGGTATGGAAAGGAAGCCACAGCACTTTCATAGGTGAATGCACATAAAACCAAAACATATCCATTCCAACAGTTACAAGTTAAAAAATGCAAGCTTCAGAAAATTCTAGTTACAGTCCCTGAAGTAACTGGAAATTAGATTAGTTGAACATGCAAGAAATAGCATGGTACTGAAACATGCAGAGTTCCTCATTCCTTGTTTGCACATTTATAGTTGCAATCATGTAAGGTTGGGAGAAGGCATCCAAGATACAATCACACACACTATAGTTTTTTAGTCTGCAACTTTGAATAATTCTTGATCCTAGACATGAGACACTAAAGGGAACCATACAGAAATTATTTTCAAAGTCTGAAAATTAAAATTCCATGAGGTATTATTGGACTTGACTAGTATAGCAACACAATTTTTATGTAGCACAGGAAGCAGAAATACCTGATTTTTTAAAAAAATAAACCTGAGTGGGTCAACCTGGCACATTCTGCCAAAAATCTAAAAAGCTAACATGACATGCTTTTCATCAAAATACATCAATAGAAGCACACACAGGTATAGGCCAGAAAATGTTAAACTTCTTCAAGGTAGGTCACCTCTACTTGCTGAATTTTAGTAAATAGTTTCCTTTCTTTTACTTTAAAGATCTACACCAAAAAGAAAGCTTCTAAAAATTCCAGTACTTGAAAAATCAAGATACAATTATTGAAATACTTGAATAAGAATACAGTACATATGAAAACAAAAGCATTCTCAGGAGCAAAGTAATTTACACAGCCCCATTCCCTACAAATATCCATTTCACCACTGACTGAAAACTGACTTTAATTCCTTCCAACTTTTCTGACATTAATAAAAAAATCTCTTAATCACACAGGTTCTCTAGCATCAATAAATGTGGGATCACAGAGCAATCTCTCCCTATTTGGGTACTTTACATGATCACTCTTTTCTCTCTGATCTCATTTTTATGTGGCCAATGATTTCTAAAGTGAGTGCAGTAACAAACACACATACATACTCTCACACACATCAAATTATTTCATAGATCTCCTTTTCTTCAGGAAATAAACGTAGTATGAATACTGACAACAGAATCATATTACTCATCATACACAAGTTTATTCCACCCTCCCTCCCAATTTCTTTCCTCCTCTGCTTGCTTACTCTTACAAACTCTTGCTAAGAAATGAAGCCCTAATTCAATTGTAAAATAATCATCTAATGACAGCTCATGAATCCCAGAAATTTAACACCTAACCAAATAAATTTTGTTATGTGGGTACGCTGCTGTATTAGTAGAAAAGATGCAGGACACTCGCCCCTATTGAACAGTGGTGTTAAACCAGATGAGAGAGATGATCCATCCAACAGTCTGTCCATAGTGCCAATGTTGGTGCAGCAGAAGACACCAGCAGAGACTCATTATGTTTGCTTTTGAGCAGCTGTAGACTGCATTGCTTCTGCCCTTTTTCTGCCTCTGAGCTACTTGACTGTGCAGAGAACTACAGCTCAGAGATGCATGGTAGAGCACTCACCACATCTCATTTCAAAGCCACAAATGTCTTCCGAGACTACCTCATCCTGTCCTGTGCTGGCCTAGAAAGCTGGCTTGGACCTGTCACCTCACTGAAGTTAGGAAAGATAATCCCAGTTACCAGGTATCCAATATTGAAAGATTCTTGTCCAAAGTAAGATTTTGCCCTAGGTACAGTTTTGGCATTAGGGTATTACTTTGCTGTCAGTGTTACAATTACAGATTGTAACTAACTGAAAGTAAGGTCACGCTGTGGAGTAGTGGAAGATCTTCTAATCAAGCTCCATTCCCCAAGAACAGGAGAAACACAGGAGCTCACACTTCAGCAATAATAAAAGTATTGTGAATTAAGTCAGGACTGAGACTTCATTTTAATGCAATTACTTGTTAATTTAATATCTCCGAATCATTATTGCTCCAGGGCTTTTGCCTATAACTTCATTAATTCTTCTCATCTTATTCAGCTTGTAGCGTACTGAACTATACTATGCTAATGGATAAGTTGCAATTATTTATTTTGTGCATTTCCTGCTGACTGAGGTTATTGCACCATGCAAGAAATATCAGTGTGTTAGAATAAAATACTGATAATGGCAAAAATACTGATACGACGAAGTAAGAAGAGACTGCAGTTCCATCATTTGTCACTGAGTTTTTGCCTTTTGGGTAAGCAGAAAGGCATTAAGTTGTTAAGTGAAAGGATGGCATTACTGAAAGCCTATCTTCAATTTTCAACAAGAATTAGATGATTTTTCCATTAATGAAATATTCCAAATTCCATTTAATTTACTTAACTATGAAATGCATACAGTCGAGTTCATACTGTTTAATCCAGCAACAGCTGCTTAAAACACCTATTATAAACATGTTCAAAAACTTGAATGCATGGAGGTTTATAAAAGAAATGAAAAATTAAGTGACTTTTCTGTAAAAACCTAAATTACATTGTATTATTTTGTACCACTAGGTTACTTAAACATCAGTAATATAAAGAATAATTAATGAAGGAAAAGGTCACACTGCCAAGTTCTATAGGACCTTTATTCAGGTTCTATAAAGGCAGGACATTTCAATGTAAACAGATAAAAAAATAGTAATTAGAGTGAAAAGTGAAATAAGTTTTCACATATCCACTTACTAGCATATGACAATTCATCACACTATATGACATTTTATTCAAGCCAAATGAAGCCTAAGGTAACACTGCTACAATACAGTCATGGAACTGTATTGCTTTCTGAGAAGTCACAGGGTTAACAATGTACCAATGTTCTAGCAATCTACTCCGAACTGTTATTAAACTGACTTCTGTAGTGCTAAGGAAGACTGCTGTGGTTTATATTCAGTAGCCTTTATGAAGCACATCAGTACACCAACATAACCTTACAAAACGCAAAAGCCACCAAATTATAAAAGGTAAAAAACCCCAACCAACAAACAAACAAAACTCACATAGATTAAAATATAACATGAGTTCATAAGAAAGTAAAAAACATTTACTCGGGGGGGGGGGGAGAAAAGAATACATAAAACTCTTAAAGGAATCAACAGAACAAAAAAAGCAAAAGCCAAAAGATATGTCATCAAAACATGGAAGACTTATAAACTGGAAAACAGGTTTGAATTTCAAACACAGTGAAGAGTCCTTAGCTAAAGTGAATTGCTGGCAGAAATGCTGTCTGGTTCTACAATCATCAAGTCAGAATTAAAAGAATAGATTTTAAAAGCAAACAGGAGAAAGAAAAAAAAAAACACAACATTCCCCTGATTTTGAATTGCTCTCCACAGCAGCTTTCTTTTATTGGTTGTGGGTTTTGTTGATTTTTTTTTTTTTACTAGAAGAAAGGATCCTCATGTATTCAGTCACATATTCAGTCACACAAAATAAGACTTAAACTAACAAAGTCAAAAACCAAGCCAATTCCATGAAACTTGTCATGTAAGAATCATCAACACTAGAACTGGCTTACTGCATATAACCTTAAGAGTTAAGGTTAAGAGAGTGTTTAAAGAGTTTATAGATTATAAGTAGGAGAACAATTGATTTAGGACAGCATATTCCCTACTCAAGCCACCGAATGACAGAACAAACTATTCTGCTTCTTAAAGCCACTGTCACCATTCAAGGCAACAGGCCTCTTTCATCTGCAAGAGCAAGTCTCCAGATACAAGATTTTGGAGGACTTTCATTTTAATGAAATTAAATTAAGCAGAACTTTCATACTAATAAGCATTATAGTGTCTATATAGCCTAAACTATCTTGTTAACAGATTTTTTATCACCTGAATTTTGTAAGCTTTTCCATTTTCTCAGGATAAGAAGCTAAGATTTCTCAACTTGAATACCTTTTGTGCCATTTAAGTCACAGAAGTTCCTAAATGCCTTGAACATCCAATTTTTATAATGAAAGAGCTTTCATTTATCATCCAATCACATTCCACCAACACTGTTCTATTACTTTCAAATGCAATAAAAAGTATAAAACACTCTGTGGGGCTTATAACAGCGTGGAATGAGAACTGTATTAAAGCTGATGCCTCTTGACCCAGAAAAAAGTACTCCCTGATTGTACCTTTCACTCGTGGTAAGAACCGTCAGTCAAGCTGCTCAGCAAAAGAGCAAATCACTCAGGAAGCAGCAGGTATTTAAGTCTTGCAAAAGGTTTGGTAACATGTGAATTTCATGGCAAATTAACATCTTAAATCAAGCTTAAAACTGGGTTTATTATTTTGAAACCCTTCACTCAGCTGAAAGGTTCTGCTGATGGTACAGGTGGGTCACAAAAATCAAAGTTAACACAAAAAATAAATTCTAAATTTGATGATAAAAGTTAAGCCATAGTTCTAAATTAAAAGAGTATGAAAGTTACAGACAGCACCTGAGAAAAGAGCCTCATATGACTTCATTTCAGCAAATGTAGCACAGCTCAGTAAAGGGCTATCTTTTATCTAGAAAAGATGGCTTTCAAACTGATAAGCATCCATCAGTGTGTGCTCCAAATTATACCAAAAAAAAAAAAAAAAAAGGAATTTCAAAGGCAGAAAGGACAGCAAAGACCAACTTCCAGTGCAAAATTAATTCTGAGGTGCTCAAAAAGCCCACAAATCTGACTCTGTTCTTAATAAGGTCCTTATACTTTTTACAGTCATATGTATCAGTGCTTCTTATTTTTCTCTGCAGACCAGCATCATACTGTCTCAGAACTGGCCTGACCTCAACAAGAGAGAAGAAAGCAAATAGTCATAAAGGAAGGACATGTAAATGAAACTATTCAAGTTTCTTTAGTTTATCTGTTTAACTGTAGCTTCCCCCAAACAAGGAAGAACCAACAAAAAAACACCTCAAAACAAACAAACAAAAAGGGGCCTTAGAAAGAGTCACAGAGGTTTTACACAACAGAAAAAATCGTCAGCAGGTATAAAGGCAAAAAGAAAAGGGATTAATGTCATCATCAAACTTCATTCTAAATTAGACTAGAATAAATAGTAGTGCTTGACATGTATTCCATAGGGAAACTTGAGTCATCGATAATGAAAAACAAACCACCTTTGCAGACTACCACACAGCAAGATTCAGCTAAAAACTTCAAAATGATACACTAAGTAGAAGACCAGAAGAATTGATATATAAGACTTTGACAATAAACAACAAAAGTGAAGAATATAAACTTTGAAAGACATTGTAAGACATGCCTCTAAGCCTTGTTCAGGTATTCTCTGTATGTCAAAAAATCTGACATTACACTGTATTATACAGTTTTCCAAAGACAACAGTGATGACTGATTTAAAGTGATGAGAGTACAGATCAAGGCATGATTACAGTAATGTGGATAAATATAAAGATCACATCAGTAGTAGTAGTAAAGTAAGTAGCAGTGAAGTAAGGATTGGAAGACTGCTTAGTTTATGCCTGGTAAAGAATGCTAATTCATGCTATGGTACAAAGTAGTAATCTTCCTGCAAAGATGCTGATTCGATGTGGAGGTCAAAGTCTAGACCACTACATTTCCCAAAAGTGAGGCATGCCCCCCCCCTCCCCCACACCACCCAGTTCTCCCAAGTTAGCATACACCCAGTTTCTTGCTCAAACTGCCACCAATATCACTTAGTCTTTCAGCCTGCTCAAAACTAGTGCAGATTCAGTTCTCATATGTAAGTTATGAAGAGTCCCAGATGTATAGATGGGGGGAGGATAACCATCCAAGTGATGTATAGAGTGCTCCTCTTCTTGGGCAAGTTGTTCCTCTTCGGCTTTATTTTGAAATGTTTACCTCCCACTTAGTTATTTCTAAATCTTAATGTTATCTAAAAATTCTTTAATTCATATATTTTGTGTAGATAGGGAAAATAAAATGAGTATAAATGGGTGATTTATCTTTATCATGCCTCTTGTGAATTCCTGTCCTTCCATGAACAGATAATGTTTAATCTAGTAAACTTTGGCATAATTTAAAATAGCACTAGTCTCAAAAGCCTTGCAGATTTCCAGCATTTGGAATGTTATTCTTCAGGGAACCCATTAATCTTCACAAAAAGGTCTCAAAGGGCTCTATTAATTAACAGATCCAAGTAATATACAAAAAGTGAAATACTGCCAAACCACTCTGCACGTACTCCCAGCTCATTAAAAATACCAAAATCCTCAGAACATTAAATACTTCCCAGAGGACTTTCAAAAAAGCTTACACAAGTACGATTTTTAAAAATTGTTTTAAATGCTAGGGAAATTTACTGTGATTTATTATCACAATTACACATAATAAGCCTTTCAGAGCTATGGTTCTAACATAAGTTATAACTGCTACTATGTGATAATACACTTCATTGTATTTCCTTTCCATATGGATTTTGTGCTCCCACTTGCCCCTGCTTTTTATAGAGCATTTTGTTCAATCTGTCCCAAAGAACTGGATTGGCAAAGAAATGGCATAAATGTAGAACAAAAGTTGTTTCTCCCAAACTTGAATTTCAGTAGCCACCAGAGCCATTCCTTGCACTCTAATGAAGCTTTCCTTTCAAGATTTGCGATACTAAGGAAGTCACAGCATATGAGTTATTAAACAGTTACAGTTACCTGGAAAATGACAATACAGAAAAACCTCAAAGTCCCTTTCTGTTGTTGATCCTTCTCTTAACACAGTCTTTACTAATTAATAGCACGGTTATTTGTTTAGCTATGCCAAATTTCACAAATATACTTGAAGAAGTCCCAGTTATCTTACTGGACATTATCATCTTCATCTGACTGTATTTTTATTGATCACCAAAAATAAAGGTATGGAGTAAGTAGTTATACTTTCCAGGGTAAAAAAAGACAAAAATTCAACATTCCCTCATCAACTCAATCTCAAAAGCATTCCTAAATTACTACAGAAACAGACTCAACTTTACACCACAATTATTATGAAGTCTAAAGAGGATGAAGAGCTTAAGAAGTGATACTAAAATGTGACAGGAACCAACCCTAAAGAGATGAGGAAGCAAACAAGGCCAAGTAGGGTATCATTTAAACATAAAAACAGATTGAGAAGGATGCCCATGGATTAGAAATTATTTTTAAATACTTAGCACCTACTATTTAATTCAGATGGCTCTTGAGAACTCTTACCAAAAGAATGCACTTGGAAAATTTCAAAGACTATCCAAGTTATGCCCATAGTTGCCCATAGTCCCAACTTTATTCTATTAAAACTGTACCAACTGTCATATTTTCTTTTTTCTTCTCCTTCCTCCTCCTTTCCCCCACACCATTGAGCATGACTGCGCACAACCCAATTTCACCTGTGTCCAGTTCCCAACTGCAAGGTCACACAACTCTAACGTCATTACAAAATTCAGGCATTAAACTAAGCAGTTTTTCTTTACAATCTGTCAAAGATAAACCATGTCTTCTTTTCAAGAAAAAAAAAACAAGATAAAAAAACAATAACAAAATAAACAAACAAACAAAAACCTAGAAGACTTAAAAACCTCATTTATCCCCATCATATCTGGCTTTCAAGTTTTCTACTTCTTGGACTCTGTCTTGACTATACTCTCTTAAAAGAACATGTTTACAGTACCTCTTTGTCCGCATTTGAATAAAAGGTCTTTGGGTTAGTCCTTTCCACAAATACACTCTTAAACTTGTATAATGGAATTATAAACAACTGCAACAGTGCAGACTTTGTCACAGATATTCATGTGAAAAGCACATTCAAGTACTCTACCACACAGTAAGGTTAAAGCGCACAGAATATCACGTATGTTGAAGCGCACCATTACGTCAGGATATGACATGCACTGCACTATAAGATAACAGAATACTTTAAATACCTGAAATATACACTGCAGTGTTTTGCTTTGTACAATAACAACATGCAACACAAAAGGGGGTTGAAGGACATTTCAGTATTGAAGGCACCAGTTATCATATAAGCAGTGTAACCCCATATATCATTATATAGCTAGGGAGTTAAAATCAGTCCCCCAAAACCATTAAATCAAGCATTACTGCTTCATTTTCTGAGGCACGCTGAGTTCCATGCATATTTAACTGCTTGCCAGTACATCAGGATACAGTGTTAAAACAATGTATTTTTTTTTTTCTACTTTTTCCCCTGACTATTCAGAAACCCAGGGAAGTTATTTTTAGACAGAAAACTCTCACTGATCTTAATGGCTATCAATCTTTCTTCATTTACTGTTGTCTTGTTTGTCCTTTCCCTGCCACCATCTATCTTCTGAGAGGTAACTGATCCATTTAAACACTGTTCGAAGCACAGAAGTTTCCTTGCCTCCCTAACTCCCCCTGAAGCCAGCCAGTAACACCGCAGTTAATTTCGTACTTTGGGAATAACTAAAGGATGCTACATAATATAGTTTGAAAAACTACATGGAGCTGCACCAAAAATATTTCTGATTGGGTGAAGCAAGTACTACTCATTTTCTGGCTGATGGTACCTCTGCTTTTGAAAGCAGCTATATAAATATGTACATACAGATGACATTTTTATAAGGAGGGGTACATTAAAATAACAGTGCTTGGGAAAAAGCACTATAGTATTTGGCAGCCATTGATTCCTGTAAAATTTTACCAACCACCTTAAAGATGTCTTAAAAGTTGATTTACCGTCATTTAGACAGCAGAATTATGGGGTTTAGTTTCCCAGTACTTTCAATCCATAACTCTGAAACACATGGAAAAACCAAACAAATACCAAACAGAAGCATAGGGACTTTATTGATTTTAAGTTTAAAAAAACAAACATACTTTAATTCAAAGAAACTAAAAAAGAAACTAACTACTCTACAAACTTGACGAATAAATTAACCTGAATGAGTTGACTTGATGTGCCTACACCAGGGATACCACACAGCTACATCAGAGAAGCAGCAGCCACTCACTTCAGACCTGTACAGTCTTCAGAAGGCACAGAAACTACTCCTATTACCTCACATGATCTTGAGGTTTGGTTTGCTTACCAAGCATTTGGTGTCAAGAGTACTTCTCTAAAATATCAGGTAAAAGAATATTCTTTTGAGGTAAGTAACTAATACAGCAAACCACAAAGCGTAAAACAGCATATCAACAATAACACACAGCTTAATAGCACTTTAATGATACAAAGATCTAGCAATGACACAGTGAACATGAAAACAACAAAAGCAACATGCAGATCCTAACCTGCATTACCCAAATGCCAAGAACAAAGGAGAAAAGCTCAATTGGTAGCAAAAGATCAGTTACTAACCAGAAGTTGGTGTTAGAAAAAAATCAGCATTCACCTGCTGAAGAAAACAATTTACCAAGTAAAAACTAAAAGATTCTTACCCAGTTATCCATGCCTAAATTTAATGAAGCAGTATTTGGGGTTGTGGAGAGTTTTGCTTTGTTTTTTTCCAGGTCAGCCTTAAGACACTTTCCATGGCTACCTCTGCACTGGAGTGTTACAGCCACCAACACCTGCCTCCCACTGCTCTGCCAGCTCCCTCCCACACCAGGCCTGCCCCCAGCTGCTGCCACCACGCTGGCCGGGCAAAGCCATCAAAGGGAAGCCCTCAGATAATTAGTTAATTAGTCTTGCATGAAAAAGGGTGGGAAAGCTTGAGAAAAGCCAAAGTAGTAAACAAATACCGCCTCCTTTGCAAGTCCATTCTGGAATAACTGGGGCAGTTTTGGCAGGATTCTTGGCCAGCAGGGTAAAGCCAGCCAACACAAACCCACCATATTAAGGCTTTTATGTCTCTGCTTCAGAAAATCATTTTAGGTGCATGGGTGTGTAACTTTCCAACTGATATTAATGTTTAGTGAAAAATCTCTTTGAGCTGTGCACGGGAAAGAAACGAGCTTTTCAAAGCCACCCCTTTCCAGGGAAGGCAAGGCACCTTGGCTGCAGGCTCCATCCCCAGGCAGGTGAAGAGGTTTGCTGGCCACAATAACATTGAAAAGACTTTTGACCAGTGTTTGCATGGAGGGCTGCCTCTCTTCCTTGACTGCTGCTTCCAGGATGTAGAATAATTTGTCTTGCGGTTCTATTTTTTGGGGGGGTTATTTTCTATTTTGGGGGGAGTTATTTTTTCTTTATTTTCTTGTTCTCAAACCTCTGCCATTTTGAAGACTATTTTAAAAGGAAGATGTTTTTGAATATCCGCTAGAAACCCATCCAAGATATTTTCCTTCATAGCAAAGCACAAGCTTGCTCATTTCAATATAAGAAATTAATGGAAAAGATTTAAAATAACTTCTGTTTCTGCATTAATTTTTAAATCAAGATATAAAAATAAAGCAAGCTAAAAAAAACCTGTCTGCAGCTACATGGACAACTGTAAGCTATAAATTTTAAGAAAGCAAACTTGTTTTATTTTAGGCAGCCTCTGCCTAAAACATGCCATTTCACATAGAGATGGTTTTATTTTTAAGGGGGAAAAAACCCAACAAATAAATATCAACAGTACAGAAGCTCAGTCTGGAAATAGCCCTGATAAATGTAGAAACTTCAGTTTCCACTGTTGCAGTCCATTAACTTTCATGACTATGAACACTCACAAAGAAACAAGCATGATCACAGCCTTAGACACCACATTCACCTGGTTAACATTTTTATTTTCAAACGCAAATGTCTATGTCCCAGGGACTGGAAATTGAAAGCTCCATCAATTTTGTTTTGATTATAAGTTAGAGTTATAAGTCTAATTGTTTTGAAACAAGAAAAGAAAAAGATATAAGAAAATCTGGCAAGTACTATTCTAGCAGTAAGCGTAAAATGAAAATCAAGATGTTCTTTTGTCTGGTTTGACAGAAGAAGTTTGTTACTTGCTTACCTCAGTAGACACTCTGTCCTACATTGATGATTGAAAAATCTTAACATGAATTTAATGATGTAGTTTAAGACTGAACTAAAAACTCCATAGATTTTCAAATTTTAGCAACATGTACACTTGGGATGAGATTTTCAGAATATGCTGAGCATCCCCAAGGATATCTAGTCATTTTGTCCAAGTCTCTACATGGGAACTGGTCTCTTCTGAAATATGGATGTTTTTTTATACACCTGTGTAGTAGCTGCTGAAAGCTGGATCTGAACTAGAATTTGAGCACTGAAGTGATATAGGAAGTTTGTCCCTGAAGCTGAGAACAGCCCCTGAAAATTTCCGCATTAGTGAAAATATTCAAGTAAGATTATTACTGCCATATATTGGCTCCATTTCATAGTTGTCAAATCCCTAGTTACGGATCCCTTACTCCTTAACTGATCTGCACAGAACCTAGTGTAGGTAAGAAACACAAACCGATGTGATTTGATTATAACGCTCAAGAAATTTTCTAGATTTATGCCAGTCCTAATTAATTATAACAGCAGCAATTAAAGTCTATTCTGTAAATAAACCCATAACCATAACTCATCACTGTCACACATCTTTCACCTGCTCGTAAGTCCTGATTTCAATACAAGGACATACCATCATTCTTCCAGCTAG
Organism: Buteo buteo; assembly: GCF_964188355.1. Taxonomy (NCBI): domain Eukaryota; kingdom Metazoa; phylum Chordata; class Aves; order Accipitriformes; family Accipitridae; genus Buteo; species Buteo buteo. The sequence goes on from NC_134175.1 coordinate 14,403,255, forward strand.
GAGAAACAAAACAAAAGCACCCATTACAGACAGTGCACAACCTCTTATGTTTATGGCATCTCCTTCAAAATCAAGCTTTATAATCTATCACTGAATTCCTGGCAGTGGTATGTTATTCCAAGCTCCATTAACAATAGCAAGAAATATGCAAATTCTTGGTGTAAAAAATACTGCTATAAAAATTGGCATCAGGTACTGAAGCGAAACTACTGAAGAGGTTTTTTTTTTTAAAAAAAAAAGGCAAACTTTGGTAAAGCACTCCAAATACAAAGGATTCTCTATTGCTTGATTTTCTGACCAGTTGTATTTGGACATTTTATAATACAATGCTGGCAATTCTCCAGGGAGATAGTTGTGAAAAATTAAGAATGGAAATCAGAACTAGAGGTACATGGAAGGGATTGTGTTGAGAACAGGCCAACAGGTGAAACAAACCTTTAAAAGTCAATTTCAGCATTTCAAGTCATAAACCCAGGAGAATTTACTCTCCTCCCATGGGACTTGAACATGCTTTTCAACATTTTTAAAACTTCACCTTTCAAACTGAGTTCAGCTCTTACTTTTTCTGTTAATTTTATCAGTTGCATACTTCAAAGTGTGTCAATACTGATATTTTCAGAATTTACCATGAAGAAAACATTGAAATTGGAATAAAAAGAAAATCATCAGTAAGAATGACAAATAAATAAGAAAGACAAATAAGAAAGACAAAATAAAAGCAATATGTATATTTTATAAGCACATTCAATATGCATGCTTTTGTATATGAAAAAGATGAAATGTGAAAACACACAGGCACACCTGCAAATGGGACAGTAGCAGAAGCATGAAGTCATTCCTGTGATCTGATTTGTAAGGAAATCAAAAGGTCAGCATTTAGCAATCATACCAGATATTTCACAAATATGGCATCTTAAATTTCATTCAATTATAATTCTGTCTTGAAAGTACAGCTCTGTAATACTGTGTATTTTCAAGTGCAAGAGAACTGGCACTTGTTCAAGAATGCAGAGCCCAAGATACTGAAGTTGTAACCTTGGAGAGGCTTTTTCTGGGCAGTTCAGATCACCCTGTAGTGTGAAACCACAAGGAAGTGCTGTCTGACCTTACCTTTTAGGCAGGCATACCTAGTAAGTGTAAAAAAAAAAGGCAATCCTCAGTTATTTTGAGCACAGAACTTTGTCCTGTGTCCTATGTCATCTTCACATGGAGTATACAAAATTGGTTAAGACCATTTTTCACGTGTTTTCTGTTCCACTGTCCTGGGCAAAAATCTAGAATTATGTGTCTATGTGGAATAATCCCAAGCATTTGGTAATAGTTTAAAGGTTATTCCATGACATAAAAAAGATAGTATCTGAAAAAACTCTACAATGGATATGAAAAGTTAAGCTTCATCTTAACCATATTGAAGCACAAATGATGTGAATGTCCTGAGGAAATACTTCATTCATTTTTGTAGTGACTCCAGTTCAGTTTTCACAGATATTTCTCCTTATTGCTCTTTTGTTCTTACAAACTTCCATTGAACAATGCAGCAAGATTGTCCACAATCTAATAATTCTTTTTTTTTTTTTTTTTGTTGGCCTGCTGGATAGGTACTCACTCAAACACAAGAGTAAATACACCTATTTTCTTCTTTAAATTTCTTATATTTGTGTTGCTTTTCTTCAGACACACTGCAGCTACTACAGTTCAATTACTAGGTTCGTTTTAATAATTGAAAATCTTCTTTAAAAATATTTAGATAGTGAAAAAACAGCTGAAGATTTTTTTTTAAAATTCAGATATTAACATCCCACAAGATAAAACACCAATATGATATTTTCCAAGCCGAAGGGATTAGGAGATAGAGTTATGCAAATAGATACTGCCATCTTTATGTACCTCTATGTTACTGTTGTATCTCTAAATCATGGCAACCATAAATACTCAAAAACCTTTAGTGATTTTACATTCAGGTTATGAAACTAGCCTACAAATGAATGGTAGGCGATTTCAGTTTCTATTATCTCAGCCAATAAAAAAAGGAATTGTTAGTGCAGTAGGTTTCTAATACATGCACATCTTTTCATAGGTCAGACTAAGAATAAGGAAAGATCAGAAGCATTACCAGATCAATTTACAATTTCTACAAGATAGTATCAAAGAGAGTGAAAAGTGCTTTATGGTATTAATTGCAATGCGTTAAATGTTTTGGCAAATAGAATTCTGCATTAAAACACAGCATGTGCAACCTCACACACTATTTCAGAGTAGCAACTGATTTTTGTATATTATGCATTATTCCGGTATTGATGTAAGTCACTTCTATTTATTTAGAATATATAAATTTTAATTTAGCATTATCTTTTTATTATGTTCCTCTTCCTTTTTCTCTACCACAATATATTACATATTGAACACTCTCTGGTTCTCTCAGAGAGTTCTCTCTCTTTACATTCCCCAAAAACAAACTGCTTATCTATAGCCTAACCGTATATATGTTGCTGACTCTGATATTTATACAGTCTTGATGTGACTGCCTAAAAACTTTACTTTTAAAAAAAATTTACTTTTTCAAAAGATATATATTTCCTTACATGGAGAAATTCATTGCCAAATACTAGAAAACTTAAAAACTGACATATGGAATCAAAACTAAGCTTCTTAGATAAACACTTCCTTCCGCATTTCTTGACAAAGAGTAGCTCTGAATGGGTGCTAAAAATATAATAAAAATGCAAATGACTCTTCAGTTTACAAGAAAATTTCAGTATTGTACATTAATTGAGGATCTTTTTGCAGATAAATATTTAAAGTTGTATCAAAGTCAATGAAGTATCAAGACAGATATTATTCACCTTTTGGAAATCCTGGAGTTTAGCATTTTCTTGTTCTAAAATAGATTGAGCACTTTAAAAAAAAAAACAACAAACCAACAACAAAAAAAAACCCCACACCCTCCATTTCCACAATGTGAGTTTCCTCATGCAAATTAGTATCTGTATATTTCATTTCAATAAAATCTCAACATCTCATTCATACTTCATAAAATACATTTATGAACTTATTTTCAAAATAACTTTCTTTAAAACTTAGCACTTCATCCCATATGACAAGTGTCGAACCAATTTCTTTTAATTTTCATAAATTACATTTGTTCAAAATAACCACACTTCAAGTGAATATTTAGTTATTACTGTATTTGATGTTCAGAATAGTTGGATCACCACAGGCAGACTGTTTTCAGTTAAACACTTATCAGAAAATTACTAACCCAATCTATTCAACCCCTTTCATGTCCACAGACTATTGGGAATAAAAATAAAATAAACAAAATTTAGTACAGCTGACAGTTACCAGCCATCATACCTTTCAGTCTACAGAGGATATGTAAGAGCCTTAATAAAGTTAAGACAATATCTTTTTACAATCATGTTTTTGTAAACAAGTACTTCCAGGTTTTTCTGCAAAGTCTCCTTTAAAAACTATGAAGGTAACCAGTTAAAAAAAAAAAACAAAACAAACACTATATGCTTTCCCCCTGTTGATCTTCCCTGAAAAATTTCTGGTTTTCTGATAAAGATGCTTGTTCACTAACAAAATTACAGAGATACCTAGCTCATTTCATGTGTGCACCATAAAACAACACAATATGACTTCAAATTATTACTGCTACGGTTTCAAGCTTCCCGTTAAAGTGATGGCCAATGCCTTCCCACAGGAGTAATCACTTGTGGCCAAAGTTGTAGACAAAGCTAATGAGAAATAAAAAGACTTCTTAAGACTATGATAGCCAAAAGCTTATAGAGAGGAACAGGAAGGAATATTTACCAGGGAAAAAGTGAGTGGGGAGAAGAGGCAAATGTGGAGCTAAGGGAACCATTTACTTCTCTTATTATTACTGCGTTAGGTAGAAAAAGCTACAAATGAGGTTGAAAGGGTCGTAGCCAGGAGCTGTGCATTCATACCATTGCTGCAGCAAGCCCTCACAGAGCTTATCAAAGTGAGAGCCACACAGTTCTCACTGATTATTCACAGAGCTTACTTTTTCTCCTTATTAAACTGCATTACATGGAGCTAAACCACATTTGACATTTTCCTATGAGTACTTCTTCCAAATAAACTGCATTAAAGCTGTTACAGAGACTGTACGATAATGAACAGACTGAAGTCCGTGAAATAATCTCTCCATTACAATATGGGCCTTAATGCAGAAAGAAATTAAGAACTTAATTTCTATTGGAAACAGTGATACTCTGAAATCAAAGGTTAAAGCACTGAACTGTGACTCAGAAGACATGAATTTAATTTCTGGATCTCCCACTTAGGTAATCTTGCAGAAGTTATTTCACATGAGGACAATACCACCTTGCAGGACTGTTGGGGAGATAAGTGCATGCATGAGGTCTCAGCTAGCAGGAGAGAGCTGTATGAGCACATAACACAGATATATATGCCTACTCTGTCTTCACTGCACATTAGATCTAAATTAAATCTGTGCTGCTCACTGCAGCCTGGCACTATTTAGTCCCTGACTCAGCTTTTGAGTTTTCCATGCTGGTGCTTGCTGCAGCTTAGGCTGCAGGCATCCACATTTCTGAGAGCTTCTCAAGCCCAGGCTGCTTTGCACATATCTCATCCAGCTGTGCCTGAGATGGCACCAGACCTCTGGAGAAAGGACCTTGGTGCCAGTCTGTGTGCCTGACATCAGCCACACATGCTTTCACAAGGACAGAGAGGCAGCTGGGGCAATAAGCCAGACAAAGCATATTCTTCCCATCCTACTGTAGGTGTTGTTACATGTACCCACCACACTTTGCGGCTTTAGTGTTGTCACTTGTTCTTTGGCAGGAGGATAAGAACTTCATTTATTTGCATTGTAAACACACCTTCATACTTCTCATCTAGGCCAGCAAAATGCCTTTTCAGTCATGGGGAAAAAAAGGCATAAATGCAAGCATTTATGAAAGGAAATTACTTGAATTTCCTATATTGTAAGGATAGAGCTAACAAATTTATTAACATTAATTTAATGCTAAAATACTTGACAAGATGTATCACATAAAGCTAGTAGTTTAAAACACCACAAAAAAAACCCTTGCTGCAAGTGTGCAGACTGATCTGTCCAGAGTGACCCAAGCAGAGTTGCTCTTGTTCCTCCCCTGCATCAGGAAGCTGCACTGGGTGACTCTTGTTAATTCTACATTTAACTGTCTCTTGCATTAGCTCCTTCAGACATATTCGAAGGTTGTTAAAATGGGAAGAGGGGAAATAAAATAGGAGAAATAGGAATTTCTTTGCATATATACAAGGAGATAAGGATCAACCCAAGCTTCCACTCATATTTCTTCTACTTTTGAAAAAAGGCAGAATTTGAATACTTCAAAAGAGGCAGAACTGAGTATTTGAATATTTCAGCACACGCAAAAATCCAATTCTGCAACTACACTGTCTATGCTTATTCAGCAGACATTAAAATTAATAGCACATACATCTAAAAGTATTATTAGATAGATATACATGTTCACATATGTGTTTATGTGCATTTCCATATATAATTAAATCACAGAATGCTTGAGGTTGGAAAGGACCTCTGGAGGTCATCTGGTCCAATGCCCCTGCTCAAGCAGGGCTACATAGAGCCAGTTGCTCAGGACCCTGTCCACATAGCTTTCCAGTAACTCCAAGGGTGGAGACTCCACGACCTCTCTGAGCAACTTGTGCCAGTGCTCAGTCACCCTCACAGTGAAAAAGCATTTCCTGATGTTCAGAGGGACCCTCCCACTTCAGTCTGTGATCATTGCCTCTGGTCCTGTCACTGGGCAGCACTGAAAAAAGCCCGGCTCCGCCTTTTTGCGCCCTTCCTTCAGACACTTGCACACATTAATTCATGAGATCTGCCCCCATGCCTTCTTTTCTCCAGGCTGAACAAGACCCAGCTCTCAGCCTTTCCTCATAGGAGAGATGCTCCAGTACTTTCTTCATCTTCATAGCCCTTTGTTGGACTCTCTCCAGTATGTCCATGTCTCTCTTGCACTGAGGAGCCCAGAACTGGACTCAGCACTCCAGGGGTGGCCTCACCAGTGCTAAGTAGAGGGGAAGGATCGCCCCCCCTTGACCTGCTGCAAACACTCCTAATGCAGCCCCAGGTACCAGTCACCTTCTTCACACAAGGGCCCCCAGGTCCTTTTCTGACAAGTTGCTTTCCACCTGGGCAGTGTCCACCATATACTAGTGCATGGGGTTGTTCCTCCCCTGGTGCAGGACTTCACAATTCTCCTTGTTGAACTTCAGGAAGTTCCTGTAGGCCCATTTCTCCAGCCTATTGAGATCCCTCTGGATGGCAGCATCACCCGCCAGTGTGTCACCTACTCCTCCCAGTCTGGTATCATCTGCAAACTTGCTGAGGATACACTCTGCCTCATTGTCCAGATCATTAATTAAGAGCTTAAGCAGGACTGGACCCAGTACTGATCTCTGGGATAACTGCTAGTTACTGGCCTCCAACTGGATTTGGTGTCACTGATCACCACCCTCTGTACCTGGCCATTCAGCCAGTTTTCAATCCACCTCGCAGTCTGTAAATAACAGTCATACCTACATAGTAGGGAACTGAGTATTTTTATATGCAGGTGAGACTCACTTTCTTCATCTTTGACCTCAGTGTTATATAAGTAATTTGAAGAAATAAAGCTTTGGCTTTTGAAGAACAATAACAGAAAAGGGATATTTGCAGTTCCAATAAAAAAGTAAGTTCCTTACATAGTAAGTCTTTGAAAGGTTCAATATTTTAAATTATTTGCTTACAGAATTACAAGGACTTAAATTGGCTTTAATGGAATGTCTAACATCTGAAAAAAAGGGCCTCCTCTCCTAAAGATATTTTTAGAAAGGTGGTCTTTGTCTCAGCCAAATTATATAAATGTTTTCAAAGGCCTAACATGAAAGATCCCATGCTGGGATGGTTAGTCCCAGGGAAATACAGACACCTCAGGATTGCAGAGCAGTTTGATATGAAAATCAAATTCCATTCTGGAGCTAAACATTAGCTGTCAGAGATACAGCTTTGAAATCCACAATTTAAAAACACCCAAATTTCCTTTTAGCAGTCATGGACTTGAGTTTGAAGCATGGAATGGAAATGAGAATGAATAAGATAGAAAACAAAGTGAACAGAACAAAAATAGGTGGCTTCTGAATGACAGAAGTTGGAAGGCAGGGAGTGTCATACTGCCCCAGTAATGCATGCAAGACATGCTCCAAAAAGCTTCGAAATCTGCTAAGCTGGAGCTAAATTGATCAAAATGGCTACAGCATGAGAGGTTAGGATGTGCAGTAGCTACCTTCTATGTCATATTCCTTTAAAAACAGGTATAATTTCCGTAGGAAAACTAAGCAGCAGCTAATGTTGCTAATGCAAATCTCTAATTCACTGCAGCTACTCATGCAAGAAATCAGCACATGATGGCACAATTTAAAAGTTTTACTGTTAATGGAAAAATGTAGTTTAATAAAAAAATATCTTTTCTAATGCCCCAAGGAGGCAAGAAGAAGGCTTAAATAATTAATAAGGATTTTCCTACCTCCCTGAATTTTTCTCCTTCGACAGGAAATTTCACCACATGAATTTTGGACTTTGAATCCTCTGTTTTCTAGTTTGTGTTATACAAGGACACAATATGATTCATATGACTGATCACCTCTTGGTAGATGGACGCTATTTTGCTTGGCATCGTTCAGACATGGAAAAAAATGACATTACTTCACCACCTCTAAGACAACAGAGAGATGGAAACAAGTGGGCAGAACACAGGAAAAAGGGTGACAACATTTGTCAGTATGACAGGCAGCAGTCTCAGCAAACCATCAGGATAAAGAAGTTCCTCATGTCAACACACACAAAGAATTCTCTTTCCTGCAAAGATTAGTAGTCTGTTTGCATGTGTATGTGCATCTGTGTGTACATATGTATCCCTATGTTTAGAAGGAGAAGTAGTAGTAGAGGGGAAAGAGTACAGGGGTTTGCAATAATTTCTGTGCAGTTTTACCTCCGCAACTTTGCACAAGGCACCACAAGACTGTAACTTTAATTTCAATTTGTGAATAAGTCTCTTATAATCACTTACACAATTTTATGCTGCAAGTTAATTTGCATGGTTCCCAAGGAGATGAGTTTTTTAAAATCTTCTCTGGAATCCACTGATAAAAAATGGGGGAAACCAGTATTATAAGATATAATGATGAATTAGTCCCTATAGAAAAGTTATCTTTTACTAAGCCCATCAGGAAAGCCTAGATAATCACAAAGTATTTTGTATGTGCTTTTCTTTATTATCTCCAGCTTCATATTTTTACTGCGCCTAGGCAGAGCATTTGCGATTCTCTATCTTTTTTCTTTTACAAAATATCAAACAAGGATAAAGGATTTGGGAACATCAGGTTACATGTAAACAAGAATTATATATGATACATTTTCTATTTATGCAGGTATGCTTACTAGGTAAAGCATCCATTTAAAATATTAGCCCATATACTTTACAAATTCTACCCACAATCAAAAGTAGCATTTTTACAGCAATTACTATACATGATAAACATCAAATAAGCTTTGAATGGAGAATTGTAACCTCTGTGCATGAGGCATGGGAGGGAAGGAGGAGGACAAGATGACATAATCTTAAAAATTAACAAAAAAGGGCAAGAAAAGGTGATAGAGCCTTCACTTCTCATTCTGCTTGAGTTAAGGGCTATTAAAAAAAAGCTCATAATTAATGTGCAAATAGCCAGTATTTTCATCACACTGATTTTCTGATGTGAGATTTAAACAAGAGAAACAGAACCATTTTCTACCTACAAAATACATTAAATTATATGCTAAATATCGTATTGTAAATTACTGCTAACATTCCAGATGCATCTCAGATAAGCATCTCTCCAAAGCAATACATGTCATTTTTCTATTTTCCAACACTGTACTAACCATTAAAAATGCACTGAACGATGTTCACAACTTCCTTTTCCCAAGTGAAGACAATATAAACCATGACAGATGTACTATTGCATATGGTGAGAGTAGAATTACCTTCCATGGGAAGTCATGCAAACCCCTGGGGGTTACATGAAAGATGCAGACAACAGGTGAGGAGAAAGTGAACAGTAAGCAAGTAAGATTGGGAAGATCATTTAGGCATTATGGATCCTACAGTGATTCTTGTAGGCAGATAAAGATTTACCAGGATATTTACAAGGACACTGGAGAAATGTGAGCTTAATGCAGAAGAGGAATGCCTATGTGATGATTTGAAAAGTGGGAAACATTCAGCTTAGCAGAAAACAAACATGGTTTCCCAAGGGATTCCCCCCCCCCCCCCCACAAATACAAGTTTCAATGAATACTAATGAAGGTCTAAAGAACTAATCTACATCAGCTTTACAGCATGTAAAAACTGTGAATTTGGATTTGCAGGTACTCCAATTTCTAGAGAAATGTAAAGGAACCTAGTAATATACACACACGAAGCAGATTCTGTTCTGTCTTTTTGATACACTGGTTCTGATGAGAAAAACCTAAATCATAAAAAGGCAAATTTGGTCTCCTAAGTCAATAGAAAGTTTTCCACCTATCCTATGGACTACAAGAAACAATTCTCATCTAGTGGATACTGATTTCCACCTTCTGTCTGTAAACCAAATAGACAATCATAATTACTATAAATACATTTAGTGAAAGTTTAGAATTTCTTTAAATGGGCCATTTTTATTTAATTCCCTATACAAAGAATTTAATCTAAGTCATTCTTCTCTGAAAAAAATCTCAATTTATGCATTTAATAACCTCTTGGACTTCCAAGGAACGCCAGATTCAGAACTGAATAGCTGATGTGTCAAACTAAAAATGATAACCCAAGCTCTGTGTGCATTAGCTGTGTGCCTTGAGATTGGACTCCATAGCATCTAATAAGGAATGTGCTCCATTCGAAGCTCTTCCCAAAAAACAGAGTATTAGTAACTTCTCTCCTCTCTTTGAATTCTTAGCCACCTGCAGCCAACAGGGTACTAAAAGTGACCCTTTCTTCAACACAGAGATCTGTTTTCTTGAAACACATGGGAACCTCAGTACTTCTGAGTCTGTTATTACTCTGTCAAATTTGTTTGAAATTGGGCAGGGTGTTAAAAAAATACTGTAGGTCATGCTGTCAAAAAAAAGGCCTAGCTTTAGCAAACCAGGTGACAATATAGCCGTTAGCATTAACAAGAGAACCAAAGACAGTCTTTCTTCTCAATCACTTAAAAAGACTGATTTTAAGTAGAGGTATTCAGATAGGAAAAACTCTTTGTTAATGGAAATGACTGTAAATTTTAAATGTTTTTTTCAGACACGGTTCAACATGTAGAAACTATGATCCACCATGTACACAAAGAGATTATTAAGCAAATTAAAAGTTCAATTACGTTGTGTACATTTTTTCAAGAACACTTTAAAATTCTTCTTTTGTTCTTTACGTGGTTTTATATTTTTACATTTTTTAAATAAGCACTTCATTTAATTTCAGAGCACTATCCCAAGCTCCCATTTTCTTTAAAGCATTATCTTTACATGAAAGTCAACTTCATATTGCCAGTATATGAAATTATATACACATCCTCACTGGTTTTTTTATTTAGTTGCTGTTTCTCCAAGCTAGTTCTAAAGTGTTTCCAAATAAGTTTAAAAACATCCAATTTAATTTTATTCCAGTAAATTGCTTTCTCAAGTGGCATTGTATCCTTAAGGTGTGATATCTAGTTATTAGCTGTAGAAAATACTTAGAATTCCCCAGCACATAAGACTATCTCTTCTAGCAATAACTAGAAGCACTGGATATAAGGATCTAGAATAACACTTTCAGTCAGATATAAAAACATAATTCAAGAAAGATAAGGAAAACAAGGAATAGTCATACATGAACATGTTTGATATTTATCTGTTATTGTTCAACTATAAGATAATGGAAAAATTTAAGTAGAGATGTGCTTTCTTGACTAGCCTATGAGCTTTTACTATTTTCAATTAAATATTACAGATTTTAACGTTCACAAGTAGTTTGTAACACCATTCAAAAGTAATCTGCAACTCAAACCCGGCCTCCTACTACAGGTAAAGGCAAACTTTTAACAAGACAAACAGTAACATGAAAATGATTACTTTAGACTTGCCCACCTGTAGCGCAATATAAACTTTGTGATGATGTACCCCGTAAAGGTTACATTTTGATCATTGTTCCACCCCATTCACTGAAAATCCTGCCAACTGTGGAAGTGTCTTCCTCCTCCTCCAGACTGATTTTTCTTTTCTTTTTTTTTTTTTTTTAAAAAAACAAACAAACCAAACACCATTCTTGCACCTAGCGTTCTTCAGATAAGCCCAATAACTCACTAATATTTTAGGTGGATTTACTACAGCCTCCTCAGAGTAGCAGCACAGAGACACCAGCTGCAAGCTTTCTTTCCTGAGCAGACCAATATGACTATACAATACAGGAGAAAATTATTCAAAATATTGCCTTATGATTATAGGTTAGGAATTAGCCAGACAGAAAACCAGAACCTGAGCATCTGAGAGACTAAGCAGAAGCCTGCCCAGCTAGGCCAAAACTCAAAGCAGTACGGTGGATATTTATTACAAAATATGGGCAGCCACCTAAAGAAAGTATCTGTGACCCTTGCATTATAATTATTAAATCTGTAAACATTGTTTCCATTTTCACAGACAACATTTACCTTAGACCCACATCAGTATGTTCTGATTTGTGTCACTGCTTTCCCTGGCTATGATTTTGTGTACTATTTATATGGTGTACTACTCTATTTCTTCACAATACTGATTTTTTTCAACAAGTCAGTCAATCTCTTAATCCACAAGAGAATTACATTGCCCAAGTTTTTGGCCGTTTAAAACATAACTACATTGGATTATGTTTCTTGGATGCAACAAGAAATGAAGCTTCTAAAATTAAGTGTAGGAATACAGTTTTTCTTTAGGGAGATACCTTCAGAAGTAATCTACTAGCAGTCTGAGTGCAGTTAAGAACAGCATCAAGCTACATAAAGTTTATCTGAATGACAAAAGTATTAATTATTCTTAAAATTTATTTTAAAAAAATTCATACCTAGACAATGTGTCAGAATTGTCTGAGCTTTGCTACTAGCTCTAACATTTTTTTTTTCATATTTTTATGTTTATTCTTCCTCAGCTGCAGCTAGCAAGCCCTGAAATGTCATTGCTTACAGGCTATTTGCACACTCAAGCTAATCTAAATTTAAACTCTTCTGATTTTTGACCCAAGGGAATAAACTGCAAACAAATACACATTACAAAAATATTCAGCATTATAATTAGGTTTCCTGGAACCTGAGTTTATAGTCATATCTGGTTCCCATTTCTATATCTACTAACCAAATCCCACCCTTCTTACATTAAAGATGAATCTCAATCTGTAAACAGTTCTGCCCAGGTGTTTTACTGTATTTATGCTCCCACTAAATTTCATGATTATTTTTTCTACTTTCACATTCTTCAGACAGAATGTCCCCAGACTGCTGCCAGTAGTTTTTCAGAAATTTACTTAAAACAAATGCTTCTCAATGACCTGGTGAAAAATAAAACTCAACATGTATATAACAATAAAATTAATGTACTGTTAATTGTTCCTACCAGTTCACTGCTAAGTTGTGCACTTGGAAAATGTTGCTCATTTTATACTCTCCAGATTTCAGGGGTTGAATATATTCTGTAGCATGCACAAGGTATGGGTTCACTTGAGTATCAACAGGGAACTCTGAATCCTGGAGAAAAAATAAAATTCTTAATTCTCAGAAATGCTGTGTAAATTCCTACAGTGTACTACTACTTATGTTACTATTTTTAAAACACAATTTTGTCTTATTTTTTTCCACTCTATTTTTCTCCTCTGCTCAATTTTTACCAATTTTTTTAAATCACTGTTGTCCTGATTTTATTAATTTTGATATGTATTGTTAAAGCTGAGTGCAGGCATAACTGGTAGACTGGGGTCCCTAGTGAACAACTGAAAACTATGAGAATTATTAGTTTGTTCTTCTAAAATTATATTACTAAGAGTTAACTTCTGGACAGTTATATTAATATAGCATTGCTCTAGAAAGAGACCAACCATCAATACTAATCATTACCTGCAACCAAACATAAATTCACCGTTTATGCCAACAAACCCCCTTCTTCCCCCAAAACAGAAAAAAAAAACCCCACCCACATAGTTCAACATAACAGCAATGGGAAAGAAGCAACTCAACACTGTGAATATGGTGAGATCGAGCAAAATATGGCAAATAAATTGCTGCTGTGATTTATACTCATAACAAAGTTTGTGTAATGATGTGGGTGTTAAGTGACAAAAACTTGGCCTGATACTTTTAGTGTTAATGTCATTTATGTACCTGCTACTGGAAGAAGATAGGATGTTTAAAACCAAAGGCTGTTAAATTGTTAGTATAAAATCCCCTATATAAAATTCAGGAGAATCTCTGGTTTTAGTAAGTATTTTGTGAAGGGCAGTCAAAATTTAGGTAAATGTATTATTTTTCCTTAAACAGAAAAAAATGTTTTAAAATTGTTTAACAGTAAGTTTAAAACTACCAATTTAAGATGCAGTGATCTACCCTGGAACAGACTGTCTCGCGATTAAAAGAAGTTAACTTCTTGAATCCTTTCAATTTCATCAACTGGCACCTGGAAAGCTCCTCAATTTGGAATGGAAGAACTACTCTCATTGTCCAAATCACTCCATTTATATTTTATTTCCTTCTCTTTATTTTTCTTATGTGTACCTCCCATACTGGAGATGAAAAGAATAAAGTTCAGTCCTACTGAGCTGAACTGCTCAGCAGAGTGTGGTCTGTAGTGTAATCACTGACTTATCACCTAAATGAAACAGTATCCACTGTGATTATAAATGAAAAAAAATCATACAAACACAAAGAGAGGAGGGCTGTGTATGCACATATAAACAATACAATGGAGAGCAGCTATAAGTAAATAACCTGTTTTCTCCTTTGACTTCAAATACATATATATAGATCTAGACTGTAACTCCAGATAGTATTTCCCAAGGATCACCATTACTTGGATAAGAAGATCTTTGTCCCTACTTGAATAAAGACTGAAGGACCAGTTTCACACATGCCACACAATCCCCAATAAATTCACCAACACAGTAACACTTGTTGAAGAGGGAACTGGAACTCCAGGCTGCAGTTCAGAGGACATATTTTCCAAGTCAGCTGCTGATGCTGTTTAACAGCATTGACTACACCAGCAGGCGCTTCCAGATTTGCAGCTTTTTAACAGTGTCTCCAAAGCAGCAACCCAGGGAGACAGCATCTGCCTCTGTAAAATTCAGTTACAGACCTGAAGCAAAGTCCTTTCTTCAAGGCTCTTGTTCGCTCATCATAAAAGGAGAAAGATAGACCTAACATCCAGGAGGTCTCAGTCCTGGAAGTCTGTGGCTTCAAGAACAAACAGGAAAGCTAATTTTGCAATTCAGATGAAACTATTTATACATTACACATCAATTTAGAATAAACTCTGAAGATAACTCAATCTACATGGACATCTTAAGAGTATGCTATACAGAATTCTCTCATTTGGTAGAAGTGACAATCATCAAGAAAAACATCCTCATCATCAGATAATGAAAGGCAAAATCATACGTTGATTGAAATGGATTGCTCAGCAAAGATTCATGGGTAACATGCTTAAGATCCACGGCAGGACTGCATTCCCAAAAAGGTCCAAATCCTTCAGATGCATATACTGAGCAGACAGGAGAACACAAAAATACTTAACACCAACAGAATACTAAGACACCCTGAGCTGTTAGCCCAGTTTTCTTCAGCTCCAGCAGTTAACCTAGAGGGATAGGAACCACAGAATTATTGCTGGACTGTGCCAGGTTAGGAGCAGAAAATCTGGTCCCCTGGACACAGCAGAGACATTCTTGCTATTAATCAAGAACCTTACTGTAGACTTGATATTTGGCATGCATGCTATCAGATAGAGGGGGCTGAGGTTTCCACAATAAACCTTCTCAAACTGACCTCAAGTCAGACATGAGCAGACTTGAGTTTTCAGACTCTTCACCAAAAAGAATACAGATTTGCTGGAGCCAGATCTGGCTTTACCAGGTAGAGGGGCAGAAGGGTTTGCAGCATAAGAAGGATTCTGGATAGAAGGAAACAAACACATCAGCTTTCCCAAAGAGGGAACTAGGAAATTATTCTGCATAGAATAAAAAAAAACTGGCTGTGAATTAGAGAGAATAGCCCTTCGTACTGCCATACAAGTCATAGAAAAAGAATTTCAGATAGCTGTTTGGACATCATCAACTGCACTTATTTACAATCAGCTTGAAATAACTGCCCAGCTTTTTAGGCCAATAAATGGTGTACAATGGTATTCAAAACTCATGACTTCAAAAACATCATCTCCACTGAAGAGAGTTGATATTTCTTCTTGCTACAGAATATTTTTTTTGTCAGTATCTGCATGTGAGGGTATTGAGTACATTTGAGCATCAAGTTATTATTAATGGTTAACCATGTGCTTTAAAATAATGAATGAATTCTCCAGACCAAAAGAAAAACATGTTACTATGGAACTGGGTGATAGAGCTAAACTGACAGAATTAAATGCATGTATATTTAGTATTAGACACAGAGTTTCTGATCTATGGCACGTCACTGTACAGTCCGATCAGAAGCAGATCATAGTCTGAGGTCACAACTATACAGTCCACTTGATCTCACCTATGCACAGTTGACATGTCCCAAAAAGGGGATTATACAAGTATGATCAAGTAGTATTAAGTTGAGAATATCTGTGAGCCTCTGCTGGCTTTACAGTCTGCTCCAGTGACATAGTTAGAAAAGCTAAAAAAGCTCTCTTGTAAGTTCCAAGAGTGAACTACATTTGCCTAGTACAATGTGGTAGAAGGTACCAGTTTAGGTGGTATTAACAATGATCTACTTTGACCTGAGACTTCAGAAGCCGAGGACAAGGACAGAAATCTTCCAGGTACACCAGGCAGTGAAGAGCAGCTGTATCACAACATGGGGCTGAATTGTAGAGAAGGAAGCTTCAATAGTTGCAAGAAGCCTCAAGGAAAAAACTGGATAAGATAAATGGCATACTACTGACATAAAACACTGGACTAGAACTGGGAATGAAGGTTTATATCAGCCTCCCTCTGTGAGATTACTGGCATGGGCTATTTTCCAATTTTCCTACTACTATTCTTTCTATAGTATTCTATTCTATATAGTATCTATTCTTTTCCTACTACTATACTTTCCTACTACCACTATTTTCTAGGAAGGTGAGCTCTATGACTTGCATTGAGAGGCAGATCTTCTGTATTCTTCAAAAGACTCTTCTTGCAAGTATAATGCTGATAAAAAGCCAAAATACATACACACATATAGTTAAACTCTAGCCTCATTTTCGATCAGTGTGGTCTAAGTTATTTTCTAAGAATAGTCAGCAGACTAAGAGATTTATTACTAACTCTAATTAACCAAGCTAAATGGCTTTATTAAAAATAGATTGTCATTAAAGAATGTAAGGAGGGTAACTGCACACAATATATTTTAAGGACTACACTAGTCATTACAAAACCACTTACAAAGACTATACAGTTTTCTGAAGACTTAGCTGATCATTCACGTTTGCAACATTTTCAGGACATCCTGCTGTGAGAAGCTTTAAAGGAAAGACTGAAATTACCATACTCTTTAAAATGCCCATCAACCACTAAGATTAAGAATGGAATAAAATCAATGTATTTTAATCTGAAAATGTACACACACAGCAGGGATAACCACTAACTTTTTTTTAGAATTTGTTTGCACTTAACTTGATGGTAGCCATCCTGTTAATTTGTAGGAATGAGCATACAGCAAATTTCAGGACTACAGACTATCAAAAGAATACCATTTTTTCTCCCATTTCAGAAGCTTTCTACACTGCATGTTCTATAAGAATGCTATCAACCTGAGTCAAACTTTTTAAATTATTATGAAAATAATTCAGCTAGTGACTTAATGATCAGTGCAACCCCATCTATTACAGACCCAAGACCTGGAAGACATTTTCAGTGGATTGCAGCTTCAATCACATACACAGCCTAACAAACCCACTAGTTTTGAATTTTATGGTTTTTAATTTGATTATAAAAAAAGTAAGACTGGATCTGACAGAAGTTGCAGATGCTCATTGCTAAGTTTTGTTCCATCTAAACCATATTTATGTTTCCTCTTTGAAGCTAAGAAGCTACATATAGAGTTTTGTTTGCAGAAAAACTTCTCAATATTTTTATGCTATACAATTATTTTGTAAGCTTTTATAGATATGCAAAACTTTAGCTTCAAACTGCCTTAATGATGCTCAGAAATCACATTCCCAGAACACTAAACTCAATTTCCATGGAATGGTAGGGGCTTAGAATGGTAACTGGCATAGGACATTGGTCTTATCTTTCTTCTCTGACCAGAGAGGAAGAGAGAATCTGGGAATCATGGGGAGCAGATGACCAAAATCATCCCTTGTTGTCTTAACTCAGGTATTAGCAAGATATATAGATCTTGTACTAAGGTGCTAACTAAACATCTATGTCTTGAACTAGCCTTTTCACATAGATTAGCTGTCTGTCTAAATACAGTTTTCCATATTTCCACTTACTTATGCATACTTAGGGGTGTACTAAGAAGGAAAGAGGAGCCTAGAAAGAAAATCAACCTCAAACAAGCACTTAAATTCTTAAAATTCTATTTGAAACTTGTGGAAGATAATTGTTAACAGATTTAAAAATTCTTCTTATCTCACAGATAAGAACAGTTTTGGAGAGAAAGGTTAACTATGTGGGAAAAAAATCTAAACAAAATCAGAAACTTTGAGAATTAAGAAATAAATATGTAAAGTACAAATAAGTAAAGATTAAAGATTACTTCAATCTTGCATTGTTATTCCTGGAAGGAATGTTTGTGGCTAAAGTTACACATTTTTATAGAAATACATGTCAAGTTCTGATTATGTTACAGCCATAATATACCTGCAGATCTCTGGAGCTAGTTTCAAGAAAAATCCATGCATTTTCCAAATTTAGGAGTGATTAAAATGAGTCTGCAGTATTTACTATATACATACAAAAGAGCAAAGAGGTTAACTAAAAGTGAGCATAGCCCCAATATGTGACTCCATGCAAATCTTAGAAGCTTTACGTGCTCCTTGTCTTATAAAGTTTTAGCTTTCAAGAATTTCAAATTTGAACAACTAGAATTATAACATAAAAAAAGCTTACAATCAACATGCCTTTTGTAAACTGTGTCTTATTCACTTTCAGGAACAAAAAAAATTACTAAATGTAACCAGACTTATTTCAGAGTGAAACAATTCTAGGAAAGCCGAAGCATTCTGAAAAGAAGCGACTGGAAGTCTTGCATTTTTCAGTAGAAAAAAACCAGATACTACTTCAGGAGATACTGCTGTACATTGTTGCTGTAAAATTCACAAATATAGTCCAAAGAAGAGGATAATATAAAAATACTAGTATTTCTATCATTCCTTACTGAATATCTGAAGTATTTCTGAAATTGTCATTTTTACCTCCTTTGCTGTGATAATCCTTTATTTTTCTAGAACATGAGATTCAGCCTCAGTTGTTGAGATAATTCATACCTATGGTTCATACTTCAGGGTCTGAATGGCATGAACAGTGATATCATTTGTCGTGGCCAGGTGAAATGCTGATTCCAGTAGCTTCCCAGTACACACCAGGTAGAAGCCACAGTTTAAACATATCAAGTCTGTTGCTGAGTTGATTTCCTGCCCAAGAGAGCTACCAAGGTGTTTAGAAGCAATACCAGCTTAAGGTGTTCTCTCACAGCATTTCCAAAATATATTACTACTGTACTGATTTATCAAAGTTTCATTGGAATTTCAATTTATGTGAGGCATGTAGATTCTGAGCTCCTCTGAAGGAATACAAACAAGCTACCTATGAAATAGGTCAATATAGATTCCACTCCCCACCCCGATACAAATATTTGTCACTGTGAAACAAATGTGGTATCTTTATCCTACAAACTTCCTACAATAAAAATGCTCAAGAATGCTAATATGAAGATGCTCACCTCTCCCAAAAGGATTTTGGCAATGAAGTGTCATTATTTAATCCTTATTCTATTATTTTCAATTGCTAAATTGTAAGGAACAGAGAATCCATTACACAAGTTGAGATCTTGCATAACAAGGCTTTGTGAAACATATTTATTTCAAACATTGTTTACAAAGCCTGATGCTACTTTAGCATCAGCAATGGTAATGTGCATGCCAAAATTCAAGAAACACACGTACTGAGTGCTAAGGAGCCAAAGCAATATTATGGTTTTGTTCACTCTTGTATCTGCAACGTACCAGACATTTGTACTATGACGAACTTGAGAAGCTGTTAAGCTTTCTTACATCAGTATAAAAGAGAAAGTAATTAATTTCCTGCCCATGAAACTAAACACCCTATTATTTATCATCAAAGGCAAGGAAGATTACATTCAAAATAGTGTCCTAGAAAGAATCTCTGTGAACCATAACCATTCTGAATGCATGTCTTCAGTCACTGACAATGGTGAAAGCAAATAGTGCAGTGTATCTGCCCAAACTGTCATTCAGAAACTACACTATCATGATCTAAAGTTACAGGTGTAACAGACTGTCAGCCACTCATAAGAAGTTAGCCATGGCCCTTAGTCCATTTACACGTAGTATTTCTATGGCCCTCAAAAATATTAGCGGAAGGGAGTAAGCATCATTATTTCCATTTGTTCTATAGGCACAGGAAAGACATCCGAATGGTAGATCCTTGGCAAAAGGTAATAATGCAAACCCGTCTACACCCCCAAGTAATAAAAGGATCTATTGCTGATTCTTATGATTTACCTATAGACCCCTACAGAAATCAGGACTGCATGAACTCATAAAAGCATTCCCTGCCCTAAGACCTCATGGGTTTATACACAAAAACAAACCACAAGAGGAATGGCTTTTTTTTTTTTTTTTTTAAGAACCTGAACCATATGAGGATTTAGTGATTTACCCCAGATCAAGCTGAAATTCTCTGGGAGAGCTTGTAAACCAAACTCATATCTTCAGAGTCTCAAACCATTACTTAATTCTCCCTAATAAGATACAAATCTTGTCTTGATGGAAATTGTTATGCAATTATGACAATTTACCCTTAAAAGCTCTTAGAAATCTTTTTCTTTCCTGTCCTGAATTTTTACAGTAGACTGCCTTTTTGCTTCTGATAGCAGGGCTCTTCAGAGCAAGTCTATAGCTTTCGTTTTTCCTTGAGGAAGATGCAAGAGACTCATTTGTCAAAGCATGCAGAAAGCAATGAATAGATAAGTGGAACAGATCTAAATCATCCCACAGCTGAGAAAGATGTAGCATAGTTTAATATAAAACAAAACATCCAGATCAGTTTATCTAAATCACATCTTGGCCTTGTCTATATCGTTATTACACATAGTTCTAAGTTTCTACTTACTCAGATGTTAAAAATTGAAGTCGAAAAGAACTAGCTTCACTATGCAATTGCAAGCAAGATCAAGCCTTATTACTTTATTTCTAAAAGAAATTGCAAGCTTCACTGAGGCAAAGATCATCAGACTAATTTGGTGATTCAAAGTCCTTCAGTGAGGGAGGAGGAGCAATCTTTTTTTTTTCTTCCTCAAAAATTGATGACTATTATCAGTATCTCCAGTCTGAAAATTATCAAGGTCATTCTAAGACTGCAGTCAAGACATGCACAAGGGGCACAATCATAGTTACACATGCTGGTGTATCCACACATTCAATTTAAAAAGCAAATACTAGATATTTTGTTCAGAAGTGAGAACAAAGTAATGAAAATGGAATTCTTCTTAGGGCATAGCTACTCTCTATGGCCAGGATTCAGCAAGACACCCTGACTTGTATCAGTAAATATTTTCAAGGAAATATTTTGTTCTTGATTCTCACCCAAAAATCAGGATTATCTCTGCTTTTCTGTACTTGGAAAAGCACTGCACTTGTCACTGATAGCTGCACTTATATACCATTGAAATCATCTTTTTACTCAAAGTCGAAGAGATAGGGGAAAAAATGAGTTTTAATAATTGATTGTTTAATTTTCCTGAAAAATCTGTCATGTTTATATTATGGATGATATATTTTGTATTTTTTCTTTTCTTTTAGATTAAACAAATTTTAATATATTGAAGTTTCCATATTTTAGTTCTTAAATATCAAAGCAGTCCCATGGAAATGAATAGTCCTACTCAGAAACTCCTTATTAAATATATAATTTTCACAACAGGACTTTAGTTTTACACTGTTTCTCAGTTTTTGTCCAAACTATCACAGCTTTCAAAACAACCTAAGGATTACTAAGAACCCATACATTCAAGTAGTGGAAATAAACAAAAGACATTTTAAAAATACAAATATATAAATAAGAATGAAAATAGTCTTGGCTGTAATTGCTCACAATGAATGAATCTTAGTCATCAGACTATCAAAAATAAAGTATATCAAATAAGCTAGAACATTTAAAAAAAAGCAAACTACAGTATGAGATTTTCAAAGCCCATTTTACTTTTCCTCTACTTTTCATTTTTACAAGACTCAGACAATTCCTGAGGAAAGATGTGAATAATGATCACTATTAAGATAAGACACCACTTAAAATTATTTTAAGGTTCAGAGTAAGTTAAGAGAGATTCAAATCTGTTCCTGTTTCCCTCTTTCCCATGATGAAAATACTGATACTCTGTTCTCCAAGTAGCTTAGTTTTGGTGCAATGGAGATAGGTGGCTTCAAAAGGAACCAAATACTAAACAGGAAACTATTGAATTAGTATTAAGTGATTTGCTGCAAAGAGTTACAGAAAATTAATATAAAATACAGTAGCTGAGCATTACTTTATCTTCTTTTTCATGTTTTCTGTAATACAAGGAATAAGGTATCCTCTTCTAGCAGAGTATGAAAGAAATGAAGAAATTTAGTGCACCCACTGAACAGAATACCATCAGCAAAATATTCAGTAGCCAATGCTGTCCGATTCTTAATGCTGAAACAACTTGATTCCAAAATTTTCCAGTGTCTATAGTAACTACTATAACACACTTGCACTTTATTTTACTATT
Organism: Buteo buteo; assembly: GCF_964188355.1. Lineage (NCBI taxonomy): Eukaryota > Metazoa > Chordata > Aves > Accipitriformes > Accipitridae > Buteo > Buteo buteo. The sequence goes on from NC_134175.1 coordinate 14,425,494, forward strand.
TTAATCATGACCACAATTATTGTATAAACATCTGAAATGTAAGGAAAGGAAGTTGAAAGAAATAGCAGGAGACTATAGTAAAACTTCTATTGCATACTACATCTTGCTTGGCTTGCTAATAAAAAAACATTAAAATCACCTACAAAGGTTGTGGCCACATAAATCCTCCTCATTCAGTTTATAACCCCAACAATTCTTTCCTTTTTTTTTTAAATAAAATAAACATGAAGATAATATGTAATAGGTAGTAAAAGTCACATTAATTAAAAAAACAATGGTAAAACTGTTCTGTCTTCATATTCAGGGGTAGTGTATTCATGCAGCTCTTCAGACAGTTTGTGAACTGGTGCTAACAGTAAATTTAAACTTGAAACTGCTCCTGACAATGTCAGTTTTAAGGATCTGCCAAATCAATTCTTCCTACAGCCGCTGCCTATGCAGTAAAGAAACTAGAAAGCACCACTGCTATAAATGTGTGACTATACCCCAGACACTTGATACCTTTTTGACTAGACCTCTTATTAGCACCCATTGATAAATTTACAGAAATTATTTTCTACTGTAAAAAGGAGAAACTTGAAGATCGAAAGCTGCTGCACTTCGCTAGTGTTTTGTTTCTTTTATAGTGGTTATTAAAACCATATTTTTCAATGATTAATAATCTGAGAGATTTGAAGATTAAGAGGAAGCTAACAATTATAAAAATATCCATCACTGATACGTAACTTTCTTCCAATTTTTAGCACTACAGCTTGTTTAACTTTTATGGCCACTATTTCAGAAAGTAATGGCATAAAAGGAAAAATCTTACTCTATGCAAAACATACTGCCCAACCCTACAGAAATAAACTGTAATATTTTAGCTTCTGCTAAAACTTGAAAACTTCTTAGCAAATACCCAAGTAAAACACATTTCTCAGTTTAAAGCAGTATGATTGTTGATGATGCTGGATAAACACGCCACTCAAATGTGGGGACTACAACATAATTTGTACATTATAGACAAATGCCCAATGAGTTGCATAGTTGCTTAGAGGACTGAGAGCTTAGAGTCTCAGGACCAAGAGTCAAGAACCAGAGAAAGGCTCCTTGAGCTTGCTCAAGACTGACCATGGAATGATTAGTAGATTTAAGATGCTCTTCACCCACACTGAATGGAAAAGAAATACTTAAGCTTTATAAAGATGAACAGATATTTTTTCTAGAGAAGGAACAGTCTTCAAAATAAATTATTCATTGAAGACCTGTTCTATCTTAGAAAGCATATCTATGCTGTGTGGAAATACTACATGCAGCTTCTTGCATCATTTCTACCACCCCAGTTACCTCATCAAATGTATTTTTAACACCTTCTTTTCATTAAGCTAGTCTGTTACAAGATATAGCATGACCAACAATCTCTGTTGAGTCAAGAAGGTGAGGAGTCACGGTGAAATTATTCTAGTACATGAATGTACTAATAATTCTGAGTGCTAAGTTCAGTTACAGTCTAAATAAAGTGATATAATGATCATCCAACTTTTAATTTACTACTCCTTGATGGTGGGAACTTAACTTAATACATGCAATTAAAATTAATTTCTTAATTTAAAATTATGCAATTCAACATTACAACTCTAAGATATGAAGTCTATATAGGTACTGATATGCCAGGATTTTAAATATCTGCTTCTAATTACCATTAACAGGAATTATGAATGTAAAATCATCACTTACAAAAGAATGAATTCAGCATTATTTTACTGGTAGCAATTCTGAATGTGTCGACCTGATTCTTGTCATCACAGCATCACCACATCATAACAATAGAATATGCTTCTCCTTGTTTTTCAAAATAGTATTACACGTCATACAGATAATCAACCTTTTACAAGGCACAAAACAATATCTATGTTCACAGAATACAGATGTACAGCATAACTACATATATAACTTAATCTTGTATAAACAAGTGAAAACACTAATACTGAACTCAGCTTGATCATTTGCCAAGGAGAAGTAAAATAACATTAATGAAAATGCTGCAAAAAATTATGATGATACATGGCATGCATTTTGTTGCCTGGATTTTCATAGCGGTTTTTTAAGTCACAAATAACCATGTGCTATTCCCAAATATGTTCCCTATCCTTTCCTTTAAAAGGCCTATGCTTGAAAAGCTGCTGTATTTATGATCAATGTTAAAATAAACAATGGTGCAATAAAATATAGAAACTTCTTCCAATTATAATTTTATTTTGTAGATTTAAATTTTGATTACAGTGCAATTAAACTTCAGCAATATTTTAAGTTACAGCAGCACATGCTGCATACGCCATACAATTCAATTAGGCATGTTAAAGAGGTAATGCTGATTATATAATAGACATCGTGTTACTTCAGTTTTCTGACATATTCCAAAATATGTTGCAGTGTTGCCTTTTTTAATATATATTTTAAAAATTGTTCATAGAGATTAATATGAATTTTCTCTACTACAGAAGTATCCTATAGTAGAGTCAATTAACAAATTTAGATGCTTTCTTCAAATAAGTTGTCTAATTTCTGTTTGCTTCCTTGGAACAGCCATATGAATCAAGAAATTAGTAATTAAACATCACATATTCAGATCTAAATGTATAAAAAGTCCCCAAGATCATACATACTGATATATGGTATGGTATCATAGATACCATGGTATAATATTTATCAAATCACAACCTATATCAAATGCATGCTTCATGTATGATTCTTCCCATTGCAGTATTCAAACTGATTTAAAGATCCTAGGGTTAAAGCTAGTAACAGGTACACTGCTGCCCACTGTTTGGGAACCTAGTGTTAAAAAACCAAATATATTTAACAAATGTGAAAAAAAAAACCACTCTTAAATTCAGTACACATTATGCAATAAGTTCCAAAGAAATATATGTATTGATAACCTTTTCAAAGTGGAAAAGAAAACATACCTAATGAAAAGAACTTTCTGATGTGCTTAATAAAACTGTATTTCACCCAAGCTCTGTATTTGAAAAATACTTTTTTGCATGTCATTATAGCACAGTGTAGTTTTGCTGTGAAAACAAAATGTATTCACATCATCACCAAGACAAAGCACACTCCTAACCTTCCGTGGGAATGGGTCAAGTTATAAACTATATGGGCTACTTTGTCCCCACTTACACAGTTCTGGTGTCAGCACCAGGCCAGGTGGGTAGCTCTGGTCAACTCAGCGACCAGAGGAGCTCAGAGCCTCTCCTAGCATTCACTGCCTATATAGCCTGCAGCCTGGCACACACTTTATACAGCACAACCTTATCTTATGCATCTTTCTGCTTCTGCCCTGCAGGCAGGATCATCATTGCGTATCCGCCTCCTTGCTGATACTGTTTCAGACTCCATTACCTCCAGTGGGAAGGTAAGGAAGTTTGCCATAGTGATGGTGCCAAAATGCACTACTGCAGTTTCATAACCATGGAGTATAGTATGTCAAGGTAATCCAACACAGATGAGGACTTCACCCCCCTTGTACTCCTATCTCCACAGAAACACTTTTCCTTTCATCCCAGAGCCACTTACATATTTGTCAAATAAACGTTTTTTTGGATAGTTCATCACACTATGTGAACTCAGTTTAAGAGTGATCTTATTCACATGTGTGAACTACTCCCTTGTGCACCTCTGTCACTAGTCAGCAAGAGATGCCAGGCTGCTGCTGGTGCTGCCTTGGAGGCTGGGGGACATAATGTTGCAGCCCAACCCTGAACACCAGTGTTATCATCCATGGCCCCTCTCTCAGCAGCTGACAGCGTTCCTTTCCCTTTTGCATCACAAGAAACTTGGGTTATGCATGGGCTGAAACAAGTGCTGAGAAGATTTTGGCTGTGTTGGTGCAGTGTAAAAGGTGCAAGCTTCCTTTGGCCTGAATTGTGGCTATGGACTGCAACTGCAAATGTACAAGCCTGTACAAGTAAACAACGTAAGTAAGCTGTTTTCTTCTTAAGGTATAGCACTAATAAGTAGCTATCACATCCATAAACCATCTTCAGGAGAGAAACTTTTGGCCTAAATTTTGCCTTAATGATTTTTAATTAAACTAGGTGCTTTTAAACAATTTTAAGAGTTTAGCTCACATCTACTTCTATCAGAAGTACTAAGGAACAAAGTAATTTTAAACTTTTAACATAGTTTAAAGACTTTTTTTTTCCCACACAGCATAATATAAATGTCAGTATTACATTTCTGTGGAATTACCAGGTTATTTATTTCTTCCACATTGTCTTTTCACTCAAATATTTCATTTTGAAAAGTTTCTCCCAAGTGTTACCAGTTCTGCTTTTGCTGGGTTTTTGGTTTTGTTTTGGGGGGAGGTGGGAGGATGGGGGTTTGGTTGGTTGGTTGGTTTGGGTTTGTTTGGGATTTTGTTTGTTTGTTTTGTTCCCCCCCCTCCCCCTTTTCTCCACTGAGGAATCTACAGGACCTCTGAATACCTGATATATAAAATCTACCTCCATGTCTACAGAATCCCAATGCACACTAGAAAAATAATACTGTAATTGCACAGTAGGCTGGGAAGATAAGAGATTTACATAGGTAGACATTGGTTCTTTAAATATAGCAAGACCGCACTAAAATATCTCTGAATGCGTTTTATAGAAATAGGCTTATTCGTTTTAACAGTAGGACTAATGCATTGCTCTATAATAAATATAAACTGTTTTAATTATATAATAGCTATTATATATAAAGACTATATGTATTGCATATGTACAGAATATATATATATAAATTTTATACAAACATGTACCTATATGTCCATATATAAAACCAGTGTGCAAGACCTGAAGCAAGAGGAAGAATCTGAATTTACAAATTTTAAGTATTACTGCATGCAGTGGATGTTGTTTTTCTTCAAACTAAAAAAACAAAAATAATTATTCTTTGGGAAAAAATGTTGCTACTTGACTTAAATGCTAATTAAAAGAAATAGAAAATGAAAAGACTCCTACCCATACAGGCCCTGTCATGCTTAAGGCTGGTATGTCAAATAGTGATTTATAACTATTAAAATTAATTTATAATATTTTCCCAACATGGGCTTGTTAAGTCATTATGAAGTTTAGTCCAAAAGATTATAATTAAAAACAAAATCAATTTTATCCGTTATCAAAATGTTTTGATGCTACAAAATACTGCCAAATGTTTCTTCACTAATTCCTTCCACCAGGATATGTGGTACATCTTTTGTAAGAAGTATCTTCCCATTGATTAAGATGACAAAATTACAAGCATAAGAGGTCTGAAATAACAACCAGAACAATTCTCTTAGCACATAAGCTATTGGACAGATTTGCCATGAAACTCAAGCCCTGTCCAAACAAAAATTGCTACATTCTTCTACTTTACATACAGTTTTCCCAGGGTTACCAGCAATTCTAAAGGGGCTTTTTACATAGATTGTCTATTTAAGCTAAGCAGCAGCAATTACACACAGTTAGATTCCCAGAACTGTAAGCACTGTCCCTACAAATTCTGTGCAAAATAAGAAAAAAGAGAGTATGAAAAAGTGCCAGCAAAAACCCCCCAAACATCATGTGAGTGCAAGTAGAAAGCTTTACGGAAACAGCAATGGCAGAACAGACGATGAAATTCCTTAGAAGCTAATACAAGATCATACATTCATTTACGGATGTTCCAAAGTACAGTTCATCTGCATTCAATTTGATTTTATTTTTATCCTGTGCACTGTTAAAAAGTGTGAGAAAACTCTATTATTTTTTGGATGATTTAGTTTGACATGATCCTATCTTGCACTTGTAACAAGAGAAAAATACATCTTCTCCTAAAGGCTCTCCTACCACTAGTAATGTCCAAATATTGATACTAGAGGTTCAAATAAGTTTTAAATTTTGCCATTCTTTTATTAACTTTCTAGATGTTAACAAACATGTTTCATTTTACCTCAAATTAGTACTCCACTTTTAAAGCATTGTCAGGAACCTCAAAAACTGCATTTGTATTCTCAGTATCTAGTATACACTAATTTTTCATATGACTGAAGTACACATTGTAATCATCTCAATAACTGTTATAAGGCACACAGGTTTTATAAAGGTCCATATATCACTACAATGAACTAGTAAACACATTCAGGGACCATTACTTATTGATTTATTTCCAATTAGCCTTTACAGATGCTGTCCGTATTACTCCCCTTTACATTTAATCACACAGTTTCAGGACAGGTAGTAACTGTTATTCCAAGCTGCACATAATGATAATTAATAAAAACAAAGCTGTAAGAGTACTTTGACACGCAGGTACAAAGCACTCAACTTGCCAATACTGGAGAATAATGGATTCTTTATAATAAAAAGCTAATTAATTGATTACAATAGTTGTTAGCAGTAAGTACTAAGTCAAATAGTGATAATGCTGATCATCTATCACTGTAATTCAGCACAAATATTTTCAGCACTGCAGGAAGCAGATACTACAGAATATGTAGGTGAGGTACTGCCAGACTGACTTCACAAACATGCCAGCAGTGAAACTAAAATGCTAAAAAACTGCCTTAAGGTGCAAAGAAGCCAGTCTGTTCTAAATTCATCAAGACATAGATTATAAAGCCAGACCAGACAACGTTTGTAATTTATTTTGGACCACATAAAGCCAAGGCTGTTGCACTTTCTTGAATTAATTCCTACTTGAGCTAGACATAGCTTTAAAAAAGCCATTATTTAGAAATTGTCAGTTTTTTCAAGACTGACGAATTTACTGTAACTGCCAGTACGTTTGCGAAACGCCTAGCTACATTCTCTGTTAAAAAGCAACACTTTATTTCTAACGCAGAATGTCCTTAGGTTCAATTTACGTCTACTAAATCCTATTCTACTTTGTCTGCTAAGTAAAGAGTCCTATTAGGAATATATTTTGTTCCCTTTGTAGATAATCACAGTCAACGATGAAGAACTCAATTAAATTTTTGAAACTATACAGATGGCATAATGGGACACATTTTTCAATTTTTTGCTAGCCTCATCTTCTCTACCCTAATCACACCACCGTCATATACAGAAATAACAATTTTCCTACCTTTCCTCAATATTCCTTGCCTTAGACCTGTTAGCACTGCATCACTGTCTTTAGCAGAGCACTGTATATGGACCTCTTGTTCAACCATTTAAAATATACTTTTTTTATCACTCCTTTCCAGTAATGACATCTGTTCCCTGTGTTTCTAGATAACTTTAACAGACACTGTAGTAAAAAAGTAGAGTTTTATTTCTATTAAGTTTACCAAGTGATCCAGACTTCACCTCCTCATCTACCTGGTCTCTTCATGAAATAAGACCTCTCCAGTGCGTCATGTTAACTTTATCAGTAGCTCTGAATCAAATACTAATCAGATTTTTGAGGTTCTTTTCTTCCAAGTCACATATAAAAATGCTAAATAGCTTATGAGAAACAAAAATATTTCTGAAAACATTTGATGATTCTCCCTTTAAGGCTTCTTGTCAGGCTTTACCGTATTAGTAACATTATTTTATGCTGATTTTGTACAATTGCTTACTGTGGGTAACTATCTCCTACAATCACAGGATAATTTGTATTAATGTTAGTACTAATCATATACACTTTTTAGTTCTCTGTATTCTAGTTGTCCATTTCATGAGTCACTTTTTACATCTTAATAGTTTTGGAACTATCCACAGATTGCTGGCACAATCTCACTGAGACAATTTCTCAGTACAGGAGATAAAAGAATGGAATTAGTTTATTACCACCTAACTCCTAAGATTACAAAACTGAAAGACTGAGCTTTTGTGTGGGATACCAAAACCTGCAAGATTTTATTCAATTCTTGAAACCAAGTCCATGTACTCTCAATAGAAAAGTAATTGGTTTATGTCAGTTAGGACAGATGGCATGGGGACCTAAAATGAGTTTTAGTCTGAAACCCAGCAATGGTTTACCCAATAGATCTGTTCTGGCTTTGTATTCGAAATCATATATCCTTAGAAAGAATGCAAGTAACAGTTTTTATTGCTTTTTATTACCATTAGTCCCTCAAAACCAACTAATTTTGAAATGGAACTAGATTCTATTGGTCTTTTTTGGTCTCCCTCTTCAAAGTGTAGAATACCCTTTCATATGCAGCAGCTTTCTGTTCCATCCACTCTGACAAATTCAGAGTGAATATCTGAAACCAATTATCCACAACTGCTCATCTACAGACAGAACCAAAACAACTTGCAATTTCATTCTAAATCTAGGCACTTGGGCACTGCCTTAACAGTTTCAAAGCTTTTGTTGGAGATGTCAAATTTCATTCATCAGTAGCTACAGCACAGGATGAGTATGAAGAATGTGGGCATTAGCTTTATTAATTTTTAAGAGTGCAATATATCAATATACCTCTGTGGGCTCAGAGAGTAATGGTACAGCCAGAGATACAAGTGGGTAAAACCCCACAGAATTCACTGATCACAGTTTTGAGCCTAATGCTTAAAGAGACATGTCCTGGTTTCAGCCGGGATGGAGTTAACTGTCTTCCTAGTAGCTGGTACAGTGCTATGTTTTGAGTTCAGTATGTGAAGAATGTTGATAACACTGATGTTTTCAGTTGTTGCTCAGTAGTGTTTAGACTATGGTCGGGGATTTTTCAGCTTCTCATGCCCAGCCAGGGCACCTGACCCAAACTGGCCAACTGTGTATTCCATACCATGTGACGTCCCATCTAGTTCAGGAACTGGGAAGGGGTGGGGGGGCAGGGATTTCGCCGCTCGGGGACTGGCTGGGTGTCGGTCGGCGGGTGGTGAGCAATTGCCCTGCGCATCATTTGTACATTTCAATCCTTTTATTACTTACTGTTGTCATTTTACTAGTGTTATCATTATCATTATTAGTTTCTTCTTTTCTGTTCTATTAAACCGTTCTTATCTCAACCCAGGAGTTTTACTTCTTTTCCTGATTTTCTCCCCCATCCCACTGGATGGGGGGGGGAAGTGAGTGAGCGGCTGCGTGGTGCTTAGTTGCTGGCTGGGGTTAAACCATAACAGTCCTTTTGGCACCCAACGTGGGGCACGAAGGGTTGAGATAATGACAAACCTGACCAGAGCTCGTTAAAACAGATTTGTTCTAAGCATTCATTATGTTGATTTATGTATTAGAGTTGTTGCTCTGGTTTTTAAGGCTCTGTTACGTATCTCCTCGCTTGCTGTATGTAGTTCCTCTTCTACTGCTTATCATCCGTGGGAGGTGGATTAAGGTTTTCGCTTTGATGTATGGTATAACTCTGGTTTATGGTATGATAAAGTCATCAGCTGTGGGATTAATCCGGTATTTGCACTTAGCATTGTCACCTTTATACTGCGGGAGCCGTTTGCGGGAAACTATTAATAATTATACCATTTACCTTTCCTCCATGGAAAACTAGTCTATGGGTGGGGTACCTTTCTTCCCCTCTCCTTTCTCCTTCAGTCCAGTTACAATGGTGTTTGAGAATTTTGAGAAATTTGAATACTTCTGGAGTGTTGGGACTAGCACGGTCCTAGCCCTACTGCTAGGAATTAGCATACTTCTGAATGTGGTTCAGCTCTCGTTTAAGGTTAAACAACTATTTAAGAAGATCACCCAGAGGTGTGCCCCAAGGCTGGATAATTATGAATGGCAGGGTGTGTGGGGTAGTATGGGCAGGTACCTAGAAAAGTGGGCACCTCCAATGTTTTGGAAATTCACCCCTGAACAAGTGCAGGATCCAGAAGAACTAGTAAAATATTTGGAAAAGGTATGCTGTCACCCCAGCAGCTCCAGAGAGATACAAATCACTGCAACGTGCTGGGGCCTGGCCCATGCCTATCGAGCCCTGTTCAACACCACTCAGTACCCTCAAGGGGAAGAGAAAGTCTCTGGACCTAACAATAAAATTATGAGCACCGCGGCCACCCAAACCTTGGCAACAGGCGCTGCGGCCCCTCCAGCCCCGACAAGGAGCATTGCAGGCACCCAGACCTTGGCGACAGGCACCATGACCCCTCCAGCCCCGGCGATGAGAACTTGGGCTACCCAAACCTCAACAACAGGCACTGCAGCCCCTCCAGCCCCGGCAATGAGCACAGCAGCTACCCAAACCTCGGCGACAGGCACTGTGGTCCCTCCAGCCCCAGCGACGAGCACTGCTGCTACCCAAACCTCAGCGACAGACACTGTGGTTATCCAAAACCCGGTGAGGGATACTGCAACTGAACCAGCGGACCAACCTGCACCAGCATCAGTTGCCCCCGTACAGAAAAAGAAATATACAAAAAAATCAGTTCACTTAGCGAAGGATGAAGATGAACCAGGGTCATCACGGGAACCGGAGGAAGAGGCAGAACCAGAGGTAATAACCCGGTCCCTATCCTTGAGTGAGCTGCGGGATTTGCGAAAAGACTTTGGCTGCCGTATAGGTGAGCATATTATCACCTGGCTCCTCCGATGCTGGGACAATGGGGCTTATAGCTTGGAATTAGAAGGTAGGGAAGCCAAGCAGCTGGGATCGCTTGCCAGGGAAGGTGGCATTGACAAGGCAATTGGAAGAGGGACACAAGCCATCAGCCTCTGGAGGCAACTCCTGTCAAGTGTGAAGGAAAGGTACCCCTTTAAGGAAGATGTTATATGTCAATCAAGCAAGTGGACCACCATGGAAAAAGGTATTCAATATCTGAGGGAATTAGCTGTGCTAGAGACAGTTCATCATGACCCGGACAACCCACAATTACCCAAAGATCCAGACGAAGTCCAATGCACACGACCCATGTGGCGGAAGTTTGTACGGAGCGCACCATCGTCCTATGCCAACGCATTGGCAATAATGGCCTGGAAGGATGAAGAGGCACCGACAGTGGAGGAAGTGGCTCGCCAACTCCGTCAATACGAAGAAAATCTCTCCTCCTCCCTACAAGCTTGCATTGCGGCTGTGGAGAAGCTGTCCGAGGATTTCCAGCAATTCAAAGAGGCTATGTCCTACTCCACATGTGTAAGGACCAATGTCTCAGCTATTAGGAGCGAGTGTTCCTCTGCCCAAGAGAGAGAATATAGAAGGTACACACCACGAGGTGCCCTGTGGTTTTACCTATGTGATCAGGGAGAGGACATGAGGAAATGGGACAGAAAACCTACCTCGGTCCTAAATGCACGGGTACGCGAGCTGCAAGGAAAAACCACCACAAAAGGGGATTCTACCAGGAAAAATGCCGCTCCAGTTTCCAAACAGAGTAGAAGGGCTGATTTTATTTCCGATCCTCTTGAAGGGACTTCTGAGCCAATTTTACGAGAAGTGAATACTGAATACTCTGACCAGAATTAGAGGGGCCCTGCCTCCAGCTAGGTGGAGGAAAGGGATAACCGGGTCTATTGGACTGTGTGGATTCAATGGCCTGGCACGTCAGACCCACAGGAGTATAAGGCTCTAGTAGACACTGGCGCACAGTGCACTCTAATGCCATCAAGTTATAAAGGGGCAGAATCCATTTGTATTTCTGGTGTGACAGGGGGATCCCAAGAGTTAACTGTATTGGAAGCTGAAGTAAGCCTAACTGGAAATGAATGGCAGAAACACCCCATTGTGACTGGTCCAGAGGCTCCGTGTATCCTTGGCATAGACTACCTCAGGAGGGGGTATTTTAAGGACCCGAAGGGGTATCGATGGGCTTTTGGTATAGCTGCCTTGGAGACGGAGGGCACCGAACAGCTGTCTACCCTGCCTGGTCTCTCTCAAGACCCTTCGATTGTGGGGTTGCTCAAGGTTGAAGAACAACAAGTGCCAATTGCTACCATGACGGTGCACCGGCGGCAATATCGCACCAACCGAGACTCTCTGATTCCCATCCACAAGTTGATTCGCCAACTGGAGAGCCAAGGAGTGATCAGCAAAACTCGCTCACCCTTTAATAGTCCCATATGGCTAGTGCGGAAGTCTAATGGGGAGTGGAGACTAACAGTTGACTATCGTGGCCTGAATGAAGTTACACCACCGCTGAGTGCTGCCGTTCCAGATATGCTAGAACTTCAATACAAACTAGAGTCAAAGGCAGCCAAGTGGTATGCCACAATTGACATTGCTAATGCGCTTTTCTCAATCCCTCTGGCAGCAGAGTGTCGTCCACAATTTGCCTTTACTTGGAGGGGTGTCCAGTACACTTGGAATCGATTGCCCCAGGGGTGGAAACACAGCCCCACCATTTGCCATGGACTGATCCAGACTGCACTGGAAAAAGGTGAAGCTCTGGAACACCTGCAATACATTGATGACATCATCATATGGGGCAACACGGCAGAAGAAGTTTTTGAGAAAGGGAAGAAAATAATCCAAATCCTTCTGGAAGCTGGTTTCGCCATAAAAGAAAGTAAGGTCAAGGGACCTGCACAGGAGATCCAGTTTTTGGGAATAAAATGGCAAGATGGACATCGTCAGATCCCAATGGATGTGATTAATAAAATAGCAGCTATGTCTCCCCCGACTAATAAAAAGGACACACAGGCCTTCCTAGGTGTCGTGGGGTTTTGGAGAATGCATATTCCAAATTACAGTTTGATTGTAAGCCCTCTCTATCAAGTGACCTGGAAGAAGAATGATTTTAAATGGGGCCCTGAACAACAACAAGCCTTTGAACAAATTAAGTGGGAGATTGTTCATGCCGTAGCCCTTGGACCAGTCCGGACAGAACAAGATGTTAAAAATGTGCTCTACACTGCAGCTGGGGAGAATGGCCCTACCTGGAGCCTCTGGCAGAAAGCACCTGGGGAGACCCGAGGCCGACCCCTGGGGTTCTGGAGTCGAGGATATCGAGGATCCGAGGCTCGCTATACCCCAACTGAAAAAGAGATATTGGCAGTGTATGAAGGAGTTCGAGCCGCCTCAGAAGTGGTTGGTACTGAGACACAGCTCCTCTTAGCACCCCTGCTGCCCGTGCTGGGCTGAATGTTCAAAGGGAAAGTCTCCTCTACACATCACGCGACTGACGCCATGTGGAGTAAGTGGATCGCATTGATCACACAACGGGCTCGCATAGGAAACCCCAGTCGCCCAGGAATTTTAGAAGTGATCACGGACTGGCCAGAAGACAAAGATTTTGGAATGTCGCCAGAGGAGGAGGTGACACGGGCTGAAGAGGCCCCGCTGTATAATAAACTGCCAGAAAATGAGAGGCAATATGCCCTGTTCACTGATGGGTCCTGTCGCATTGTGGGAAAGCATCGAAGGTCGAAAGCTGCTGTATGGAGTCCTACACGACAAGTTGCAGAAACTGCTGAAGGAGAAGGTGAATCGAGTCAGTTTGCAGAGGTGAAAGCCATCCAGCTAGCTTTAGACATTGCTGAAAGAGAGAAGTGGCCAGTGCTCTATCTCTATACTGACTCATGGATGGTGGCAAATGCCCTGTGGGGGTGGTTACAGCAATGGAAGCAGAGCAACTGGCAGCGCAGAGGTAAACCCATTTGGGCTGCTGCACTGTGGCAAGATATTGCGTCCCGGCTAGAGAATCTGGTTGTAAAAGTACGTCATGTAGATGCTCACGTACCCAAGGGTCAGGCCACTGAAGAACATCAAAACAACCAGCAGGCAGATCAGGCTGCCAAGATTGAAGTGGCTCAGGTGGACCTGGACTGGCAACATAAGGGTGAGCTATTTATGGCTCGGTGGGCCCATGATACTTCAGGCCATCAGGGAAGAGATGCAACATATAGATGGGCTCGAGATCGAGGGGTGGACCTGACCATGGACACTATTGCGCAGGTTATCCATGAATGTGAAACATGTGCTGCAATTAAGCAAGCCAAGCGGTTAAAGCCCCTGTGGTATGGAGGGCGATGGCTGAAATATAAATTTGGGGAAGCCTGGCAGATTGACTATATCACACTCCCACAAACTCGCCAAGGCAAGTGCTATGTGCTGACAATGGTGGAAGCAACCACCGGATGGCTGGAAACATATTCTGTACTCCATGCCACTGCCCGGAACACTATCCTGGGCCTTGAGAAGCAGGTCTTGTGGCAACATGGCACCCCAGAAAGAATTGAGTCAGACAATGGGACTCATTTCCGAAACAACCTCATAGACACCTGGGCCAAAGAGCATGGCATTGAATGGGTGTATCATATCCCCTATCATGCACCAGCCTCTGGGAAAATTGAGCGATACAATGGACTGTTAAAGACTACATTGAGAGCAATGGGGGGTGGAACCTTCAAACATTGGGATACACATTTAGCAAAAGCCACCTGGTTAGTCAACACCAGAGGATCTGCCAATCGGAGTGGCCCTGCCCAATCAGAATTTTTACATACTGTAGAAGGGGATAAAGTCCCTGTAGTGCACATGAAAAACATGTTAGGGAAAACAGTCTGGGTTACTCCTGCCTCAGGCAAAGGTAAACCCATTCGTGGGATTGCTTTTGCTCAAGGGCCTGGGTGCACTTGGTGGGTGATGCGAAAAGATGGGGAAGTCCGATGTGTGCCTCAAGGGGATTTGATTTTAGGTGAAAATAGCCAGAATTAAACTGTATGATATTAGTTGCTATATAACCCTGCTGCTGTATGTTATCATTACTATAATTGTTATATGCTATATCCATAGTACTATAGTAAGAATCACTTGGATCAAGCAAGAAAGAACTGTGATAAAACTGAGCAAAGCGCTGTAGAGGTGGAACCAGAACTGACTCCAGCATGCAACAATCCAACGGTGCACACCATCCTCCTGCTGCATCAAATGTCATCTGCTCATCACACCGCACAGAAGCCCAATTCTGCTCTACCGACTGAGAGGACTTTGCACCATCCCTCCTGCCCAGACAGACTGGTATGACAGATGGAGCCCAGAGTCTGAAACTAAATGAACTCAACAAATATTTTATGAACATAACCCATGAACTAAAGGTATATACTTTTATATATATATATACACATATATATATATATCTCATTGTTCATATGTCTCAAAGGGATGGAAAGGTGGTGATGATTGATCAGAATGTAACTAAAGGTATGGGAACTGAGCATGACGTCAATGGTATAGAATAAGGGGTGGATACTGTCCTGGTTTCAGCCGGGATGGAGTTAACTGTCTTCCTAGTAGCTGGTACAGTGCTATGTTTTGTGTTCAGTATGTGAAGAATGTTGATAACACTGATGTTTTCAGTTGTTGCTCAGTAGTGTTTAGACTATGGTCGGGGATTTTTCAGCTTCTCATGCCCAGCCAGGGCACCTGACCCAAACTGGCCAACTGTGTATTCCATACCATGTGACGTCCCATCTAGTTCAGGAACTGGGAAGGGGTGGGGGGGCAGGGATTTCGCCGCTCGGGGACTGGCTGGGTGTCGGTCGGCGGGTGGTGAGCAATTGCCCTGCGCATCATTTGTACATTTCAATCCTTTTATTACTTACTGTTGTCATTTTACTAGTGTTATCATTATCATTATTAGTTTCTTCTTTTCTGTTCTATTAAACCGTTCTTATCTCAACCCAGGAGTTTTACTTCTTTTCCTGATTTTCTCCCCCATCCCACTGGATGGGGGGGGGGAGTGAGTGAGCGGCTGCGTGGTGCTTAGTTGCTGGCTGGGGTTAAACCACGACAAGACAATACCAGAAATCTACAACAGAGAGAGAGATAAAACACAACTCTACCCAGAAAAATTAAAAATTTATCTTATCACAGGTTGTAACAGCCTGTTCTAATTCACAAGGTATTTCTAGAGATAAACTCTGGATAAAAAAAGTCTTAGAAAAACTAAAAGATAGTCTGGATATAAGGGGAGCAATACAGTAGTGGGAAAAAAACAGGCTGAGAAGTGGACACTCCAAAGAATTCTGCCTTAAAGCATACTGAACCCAGCAGCATACAAAATTAGTTTAGAGAAAAATAAAATAAATCGTGCAAACAGGGCATGTCACCCAGCTTTCTAGGAAAGTATCGTCCCAAGTTGTTATTTTGACTATCCTTTATCTTAAACTATTGTCTTTGTTTCCTCCATCTACCCCTCTAGCAAAGGCTTTTTCTTGTAACTTTCCCAATTCTTGAGAATCTACAGAGGTTCAAACTCTCCCTTAAGCCCTGATTCACTAGTCATAAAATTATGTCTAACTGCCCTTTGAATATGACTCTCCCTTATACTCTGTAATAACCCATGCAAAAATGTAATTAATCAATTCTAAATCTGAATTTCGCGCCCACTTGTATTATGAAATAATTTGTTTTAGTAAATGTCCATCTTCTACTTCATCTTCTTGGCATCTTTCTCTGTGACTTTAGTAAAAGCTTTAGGATTGCAAGCCACCTTAACACATTCCTCTTTACAGTAAACGCAAGTAGGTAGGAGTAGGCAAATTAGATTTCCTTTGCCAATATTCTACCTGTATCAGAAGTCCCCTCTCATTCTCTATTGATTTCACAACACAGAAACTACACTGCACCTTTCCATACACAAATTTAACTGTAGCTTTTTTGCTGTACTTTTGTCCTCTGAAATTCTAAATCATAATAATCTCCTATCCCTTTATTTTTTATCATCTATAATCTGTATCATTGCCTCATTCTTTGTTTACTTGCAGTTCATTGTAATCTGCCATGTTCTTACCAACTTTTCACTCTTTTTTCTAGCTTCCATGTGTTCCTAGATACTTACATGATATGTGGAAAACGATGTGGAACATAATCATTCCAGTTATGCAGAGAGAGACTTGCACTGCCACCTTCCCCATTTTAAGTCCTACTCCAACTGGCATGTATCTCAAAGTGTTCTTACAGTGAAAACAACATAAGCACAGGAGTAGTTTCAGGAAAACAGCATTTCTGGAAAATGCCTTTTGGATGTGGCTATAAAAGCTATTACTGCTGGCAGGTCTTCTTCAGTTTCTCATTTCTGATGTAGAATGCACAATTTTCAACTTTCACTTGTTGGTATTCAAGCAAACATAGAATTGTTACAGCTCAATTTCACCTGCAACACAAGATTCACAATCACCTGTTCTCCTCTATGCTTCCCCAAGCTTATGTTAATTTCTGCATTACGCTGCAAATTGCCTTTTTATTGCAAACTCCCCAAAGATCCAGTCATCTTACAGAGCTACCTTGTCTTCCTCACCTGTCATTTCATTCTTTTGTCTTTCATTTCTACCCTCAGTTGTCACACCAACACCTGAAATCACTTCATTTTTTGTTGTGCTTCTGCCTTCAATCTGCAGGCATTGAAGGCAATATTTGGCAAGAGCTTTCACACAGTAAAACTCAAAAAAGCCCAACATAATTTTACTCAAAGGAACTGCAGTTACTAAAGGCATTTAATACATCTTTAAAAATCTTTTCTATGTGATCACAGTCATTGCTGCACATCAGATAAAAGGCCTGTAATGTTTCAGCCATTAACTGTACCTTTGGACCCCCTCCATATTTCCCCTGAAGGAAATCCTAATGAAGACTCCAACTTTCAGCCCCTAACTGATGAAAAATTCTGTGATACTGCCTCCAGATCAGACTCAGAAATTTACTGGAATCACACTGGCAATTTTTTAGCTATTACAGAGATCATTTTTTTGTGCTATGGAGGAAAACCAAGGACACATTCACAATTGTAGTTCAACTGCATAAAGTAGTGCTCACTAAAACATATCAAACATCATTCCTCAATTTCTATCATTCCCACAATTAAATGCATACTTATCCTTTTTCTGGAGTTGAAAAAACTTACATTAAATATATACAGGTGATGAGTTTCAATAAAAAGATCACAGCATCTCTGATTTTGTTCTCTCAGGATTACCTTCAGACCAATAGGTTCTTAAAACAATATCTTATTTATTCAGAACAAAAGCATTTAAAAGACAACACATTTTAAAATTAAGAAACATCTTACACAAACACCTACTCTACATTCAATTATCAATACACCATCCAGAAAGACTGGCAAGTCTAAAATCCTTCTAGTCCTTTCATTGGTGCCAAGTCTCTTACTGAACGTCGGACACATTACTGCAATGAGGGGACCCTATAGAGAAATTCAAGTTTTTTGATGCCTCATCTTTTGAGTCAGGTCATAGTACTCTCTCTTCCTTCTTGCTAGTTCAGCCTGATTCCTTAAGTATTTCAGTATTGTCATCAATGTCTAGTATACTCAGTGATGACAACTTCTACAGGAAAAACCTTCTACAGCATATGACCACATTTTCATGAAAAGAGGAAGAAAAAATGCTGCAAGAGCCTAATTAAAACAGGTTACATAATCACCTGTAGATGATCCTGTTAGGATACTGAGAAGCAGGATCCTAACTCCACATTTCCATGTCTAAATTAAGCTATGTGGGATTTTTTCATCCAAGGTTTTACTGCCAATACAAACTCACACTATTTGTGTATGCCTCTGACCTTAATACTGCCTTAATCACATTTTTTGGAGGCTTCTATCAAATTGATGAGTACCTTGTCTCCAAAAATTTCCTTTTCTAACTCGGAATCTAAAGAGAATGTAAAGAACAAAGCAGAAGACAAATTGTATCATCACAGAAACCCAAAAGAGTAACACTTAAAATTTTCAGATTTTTTTTCTTTTTAATTTAAGGCTTAAAAAATTTATGGTATAATAGCGCATAAAGGACATGGGGATAAAACAGCACGGAATTACCTGGATATTCCTGGGGGAAGGAAGAAACAACTACAAAAAGCAGCCTTTAAACTAACAGCTGAGAGCAGCAGTTTAAATATCTATGGAAAAGACACTGAACAGAAGGTCTAACGATATAACCAATACGTGTTTTGCACTGATATATAAGGTCTCCATATTTGTAGCTTGTATGCACACTTCAATAGAAAGGTAAAATGCAGTGATTCATACAGCAGGAAGTCTTTACCATAACACTAGAATTTCAGCTTCCTCAAACCAAAAAAACCCAAACAAGGCATGCCTTACTGTATTATCTGAATAGGACCATACAGAACTTAAATATGTAACATTCAGAAGAAAGGTGTAGAAGAAACACACAGGTATGAAGTCCTCTTTACAACTAAACAGACTCTCACCATTGCTTCAATTAGCTTACATGCTCCTCAACAACTTCAGCAGAATTCTGTCTCAGATGTAGAAAGGCTGTTTGACTTTCGTAAGAATCACCACAAACTTGAAATTTCCCCCAGAAACTGTCACCTACTATACACTATATAGAAAATGAAAATGAGATTTCATGTAACATACTAATCTAACAGCTAGCAGCCATAGAGATGATCCTGTGCCCTCACACATGCTAAGGCAGCTTCACCTTCCCTTGCACTCAATAGCATTGCTTTGATCCCATGGTAACCCTGTTCATGTAACTAAACCAGCAGAAAACCACCTCCAGAAAAACGGATGCTTCTCCGCAAAGAATGAAAGAAGGGAGAAAAGAAAATAGGGGCATAAAATTGTAACCTTGACAGTGGCAACAAGCCATTAGATCTCTTTAACTAATTATTAAGATACTAGATTACCAGAAAATTAACCTTTGCAGTACAACATTCTATAATGATAGCTGATTTTAAACAGAAGCTGGATACTTAACTGTCTTTAGCATGCTTAGAAAATTTGTTAGACAATAATATCAACCCAGTCTCAGCATATAAGCCTTAAATTCTCAAAAGCATTTAGGCATCTAATCCTACTAACTTCTATGACTGGGAACCTAAACACCTTTGCAGAGCTTTAGATACTAATTGCTGCTAAATGTATAGACACTATTTTGAGAAGAATAACTGAAAACCTTAAAACCCATTGGTAAATGGCTTACATGTATTGGGTGTGCAGCTAAAGTATATCAAGACAATATAAACTACAAATAGATCAACCTCTCATTTGTAAAACACAGGCACATACTTGGGTAGCTAAAAATAATAGCCAAATTAGAGGTGATGCAGACTCATCAAAAAGATAGCACCAATAAAATCAAATCTCAGCTGGGTCATTAATATATTGACTAGAACAATCCAATGACATACTAAAATGATATTCAAATACATTTGGCTGGGAAGAAAAACAAAAAGGTTACCCTTTTCTTGTTTCTTCTCATTACTTTTATTACAGTAACTTACTTTTTACATGAAATCCATGGTGAATGAATTCAATTAGTAAAAAGATTTTTAGAAGTAATAAAAACAGAATTTGTAATTTTAGGAACAATATTTATAGCTTCAAGTCTCCGATTTAAAAGCTTTCCTGATATTCATAAATTATTTAAGGAAACAAACTTATTATTCCAAAGAAACAGAAAAGGATTGTTTCAAAAGATATACAATTTAAGACAATCTAAAGCATTGCTGAGTAGCTGATACAGCTGAATAACAATAGTCTCCTGCACAGGTGTTGGCACGTTCTGACTAAGCTCCTAACCACAGCTGTGGCACATACAGCCTGTTTTACTGCCACTGGGACTGTCTACTCATACAGATTACCAGACGGTGGCTGGAAGCTTACTGTGTGTATATCCTGATGAAAATGGAAATAAAACTACACGCAGATTGTAAAGACCTCCTTGCTATGATTCTCAGACCAAAAAATCAGTTAACTTAGCACCAAGGTTAAGAATATATTCGAGTATATTGGTTCGTCTGGTTGTGTTTTTATAAAGAATACAGGAGTTATGGAATACAGCACAGGACATATCCAATTAACCGTAAATGTGTTCCAAATATTGTCAGCCTTCCCCTCTCATTCTTTTTATGTTTACACAGCTTCTAAAATACTTAATAAGTACATAATAGGTTGTCTTCCATTAAAATAAAACAGAAGTCTATAAATAAAGAATAGTGCCAACAAAGCCCTTTCAGCTTCTCTTCATTGTTATTTCCAAAACTACTTTAGCCTGGGTGGATTTTTGAGATCAAAGCAAGTCTACATAATACTGGTTGTTCAAAGCTTTGGTGGCAGGCAAAAATTGGCCATGAACTATTAGTTTGCAAAACAGAAGAGAAGCTGGAGAGGCAAGATCAGAACAAGGGAAGTTTAGTCAACAACAGAACAGGAGCAGCAGAAGAAAAAGTTGCCAAAGCCTTACAACCTGGAACTCAAGAGAACACCTCTTTCTAATTACTATTAATGTTTGGACAAAAACAATCACTTAACAACTAACCGTATATCAGAAATTCCAAGTAAAATACACTCAGAAGGAGGATTTTTTTTCTTCCCAAAGTATAATATTCAAAAGTAAAACCAGCTCCTATTTCATCTCTATCTTCATTACTATTTTTTTTACTTGTAATAATGCAAAACCAAGCACAGTATCTTCACGTTAACCAACCCTGTGATCTATGCTGAAACACATAATTGGGGTATTCTCCCTAACTATTACATTAACATGGATATGCACTGCTCTTTCTGATCATTTTATCTGCTAGGTCCAAGCCAGGGCACGTACACCATATAGCATAGCAACAATTTTTACATGAAGTGTGAGTAAGGAGGCTTGTGAATTTCTTTACTATTACAAACATCCTTTTATGGCCTTTTTTTTTTAGGCTATGGGCTTGAAAAATATATATATAAACAACTGAGAGATGTCACAGCTATATGCATTGCTCCTAAATTAGCTACAAGAGCTAAGTATTCTAAACAAGATTTAAAAAAAAAAAATCCGCCTACATCAGAAGTGTGGAAATATAGTGTACAGAAAGAATTTTCACATTAACAAATACCACTGGTACACTTGACTAAATTTTTAAAAACACTATGCATAGTGATTTTTTTCTTGTTTATTTGTTCTTTTATTTTTTAACCTATAAAAATTTGTGGAAAATGCTTTTAACAGATTTAAATCACAGCAAACAATCTCAGTTTTTGCGGTATAGCTTCAAGAGAACAATTTATTTACGGGTGCTACAGAAATATTGGGTAGGTTTGCTTTCTACCATGAGTGAAGCATTCCTGCAAAATTAAAAGCAGCTTCAGATGTGTAGTAAATTAAATATCTGATTGGCTGACCTGCTTTGGATGATTTACAATATATAGCACATTTTCTGAATTGTATATACACAAGATGATAAAAACTTGTAAACCTAAATACAGAAAACTGTTGCAAAGTATACAAGAGACTTGTAAACTGAAGCCGTCCACTGAGTATATGGTAATATTGCTATCACTTCAGCATGTTTTGGCCTGGGTTTTGAGTAACAGAATATTATACTAGACTTTCAAACTTGTGTAAATAACTTTTTAATTCACCACCTCAGTTGAAGAATTCAGAGTATTTGCAAAGAGAGTAGAAGTAGGAAAGAGAAGGATAGCTGTTAGGGAGAAAAAAGGAGGACTGAAAGAAAACAGAAAAAAAAGTGTTCTTTTAGATCAGATGGTGAAACCACTTGAGTACAAAAAAATACATTGTGCTTTTTCCCCCAAAGACAAAGCTCAGACAGATCACAGCCAAACTCCGCAGGAAGACATTATACTGCACTTATATAAAAAACCAAATACTTTAGCAATACAACATGAAAACATTCTTAATGTGTCCACAAAATTGTTGTCTGTTGTAGAGGGTATGCTGTTTAGCAGTTGTGCTTTACACAAGTGGTTGCATTTAACAGCAGCAGATTTGATCCACCTTTATCGTCTAAACATCACTCTGTGAAATTATTTCTGTTCCACTGGCATAAAAACCCCACCTGTATATACATCATTACAGGTTAGTTTCCAGCAGAAATCCTTCACCAAGGAACCTTTCCTCAGGAAAGCAAAACCCTTACTGACAGAAGGGAAGGTGTTAACATCCGACAATTGTTCAGTGATCTGTATAAAGTGAGCTGGTGTTAAGGACAAAGAAAGTATAAATGGGGGTAGAGGGCAGCAACTTGATAGGATCTCAGACAACACAGAAAGGCCAACAATAGCTTCTCTCCATCCCGGTCATGTTTCTCCTGAAGACTATGGAGATCATAAGTTTTTAGTACTCTGTCAGAACTCAGTCTTCCTGCTGACAGAGATTTCACTTTGGTTATTGAATGTAAGAGAAGATAAGATCAACAAATCCATGATTATACAACTAGTTTTAACCATGATCAAACCTGTTAAGCCTAGATTTGAACTGGAAATCCAGTTATGAAGAGTCCTGTGATCCATTATCTTCATAGTATGTGACACTCCAATGGAAAATGATTAAATTTTCTGGAGGAAATTGTCTGATTATTAATTCATAAGCTGTTTGGAATACAGCCTTAACATTTTATTTCATTTCATTGTATTCAAACAAAAACAATTAAGACTTTACTTTCTACTCCCAGAAGTACTGTTTGAATATACAAGACAAACAACCCTGAACATGATGAGAACTGCATGTTCCTGCCAGAGTACTTATGGTATGTTAGAGAGATTTGTTACCATGAAAACTAAATGCTAATGTTGAATTTCATTTTCCTTAAAGTCATGTTTACATATGCAAAGGCTTTGTTTAAATATTGGGAAAAAAGATTGAAACACCAAAGTCCATAACTTAGTATAGAATAGCTAATTTAAAATATAAATACCACAGTTCGTGAGCACCTGAGCCCTTCCTTCCAGATTTTAGGGGTCTGAGTGCTTATTTCATATTTCAGTCACATTTCAGTAATTTGAAAGGGATCTAGTTTTATGCATAAATAATTTAAGCTGAACTACATTAAAACAGAAAAACAAAAAACAATTAGTATTGTTAACTTTGGCCTCATTTAATCTACTTTTCGGGGGGTAAGTATATCATGCAGTAGTTCACATATTGCCCTTCCTTTTAACCACATCCCTGGACACTAATGCAAGTTAACTGCTAAATTTTATATTGCAAATGTTTCTTCTGGAAGAATATTTCTTTAAATATAGAGTGGTCATTATTTCCCCAGTTCAAATGCATTTACCTTTCTGAACATTTTGACTTGCAATTGTATTATCAATTACAATTAACACTTTTACATGTATTTTATCAACACCCAAAAATACCAAAGCAGATCATTGTTTTTGTTGTATTGGGAACTAAAACTATGTATAGAGGGTTCCAGAATTATTATATAACTCTTCCCACTTCTTGCATTATACATTTTTTGTTAAGCAACAGACCTTAAAAAACTGAAGAATTATAATTGGAAATAGACTTCTGTGGAATTTAGATTTTTCCTCTCACACACACAAAAAAATCCCTTCTTAAAAACAATCAACATTTTTCAAGTGTAATGAATTTTGCATCAATAACATCATAATCAATATATCCAACCAAGGGTGCACTGCTATATATGTCTTGTGCAGTACAGCCTAATGATACTTAGTGATTTCTCTTTCCTTTAAAAGAATAGAGACCTTGGCAAAAGTTAAACATTCAAAAGAGCATTACAATTGCACAGTTACAGAGAGAAGTTGTACTGGCAGAATCCCATTTGATGGCATTTCACCTAGCATGCTTCAAAAAGTGTGCTGTAAGCACTGCACATTTGTTAGTGAAGGAACAAGCACAACTAAACCATTCTCCTCCTTCACCACTCCAAAATTCCCAAACGATTTCCAAGAGAAATTTTAAGGTCCTTACACTTTAATTAAAGGGAAAACAAAGCATTATTCCAGAGTTAATGAAATTACTCAATTATGGTCTCAAAGGCCAAACAATGCTGACATTACTAATAGTTGTACAGGCATCATTCTGCTACCTGCTGGGCACGCTTTGTATGGAGGCTAGGGAAAGCATTGCAGGAACTCCTGTGGGATAAAGGAAACCCTTATGCACAGCACATTTCCCAGCTCTCCCCATTTGACAGGGCTGTCCGTACTGAGAAAGACAGCAACAGCAACAGCTATCAATAAAAATAAAGAAAAACAAATATTTTAAAATCTTTTTTTAATATATAAATTCTTTATATTTTTTACATTTTCTCAGTAACTTTCAAAGGTTTTTTCTTAAATTAAATATAATTTCAGTAGGTCCATTTTCCAGGAAATAAAAGCATTTGCATTTAAAAAGTAGCAATTTATTATCAGCAGTTCTTGCAAATAATTATAGCAAGAGTGAGATTCACAGTCTCACAAAAGACTGGCTATTTTTCTAAAATCTGTTACTATTTACACTCAACTACAGAAAGCAGTATATGAATATGCAAAGCATATCTGCAATTAGAATTAGGATCAAATGCATTTTACTTTCCAACATTCTTCTGTATTTGTTTTCAGTCTTGGGGGCCTGTTATTTTATTATTCTTAGCAGCAAGTAATGACTCAAAATAAGCAATGTTCTTTAGCACAAAGAAACTCTTTGGATGCTCTGCAAGGTAATTTTGTCAAGTACCAATGCCTTCAAATATCAAACAATCTATTTGTAGAAATGCATGGCTTTGGGTGTCTTGATTTAACAAAGCTGCAATGATGGATGGAAAATTATATCCATGTTGTCTTTTATAAATTTTTCTTGCAGTTGTATGAATTTTTTTTTCTATACAGCTTTATTTGTAGCTAACATTCTTAAACATTTTCTTATTTTCTCCATGTATGTCTGTCAAACACACGTTCACACAAAGCCTAAAACTAAAGCCATCATCACATCATCTATTACATACAGAATATCACACACAAAATAAAACAAAAGCATGGACTTCATCTAAAAAAAAGTTTTCACCATTTTCAAGTCTATAGTAGGAGTTTTTAAAAAAATAAAATGTTACCTAACAAAATATGTAATTCTTTTAAACTAAATTCCATCAAAATCAACTAAAGAACGCTTTTTAGCTTATGTCCAGTTATTCTTGGACCATATTCTTAACATTTGAGTCACAGGACATTAATTCCGTAAGTAGAAGCAGAGAGGCATCAAATTCTAAAGATACATATTCTTTGCTGCTTAATATCCACTATCACCGCAATAATGCCGGCTCCCACTGTGTATCTGATGACAGCCCCACTGCACAAGAAGCTGCACATGCTGTACTTGTTCTAGAGCCACAGTCACGCTCATCAGTTCACAAATACTCATTTGCTGACTGGCATATCTTCTGAATGCTTTCCTATCTGCAGGCACTACTGTTGAGTCCTTCCCCTTTCCCCAGCCATCAAGTCTAATGGGAATTATAAAAACTTATTTTGATACTGCTATTCTTTAATAGAAGGGTAAAAGTGGCCTGCTATTTTAGTGCAAGGCAGAAAGCTTCTTCCCTTAAGTACTATTTTGTGGGGAAAATCAAACTAATAATGACAGCTAAACAAATCCTCTGCTGGTCAACCAGTAGTGCATCCCCTTTCCCAAGGGGACACCGCACCTATATTATTCCTCAGAAAAACCTGTCTATCCTGTTCCAATGACAAAACCTCCCCTAGGCAGTCTATTCCAGTGCTTCACTATATTTACTGCCATAAATTTTGTTTAATATGTAATCTGAATCTTTCTTATTGGATTTCTACTTTATTACTTCTTGTTCTAACAGGTTTTTTGTTGTTTGTTTGTGGTTTCGGGGTTTTTTTAAAAGAATTCTGTTAGATTTTAAGAACATATCCTGTATCACCTTAGTGTTCTTTTCTGTAGACTACACAATTTCACTTTTCACCTTTTCTTTGACAGCTGTGTTTCATAGACTTCTAATCATTCTTATTGCTCTATTGTAGATGCTCCACTTGTCTCCTGAAAAGCTTTGATCAAACTGAACACAATACTGCAGCCAAAGCTACATGCCAACTGAACAAATCAAGAGGAATATTCCAATTCTCCATACAATATTCCTGGTTTACTCTGCAGTGTGGTGTTCAGCTGTTCTGCAATATTATGTCATTGTTGACTCATGCTAAGCTTGCTTTATACAACAAACCCTAGAGTCTATTCTAAATAAAAGCTATTTGATCAACTCTTTATCTTCTTGCTCTGTACTTATACATTTGATCATTTTTTTTAAGGTAGAGTTTTGTACCTTTTCTTACATTGCATGTTATTTCCTTAGACCAATTAGCCAATAGGTCAAGTTTTGAATCATACTCCTATCCTCAATTGTGCTTGCTGTTTCACCCCCACCAAACCCAGTTCACTTGGTCTGCAAGTTTAGTCAGCATATTTTCTGTTCTATTTTCCAGATCATTAATGACAACATATCCCAGCAAAAGCCTATTCAATATATCTGCATGTTGCCATTCCAATCTGCTTTCCATTAATTTAGGAAAATTTCTGTCAGGCCAGATTTCCACAGCTGCTAATAGGAATGAGCTGTGAGACAGTATCCAAAGCCTTATTAAAAACATAAGAGCTCTTATATCTTAAGAATAAGATAAAGTTAAATTTACTGCTCCTCTTCTATCCGTGAGACCTCTTATCCTGTTATGGATGCAATTTAAACTGGATTGAAACACTTTTTCCTTGCAAATCCGTTTTCACAGTTACTTCTTTTCCTGGTTTCTTTCAGAGTTCAGTAAAGTTTCATTTATTCATTACAAATTTCCTTGGGAATTTAAGTTATACTGTCTAGTCTACAATTTCTTAGCTTTTACTTTTTATCTTATTTGAAATACAGACATTGTATCTTCTTTTACCTTCTCTAGACTGAGGTCTTATAGCTTTGTAACCCGTATTAATTTTCTTAGCTATCTATTTGAAGTTTTACTATACCAGTGAAGGACTGCAGAAATAAGTATTCCCTGTATTATCTGTCAGTCATCTTCTCTGTACTGAATATCAAATCAGTGCTTTCTTAGCAACCTTACTACAAACACAAAATGATTGCCTATTTCATTTATGACCCTTCCTAACTCTTTTGGGACCTCATCTTTCCGATTCTGTCCCAATATGCTTGTATTAACTTATATTCAAGCTCAATAATCTGATTAAGTAATGATTTGGTTTTAGCTTCCCTTCTGTTGGAGAGCACTGAAACAGTAGTTCTTCTAAATTTTGTATACTTTCTTCCGTAGAACTGAGGAGAAACTTGGGGTTATACATGCATATATGTGATATTTCGACCCAAAGTCTTATTAATTACAAAAACTATGTTTGTATGATCATTGGATTTTACTTCTGTATTTTTTTAATATACCATTGGCCATAATTTGAAAAGCTGTTCCACAGGAACAGATAATCCATTGACTCCAGAAATGTCCAATGCACCTTTTGATAAGTTTTACACCAAATAAAACTTCAGAAATTTAAATTGTGTTGTAATACATTATATGTGGAAATAGAATTTACCAAAAATAAAGAAGCTGCAATCACCCTTCTAATAAATAATAAAAGCAAATAGAATGTACTCTGTGAGGAACCTGAGAGAATAAAGTTATAAAAATAGGAAAAGTGTATTTCAGCAGGATAATGAAAAATCACATTATCAAAGGTTCTCTACAATTTTAATGACCTGTGAGTGTATTTTAATTAATTTAAATGTTTAAAGCAATACTCTATGCATATTCTTAATCTAAGAATATGTATGCTATTGATACTGGCTTACTAAGGGGTAGATATGTAAACAGTTTAGCTTAATTGCCTGTTACCATATAGTTTAATTGAGTCTTGTAACAAAGATTTTAAAATCAGGAGAATACGTTCTCTCTCCAAAAAATACCCGTTGCTTTTTCACTGACAAAATTCATATCAAAGGGACCCTAGGTTTTAAATTACATGTCAGCTTTTACAGGATATTACGATAACACAATATATGTCTGTCCTTGAAGTAAATGTTCTAGCTCAGCTATGAGTCATATTTGCATCTACTTAAAAGTAAGCACAGGCTTTTGTTAGGTCATTGTTTAGCTACAAGACACAGAAAAGATCTTAAATCATTTTCATCACCATAGTTCACTCCTATGTAACAGTACAGTTAATACAAACATTTATGATTTTGTCTCAAGGATAGAATTTCATGACAATATATTTGCTTTTTACTGAACGTGATATAATCCAAATGCCTAAATTTTAAAATAGGGTAAACTGTTCACTCTGACCTTTTGTAAACTTTAAATGTTTACTTACATTTACTGAAAAGAGTTAAACAATATTTGACAGTGAATTTTACCTAGATTTCCCATATTTTCTGTTTTCTTTTTCTCTATTTTGTCATAAATGCACTGTTTCAATACAGGATTTTTAATTGCATTTATTTCTTCTATATATTCCTCACCTGAACTCCATGGAACTGACCAATTTATGGTCTGACTCTTACTTCCTTTATGGTATAAAGAGAATTTAAATGAAGTGTAATCTTAATCTGAATATGTGTAAATCAATTTTGCCCCCCCCCCAAAAAAAAAATGTAAAGTGTTATTTTTATTATTGTAAATGAGAACAAGACTATTATTTATGGTACATTCTTCAATAAAGTCATTGCCATGTTGAATCATTGCAAGAAGGAATGTAAGTCACATAAAACATGGCAGAATTTAAAAGATCTTTTGATATAGGTCAAAGGAGATGAGGCATCACACAAGTTTGATTCCAAGTATCAGAAAATGATCTAAGGAAGGCAAAGCACTCATTTATACCTAACCCCTTTCACTAGAAGAAATACTCAGACAACTAAGCTGTTGAGTCAGAATGCACTATTTTAATAAAATAATATAGATTAGAATTGCAGTTCAACAAATGTGCTATACAGGACAGAGTTCTGTGAGTATCTTTGTGTTGTGGTTTAACCCCAGCCAGCAACTAAGCACCATGCAGCCGCTCACTCACTCCCCCCCCACCCAGTGGGTTGGGGGAGAAAAATCGGGAAAAAAAGTAAAACTTGTGGGTTGAGATAAGAACAGCTTAATAGAACAAAAAAGAAGAAACTAATGACAACAATAACTCTAATAAAATGACAACAGTAATAATAAAAGGATGGGAATGTACAAATGATGCGCAGGGCAATTGCTCACCACCCACTGATCGACACCCAGTTAGTCCCCAAGCAGCGATTCGCCCCGCCCCTACTCCCCCCAGTTTATATACTAAATATGACGTCACATGGTATGGAATACACTGTTGGCCACTTTGGGTCAGGTGCCCTGGCTGTGTCCCCTGCCAACTTCTTGTGCCCCTCCAGCTTTCTTGCTGGCTGGGCATGAGAAGCTGAAAAATCCTTGACTTTAGACTAAACATTACTTAGCAACAACTGAAAACATCAGTGTGTTATCAACATTCTTCTCATACCGAACTCAAAACATAGCACTGTACCAGCTACTAGGAAGACAATTAACTCTATCCCAGCTGAAACCAGGACACTTTGTTTTAAACACAATTTTAACTCACCCCTTCACCCTCTACAGACTCATCATTCCCCCTGCCATTTATTTCTAACAGCCTAAGAAATAAGACAATTCACATGCAGTATAGAAGGTAGCATTCTTTGTCAGGGGAAAGGAAATAATTAGAAATAATAGATCCAGGAAATGTGAAGTGAAAAAAAGGTATTTATCCATTGTTGGAAAAGGTGTTAGTCTCATACCTAAAGTTTTAGATTATTGCTTAGCCATGGTAAAATCTAGTACATTCAAACATGCCCATAATTTCTGATGTCTTATTTCTGGAGCTACTCCAGTTTTCTAATCCACTGATTAAATAAAGACATCAGGGTCTCTGGTAAGACTCATTTGGGAAACATAAGATGTGCAGAAACACAGATGCTGGCCAGAACCAGTCAACTAACAGTGCTCATGAATTTCAAAGAACAAGAAAGAACCAGACAGACATACTACCTGTGTAGAGCTTATATATTCTGGGGGTGAAGCATAACTCCACTGAAGTTTACTATAAAAATCCTGATGACTTCAGTAGAAATAGGTAGAAAAAAATAAGATTTCATAAGCCAAGATAAACTCATTTGATCACAAGTCAAAATGAAAAGAAGAGAAACCTATAAGAGTCTAAGATGGAAGTTTCTAACCACTGAATGAAAAACAGGGAAGGTAGAGATGGACTGACTGGCAGGTGCCTCAGTAATACTCAGATACTAATAGGTGGGAAGACAGTACAGAGAATTATTTCCAATATGTGGTGAGAAGTATTTCAGAAAGCAACTGAACATATATTTATGTTTTTTTATTTGGAGGTTCAGGAGCATGAAAAGGGATGAAAACAGAAATAAAATGGTATGTTCGTCAGAGGAGAGGTGCGTTGCCAGTGTCAGATAGAGGAAATGCCCTTGCAAAACCAGATAGAAACATACAAAAAATAAATCACTATGGTCATATTCTTGTGGAGACAGAGAAAGGAAAGACTGAAGCTGATTCTGACTACATCAATGTAAATTAAAGAGAGGTTTTTTTCTTCTCAAAAAATACAGTTTAAACTCTAACTGTGGTTCTCAAACAAAAATAGGCCAGTGTAACAGTTCTAAGAGCTTAAGAAATTTTAGGTATTAGAAGGTTTACCTTGATTTGGAAAAATAAAAAGCACTGTTATATAGTCCCAAAACGCAACCTCAATAAATAAACCAAGTAGAATAAAGTAAGTGAAGAAAAAAAGTTCCTTTCAACAATTTAAAAAAAAAAAAAAATCAGTCAGGAATTAATTTTGATTTTGCACAACTTCCAAACTGAAACAGCAACACACCTTTGGTATCCTAAGTTTAGAAACTTTCATTGACTATTAAGAAATCACCAATTTTTTGCCCTTAGTCTCCCAAATGTCATACCTTTTAGACCCAGCTGAAACAGACAGGTTGAAATGCTTGAAAAGTTTGCACGCGCTATGGAATACGTCAGGATTTCTCCAGTTACAAAAGAAACATAACAGAGCAACAAGCCTTTATAGCCACTGCTCTTCCTCTGCAGTGTGACTACGTCAGGCTCTTGAAAAGTAGCTTGCTAGCTTCAACTAATCAGAGTTCCTATTATTGCCTGAAAAATTAATTGCAATAGAAACTTGTATTAAAAAAAAAAAGCAAAAACCAAAATTGTTACCTACCTGTCCTATTTATTTTTACTAAGCATGACTTCTTTCAGTCACGTTGGACAAGTATCTTTCACCACCAGCTTAGTAAAAGTTTAAAGTGTACTTTGGATTAGATACTGAGAAAGAACGCTGCATACCTTTGGATATCTCTTGCCTATCTCCTTCTCTGCATCTTTGACTGGATCATATGAAGAGCTTTCAGCATCAAGGATTTTTTGCTGCTTGGCTTCCTGAAGAGCTTTCTGGGTGGGGCCTTCCAACCCTTTCTTCCTTCGACAGTCATGGCCTGCTATAAAATAAAACCAACAAAAATATCATCAGAATGCATTTTTTACTCACTCTTATAGAAGATCTCTCTTTACTTAACATTAGCTAGACATGTGAAATTCTAAAAGAAACACCACTTCATAAGAAGATATTCAGGCTACTGTGCCATCCCTGTAAAGTATTCCAAGACTACATATAACTGCTCTGCAAATTGTTTTGGTGTGATCTATTTCAGCTTACCTAATAGTACGCTAGATTTTGCCCCCCAAATGCAGCAATGATTTTGAATCTTGCAGTACAGGAGAGTCACAGTAAAATGGATGCAGTTCTTCTTTTCCATCAGAGCCAGAAGAAACATCATCTCACTGCATCCTATACAGTATCTACCACCGATGCATTATTCTGATTTACAGCCTCCATTCCCTCTTGCTTCCCTGCACTTCCTCCCAACCCACCTTTTAAACAAGGAATTACTTACAAATAGGTAACTCAGCAAAGAAATCTTAAGCAGGTAGCATAGTTGTAAAGCATCAGAATAGGCTGAAAGACACACAAGGAACAGTATAGCACATGTGGACTACTGTACAATGATCTGGCAGAAAGGATACTGTTCTCTGACAGTCTTTGTATTGGCAGCTCACACATCTGAATACAGTCCCTTGTAATCCCTGTATCTTGTTGCAGTATGTACATGGGTGTCGTGGTTTCAGCCCAGCCGGTAACAAAGGACCACGAAGCCGCTCTCTCACTCCTCACGCCCCGCTCCGGTGGGATAAGGAAGAGATGGAGGAGAGAAAAGAAAAAAAACCTGGAACCTCGAGGGTTGAGATAAAGGCAGTTTACTGGGACAACACACAAAAAAAAGTTTACAACAACAACAACGGTACTAATGAAAGAGTATACAAAAAGAGTAATGCACAGTGCAACCGCTCACCACCCGGAATCCGACGCTCCGCCACTTCCCCCACCGAAAGTCGAGAGAACTCCCCCCAGCCCGCTCCCCATTTATATACTGAGCATGATGTCACGTGGTATGGAATAGCTCCTTGGCTAGTTCAGGTCAGCTGCCCCGGCTATGCCCCCCACCTCCCAGGTTCCTGTAAAAATTAACTCTATCCCAGCTGAACCCAGGACATTATCCACCCCTTATTCTATACCATCTACATCATGCCCAGATCTCACATTTTCCAATCAACCACTACCACTTTCCTTGTCTTATATATATAAGTATATGGTCACCCTCCTCACACACACACACAAACAGTATTCCCTTAGTCAATGGGCTATCCCTCTAACATGTCCATCAATTTTATTTAGTCCATGACTTTGGGGCTCCATCTGTTGTAACAGTTCTTCAGGATAAGAGAGATGGTGTGAGGTGTTAGGTTGTTGTATGCTGCCTCTGGAACTTGTGGCTGGTACATTTGGTGCAACCCACACCCTTGGTCTGCAGGTCGAAGATATTGATCTTGAGGAAATTGCTGGGCGCCAGTTCAAGTTCTATCACTGTGTACTTGGCTCAGTTTCAAAGTCCATCCTTCAGTCATTTGGGTAATTCTTACAGTAATACCCTTATACGGCATATAGACGCTATAGATACAATGACATACATTGGCAGGTTATTTAGTACTTAAATATCATACAGCCTAATTCACTGGCTATTCTCTCCCAAAATCAAATCCCCTTGAGGCACACATCGAACTTCCCCATCCTTCTGCATCACCCACCAGGTGTACCCAGGACCCTGAGCAAAAACAACCCCTTGAATGGGTTTGCCTCTGCTTGAGGGAGGACTAACCCAGCCTGTCTTTCCTAACATACTCCTCATGCGCACTACAGGGACTTTATCCCCTTTTACAGTATGTGGAAGTCTTGGTTGGGCGGGGCCAGCCCGATTGGCAGATCCTCTAGTATTAACTAACCAGGTGGCTTTTGTTAAATGTGTATCCCAATGTTTGAAAGTTCCACCCCCCATTGTTCTCAATGTAGTCTTTAACAGTCCATTGTATCGTTTGATTTTTCCGGAGGCCGGTGCATGATAAGGGTTGTGATATACCCACTCAATGCCATGTTCTTTGGCCCAGGTGTCTATGAGGTTGTTTCGGAAATGAGTCCTGTTGTCCGACTTGATTCTTTCTGGGGTGCCGTGTCGCCATAAAACTTTCTCTTCAAGGCCCAGGATAGTGTTCTGGGCAGTGGCATGGGGTACAGAATATGTTTCCAGCCATCCGGTGGTTGCTTCCACCATTGTAAGCACATGGCACTTGCCTTGGTGGGTTCGTGGGATTGTGATATAGTCAATCTGCCAGGCCTCCCACTGTTTATATTTCAGCCATCGCCCTCCATACCACAGGGGCTTTAACCACCTGGCTTGCTTAATTGCAGCACATGTTTCACATTCATGGATAACCTGTGCGATAGTGTCCATTGTCGAGTCCACCCCTCGATCACAAGCCCATCTATATGTTGCATCTCTTCCCTGATGGCCTGAAGTATCATGGGCCCACCGAGCCATAAATAGCTCACCCTTATGTTGCCAGTCCAGGTCCACCTGAGACACTTCAATCTTGGCAGCCTGATCTGCCTGCTGGTTGTTTTGATGTTCTTCAGTGGCCTGACCCTTGGGTATATGAGCATCTACGTGACGTACTTTTACCACTAGCTTCTCTATCTGAACAGCGATATCTTGCCACAGTGCGGCAGCCCAAATGGGTTTACCTCTGCGCTGCCAGTTGCTCTTCCTCCATTGCTGTAGCCACCCCCACAGGGCATTTGCCACCATCCATGAGTCAGTATAGAGACAGAGCACTGGCCACTTCTCTCTTTCAGCAATGTCTAAAGCTAGCTGGATGGCTTTCACCTCTGCAAACTGACTCGATTCACCTTCTCCTTCAGCAGTTTCTGCGACTAGTCGTGTAAGACTCCACACAGCAGCCTTCCACCTCCGATGTTTTCCCACAATGCGACAGGACCCATCAGTGAACAGGGCATATTGCCTCTCATTTTCTGGCAGTTTATTATACGGCGGGGCCTCTTCAGCACATGCCACCTCCTCCTCTGGTGACATTCTGAAACCTTTGCCTTCTGGCCAGTCCATGATCACTTCCACAATTCCTGGGCAATTGGGGTTTCCTATGCGAGCCCGTTGTGTGATCAAGTGCAGCCCACTTAACTCCACGTGGCATCAGTTGCACGATGTGTAGAGGAGACTTTCCCTTTGAACATCCAGCCCAGCACTGGCAGCAGGGGTGCTAAGAGGAGCTGTGTTTCAGTACCAACCACTTCTGAGGTGGCTCAAACTCCTTCATACGCTGCCAATATCTCTTTTTCAGTTGGAGTATCGCAAGCCTCGGATCCTCTGTATCCCCGACTCCAAAACTCCAGGGGTCGGCCTCGGGTCTTTCCAGGTGCTTTCTGCCAAAGGCTCCAGGTAGGGCCATTCTCCCCAGCTGCAGTGTAGACCACATTTTTAACATCTTGTCCTGTCCGGACTGGTCCAAGGGCTACTGCATGAACAATCTCCCACTTAATTTGTTCAAAGGCTTGTCGTTGCTCAGGCCCCCATTTAAAATCGTTCTTCTTCCGGGTAACTTGGTAGAGAGGACTTACAATTTGACTGTAATTTGGAATATGCATTCTCCAAAACCCCACACCACCTAAGAAAGCCTGTGTTTCCTTTTTATTAGTTGGTGGAGAAATAGCTGCTATTTTGTTAATCACATCCATAGGGATCTGACGACGCCCGTCTTGCCATTTTACTCCTAAGAACTGGATCTCCTGCGCAGGTCCCTTGACCTTACTTTCTTTTATGGCAAAACCAGCCTTCAAAAGGATTTGGCTTATTTTCTTCCTTTTCTCAAAAACTTCTTCTGCTGTGTTGCCCCATACAATGATGTCATCAGTGTATTGCAGGTGCTCTGGTGCTTCACCTTTTTCTAGTGCAGCCTGGATCAGTCCATGGCAAATAGTGGGGCTGTGTTTCCACCCCTGGGGCAGTCGATTCCAGGTGTACTGGACGCCCCTCCAAGTGAAAGCAAACTGGGGCCTGCACTCCACTGCCAAAGGAATGGAGAAAAATGCATTAGCAATGTCAATTGTGGCATACCACTTAGCTGCCTTTGATTCCAGTTCATATTGAAGCTCTAACATATCTGGCACAGCAGCGCTCAGCGGTGGCATGACTTCATTCAGCCCACGATAATCTACTGTTAGTCTCCATTCCCCATTAGATTTCCTCACGGGCCATATGGGACTATTAAAGGGTGAGCGAGTCTTGCTGATCATTCCTTAGCTCTCTGATTGGCCAATCAGCTTAATGATGGGGATCGGGGAGTCTCGGTTGGTGCAATATTGCCGCTGGTGCACCGTTGTGGTAGCAATTGGCACCTGTTCTTCTTCAACCTTCAGCAACCCCACAACCGAAGGGTCTTGAGAGAGACCAGGTAGGGTAGACAGCTGCTCAATCTCTTCCGTCTCCAATGCAGCTATACCAAAGGCCCAACGGTACCCTTTTGGGTCCTTGAAATACCCCCTCCCGACATAATCTATACCAAGGATGCACGGGGCCTCCGGGCCAGTTGCAATGGAGTGTTTATGCCACTCATTCCCGGTTAGACTCATTTCAGCTTCCAATACGGTTAGCTCTTGGGATCCCCCTGTCACACCAGAGATACAGATGGGTTCTGCCCCTTTATAACTTGATGGCATCAGGGTGCATTGTGCACCAGTGTCTACTAGAGCCTTATATTCCTGTGGGTCTGATGTGCCAGGCCATCGAATCCACACTGTCCAGTAGACTCGGTTGTCCCTTTCCTCCACCTGGCTGGAGGCAGGGCCCCTCTAATCCTGGTTAGAATATCCGTTACTCACCTTTCGCACACGCGAATCAGAAGTCCCTTCAAGAGGATCAGAAATGAGATCGGCCCATCTACTGCGTCTGGGGGACTGCTCACGGGAAACTGGAGCAGCAGTTTTCCAAGAAGAATCCTCTGTTCTGATGACTTTTTCTCACAACTCCCATACCCGTGCATCCAAAACTGAGGTAGGTTTTCCATCCCACTTCCTCATGTCCTCTCCATGGTCACGCAGGTAAAACCACAGGTTAGCCCGTCGTGTGTACTTTCTCTCTCCTCTCTCTTAGGCAGAGGAATGCTTACTCCCAATAGCTGCGATGCGGGCCTGTACAGGTGAGGAGGAGGACATATCCACTTTGAATTGCTGGAACTCTCGGGACAATTCCTCTACAGCTGAGACACAGGCCCGTAGGGAGGAAGAGAGACTTCCTTCGTATTGCCGGAGTTGGACAGCTAATTCATCCACCGTTTGTCCATAGCCTTCTTTCCAGGACATTACTGCCAATGAGTTGGCATAGGTTGGTTATGCACTTTGTAGAAACTTCCACCACATCGGTTGTGTGCATTGGACTTCATCTGGATCTGTGGGTGACTGCCCATTTTCTGGATCATTATAAATCACCTCCAGCACCGCTAATTCCCTCAGGTACTGGATACCTCTCTCCATGGTGGTCCACTTGCCTTGGTGACATGTAACTTCATCCCTGAAGGGGTATCTTTCCTTTACACCTAACAGAAGTCAACTCCAGAGGCTGAGGACTTGTGTGTTTCTCCCAATCGCCTTGTCGATGCCCCCTTCCCTAGACAGAGATCCCAACTGCTTGGCTTCCTTACCCTCTAATTCCACACTACTAGCCCCACTATCCCAGCACCGGAGCAGCCAGGTAACAATGTGCTCACCTGGGTGGCAGCTAAAATCTTTTTGCATGTCACGCAACTCACTCATGGATAGAGATCGGGTAATTATTTCAGGTTCTGCCTCTTCCTCCTGTTCTCGCGATGACCCTGGCTCATCTTCATCTCTCACTAAGTGAACTGATTTCTTTGTGTGTTTCTTCTTCTGTACAGGGGTGACCGATACTGGCACAGGTTGATTCTCTGGTTTAGCTGCAGTATTTGTTGTCGGGGTTGGGGTAGCCACAGTGCCTGTTGTCGGGGTTGGGGTAGCCACGATGCTTGTTGCCCTGTTTTCCATCTTTTCCCCCTTTTCCCCCTGAGGGTGCTGCCTAATATCAAGCAGTGTTTGGTAGATACTGGCCAGGGCCCAGCACAGTGCAGTGAGTTGTACGTCTCTGGGATAGCCACAGCGTTTTTCTTTCAAATATTCTACCACTTCATCAGGGTTCTGTAGTTGTTCGGGAGTGAACTTCCAAGCCACTGGAGGTGAGAAGTTCTCTAGATATGTGCCATCCCACCCACGAATATCCAGGGTACTCTTAAAGACCCTTTTTGTAGCCCTAAACAAGACCTGAAACATATTCAGGAGGCATAGCACTAACAGCACACTGGCTTGCGCATCCAAAGGATATTAAAAATTCTCAAAAGCTGTTGTAATTAGTCAGAAGGAGAGAAGGGAGGCGAACAGACGGGGGGAAGTATCCCCCCCTAACTTCCCCATGGATTGGGTGTAATTACCAATAAAATCTGATAGAAGGTGCTCGAAGTATGGAAATGATATCACTGCCTCATACAGATACCAGCTTAACCTCATGACCAGTGATGTAATCATTTCACAAGTCGACATTGCCCAGTACAGCAAAATGATAATCCCAATCACTCTCCCAGAGATGAGAAACGTAACTACAGGCAATACATAGAGCATATAAGAACTTACAAAATGCCACCATGTAAACAAATGAATCAACATTGTGACTAATATCTATTTATCTAATATAAGAAATGCATATGACAAATGTGTTTCAACACACTCTGGCCAGATCTGTCATTATCTCAACCCTTCGTGCCCCACGTTGGGTGCCAAAAAGGACTGTCGGTTTCAGCCCAGCCGGTAACAAAGGACCACGAAGCCGCTCGCTCACTCCTCCCGCCCTCCTCCGGTGGGATAGGGAGGAGATGGAGGAGAGAGAAAAGAAAAAAAACTGGAACCTCGAGGGTTGAGATAAAGGCAGTTTACTGGGACAACACACAAAAAAAAGTTTACAACAACAACAACGGTACTAATGAAAGAGTATACAAAAAGAGTAATGCACAGTGCAACCGCTCACCACCTGGAATCCGACGCTCCGCCACTTCCCCCACCGAAAGTCAAGAGAACTCCCCCCAGCCCGCTCCCCATTTATATACTGAGCATGATGTCACGTGGTATGGAATAGCTCCTTGGCTAGTTCAGGTCAGCTGCCCCGGCTATGCCCCCCACCTCCCAGGTTCCTGTAAAAATTAACTCTACCCCAGCTGAACCCAGGACAATGGGTCTACAGGAAAAAGAATTGAACACTGAATTCCAACAGGATTTGGGTACCTATATCTCTCCAGTTCTTTGAAAAAATCTCAGATTGAAAAACACATTACACAGCTAAAATCCCGACTGAAACAAATGTACTTCACAGTATGCATTTCTAAATATTTGCTCTTTTAAACTAGTTTTATTAAGACCTTGATGCCAAAATGCAAACTTTCTGACTTAAAGGGGAAAAAACCCACCCTCTCCACTCTTGAGGCAAAAAAAAGCAGATCAAGGAAACACAAAACCTTCCTGGATACCCAATTTGACTAAAACTGATGAAAAGAACTGTGCCTGGTCTAACAAAACGTCTGTATTCTCACTGCTTTAAGTTAAAGCTACTGTCACAGATATCCTGAATAATAATTTTCTCTGAGGAACCATATACTGCAAAATTGGTTTATGTGTCAAACACTTTCTACACACCCAGTAACTGCTACCCACTAGCACATTGCTCATGGAGCATTTGTTTGTTGGTGCTTTTGAAAGACACATAAACCAACAGAGTTATGACAGTTGAAGGGCTTAAAAAGTCAGTAACCATTAAAAAAATAAACAAATTCTAAAGAACTGTTGCGATTGCACTAAGACTTCAACAGCTTGTGTTTACAGATTTTCTATTCAGACTGCATTGTAGATGGAATGGGGACAACAAGGTTTAAGTACTTTAACTGGTGCATTTTGAATTTCTTTTTACATGACCTTCTAACAGCAATTACATTAGATCAAGGAAAGGAAAAGCACAGTTAACAGGCTTAGCAATGAGTTAATTCAACCATGAGTAAAGAAACTCATTGAGTTCAACTTCTGAATATAATTGAGTAGTAAATAAGCAGCTGTTGTTTTTAGAAAATACAAGAAATGTACTGAGCAAGTAACAGTTTTATAACAGGTTTTTAGAACCAGTTGTTATAGCAGCGTTCACTTAGGTTTATAAGCAAGCCACAATCAACATTGCTTAATTCCTTCAGGAAAAAGCGGTCTTTTTTCAGAGCACCACTTAACACTGTGTCTTGATCCCTAAGCAAGGATGCAAGTGCTCTGTTAATATACACCAATAACCTAAATAAAAAAATCAGTTATTTCTCTTTGATAATTAGATCCCTCTGTGTATGATCTTGCTACCACATCAGGGAGGACCCAATTTAAAACAAAAACAGAACCAGTTTTTAATGCAAATCTTCTTAAGTGAAACATCCAAACCTTTTTAAAAACAATCTCAACTCAAAATACAACTTTTCTTTCAGAGCTGGCTTCTGAGGGAACATAGCAGGGACAGAGAAACACTTTACAAGATGACTGAGTGCTAATCCTAACTGTTAACTAGTTCCTCTCCAACTATTAAATGTCCTTTATATCAACTTCAAACAAGCAAGGTAAGTAAATAGCAAATAAAAACTTAAACTTCTAATAATTTTTAAGACACCTAAAGAACACTTTCTTCTGAAGGATTTGTGTACGAAGCACTGTTTGCAAAGCTAAACACCAGTCTGGCAGTGGGACAGCAAAAAAATCCTAGTAAATAAATTACATGCTCTGTATTGTGGACGCTGTCCTCTTCAATTTTTTGAAAGGCATCAGGCTGAAAGCTGCTACATCAAATGCCTAAGTAATAAGTCCAGAATAGTTGTCCTAAAATTAACATTAACTACTGTAATTTTTTTTTTTCTAGCTAGCCACCAGATACAAATTTACAATGCAAACTCATTGTGCATACTATGAAGCTTCAGGACAACCAGGGGATCAGGCCCAGCCAGCATGGGTTTATGAAAGGCAGGTCCTGCTTGACCAATCTGA
The DNA here is from genome assembly GCF_964188355.1 of Buteo buteo. Lineage (NCBI taxonomy): Eukaryota > Metazoa > Chordata > Aves > Accipitriformes > Accipitridae > Buteo > Buteo buteo. Next base: position 14,466,687 of record NC_134175.1, read on the forward strand.
TCTCCTTCTATGACCAGGTGACCCACCTAGTGGATGAAGGCAAGGCTGTGGATGTTATCTACCTCAACTTTAGTAAGGCCTTTGACACTGTCTCTCATGGCATACTCCTTGAGAAGCTGGCATCTCATGGCTTGGGCAAGTGTACTCTTCACTGATTAAAAAAACTGGTTGGATGGACGAGCCCACAGGGTTGTGGTGAATAGAGTTAAATCCAGTTGGTGGCTGGTCACAAGTGGTATTCCCCAGGGCTCAGTACTGGGGCCAGTTCTGTTTAATATCTTTATCAATGATCTGGATGATGGGATCGAGTGGAACCCTCAGTAAGTTTGCAGATGACACCAAGTTGGGAGGGAGTGCTGATCTGCTTGAGGGTAGCAAGACTCTACAGAGGGATCTGGACAGGCTGGATCGATGGGCTGAGGCCAATTGTATGAAGTTCAACAAGGCCAAGTGCCAGGTCCTCCACGTCGGTCACAGCAACCCCATGCAGTGCTATAGGCTTGGGGAAGAGTGGCTGGAAAGCTGCCCGGCAGAAAAGGACCTAGGAGGTGCTGGTTGACAGCCGGCTGAATATGAGCCAGCAGTGTGCCCAGGTGGCCTAGAAGGCCAACGGCATCCTGGCTTGTATCAGAAATAGTGTGGCCAGCAGGAGCAGGGAAGTGATTGTTCCCCTGTACTCAGCACAGGTGAGGCCACACCTCGAGTACTGTGTTCAGTTTCATGCCCCTCACTACAGAAAAGAAATTGAGGTGCTGGAGCACGCCCAGAGAAAGGCAACCAAGTTGGTGAGGGGCCTGGAGCACAAGTCTTATGAGGAGTGGCTGAGGGAGCTGGGGTTGTTTAGCCTGGAGAAAAGGAGGCTGAGGGGAGACCTTATCACTCTCTACAACTACCTGAGGGGGGGGTGTAGTGAGGTGGGTGCTGATCTCTTCTGTCAGGTGGCTGGAGATAGGACGAGAGGAAATGGCCTCAAGTTGTGTCAGGGGAGGTTTAGATTGGACATTAGGAAAAATTTCTTTACTGAAAGGGTTGTCAGGCATTGGAACAGGCTGCCCAGGGAAGTGGTTGAGTCACCACTCCTGCAGGTATTCAAAAAGCACATAGACAAGGCACTTCAGAACATGATTTAGTGGGCATGGTTGACGCTTGGACTCGATGATCTTAAAGGTCTTTTCCAACCTAAATGATTCTATGATTCCCTTTGTTCTTCACTATGCACTATACAACTCAAAAAAACCAACCCTCAAAAAAACCACAAACCAAAACCCCAACCCAACAAAAAAACAAACTCACAATGGATTGGGTGTGCCTCACTGCCACTGTTCAAAACCTTGAACAATTCAGCAGATCCAAAACTAATTAAAAGCCACTCTCAGTGCCCTCTAGCCAAAGCCAGCATTCTAGGTGTTCTGCAATCAAGTCAGATTGTGGGACAGAAGCAGCATTAGGAGCAGTGACAGGCAATCTCCTGCTCCCGGGCAGAGCCATTCTTGTTCCTTCATGCTCTGCACTGCAGTGAAAGCACACAGCTGGCCAGAAAAGGCATCTTACCTTGACAAATGACAACTTGCCAGTCTGAATGTTCATTATCTTCTAACTAAAACATACCAATGTACTAATGCATAAAAGTCAGCCCTGAAGAAACAGCAACTGAAAAAATGCAGCTGTAGGTCTCCTTACAGCAGAGATTTGCAAGTCCAACAGCACTGGTTCGTTCCAAACTAAGAACTTAAATTTAGAGAGAAATGCAGCAAACATTTTTCCAGTATCTATGCACTGCTTGCTTCTCAAGGTTGCATTTATACTGTCTCAGGAATAAGAATTTAAGAGGCAACAGGACATGACCATCTTTTAAGAGGCAGCAGAAAGTATCTGAGTAAGAGACAGTATCACCCACTGAGACATGAGTATGACCTACAAAAGGCAATGAAAATTATGTAGTATTAGAGGACAAAGTACTGGAAAGAAATGAACTGAAATACCCCTTAATTTATGATGCACAAGGTATGTAGCAAATTAAGGCTTGTACAAGCACATGGGTGGCTGGTAAGCTTAATAATTGGTGTTGGAGACTAAGTGACCTTTTTGGTTTTTATATTATTAATGATAAAGTGCTCCCCTGCTTGTCACTTTTTGGTTTTATAAAGTGCTCTGAAGATTTTTGGAGAATAAACATGTACTGTGAACAGCCAGAGAGGGGTTTTTAGAATCAGTCAAACAACAAATGGAACTATGTGTAATATGAAAAAGAGACAGATGGGGCATCTCTACTGTAAAACACTATCATGGGAGAAGAACCCAGACTATATATTCTCAAGCCAGAGTATAATGAAAAGTTGAATGCTATATGCCCTAAAGTAACAGAAAATAAAAAGCCCATTCTCTACCTCCTTGTCTGAAGTGGGATGAAAATGAGCTGTGCTCTTTAGTGGGCAGAAACTTATACTTTAAGTTGTAACAAGATTTAAAGACTACAGCAGAGCATATCCAGTACATACAGCCACAGAAAGGTATTTTGGGGGCCTGAAATGTGCCTTGCTGAGGAGGCAAATACAAAAAAAGGCATCAGAATCCCATACCAGAAAGATACTGTGAACACTGAAGAGGCTTGCTGCCTGTACTTCAGTATTCCACCCTGTTAACACATCTGAAGTTTATATTTGCAAAAGTTATTAGTTCAGTAGCTACTTGCTCATGTACAAAACAAAATCATAGCTTAGTTTACACTGGGTAAGACTACAGAACCCTTTTGGGTTCTCCCAGAAATGAAAGCAGCTATGCTCTTAACTAAACAGTAGTTTAAGAAAAGGAGTAGGGTGTGCTCCAAGGGACTTCTCAGCTATGTAAGCATCCCACTGCTGCATGGAAACCAAGACTTGAGCTAGGATGAGAGGCATCTTTCAGATAATTAGATCTCAGTCCAGTGCTCATAGCAATTCACGACAATTTAGGAGACCAACTGCTTCAACCTATATTAGATAGAATTTGAAGGAAAAAAATCAAACTGAATGTGCTACGTTCATAACAGGCAGGCAGTAGCAAAGATCTGGACGGTAGTTGAAATGTCTGCATTAATGTCCTGGTTTCAGCTGGGATAGAGTTAACTGTCTTCCTAGTAGCTGGTACAGTGCTATGTTTTGAGTTCAGTATGTGAAGAATGTTGATAACACTGATGTTTTCAGTTGTTGCTCAGTAGTGTTTAGACTATAGTCAAGGATTTTTCAGCTTCTCATGCCCAGCCAGCGAGAAAGCTGGAGGGGCACAAGAAGTTGGCACAGGACACAGCCAGGGCACCTGACCCAAACTGGCCAACAGTGTATTCCATACCATGGGACACCACATCTAGTATAGGAACTGGGAAGTGGGGGCGGGGAATCGCCGCTGGGGGACTGGCGGGGTGTCGGTCAGCGGGTGGTGAGCAATTGCCCTGAGCATCATTTGTACGTTCCAATCCTTTTATTACTACTGTTGTCATTTTATTAGTGTTATCATTATCATTATTAGTTTCTTCTTTTCTGTTCTATTAAACCGTTCTTATCTCAACCCACAAGTTTCACTTCTTTTTTTCCCGATTTTCTCCCCCATCCCACTGGGTGGGGGGGAGTGAGTGAGCGGCTGCATGGTGCTTAGTTGCTGACTGGGGTTAAACCACAACAATTAATAGTAAATAAGCCATCTTAATAGTCAAGGAAATGCTTGCTAGCCTCTTCAATCAACTACAGATCCAAAAAGAAACAAAAAAGTTTGTGGCTACTATTATTCTTCTCAGCCTTGTCTTTTCTGCAGGACTTTTATACAATGGAAGTAACTCCATGAACTTGGGAACTAATGAAGCTTGATTGTCAAAAGCTGGGGTAACTTGGTGCCTTTTTACCTGGGGTATACTACCCGTGCAAAAGGAAGTTTAGGTTTTTAACACATTAGAAAAAAAACCACTAAAGAAACATATAACAAAATGTCCTAATTGCAATAAATGCTTCACCTGGGTATATAATTTGATACCTGGTCACCTATGTGGCTGAGAAATTTGGGGTCCTCTAATGTCAAATAAACTGCAATCTCTGATTGAAGTTCTGCTCATGACTGCACTCATGCAGGTGCAACATCCCCTTCTCATGTGAATATTCTGTTGTCAAAGAGGGTAGAGCTCACTGTTTCCCTTTTTCATCATATCATCTCTTTTCAGGGGTCTTTTAGAAACCCGGTTTCTTTGAGACTTATCTCACTGTCAAACGTCGCTGCAATTGCGAAAAAGGTTCAAAATTATTAGGGGGAGTGATGCTCACAAAGAATGTGATAGCATGGGCTTTATTTACTTAGGAAAGCAGAGGTTCTAGGGTTTTTTTCTGATGGAGTTAGAAAAATAACTTAATAATTATGCATTTATTCAAAACACCAGGGAAGTAGTATAGTACCATACAGATAAAGATATTATTCCAGCAGGTATTATATAACCTTAGCAACCTCCTGTAAAAATGAGACATGCTAAAATAAGAGGCTGGATTTCGTAACAACAGTATTTTCAGAATGTGTCCAGACCACCATATATACCTTTATAAGAGTGAGCTGAAAAAGAACACTCGCATTAAAAAAAAAAGTATTAGTGGATAAAATAATAAAATCAGACACAAAGTAGATTTCTAGGATGAAGTCCTTCCATAGTTACTCACATATTCCATATTGCCATCAGCAGTCTCACTGTCTTTAGTTGGTACATTTTAGAATAAATATTCAAATGATAAATTGCTGCTCTATCACCAGGACAGTTGATAAAATGTTTATAGTGCAATAGTTTTTATTTACCATTACACCAAATTTTGAAATGCATCACAACAACAAAAAACCTATAACCAGTTTGAGCTTGGTGATGGGAATATTTTACCTTTTGTCACAGGAATCTGAATAGCACATCTGGACTCTAAATTTTGTAATGTGGCTTGCAAACCTGTAACCTAATTTTAAAAAGATAAGAGAACAAGGAGAGGCAATATGAAAAAATTGCTTTCCAACTGTCTGTTCACAACACACAGCATTTATGCCTGCATATTTAAGTAATAAATTCCATCTATAATTGTTTACTTTTATGATTATTGTATCAAAGTTATAAACATTACTCCTAATTCAAGATTTTGCAAAGGCGCAGTGAAACAGTGCGATAAAATACAAGCCATCCAGAATCTCTCAAAATACTTTTACAGATCTATTAAAACTATGCAAACATAGAATACTAGGGCTTGTACTACACCATCAACTTTTAGCCACTGCTGTCACTGCACTGATCTTTAACTTAATAGCACAATATGACATATAGCTTTGTCATAAGAAAATGCCAAAAAATATGATGTTATGTGTTACCAAAGAAGTCATCACTCCAGAATGCCTACAGTACATAACTGGATAGGCCTTACATACGTTCCTGAAATTTCATGTCACTGGAACTGTTACATGTTTTGTACTCCTGATTCAGCATAACTGTATATGGACAGTAACCTTTCTTTTTCTATAGGACATTTTCGTTTGCTTAGTGAAATTTCAAACATATAATCTTCAGTCTTTTAAAAGTAAGCCCTCAGGTGACCTGAGAAAAATTGGAGGCAGAGGAAAGGAGGAATTGAGAGATGAGGACTATTAGAAGAGAGTGCAAGTATGGTAAATTCCTTTCATGTTACCCACATATAGTTGATGCTACTGCTGAAATGCAATGCATTTGCGATGTTTTTGTCTTTCTTTTTTTCCTTCTCTTTTTGAACAACCTATTAGTTAAACACATGCAAGATAATTTTCTGTTCTTCATCCATCCTTTCTGTATTTATAGTGGAACCTGCTAAAGGTGCAGAATATCTTGCATACTAACCCATACATCAGATAAGATTATAGGAGTAAAATACTACTCTGCTATTCCACTCACAAGACAGAAAAACTATCTCTGATCTCTTAATGTATTTTTTCCTAAACTAGTAGGTCATTCCTGGATCTATTTAGAAAAAAAAAATAAATAGTAATAAAGAAAGTTAAAATAAGAGCTTTCTGAAGGGATAAATGGAAGCATGTGAATCTGTGGGAATATCACACCTTTCCTTAATCTGTTGACACTGGAAGTATATTAGGGTCTGCACGTTGCTGACTCGTGTAAGAGCAGCACTGAGCAAGTACAGACTGAGAACTACTACTTTTTGGCACTAAGTTTCACATACTTTCAATATTAATGTTTCACCAAATATCATGAAACTCACTAAAATATTCTGCTTCAAACTATTGCATAAGTGAGTTGCTTTAACAGAAACATCCTGTGTATTTAACAAAGTAAAAACCAAAAGCATTCCTTACAGCTTTGCAAGTGGTGTTCACCATAGTTTTACCTGCCCAACTGCTCTGTCTCTCTCCAAACTAGTTAACGTTTTCTCCCTCAGTGTAGTCTGGTATTTTTCAGTCAGCTGCTTCAGCACTGGTTCATATGATGCATAGTGTGCCTTCAGCCTGTGAACAAGAAGAGGACAAATGATACCTCAAAGATGAGTTAAATCAGAGATTTATATCTGTGTAAGTTTTTCCCTCCCCAAATAAAAGACTAAAAGTGCCAAAAGATCAACACAGAGGAGATAGCAAAGTTATTTAGTATGTAACCACCCAACTGGAATACCACAAGAAAAAAAAAAACAGTCAGATCAATAAGAGGATTCATAGTTTGTTTAGTCATATCTTTTAAAACAATCCATCCAATTCTGACCTATTCTTAATCCTTTATACACATACTGCACATTAATTTTTGTTAATTTCTGTTGTCTTGCAGATGGATGATATTTCACTGGAAGAAAAAAATTACAGCTATTATCCAACCACCAACTAAGATCCTAATCTAGACAAAACAGTCATAATATGATTACTATGTCTTTCTTCACTGCACATTACATTCAGAATACTTAACCACTTTAATTCTTCAGACCAAAAGTCAGATATATAATCTCTCAAGAGAAACACATGACACTAACAACTTGAAAAATACTGCATTGTACAAATAGCTGACACACAGAGGATAAGTCAGTGACTAGTGCTCTCTTGCATTAGCATGTATGGATTTCAGGATTAAAAATGTAGAACATGTAGCTGCTATTACATGCATTGATGGATAACAATATCAAAAAAACTCTGTGAATTGTTTGGAGCTGCAGATGTTTTAAAATAACATTGGGGAGTAGCTTACAAGTGCTGGAATAAAAATATGCAAAGAAGAGATTCTAAACTCAACTCTTTCACCTGGCCCACTGATCTTCAGATGAAAAATATAAAAGTTCTACTCATAGAGGCAAAGTAGCAAAACAGTTAATAGAAAACTTACAGAATCCCAGAATGACAAAATTAGGGAATTAAATATTACAAAATAAATTATTATAACTCAGTGCCAACGCACTAGTTCGGGCTTATTTGCAACTAAAGCAACATCGCGAGTTTCATATAGGAAGCTCAAGATGTAAAAGGACAGAAAAAAAAAAAGCAACAGGAATCATGAACACAAAGGTTCTAAAGTCAGTATAATACCAATTACCCTTAAAATGGATAAAGGATCTAAACCCAGAAATCACTACATATTTACAGAAAAATATCTGGGTAAAAGAAAATGTCATCTATATTTTCAACTATTAGAAATACTGTGTATTTATTAATGCCTGTTGTGGTTTCAGCCCAGCCAGTAACAATGCACCATGCAGCTGCGCACTCACTCCTTCCCCCGCCATCGCATCCCAAAGTTGGAGCGACGCAGGTTCATGGATTTCCTTCGTCAGAATTAAGTTGAAACGACACCAGGGGAGTTCAAACAACAATCAACATTTATTCAACCTAGCTCACCTTGCCCAAATACAAGTGAACTTATCAATATGAACCTTGCAACATGTCATTAAGCCACTGTTTGAAAAGGGAGGAGTAGAAAAAGAAATGGAAAAAGGAACATGAAACTGTGTCAGTAGGAGAGCCCTCCCGTTGAGTCATGAGGTTCAGAGCAGACCCCCTTGCTTTCTGGACTCCTTCTCAAAGAGGAGCCCAGGGGTGGCTAGATCCACTCCTAGTCTCAGACTTGGTCAACAGTTTATGTTTAAAAGGATGAGGTGTAGGGACTCTGGAAAAGAGAGAAGGAAAAGAGGGAGAGAGAGAAAGTAAAAGAAAGAAAGAAAGAGAGAAGGAAAGGGTTTCACCAGTCGTGGGTCCAGCATTGGTCCAGCCAGCGTAGAGATCCAGTTCCAGAGGGTGTGCACCGAGAACTCGTTCACCCTTCTTTTATAGTTTGTTAGTTGATGGTCTCAACACGAGCAGTTCCTATTCCCGGGGTTCTCCGCAATCGGTCAGTGAGCTTTGGGGGCGGGGGTTCATTGCAGAGCTGCCTCTCTTTTCCTGCTGGTATGACCGTTTAAGATAGAAGCACAGTCCCATCTTCCATGGGGCATCCTCCTCCAGGCGCATATGCTGTGCTCCTTCTCCTGGTCACTTAAGATAAGGAATTGCGGCTTTGGAGAAGTGCGGTCCCACCCTCCGTGGGGCCCTCTCCTCCGGCCACATTGTCCTGTTCACAAAACTCCAGTGTTTTTACAGAGGCCGTTTTCTCCACCAAAGTTCTTTAATGAATGTTTGAGACATTGACTATAATTTGTCAGACTGTGACACCCCCCGGCCACAGTGGGATGAGCATAAAATATAAAGAAAAGCTTGTGTGTCGAGACAAGGACTGGGAGGGATCACTCCCCACTTACGGTCACAGGCAAAAGACAGGCTCAACTTGGGGAAGAAACAAAACCAATTTAATTTACTACAAAATCAATCACACCTTTCCCCCACCCCTCCCTCCTTCCCAGCTCAACTCCACTCCTGGTTCTCTCTACCTCTTCCGCCCCGGTGGCGCAGGGGAACAGGGGATGGGGGTTGGGGTCAGCTCGCCACACATTGTCTCTGCCGCTCCTTCCTCCTCAGGGAGAGGACTCCTCACTCATCCCCTGCTCCAGCATTGGGTCCTTCCCATGGGAGACAGTCCTTCATGAACTTCTTCAACGTGAGTCCTTCCCACAGGCTGCAGTTCCTCATGAACTTCCCTGGTGTGGGACCTTTCTGCGGGCTGATCTTCAGTCACAGCCTGCTTCAGCGCGGGCTTTCCCATGGAGTCATGGCCATCTTTGGAGGCATCTGCTCCCCCGCTCACCTCCATGGGCTGCAGGGGAACAGGCTGCCGTCTCACCATGCGCTGCAGGGGCATCAACCTCCTCCAGCACACCTCCTCCCCCGAATCCTTCTTCACTGACCTCAGCATCTGCATAGATGTTCCTCTCACATTCCAATCCCACTACTCTCTATCGGTTTCCCTTAAAATATGTTCTCCCAGACATGCTACCACTGTCACTGATGGGGTCAGCCTGGGCCAGAGACGCATCCGACTTTGAGCCTGGGAAGCTTGTAGCAGCTTCTCACAGGAGCCACCCCTGCGGCCCCACTCCTGCTACCAAAAACCCCACCACACAAACCCATAACAATGCCACATCGCACCATGGAAAATATTCCAAAAACACATTAGAAATTGTTTAAGAGACATGGCAGAATGGTCAGATAGAACTGCTATTTACCAGGACACTCACTAAATGCATCAAGCTTTACTTTAGCACTTCAAATTCCACAACATTATCTCAATACCAGGCAATAATTAAAGACATTATCTTTAATGCTTCATGTATAGTAATTAAAATAATTTTTTTACCTTTTAATGTCACAAATAAGCTTGTTTTTCTCCTGGACCACTCGCTTATGATGCATTCGATGGAAGTCACGTTCTTTCTGCATTTTTAGGAAAGCCTCTTTAGCTTTGCTATATGTAAACAGAAAATGCAAGAAAGAAGTATTAATCTCCTCCTATTAACTGCTCATCAGGTATGCTGAATACATATAGAATTAATTTTCAGATATGCACATGCCTACTGTATCCAAGTTGGAAACTTTTAGTAGTATGCCCTGTGGTGGACAACATGTACTTTGGAGGTCTTTTTGCTGCCACCTGATGTAAAAAACCATGGGTACTCTTCACCTTCCCTCAGTTCCTTTCGATAGAATCCATAAGAATTCTGGCATTATAAATCTCAAGAGTTGAGGTCAACCTTACTTTAAGCACAAGAGGTCTTGTGGAAGTACACATTTAAATTACAGGTGATTAGAAAACAATACTTTTGTTGTGGGTTTAAAATTCTACACGAAAAGGTACTGCAATACTGATTTTCTAATATCTACATCACATCTGGAGCCCAACATAATGGTACATGCTAGAAGGACACACAAAGGATAACTGTATCATTGCCTTGCAAATACATGCATTTAGAGAGCTTCTGGAAAAACCTGTGCTAAAAAAGTTCCAGGCTCTGTTCAATCATGTTTGCAGCCTGTCCCCAAGTGTCCCCTGTATGTGACAGCAGGAAGCAAGAGGAATCCATTTCAGAATTAAATGCAAACATACTGATAACCTGTTATTCTCTAAGCACATTCCACACACAGCCATGGGACACCCTGAGATACTCTGCTCCATAAACATAAAAGAAAATACTCTGTATATATTCCATACATTTTCTCCTCGCCTTTACTGATACGGGTTTGGCAGGAAAGATTAGTACATGAATCGTTTAATTGCAAAGGAAGCTTGAAATTACCCTGTACAGAAATTAGATATTTGCTCTTTGCAAAAATAAAGCTCATTTCCTCTACAACAGGAGTTGAAGAGTTAGGAAAACCACTATGACAGTGGAGTATGCAAAAATCACAGGTCCAGGAAGATGACCCATAGCTGCTAGTACGTTATATTTAATGGTACAAATAATTTATATTTATTACATATGCATTTGCTATATTTATTACCTATACAAACTACCATACTTATACATGTACATTCATATGTGAATCATTGCTTGTAGCAGGAACAATTAGAAAGACCTGAAGAAGACCACAGTGAATTAATGCCGCTACGTATTAGTCAAAGCTGAGAAAAGCTGGCAGGGAAATGAAAACAGGCAGGGCTGCCCCTGCAGCAGCCCTGTGAAAAGCTCAAAGGAGCTGTGGGCATGCACATAACTTTTGTGTATGCGTGTGTACAAATACCAGAAGTTGTGAAACAGAGTAACTTAGGATATTGGTATTGGGATGCAAAGTACAGAATAATGATTCTGCTCAAGCTCCTATGAACAGCGAAACACTTGAGAGGTAAATGAATCAGTGGTCTCAGGATAGTTCTGTGAAACAACTCCATGACACCACTCACAAAATCTGACTTGCCGCAAGATCTTGAATACAAAACCTGCCCCTTCAGAGCTAAGCAGATGGCTTGTTCTAAGAGTAAAAGGTATTGCTACAGCCATAGCAAAGCCAAAATCCATTTCTTAAGATATACATCAAAGACTGCAGGTCTCTCCATTTAAACTTTTCTCAAGCAAGTCGTTTCATAAAAATAGCAGAAGAGGACAGGGTGCAATAAATCCAAGCAGGGATTTTCAAAGCTGACTTACATGCCCTGTTCCCACTGAATTTAGGTGTGACTTTATTCCCCAAGATGCTGCAAGTTGTAGCCCTAAATTTTTTATAAAAATAAAGACAGTTTCAGAAAACATACACTCTCATGCTTTTACTCTATCTAGTTTATATAGCATTTAGCAGCAAGGATGCTAAATGTACCACGTAATTAAACAGACACATTTAAATATGGTGTACAATACAACTAAGTGTGCACTTTATTTTTTCCATGGTATAAGTGGAGAAATATGTGTGGGAACGGTTAGATTTTGGCACAGAAATAGTAGATCAGCTGAGGCTTTTATTGCTGGTGATAGCACTAACAGTAATAATAAATATGATTTCCAGGATTGCTTTATATTTTGACTGTTACTGTGGCTGTAAACTGGGTGTGTATTTGTGAGCGTGTTTCCAAAAATCAGTACAGAAAGATACCTGCAAATGTTTAAACTTCCTAACTGATGTTTGTGAACTCACAAACCTCAGACAAAAGCTGTACACAACGTTCATTCCATCTACCTAATAAATTCCTAAATGTTTAAAGAACTTATATATATCACAGTTAGCAGTCCCTGTGATTAACACAATCTTCAACCTGATATACCATTATGTTGTCTACCTACATGTTTAAATACAAAGGCAATACAAAGGGTCTGGCCATAGGAAAACAACAAAATATATGGGATTCAAGCTATTTTAAATCATCAGACAAGCAGAGTTTAATGTTTCTATGAAATCGCAATCTATTATTCAACTCAAGCAAATATTACTAGAATATTAAATGCTTAAATAACAAATCATCACTGAAGACAATGAATTCAAATTAGTCTCCTGTAAAAGTTAACAATTTTCAGAGATATTTTCAAATTTTTTTTGCATATTGGAAAGAATATCTATGCTTCCATTAGAGAAATATTGCAGCAGATAACATCCCTTACCAATCAATCAGGGCTTAACTGTAGCCTTCAAGATAAAAGAGAAGACAGTACACTTAAGGTACACTTTAACTACTGTGACATGGCAAACCAATGTAAAATTAGGTTTGATTTCTATCGCAATACAATGTCTGTTTCTAGAAATAATTTAAATAAAGATTAGTAGTGTATCTAAACCATCAGGTAATAACTATCACTAGCTTCAGAGTAAAAGAATTATGCTGATATTTCTTTTAATGCATGCATTCAGGGGCTTTGTTACATCTCAAGATGCCTTCAGACACTAGACAACATATTAAAAAAACATATGCACTGTATACAGGAAGTGAAGCTGATTGTGATTTTCTCTTTAAATAATGAAATGCCACAGTGAAATGTAACCAACAGCCAGCAGTCTACTCTATTTGCCCACCTGTTTGCCATCCAGTCATGTAAATACTATATTAAAATAACCAAAATACAATTACAGTTAGCTTCTAGACACTGAATCTCTTCCACCAATTGCTAAACAACATTAAAGCAGGAGATAATTGGTTTACAGTCATTTATCCTCGGCCCCCATACTGCCTAAGTCCCAAATAACATCTCTCTTCTGCAAGATAGCAAGAGTACCAAGCTCAGAAATACTAAATGTAATTGAAAGCTTTCTTCATCACAGCACTGTATCCCACAATGAAAGTTTTCTGACTAATCCACAGAGCAAAATATGAGACTTTTTTTGCTTACAAATCCTTCGTTTCTAACCAGTCAAATCGGCATTTCTTCAGTGCTCTTAGGCATTTTGTTTTCAGCATAAGCTGGTGAATTCTTTCTCAACTCCAATTGTCCTCCAAGTAATTTTGGCCTCTGCTGGAATATTTGCTTTATCATAGCAAGGGTACTGACTCCAGTTATTGAACGTATGAACAAGAAAAAATGCTGTTAATGGTCACAACAGTGAATGGATTTATTATAGAGTATTATGATGAGGGTTTATGCAAAAGACACAAAGGAACACTGTAACTCATGGTACATACAGCGAAAATGCTCAGTTTCACCCATTATTCCAGAAACAGTACTGGTTTAATTCATAAATTATTCAAAGCAAAGTGAAATGAATTTCACAGAAGTGCTGAACTGTTAACATTAGTATCAGTGGAAACTTTGAAAGTTATTTGAAATAAAAAGGTTGAAAAATGAAGTAGTGACCATTAGCACAAACCAAGTTTCACATCTATATATATATTCCATTTTAGTATTAGCAGAAAGACTGAAAATAAAGCTCTCCCCACAAGTGGAGAAAGAAGGACTAATTTTAATAGTGTTTTAACAAGGTACATGCAGAATAAGTGCAGTATTTAAGAGTAAATGCCAATGAACACAATTTACCCACTTCTAATTTGTCATATAGAATTGCCGTATATCTCACTGCCCTCACTGGAATACCAAATAGGTGACGACTCATGTGTTTACCACCACAACACTGCTATTTTAGGTTTCATCAAACACTACAATGTGAAAAAGCAGGGCACAGTTTCAGTTCATGGATTTATTTATTTTTTTTTAGCACAGTTCACTTAAGTGAGTGTTGGGAGTTTATTTAACAGATAGCCTGTAGGGACATAGCATACTCGTGATGTCTTTTCCCTCTCCTGCTTTCTTCCTGTTGCACATTATCAAGTCATCTTTCAGCCTTTTAACTAGGCATCTGGTACAAAAAATTTTCTGGCACCCCTGTCGTGGTTTTAGCCCAGCCGGTAACAAAGAACCACGCGGCCGTTCGCTCACTCCTCCCGCCCCCCTCCGGTGGGATGGGGGGAAGACGGAGGAGAAAAAAGAAAAAAAAAACCTGGAACCTCGAGGGTTGAGATAAAGGCAGTTTACTGGGACAACACAAAGGAATTACAACAACAACAACGGTACTAATGAACGAGTATACAAAAAGAGTGATGCACAGTGCAACTGCTCACCACCCGGGACCCGACGCTCCGCCACTTCCCCCACCGAAAAAAGGATCCACCCCCCCGGCCCGCTCCCTACATATATATATACTGAGCATGATGTCACATGGTATGGAATAGCTCCTTGGCTAGTTCAGGTCAGCTGCCCCGGCTATGCCCCCCACCTCCCAGGTTCCTGTAAAAATTAACTCTATCCCAGCTGAACCCAGGACATTATCCACCCCTTATTCTATACCATCTACATCATGCCCAGATCTCACATTTTCCAATCAACCACTACCACTTTCCTTGTCTTATATATATATATAAGTATATGAACTTGTTCTTCTCCCCCCTGCACACACACACACACACACAAATGGTATTCCATTAGCCTATGGGCTATTCCTCTAATGTGTCCATCGATTTATTTAGTCCATGACTTTAGGACTCCATCTGTTGTAACAGTTCTTCAGGATAAGAGAGATGGTGTGAGATGTTGGGTTGTTGCATGCTGCCTCTGGAACTTGTGGCTAGTACATTTGTTGCAACTCACGCCCTTGGTCTGCAGGTCGAAGATGTTGATCTTGAGGAAATTGCTGGGTGCCAGTTCAAGTTTTATTGCTGTTGTACTTGGCTCACTTTTAAAGTCCATGCTGCAGTCATTTGGGTAATTCTTACAGTAATACCCTTGATATGGCATATAGACATTATAGTTACAATGACATGCAGTGGCAGGTTATTTAGCAGTTAAATATTATACAGCCCAATTCACTGGCTATTCTCTCCCAAAATCAAATCTCCCTGAGGTACACATCGAACTTCTCCATCCTTCTGCATCACCCACCAGGTGTACCCAGGTCCCTGAGCAAAAACAACTCCTTGAATGGGTTTGCCTCTGCTTGAGGGAGGACTAACCCAGCCTGTCTTTCCTAACATACTCCTCATGCGCACTACAGGGACTTTATCCCCTTCTACAGTATGTAAAAATTCTGATTGGGCAGGGCCACTCCGATTGGCAGATCCTCTGGTGTTGACTAACCAGGTGGCTTTTGCTAAATGTGTATCCCAATGTTTGAAGGTTCCACCCCCCATTGCTCTCAATGTAGTCTTTAACAGTCCATTGTATCGTTCAATTTTTCCGGAGGCCGGTGCGTGATAAGGGATGTGATATACCCACTCAATGCCATGTTCTTTGGCCCAGGTGTCTACGAGGTTGTTTCGGAAATGAGTCCTGTTGTCTGACTCAATTCTTTCTGGGGTGCTGTGTTGCCATAAAATTTTCTCTTCAAGGCCCAGGATAGTGTTCTGGGCAGTGGCATGGGACACAGGGTATGTTTCCAGCCATCCAGTGGTTGCTTCCACCATTGTAAGCACATGGCACTTGCCTTGGTGGGTTCGTGGGATTGTGATATAGTCAATCTGCCAGGCCTCCCACTGTTTATATTTCAGCCATCGCCCTCCATACCACAGGGGCTTTAACCACCTGGCTTGCTTAATTGCAGCACATGTTTCACATTCATGGATGACCTGTGCAATAGTGTCCATGGTCAAGTCCACCCCTCGATCTCGAGCCCATCTATATGTTGCATCTCTCCCCTGATGGCCTGAGGTATCGTGGGCCCACTGAGCCATAAATAGCTCACCCTTATGTTGCCAGTCCAGGTCCACCTGAGACACTTCAATCCTGGCGGCCTGATCTGCCTGCTGGTTGTTTTGATGTTCTTCAGTGGCGCGACTCTTGGGTACATGAGCATCTACGTGACGTACTTTTACCACTAGCTTCTCTATCCGAACAGCGATATCTTGCCACAGTGCGGCAGCCCAAATGGGTTTACCTCTGCGCTGCCAGTTGCCCTTCTTCCATTGCTGTAGCCACCCCCATAAGGCATTTGCCACCATCCATGAGTCAGTATAGAGATAGAGCACTGGCCACTTTTCTCTTTCAGCAATGTCTAAAGCTAGCTGGATGGCTTTCACCTCTGCAAACTGACTTGATTCACCTTCTCCTTCAGCAGTTTTGCAACTTGTCGTGTAGGACTCCATACAGCAGCCTTCCACCTCCGATGTTTTCACACGATGTGACAGGACCCATCAGTGAACAGGGCATATTGCCTCTCATTTTCTGGCAGTTTATTATACAGCGGGGCCTCTTCAGCCCGTGTCACGTCCTCCTCTGGCGACATTCCAAAATCTTTGTCTTCTGGCCAGTCTGTGATCACTTCTAAAATTCCTGGGCAATTGGGGTTTCCTATGCGAGCCCGTTGTATGATCAATGCGATCCACTTACTCCACGTGGCATCAGTCGCGTGATGTGTAGAGGAAACTTTCCCTTTGAACATCCAGCCCAGCACTGGCAGCAGGGGTGCTAAGAGGAGCTGTGTTTCAGTACCAACCACTTCTGAAGCAGCTCAAACTCCTTCATATGCTGCCAATATCTCTTTTTCAGTTGGAGTATAGCGAGCTTCGGATCCTCGATATCCCCGACTCCAAAACCCCAGGGGTCGGCCTCGGGTCTCTCCAGGTGCTTTCTGCCAAAGGCTCCAGGTAGGGCCATTCTCCCCAGCTGCAGTGTAGAGCACATTTTTAACATCTTGTCCTGTCCGGACTGGCCCAAGAGCTACTGCATGAACAATCTCCCGCTTAATTTGCTCAAAAGCTTGTTGTTGCTCAGGCCCCCATTTAAAATCGTTCTTCTTCCGGGTAACTTGGTAGAGAGGACTTACAATTTGACTGTAATTTGGAATATGCATTCTCCAAAAACCCACAACACCTAAGAAAGCCTGTGTTTCCTTTTTATTGGTCGGTGAGGACATAGCTGCTATCTTGTTGATCACGTCCGCAGGGATCTGACGACGCCCATCTTGCCATTTTACTCCTAAGAACTGGATCTCCTGCGCAGGTCCCTTGACCTTACTTTCTTTTATGGCAAAACCAGCCTTCAAAAGGATTTGGATTATTTTCTTCCTTTTCTCAAAAACTTCTTCTGCTGTGTTGCCCCATAAATGATGTCATCAATATATTGCAGGTGCTCTGGAGTGTCACCTTTTTCTAGTGCAGTCTGGATCAGTCCATGGCAAATAGTGGGGCTGTGTTTCCACCCCTGGGGCAGTCGATTCCAGGTGTACTGGACGCCCCTCCAAGTGAAAGCAAGCTGGGGCCTGCACTCCACTGCCAAAGGAATGGAGAAGAATGCATTAGCAATGTCAATTGTGGCATACCACTTAGCTGCCTTTGATTCCAGTTCATATTGAAGCTCTAACATATCTGGCACAGCAGCGCTCAGCGGTGGCATGACTTCATTCAGCCCATGATAATCTACTGTTAGTCTCCATTCCCCATTAGATTTCCTCACGGGCCATATGGGACTATTAAAGGGTGAGCGAGTCTTGCTGATCACTCCTTGGCTCTCCAGTTGGCCAATCAGCTTATGGATGGGGATCAGGGAGTCTCGGTTGGTGCGATACTGCCGCCGGTGCACCGTCGTGGTGGCAATTGGCACCTGTTGCTCTTCAACCTTCAGCAACCCCACAACCGAAGGGTCTTGAGAGAGACCAGGTAGGGTAGACAGCTGCTCAATCTCTTCCGTCTCCAATGCAGCTATACCAAAGGCCCAACGGTACCCTTTTGGGTCCTTGAAATACCCCCTCCCGACATAATCTATACCAAGGATGCACGGGGCCTCCGGGCCAGTTGCAATGGAGTGTTTATGCCACTCATTCCCGGTTAGACTCATTTCAGCTTCCAATACGGTCAGCTCTTGGGATCCCCCCGTCACACCAGAGATACAGATGGGTTCTGCCCCTTTATAACTTGATGGCATTAGGGTACATTGTGCACCAGTGTCTACTAGAGCTTTATATTCCTGTGGGTCTGATGTGCCAGGCCATCGAATCCACACTGTCCAGTAGACTCGGTTGTCCCTTTCCTCCACCTGGCTGGAGGCAGGGCCCCTCTAATCCTGGTTAGAATATCCGTTACTCACTTTTTGCACACGTGAATCAGAAGTCCCTTCAAGAGGATCAGAAATGAGATCGGCCCATCTACTGCGTCTGGGGGACTGCTCACAGGAAACTGGAGCAGCAGTTTTCCAAGAAGAATCCTCTGTTCTGATGACTTTTTCTCACAACTCCCGTACCCGTGCATCCAAAACTGAGGTAGGTTTTCCATCCCACTTCCTCATGTCCTCTCCGTGGTCACGCAGGTAAAACCACAGGTTAGCCCGTCGTGTGTACTTTCTCTCTCCTCTCTCTTGGGCAGAGGAACGCTTACTCCCAATAACTGCGATGCGGGCCTGTACAGGTGAGGAGGAGGACATATCCACTTTGAATTGCTGGAACTCTCGGGACAATTCCTCTACAGCTGAGACACAGGCCCGTAGGGAGGAAGAGAGACTTCCTTCGTATTGCCGGAGTTGGACAGCTAATTCATCCACCGTTTGTCCATAGCCTTCTTTCCAGGACATTACTGCCAATGAGTTGGCATAGGTTGGTCGTGCACTTTGTAGAAACTTCCACCACATCGGTTGTGTGCATTGGACTTCATCTGGATCTGTGGGTGACTGCCCATTTTCTGGATCATTATAAATCACCTCCAGCACCGCTAATTCCCTCAGGTACTAGATACCTCTCTCCTTGGAGGTCCACTTGCCTTGGTGACATGTAACTTCATCCCTGAAGGGGTATCTTTCCTTTACACCTAACAGAAGTCAACTCCAGAGGCTGAGAACTTGTGTTTTTCTTCCAATCGCCTTGTCGATGCCCCCTTCCCTAGACAGAGATCCCAACTGCTTGGCTTCCTTACCCTCTAATTCCACACTACTAGCCCCACTATCCCAGCACCGGAGCAGCCAGGTAACAATGTGCTCACCTGGGTGGCAGCTAAAATCTTTTTGCATGTCACGCAACTCACTCATGGATAGAGATCAGGTAATTATTTCAGGTTCTGCCTCTTCCTCCTGTTCTCGCGATGGCCCTGGTTCACTTTCATCTCTCACTAAGCGAACTGATTTCTTTGTGTGTTTCTTTTTCTGTACAGGGGCAACTGATACTGGCACAGGTTGGTTTTCTGGTTTAGCCGCAGTATCTGTCACCAGGATAGGGGCAGCCATGGTACCTGTTGTCGTGGTAGGGGCAGCCACGGTGCTTCTCGTCGGGGTTGGGGTAGCCACGGTGCTTCTCGTCGGGGTTGGGGTAGCCACGGTGCATGTTGTCGTATTCTCCATCTTTTCCCCCTTTTCCCCCTGAGGATGCTGCCTAATATCAAGCAGTGTTTGGTAGATATCGGCCAGGGCCCAGCACAGTGCAGTGAGTTGTGTGTCTCTGGGATAACCATAGCATTTTGCTTTCAAAAATTCTATCACTTCATCAGGGTTCTGTAGTTGTTCGGGAGTGAACTTCCAAGTCACTGGAGGTGAGAAGTTCTCTAGATACCTTCCCACATTCTTCCACATGCCATGCCACCCATGCATATCAAGCTTTGGGACAGATCTCTGGGTGGTACTCTTAAAGAGCCTTTTTGTAGCCCTAAACAAGACCTGGAACATAGTCAGGAGGCATAGCACTAACAGCACACTGGCTTGCGCATCCAAAGGATATTAAAAATTCTCAAAAACTGTTGTAATTAGTCGGAAGGAGAAAAGGGAGGGGAATGGACGGGGGGAAGTATCCCCCCCCAACTTCCCAATGAATTGGGTGTAATTACCAATAAAATCCGACAGAAGGTGCCCAAGGTATGGAAATGATATCACTGCCTCATACAGATACCAGCTTAACCTCATGACCAGTGATGTAATCATTTCACAAGTCGACATTGCCCAGTACAGCAAAATGATAATCCCAATCACTCTCCCAGAGATGAGATACGCAACTACAGGCAATACATAGAGCATATAAGAACTTACAAAACGCCACCATGTAAACAAATTAATCAACATTGTGACTAACATCTATTTATCTAGTATAAGAAATGCGTATGACAAATTTGTTTCAAACACGCTCTGGCCAGATCTGTCGTTATCTCAACCCTTCGGGCCCCACGTTGGGCGCCAAAAAGGACTGTTGTGGTTTTAGCCCAGCCGGTAACAAAGAACCACGCGGCCGCTCGCTCACTCCTCCCGCCCCCCTCCGGTGGGATGGGGGGAAGACGGAGGAGAGAAAAGAAGAAAAAAACCTGGAACCTCGAGGGTTGAGATAAAGGCAGTTTACTGGGACAACACAAAGGAATTACAACAACAACAACGGTACTAATGAACGAGTATACAAAAAGAGTGATGCACAGTGCAACTGCTCACCACCCGGGACCCGACGCTCCGCCACTTCCCCCACCGAAAGGAGGATCCACCCCCCCGGCCCGCTCCCTACATATATATATACTGAGCATGATGTCACATGGTATGGAATAGCTCCTTGGCTAGTTCAGGTCAGCTGCCCCGGCTATGCCCCCACCTCCCAGGTTCCTGTAAAAATTAACTCTATCCCAGCTGAACCCAGTACAACCCCATAGAGTATATAGACATTCTTATGGGAAAAACCCAACTCATTCATGACCATGGTTTTGGTGAAATGCTTTGGAGCTTTATGTTCTTAAACAATCATGTAGCAAGGCAACAAACCCAGGAAAACTCTTACCAAGTCATAATCCATTCAGATTATCTTGTAATAGCATGTTCTGCTTCGGGGGGGGGTGGGGGGGGGAAGGTAGGAAAAGAAAGAAAGGAAAGCCTCTTAAAATTACTACTGACAATAATAAATTTCAGGAGGGCCAGATTTTATCTTTCCTTCCTTTACTACACATTACTGCTTCTTACTCTCCCACCCAAATGAGAGACACAATCCCTAACTACCCATTGTCCAAAGAAGCTGCAGATTAAATAAAGGAATGCTTTTGGTATGGCCCATCTTCCAGTGCAACAATATATTTAGACTACACATTATTTGACTTGATTATTAGAGCTGTTTACTTAACTATTAGACTTTGGCCAATTAATTTATTAATTTAAAATGAAATAAATCATTGTCATTGGAAAATAATTTTATTATCATTATTATCAGCAGCAATGATCATTTAAGATCTGAGTAGCTATTTTTCACATAAAGGAACAATCTAAATGAAAATTAGTAGCTTGAGCAATCTTGAGGAAAATCAAAGAGATGGAGTTAACATTTTTTTTACAGCTTCATATTTTAAAACTATGCACTGGCAAAATTGAAGTGAGTGCATTATTAGGTCTCAGGGTAAATTCTCAATGAACACATACATGTGAAGACATACCATTCTTCAGAAAAGGCTATATTACATGTAGTTCATTATTGCATCTCTCCATCATACAGACTAAATATTTTAACTCTCTTATGACTGAAGTACAACTGACTTTTAAAATCAACTACTACAATGTACACACAAGTATAATCAATGATGGTAATTTACACTGACATACCATTTACCACTAGAGCCAGAGTGACAGATTTTTTGCAATTAAAAAAAAAAAGGAAGTGTATAGTGATTTTTTTCCTATGTTGATCTTTTGTGGTATCTGTAATTTATAGTACTGTATTTTAATACAAAATGCATATAACTATTTATTTTTTAGTTCTACATATTATACTGTCATGATTCTTTGTAGTAATTTGTTTTGATTACCATATATTGAAAATTATTTTCTATAGCCCAGTAAATACAAATAAAAGAAATTAAGATTTAGGTTTCTAATAGAGCTGAGAAACATGAACTTTAATTATAAGTGTCACCTAGAAGTAAAAATACATGCAGCCAGCATAACAAACAGGAACTTCCTATTTCCATTAAGTACTTGGGTTTACTTTATCTGGCCATTTACTACTGTATATCAAAGTTTCATTAAGACCAAACAACATACTTTGCAGTAAGTTTATAGTTTTCCAAATCTTTCCTCAAACGCATATTCTCAGCCTCAAGTTGCTGGTTGCGGGTACACACAGTTGGAACCAATCCAATATCTTTGGCTGTGAACATACCTCTCTGTACAAGTTCATACCTAGTAGAAAAGAAACAGAGAGATTTTTTATTCCATGTTTCCTTTCTCTCACTTCACTAATGTCTCCCTTTTTACGCTAGCATTTACCTAAACTAGAATCACAAAGATATTTATCATCTCAAGGCATTTACCATTAATGATCATTAACAATTAGCAACAGTACTATCCTACCACACCGTTCTATTTTACTGCTTTTCACTCTAAAATGTATTATTGTTCATAATAGTCAAAAGACATGTCCTGTATAACACAGTACTTCAATTTAAACAATTGTTCTTTCCCTTCCCTTCTTCCGAATAGCTTAAATAAAAGACAGAAAAAAAAATATTCTTGTTCAAATAACATTTGTATATACTCACAGTCTTTTTTTATCTCATATGCTCCAATATATCCAAGATTTATTTTTTTTCTGAGGACTCAAATAAGATGACAAAGCTGCAGATAACCTGAATGAATGATTCTATGAGCTATCTTCAACATGGAATACAGACTTCACCTAGGGAAATTTCTTCATTCCTTCCTGTTTAGTCATCTTGCCCTCTCCTTATTTAATTATATTTACCAATATTTACCTATTTTACTAGCCCCTGAGAAAACATGATTCCCTGATGTAGAAGTCTGAAGGCTACTTTAGTTAAATACTTGTACAGACTAACTTGCATTTTGAGAAGTAAAAGAGAATCTGGAGCAGCATGTAATGCTGTGTAGCAACTCGGGAATCTCTATAAGCCCTGGCCATAAAGTCTATGCAGTCAGTCTCGTATCTTTTAGGATTATCCATCTTTTGGTAGGATGTCAATGAAAGCTAAGAATACTCATGAATATGAACTTTTATAGACCAACTGAAGACAATGACATAGCTACAGTTGTGCACAATGTCGTGGTTTAACCCCAGTCAGCAACTAAGCACCACACAGTCACTCACACACTTCCCCCTCACCCAGTGGGATGGGGGAGAAAATCGGGAAAAAAAGTAAAACTCCTGGGTTGAGATAAGAACGGTTTAATAGAATAGAAAAGAAGAAACTAACAATGACAATGATAACACTAATAAAGTGACAACAGTAATACTAAAAGGATTGAAATGTACAAGTGATGCACTATGCAATTGCTCATCACCCCACTGATCAACGCCCAGTTAGTCCCTGAGCTGCAATCCTGCTGCCCCTACTCCCCCCAGTTTATATACTAGATGTGACATCACATGGTATGGAATACCCCATTGGCCACTTTGGGTCAGCTGCCCTGGCTGTGTCCCCTCCCAACTTCTTGTGCCCCTCCAGCTTTCTCGCTGGCTGGGCATCAGAAGCTGAAAAATCCTTGACTTTAGACTAAACATTACTTAGCAACAACTGAAAACATTAGTGTTATCAACGTTCTTCTCATACCTAACTCAAAAACATAGCACTGTACCAGCTACTAGGAAGACAATTAACTCTATCCCAGCTGAAACAAGGACAAGCTATGATATCAGTTCAGCATAGGTTCAGTGGAGCTATAAATAATTTATATCAGATAAAGACTATAGTCCCACAATCTTCTTCCCTGCTGATCTTGA
Source organism: Buteo buteo (assembly GCF_964188355.1). Classification (NCBI taxonomy): domain Eukaryota; kingdom Metazoa; phylum Chordata; class Aves; order Accipitriformes; family Accipitridae; genus Buteo; species Buteo buteo. Next base: position 14,490,636 of record NC_134175.1, read on the forward strand.
CTGTAGCTGGAAAATATTCTGTGTGGGAACTCACTAGAACGAGTAACATGAACAGTATTTGCCTTTTCAGGTGAAAAATATATTGAATCTGTGCATTACTTTTCTTTCCAAGTAATAAGTAAGTATGAAAAGAACAGCCATAATCAGAGATAAAACTATACTAAATGCTATCTCTTGCACTTGGACACAAGCAGCAGATTTGAAACTTGACAGTAAGCACAGCATTCCTAGATCAATAAAACATGTTGCAGAAACAAAAAATGTTTGTAGAATAAGGGATTCTTACTTGACAACAACTTGTACTTAACATCTTCCAAAAAAATTAAGGGGAATGTTAGAAACTCTTATGTCTAAATGCTTCTTATCTGCATTCTGTGGACACTTCTAGGAATGCTCATGCCTGTGAATTAAGCTGTCACCCACATTCACCACCAGTAGATGAAAGGTTTTTGAAAAGTTAAACTGAACACGTCCAAAGCAAAATTCATTCTATAATCACTTCATTTTCTTAAGCAAATTACAGTAGCAACAGGCTTTAATACTGAGAAAGAAGCTTAGTCTTTTTTCTTTTGTTTTTTTTCAAATGAACATTGACTGATGAGCAGGTACAATTCCTACTGGAAATATTACAAATAAGGGCACTTCTCATTGCAGATGATCACAACTCTACATGCTCCTTCATCTGCCAGAAAAGTTTCTCCACTGAATGCCCTAACTACATCTCATGAAAACCATCAAGTTTCTGCAAAGACACATCAGACATGGATAATTGATGAACTTAGCCTCCAGCAGAGCTAAGAACTCTGAAAGATAATTTTAATGAAATACAATTAATACCAATGAATTCACTATGCCCTTGTCTAAGAACACTACTAAAAATGAAGGCTTTTGTGCATGTAGCAGAAATAAAATAGAAAACCACACAACAAAATTGCATTGTGAAAGCTCATTATCTTTCATGAACCTAGTCCTGTAAAACTTGCAGAACTCCTACATACCTAGCCAACGGCCAAATAGCTGTTGTTCTCACTTCTTTCCATTACAGAAGGGAACTGTGTTGCAAATTAAATTAGTTCCACGCACACACAGGTATTTTTCTAAGCTTTTCAGAACAACTGAGTTATTACTTTTGAATCACACTTTAAAATTAACCAAGAATCTGGAAACCTAAGGAACAGATGATCAAAGCCCAGTGCAGACTGACTAAAAATAATACATTGTTACTATATACATTACACTGAATTCAAGTTTCTAAAAGTTCTAAAGGAAACAGGTTGAAGAGAGGACCTGCAATAAACTAACTGATATGTAGCTCAGGGTAATCCTTTACTGAGGGATAACTCACCTAGAGATGTATTCCGGGATTAAAATTTCAAGGTTTAGCTTTTACAAGTACTTCTTACTGAAACTTATCATTCCAATTGATAACCTCTTAAACTGTTTCAACAGAAGGCTGAGAAAGTAATAAGCACAGAAAAATAAAGCACCTTTTTGCCCTAGAGTGCTCCAATCTATTACGGCATATAACTAGAACATTTATATTATCATATTATGCTTGTCAATAGGCAAGAAAGTAGGTATGACCACATGGCTTTTCGCAAAACAAACTTGAGGTTACTTCACTTGTGTTCTGAGCCAGTTCTAATCCAAAACTTGAACCTGTTTTAGTGTGATGCTGTCCTGGAACTGATAGCCCTCGTTTCTCTCAGGATTTAAGAACTCAGAGAACAATGTACATTAACGTGACCATATGACTTCCAGGCCAAAGAGAACAGAGAGCGGAGGAAACTCAGGTCTGCCTGAAATAAGCAGATTGTTTCCACTGTCTTCAGGGAGTTGTGACATGGAGGATCACAACGTATATCCATTTTCTTCATTCTGCAAAAGGGAATCTTTTTTGTAATGAGTCTACCTTTATACTCAGAGAAGACACAGTAGCTTTGTTGCATGTGCTCCATTATGCACAACCCAGGCAATCTTTGCAAGGCATACACAATACAGACATAGCTTTTAACCTTGCTTGGTCACGTAAGTTTATTCATAATTTTAACCACATCAAACGGAAAAGAATTTTCAAATCGTGTTTCCGTAATTAGTCGGCAGCTTTCCTTTTGCTCACAGGCTGAAACACTGCCAGGTCTCTAGGAACACTTAGAGATTACCAATCCAATGAGTGTATTAACTAATCACAGTGATAGCTCCGTGCACATGTGTGAACAGCAAATGATTCATCTGCTCATCAGACTGGCAACACGCTGCCAGCAGCACTGAGCTCTTTGGGATTAGGAGGTATAGACTGTCAGATACATGAATTTACAATTGATCAGCCCTTGCACTTCATACTCCAAAGCTGTCAATCCAATAACTTTAATAAGCAACAAAAGCATTATGAAGTCTTGTATATCAAAATGATAGAAAATTTAATGGTAAATTAGATACTCTAGAAGTAATTTAAGTCTAATTTAAAGTTCCTTAAATTACAACTGGAAGAAAAAAGTGTACGTGCAAAAAAACTACATAAGGAAAAAAAGTCACTGCAAGTGTGATAAAATTATTCATTGCATCATAGAAAAAGAGTGGGTTTCGCTTAAAATAAAACTTAATCAAGTCATGACATTTTATACAGCTGGACAGTAACAGAATGTTTTCTCAAACTCTGAAATAAACACAGATAATTTGGTCCAATTTAAGTGACCTTTAGATCTCAGACAGACAATTATTTCAAAGCAAGCCTTTTGATAAATCTTCTCTACGTTAATTAATTTCTCATTTTAAATTCCATTAGTACTTGATCACCACAGCATGAGAGCAAGAGTGTCGTCCCAATACATAATGAGGAACCTGAGTACACTAATCTTCTCTCACTTTCATTAATATTGTAAATTATCTGTTTCAAACCAACATGAAACATTTTGAAATAAGGTATTAATGCAGAAAAAGTCTCAATACAGTAAGATTAGATCCTGACATGCTGAGCTCATTTGTAATGCTACTGAAATTAAAAATATTACTTACAGAGAAAAAAAATATACATATAGCTAAGGATTTACAAGATATGGCCTGCTAAGACCTGCACTTGCTCTGTTAAAAAGCTATTTGAATTTTGCCATTGAGATAATTTCAGACTGTAAGTCCTTCAAAGAAAGCTGTAGTTTCATAAAAGGGTCACTATTTATATCTGTTTAGTATTAGTTATCTTTTAGCATAAAAACTGTTAAACTTCAGAACTTAATGCTATTCATGTCAGTTCTTTCGTTGAAAAAGAATACAGAACTATAGTGCTCTTCTCTAAGGAATCATTTAAGTGGAACTGTTATGCTACCAAAAAGCAGATCATTATTAATTCCAAAAGCAACGCCTGATTGGTGAGCTCTACGCTAATAAGACCAGAGCCTTGCAAATGACAGCAATGATTCCCCATTAGAGAATATTTCTAAGAAAATTTAAAAGCTTCAAGGCTTTTGTGGGAAAAAATAAGATGTTTCTAACTTTTCAAATTCACTAATTTTCAAATTAAACAATTTCAAAAGGCCTTATTAAAAAAATCTAGGAACCTCTCATGTTTAAAGACTGCCTACAAGGTAATTCAAAAAGAGGTGTTTCCACGTCTCAGAATCTTTCTTATGTAACTTGCAGATTCAAAGCAATCTTTTAACTGTAAGTATTTCAATAGAACTTTATGACAAGTGTCATCTTTTGCTCCAAAATAATTCATCTCTCCTTTCAAGCTTTGCAACATTCCTGGTACATCATTCTTAATCAGTATTAAAAAAAGTATACATCCTGTAGGATTCTGTATATAAAGAGAGCAGTGGAGGGAGTGGAGTATTTAGACAAAGCTGCATGTTTAAACTTCTACACAAAAGATGGGCAAAATTCCTGCAATCTGTATAAGCTTGGAAAAAGAAGACAGCAACAGCTCAAGAGCTTACTCTTCTGATTATTATATGAAAGAAAGAAAAAACTAAACCAACCATATTATTTGACTGATGTACCAAAAATTACCAAATATCAAAAATTTTAATTATGCTACTTAAAACACAAGGTATATATGATGAATGTCCAAACACACCCAAACAATTAAAGGTGCAAATACTATAGCATACTACAAAATACTCAGTTTTTAAGCCAGCACCCATGTTCTGGAAAGGAAGAAAATCACAAAACCACATGACTTCTCAGCACTGCTAAAATGAAATGCTGGTCGTTTTGCATTGGACTCATTTGATCCAGTGATGCCTTCTGCACTGCAGCTGGTTTTAGTTTTCATTGGTAGTCAGTGGAAAGCAGAATATACTTGAAAAAAGTGTAATTTAATTCATTTTGTCTTAAAGCAGACAGCTTAAAGAACTTAGATGAGTTGCATCCTGAAAATGAGTATTTCTCTTCACTGGTCACAAAAGCAGCCTCAGGTGACCACTTCAGGCTTGTAAATGTCTAGAGTTAGGCAAAATGCATACAGTCCTTAAAAGGTACCTGTTTAGGAGCTCCCTGGAGTCAGCTTTCTTGAAAGTCTGTCTTTAAAACAATAGTTTGCATCCTCATTCTCAACATGAATATAATTATTTGGTAAAACACTACTTATTTAAGAATGACTTGTACTCAGAAGAGTTTTCTGGAAATATGTCCTGAAATACTGGAAATATTAGCATCCTGAGCATCTACTTCCTAATTCTCAAAGTAACACGGTCACTTAAAATATTTTTACCATTCAGTCTGGAAGCAGTCAAGAGTTCTGGACATTCCCAATCTGACCAGGAAATTGCAGAAGAAATCATCCATTGCTTCAGGTATTTCAGACACTGATTTCTCAGAAGTCAGAACTGACTGCAAAGCCTGAAATAACAATTATCGAATTTTTATTAAACATGTAAGAAAAATGTAATTATCATACCTTCTATTTCTGAAGTAATTTAAAGTCACAGATCTACTGAAGTACAGCTGAATGTTTCCCTTGTCTTTATTGATCACTTTAATCACTGATCCTTCCAATGTCAAGATCTGTGAAAGGTTATAGAGAAGCTAACTCAAAAATCACCTGATTTAAACAAGTATTCTGAACCTGACTTGAAACTATTTAAACTGATGGATGATCTTCTGTCACTGACTAGGGAGTTCTCATACTCCTGCATCCTTCAGCAACTTTAAAAACTACTAATAAGAAAAATCAGTACTTCATCTAATGAAAAATGCAAAAGTCCAAGGTGACAGTAAAATGGCTTATATTCTTTTTTGCAATGATGCATGCAATGGAGAGACGGAAAGAACTGCATCTCCATCATTAGATCTCTTAAGAAGTATCACAAAGATCAATTCTCCTCAACATCCATATGCAGACACTAAATGAAGCTGCCAGACAACATTGCTACAAGTGCTAGCAGAATGCAGATGGTACACCAGGCTTCACATGCAGCTCCTCCAGTGCCATCGAGATAGACAGCTATTCAGATAAGATCAGCTCATGGGTCAAGCACAGTTGCCAAAAGCAGAATCAAAACAAACCAGAACAAGCCTACTATGGAGAAAAAGAAAATCCCTTTCACAGTTTCCTGTTGCAATGCAAATTTCTTTCCTTCACTCAACCCCATTCAGCCCCCTCAGTGCTTAGCTTGATACTAAACTCTCCCAGAAAGATTTCAAGGTGCAAGGAGGTATGAGAAAAATAAAAATACAACCTAGTCTGAGACTACTCCCCCACAAAATGCATTCAAATATAACCAGATGAGAGAGACTGCCACAACCTGGCAGTCAAAGAGGTGCCCTTAATTCATTCAGACTTCAAATGGATTACAGCAACTTGGCATTGCTAAATATGAGGGTCTCGGCATTTGGGAACTCCACATGGGCACAATGCTACAATGGACTTGCTCAACGATGCAGGCTACTATCCAAGACAAGATACTGCACTGGGCATGCCTGCCTCCTGGTGAGAGGATGACAGAACAAACCTGGGCCTGACAACTATCACTCAGCACACTCTTGAAAGAAACTCAGATTCTATGATAACGTGTGCCACATATTATTAAAAAAAAAAGATACCACTATAGAGAAGAGATGAGAAGCAGAAACAGCTTCCACACATGCCTACCTTCTTTTCTTCTTTTCAGTACTAACAAAACTGAAAAAAATTCCAGTGAGATATTCATCAAGACATGCTAAAGGCTGTGACTGCAAATTATTTTCTCCATCCATTTAAAAAAGAATCTGTAGGCCAGGGATTTTTGATAACTCCATTCATTTATGGCTTATTCATGTCCTTAGTGGGAGCTCTATTAACATGACTGCATAAATTACCTGGAGATAAAGGCATCTCTCCTGGTAAAATAAAAACCCTGGAAAAATCTCATAGCCATTTTGTCTAATACACAAAAGAAAATGTTGTGTTTAATCCAAGCAACCTACCTAATATAAACAGAAAGAATTGTACATGGATGATCAAGGCCATGTAACACTCTATTATGAATAATACAATATGCCAAGTGCAATGTAATATTTAGCATATTTTCATTACTAGAGATACAGTACATCAGACAGCTCTATTTTCTAATTGTGGTAATACAAGAACCAAAAAGAGTACATCTGCAGACATGCAGCTGCATCCCTTTTCTTGTTTCTTTTCTTTCTTTAGTCTAAGTGAGGCAAATATCTAATATTGTTGCTTGTAGTTTTCCAAATGCATCTATAAAGCCAGTCTTCGGAAGAAATGACACAGCTTGATTCCCTTAGTAAATGGAAATATGATAGGAATTCATTTCATCTGTGCAGAAGAGAATTTATTAGCTAGATACTAGCACTGAGAATCATTTCAGGAACCGAAGCTCGAGCAGGGAACAATGTAGGAAAAATGAATGCAGTCTAACAGGCACGGTATTGGAACAGGGCCTCAGGAAACCAGAATTAAATTCCTAGCTCTTCTGCAGACTTCGAGTGATACTAGGCTAGCAACTTTCTTTAATTTAATATTAACCTTGGATGACTACCCATAGAATGGCATAACAGTAATTTTTTTGTATATATTTACCTATCTAGAAATGAGGAAAATACAATGTATTAATTAATGTGGTGCAGACACCCTATAGAAGCTATATAGAAAAAAACATCTTATTAAAGGATTCCAACCATTAAATCAAAATAAAAAACCTAAATATTTGCTTTGTTAAATATTTGTTAAATATTTCTTGGTTAAATATTTATTTTTCAATTAAAATCTTTAAAACATTTTGAGTGTAAGGACTGCACATATGGCCAGTAAAATAAAATAATCGCTAAAAGCTTAACCTTAAGGACTTCCACAATACTCACAAAAATTTCTGTCAAATGAAGAAAGATTAACACCAAATAAATTAATAATTTCTCGGGAAAATAAAATGAGATGTTCTTACGAAACTTACTAAACTAAAAATGAATAAAAAAGGTAATTCAAAGATTTTTAACATGATCAAATAAATTATAAATCAAACCTACATAGAATATAACGTTAATGAAGGGCCATGTGACTTCAGAGTATCATTGGGGATATTAAGAAAATAAAGATCCTGGAACAGAAGTGTAATAGCTGTAACTACTGAAGAAAGCATTTCAGCCAACTTTCTTTTGTGTGTGTGGTTTTCCAGAAATTCTGCATCCTTATCCTAGGGTCCCTATCAGCTGAAGATTTTCTTTCATATGCAAAATATTCTGTTCCTTGTGTTTAAAAATAATTTGTATTACTTTACGATGCCTCAAAACAAGGACAACAGAAAAAAATCATGACTTGTGACTGAAAAGGAAAAATTATGACTAGAACAGGAGGCAGAATCACTGCTATCCAAAGCATATGCTGCCCAGCACAGCTGTATTTTGAATCAGCTGCCACTGTTGGGATCCAAACAAAAACATGAACTGTAACTGTTGAGGGAGCCTCACCAAACTCCTTAAAGACCAGTAGTTCTACGGCACACATGCAGAGATCCAGAAGGAGAGAAAACATGCCTCAATATCCCCTGTAGAAACATAGCTTTAATTCCTACACACCAATTATTTTCTTTTAAAAGGTGAATAGCATCACCTCTCATTTGCTTATATTTGCTTTTCTTAATTTAGTAATTAGTGCTAATTACTTTGGAAGGAAATCCGAAAATAAGCATTTTTCTTAGATTTCCCTGGTTATACTTGACCTTTTTAACAGAGCGTAAAAAAACTGTAGTTACTTAATTTAGAAACTGTGGATATTTATAGTATCTGCATTTGGCAAATCACTTTCTGGATGCTCACTTGATCTCTATATAATTTCTTTTCCTTAACAAAAAGATTTGCATCTAGTACTGAAATGCAATCTTTAATATGGGTTTAGGTAGAAAAGTTACTATGAACAGCAAATATACACAGTCACTTAAAACTGTTTATCATAGAGCAGCTATTCCAGGATATGGTTGTTACATAATTTAACCTATTTTAGCCAAGATTAGAAGCTAATAATTGAAAAAGCATACCAATTATTTATCATGTGAAGATGACAGTCTTCTACTGTGCTTCTTAGCTCAGAGTTTGGATATTGATCAAATATTAATTCACAGGAAACAGTGCTTCTAACTTGGGTCACCAAAAGCATTTGCTGCAGCACTTGGTCTTTCCAGTGAATTAGCATCAAACAATCTAGTCAGTGACCCTCACAAAATACACAGTAAATCATTATGAAAGCTGTCAAGCAACTAGCAAGTGTATTAAAATATTTTTCTATTCAAGTCTTTCTGTCTAGAGGCTGAAAATATTATTTCCATTTCAAAATTATGGAAAAAATGAGGCCTCCAATTAATGAGTCAAGAAGCAAGGCAGGTATCTATTCGTATAAGCACAAAATCAAAGAAAATTTGAGTTTAAGCACACCCATTCTTCTGTTTTAAGGAAAGGTAACACTTCCTTCAGTTTGATTAAATGGGATAGATATTAGCATATTGTTTCCTACCACTCAAAGTCCAACAAATCAATAAAGAGGTAAAAGATTATATAAATATAGCACTGACAAAAGATCAAGAGATTAAAAACATTCTTCCTTGTTTCACTTTTTATTTGAATGTCAACTCACACAGTAAAACAGACATAACTTCAGTTATCCCTAAGAACATTAAGAATTTCCACTATTCAGTTAACATTAAGCATGTTCAGTTTTAAAAACTTCTGCCAACCTTCCCTTAATTTTCAGGCACATACAGTTTCATAACAGTTAACATTCTGGTATTGTCAGTTTCATTCAAAGTTGATCTAAAATACAAAACTGATCTGTTGATAGGCACCAGTGCAGAAGAAAATACACATTTTTGCTCCATTTTGATGTTAAGAATCATTCACAATTTTATCTTTTCATTATTAATAATTTGCTTTTGCAAAACAAAGACTATGACGATAGCTTACTGATGAGGCTATAAGATAGTGGCAATATTAGAAACACAGCAGGGAAAAGCACTTTTCCTTTAGATTGTTATAAGCAAGTAAATTCAGGTAAATCATATTTTGGAAAATGCAATATAACAATCCCATTGTGTAACTCTGAACTATTATATGACTGTTTTGAAATCAAACTGTAAATGTAAGAACTGTCAAAAACTAGTAGTATGAAATGATTGATGATTTCATTAATATTTTGATTTTACATAGCATAACAGCCCATTCTTTATTTTCGATATATGAATAATCTTTTTTAGCAAAGTATTCAAGTACAAGCTTCTGTGGGTCTTAAGCATATGCAGTTTCTTTCCTGTGTCAGGGATCACCCTCTCATTCAACCTATTCAGATAAAGAAACAAACCCTAAAATAATGATACATTGTAATAACATTAATAATTATATGGATAGATAATTTAAATATGTTACATGTATTTGCAGTATCAAGTTGTTTATGGAACATAAAATGAACAAAAGTTAAAGGAAGATGAAACCCATGAAACATAAGTTGCCTTTTCCACTGTGGCATTTGTTTACCCCTAGAAACTTCTAAAATATAAAGAGACAATCTCTTCTACACAAATATTTCAGCATTAAAATAAATTATCATATGTAAATTTTAAGCCACTGATGCCAACTGAATTACAGAGTCTTACAAAATTTAGGAAGTTCTTACTAAAATTTGGGCATCTTCAGCCTGCTCTTGAATAGTCTGCAAAGCCTTTGGCAGATCCTCATCATCTTCCTGAAGACTAAATTCATCATCTGCTGGAATCTAGATTAAAGGATTTAAAGTTAGGTATCAGCATATCTGATACATCTTTCTTTCAGAATACAACCGTTTCTACTCCCAGGACACCTACTGAAAATAGTCTCATTCTTGTTAAAATAATATTTTGCCATATTTAAACAGAATTTATATTACTGAAATATTCATTATAAATAAGCTGAAACATCTAAATAGAAATACCTGTATCTTTGAAAAAGTATTTAATGTTCAAATAAAAGTAAAACATTACAAATCAACTGACACTAAATCTTCTCCTGAAAAATAAAGATATGCCTAGCATCACCGCACTTTATAAAATGAGATTCGTGTCATTCTTCCAAGGATGTTTTTGTGACTGATGAAGTAAAACAAAAGAATGAAACATGAATACCACATATATCAGAAGATTATCAATTTAGTAAATTACCTCTTCATACTGATAATCATCTTTAGAGTCGTCCATTATGGTTAATTCTGCAGATTTTGTTAAGTCTGAAACAGCTGATGCAAGTGATGAGTTCCAACTTAAAAAAGGTATCATAAACCCACCATCTACAAATGTTATCGCCACATTCCCCCTTGTTCTTTTTGACACAAGACTTCACACTTTCAAGGCTTCTTTCAGCCTTTAGGTGAACAAGCCCAGCTCCAGTGAAAACTATGTGCACAGAGACAGAATTTAAATTCAAAGTTTTTAAAGCAGGCTCAAAATTTGCCTCATCAGATCAAAGGTAGAAGTCAAGCACTGTTCTGAATTAAACAGTAGCTCAACTCTGCTCTCACCCAATCATCAGTTTTTGCAGGGGTCTTACTGCACTGAGACTTTCACAGACTTTGTGCTTCTAAGTATAACTAGCTTCAAGCTCTCAGAGAATCACATTTTCTATCAAATTCAGATGTACAGATGTTCAAACATGAACATCTGAAATCAAACACTGAATACTAAAGGACCATTTACTGAAGCTGATCAAATGCCTCAATAATTACAACACAGCTACAATAAAAAGATAAAGAACTTTCAAAATGTAAAAATTAATTTGGAAATTATCTACAGTTCCTCCAAATGCCTTAGAGTCAAACTTTTCACTAAAAAATAACTACAAATAGAGCAAAATGAAACCCAAATAAACATTTTTTCATCCACTAGCCTCACCGCCCATGAAAGTACAATGAAAACGTTTTTAGCAAGATGCTCTGTTGACAGTTTCCCTAGGAAATCAGTTAGCCTACAAATGACCCGTGTAAATAAACCAGAAATTAACTTCCGAAGAAAAGAAAAGCTGGCAATTCAGTACTTCACACACTGAGGAAAATAAAAAGATACATGGTTTTCCAGCTTTGAATCAAGTTTCCCAAATCTGAATTATTCTCCTAAAAACCAGGCCTTTTGCTACAGTTCTGACAGTACAATATATGTGTAAAAGCATCATCTGCATTCATGACCCCAGCATCACAGCATCAACAAAACTATCAGTTAAATTGTAACCATCTGGAAGGCTAACAGCTGAAGATCATGTCCCAAAAAATGATAACCACCATTTGGTTTTCAGAGATGTTTTTCAGAGGGTTAAGATAAAAGATGGAGAGATGTCATTTTCTCTTGTGAACAACAAGAACAAAAAAACAAATAGGGAAGTCATTGAGTGAATAAAGGCATAATTTTCAGTAATCAAGTTGAAGCATATCTGTGTACCTCCAACTACATGATAACTATAAAAATGGTATAAATAGGAAACTGCCATGAACGCTTCTTAAGAATCTCCTATTTAAGCTTAGTACATGAAAGCAAATGCCTGTAATACATGTGCCCGCAAATTTACTTCCCAAATTACTGCATCACAGACTGCAGGTGTAGAACACAGGACTTGAATTCAAGTCACCACCTCTCTGCAAAAGCTTCATTTTCTAACCTGACTGATTCTTGAATGTTTAATTCTAAAACCTGAACTATGCAGAAACTCATCTCCAGAAAATGTGCTTTCTTTCATAAGGGGGAAGAAAAAGAACGGAACATCCAAACTATTAGATTTAACAGGCCTAAGTCTGTTCTCTATCACACCAGAAGAAATCTGGATTAACTCTTCTGACTTTAATGGGATGACATAGAAATTGTGCAGTCAACAAGTGCATCTTTTCTCAGCATGGTACTTCAGGACCATATGTGGGTCCACCAAGGTAAGCAAAGAGAACGGAGATGAACACACCTCATGTTGAGACACAACTGTCAAGAGCTGACCCAACAGACTTGAGATAACAAGCAGAGACTCGGGCATCAGGCTAGCTTTTAATTGTCTGCCTGCTCCCCAGCATAACAGGAACGTTTTAGTCCTCGCATCAGTGTCTGACCACATCCTAGTAAAAGTCCTGGACTTTGTTCCTTCAACTCGGAAGGAGAAAAGTTCATCTGAACTGCTGATTACATCAGAAAAAGGGAACAACAGCAAGGTGCGAGTGCAAAGCAGGAGGAATAGGTTTCCTTTATTGTTTGAATAGGCAAGAAGGATGCTTGCAGCAGGCAAGTCAAGATAAGACACAGTAATATTGAGTGACTAGTTAGGGTAATGTTCTAAAAAGCCCCTTTTTTAATTAGATTAAGATAACCTTGCACTAGCTAGCTGCCTACATATTCTGTCTTTAAAGAATGAGAATTTAAAGTGTGGTCGTGTTTGTATAGCATGAATACTTGGGTACAACATTTTTTGTATGAAGCAGGGGACAATTTCCCTATATATATATAGTAATTCTACGTACAAACTAAGTATCTGCATAGAATCATAGAATGGTTTGGGTTGGAAGCGACCTTAAAGATCATCTAGTTCCAACCCCCCTGCTACAGGCAGGGACACCTTCCACTAGACCAGGTTGCTCAAAGCCCCATCCAACCTGGCCTTGAACCCTTCCAGGGATGGGGCATCCACAACCTCTCTGGGAAACCTGTGCCAGTGCCTCACCACCATCACAGTAAAGGACTTCTTCCTTCCTAATCTAAATCTACCCTCTTTCAGTTTAAAACCATTACCCCTCTTCCTATCACTACACTCCCTGATAAAGAGTCCTTCCACGTCTTTCCGGTAGGCCCCCTTTAGGTACTGGAAGGCTGCTGTATGGTCTCCCTGGAGCCTTCTCTTCTTCAGGCTGAACAACCCCAACTCTCTCAGCTTGTCCTCATAGGAGAGGTGCTCCAAGCCCCTGATCATCTTCATGGTCCTCCTCTGGACTCACTCCAGCAGGTCCAGGTCCTGCTTATGTTGGGGGCCCCAGACCTGAACTTCTGCATATTTCTGTGGAACTCCTAAGCCTCTTCATTACTTTATAGCACAGTATTTATCAACTTAAAATTAATTTAAATAAAGTACATTTAAATAAAATACTGTACCCAGCAATTTTTCATACCATCTTTAGTGATTTGATCAGAGACTTTTTTTCTAAAGCTATCTTTTGTATGATCTTCCCCCCAACTACTTCTTTCTGCATTTATCAAATCTTTCAATGCAAATAGAAACATCACCACAGTATACCCTTCATAAGTAAAACACTTTCAAATACTGTGGTTTTTTCCTGAATTTTCTACTGACCTGACTGTCCTTGTGATCCACTATCATCTAAACTAATGCATCATTGCAAACACTGTACACAGACTAAAATATTACGTTAAAAATCCTGATTTATTTTTTCCTCCTTTTTCCAAAAATCATAGCTAGGTGCACAATAAAACAGAGGAATTAATTTTTAAAACTGTTGTGTTTTCCCAGCAAATGCTGACAATTTTTTTTTTAACACATCCTGATGCAGTGGTTTTTTTAAGCACACCACATAGTGTGAAAACAGCTGTGCAGTTCCAAGGAGGTAGAAACTGAGGCACAAGCTCACAAAGGACAATCTTCCTTTTTTTTTTTTTTTTTTTTAATTGCTTTTATATTGGCTTACATCTTAATTCTAGCAAGGCAGGAAAAACTAAAGTACTGGTAGGTCTAACACTTAAGCTGTGATTGTTTAACCTCTAAAACAAAGCTTGAAAGATCTTGATTTGGCAGCTCACAGCTGCAAAAGAGGACAGAGCTAGTCCGATCTAATGACAAAACTAGAATTTGGGTTGTCTGATCAAAAATTACATATTTAAAAGCCATAAACTCTTAAAATAATTGCTACAATTCAGTTGTGAGAATTCTAACTGATCTTCCCCCCTCCCCCCCCCCGCTAAAAGCCACAGCAAATAGAATTATTTCTAGGTTATTGTATCATAATCTTTATAACTTGCTCATACACAGTACTAAACAAAACCACAAATATCTAGCCAGTTACTCTGTGTGGCAGGCACTGGGGAATTAAGCAGCACCTTTTACAGCAGCACATTGGGACTGAGTCCTAATAACCTCCCTAGATATTTTGCATTTACTGATCAACAACTAACACAAGACAGGCGACAAGAGTGTTTAATTTCAGGATTTTAACTCTTGCTTAGACTGCCCCATCAGCAAGAGAGGATAAAACTACTCTGCTTTTCCTACGGGTCACTCAGGGACTCTTACCCTTGGCAATGAAAACAACCATCACGTTAAAAGTGAGCAAGACCCTACTGTCTCGGCAGGTGGGGAAAAAACAAACAAACAAACAAAGAACACTGAACGCCGCATATTGCCCCTTTTTAGCCTCCAGGGACAATAACCTACAGAAAGAAGCAACAAAGTACTAGGCCTTTTTTTGGCTTTTTCCCCCCCTTACTCTGTGAAACAACTTCGCAACCCGCGGGTCTCCCGCTGGGACGGTCCTGCCCCGGCTCCCAGCGAGCAGCCAGCGCCACAGGCAGGGCTGCACGGGGCCCTCGCCCTGCCCGACCCCAGCTCCCCCCACCCAAAAAAAGCTGCCCCCGAGGCAGCCCCCGGGGTCCCCCCGCCTGGGGAGGATAAGCACACAGGGAGGAGAGCAGGAGCGCTGAGGACACGGCCCCCCCCGCGCCGCTCGCCCCCTGAGGCGGGGAACCGGCGGGACCCCGGGGCGCCCCACACCCCCCAGCCGCCCGCCTCAGACGAGGAGGAAGAAAATACTGAGGAGGAGGAAAAGGAGGAGGAAAATACTCCGGAGGAGGAAGGATACTCTGCAGGCAGAAGGACGCCTCAGAGCCCGCCGCCTCCTCCATGGCCGTTGCCTCCCCGCCGTCGCGCCGTGCCGTTGCCAGGGGCGGCCTCTCGCGAGAAGAGGCGCCCGCACCTGTCCCACGGCCAACGGCCGCCGTGGGGCGGGTCGGTGGCGGGAACAGGCACCCAGCGGCGATTTAATTTAATTTCGTTTAATTTAGCGTTACTCACACCTCGCTTTGTTGCCCGCGGAGGTCTCAACGAGTGCTGTCTTTAAGCCGAGGCGAAGCTTCTCCACGCATTTTACTAGCAAGGGAGTGGCCCCGGGCCCGGCAGGGACCGTGAGGAGATTCTAGAGATTTCCAGGGTGGTCGCTGGCCAAGCCTGGGCGGGCCTCGGTATCCCCTCAGGGTTCTCCCCACTAACTTCTGGAACCTTTCTGACTAGGCTATACTGCATTTTCTTAAATGGAAGGAAAGCAACAGGAGAAGGGAGGGGAAAACTGCTTCAACCTCATAAGAAGGGACTAATTTCTTCTTTAGAGGAAACATTTTTGTAGCTGAAACAGGTGTTTGCTGGTTCACCTGAGCTCAGTCCTGTGGGACTAATTGCTTACATTAAGTTCCTGCAGTATGTTCAAGTTTAATTAAGAGCAGGAGTTTTCCCAGGCAAAAGTTTGGGAAAGAAGCATACCATATCCTATACATTTGTGGAGAAAACATGTTATGGTTCTTAGGAGTTTGGGATGAGGCTGCAGGAATCAACAAAAAAAAAATCATTCCTTTTTTTTTAAAAAATAAGCTCAGAAGTCCCAGTCTCAAATTTCCATTGAGTTAATGGGCATTGCATGCAGTAGGAATTCAGAATCAGTGCTTGAATTCATGTACAGTAACTGAAAATAAATGCCCAAAGTCTCGGGGGTGGGGTGGGGTGGGGTGAAAAAAAAAGGGCTAATGTCTGGTCTGAAAAGAGAGGCACCAGTTTTGCTTAAAGCTTTAAAAAAATATAAAAACCTAACCATTGAAATACAGTCTGAAGATTAGAGAAGATGGAAGTGGGTAAAATTGAATTATATCATTCAATCCAGTCTTCAGCCTGAAAAAACAAGATGCAATCCTGCAAGAGGGCCTGTTACTTGTGAAACTATTGTTTTAGCATTTTCTTTCCAGAAATCTTCACACAGGATTGCCGTTCCTCTCCCATTGTAGACACATTCTTGAGAAACAATCAGTACTTTGGCACTGTCAAAATCTCCAAACTGTAATAAAAGAACAGTGTTTTGGCACAAGATCATCACAACACTGCTAAGGTGACAAGAACTGTTGTATTCCTTCATAAATTCTCTATTCTCAGCTTTGCCACTGGGTTGAATTTGATATCTGTCAGGGCTTGAACTCATCTGGGTTCAAGACATGGAGGGCAAATGCTGGCATACCTTTCTTTTTGTCTTGCAGGGTTGGTTTTCTCCCTTCAGAGGAAAGGAATGTGACCAGAACAACATTCTTTCATCCATATCCAGCCCCACAGAGCAGTCCTGAACTACAGCAGAGCATCTCAAAAAATAACAAAGAATAAGCAGAAGTGACATCATAAAGCACAACACCCATGAGTCAGTACTTCCAAAACTGTGGGATTAAAAAAGTCATAATGCTGTTGGGATGGCTTCAAATGAAGGTTTCATTCTCTTAGGGAAGTTCCAATTCCACCACAAATCACAGAGTAAGTGTAGCTGTACTTATGTCATACAGGCAAGCACAGCTGATTAATATCATAAGTTAATACCACTCGTCTCAGCAACAGGTTTACTCTTAGCCTTTACACAGAGTTGAACAAACAAAATGCTAAGCAGTACCCTTCTCTACTTCTGTGAGTTTCATCTGCCTCTACAGGCCTAACTTCTGCCTACAAATTTTTCACAGGACTTCTCTGTCTCACTAAAATATGGAAATATATGGTATCCACTATTGAAGAAGGCTGATGAAAGCTTAAAAAGGGCTGAGAAGTGCTTTAGGAAAGATTAAGATTGGAAAACAATTAATAGTGAAGGACAAAAGGATCTCAGTCTTCTTGGTTTATTCAAGGAATAGTTAAACAGCTTGATCAAAGTGCATGGGTAATAGATTTGATAAGAAAGGCTACGCAAAGATAGAAACAGATCCAACCATATCGAGAATTAAATCAAAATAAATTACAACTAAAAACAAAGGGCAAATTTTTAACAAATAACTATTTGACTGATTTTAAAGTATAATGGAAACTATTCCTGGAGGATTTTAGCAGTGACAGAGTTTTTCATAAAAGTTATGTTCTACATTCAGACACCAGCTAGTTCAGGATGTCCTATGGCTTACATTTTCAAAAAAGTCAGATATGGTCACTGCAATGGTACTTTCTGTGAAAAAAAAAAAGTTGAAATGAGAAGGTAACCAGTTCTACCATATGTGGAGATTTGCCAGTATCCTGAAGGACCCATAGAGTTCATCTGTTTGCTTTTAAAGATGAATCAGTTGGTCACTGATTGTTATTTTCCAAAGGTTTAAAGCTTTGTTTGGAAACAGTGTTTAGTTGGCAACTTCTAAACTATTTATGTCATCCCATCGTGACTATATAAATGAGCTGATAGTACAATAATTTTCCTCCAAAAGGCATAAGTAGCCAACTTGTTTCTTTCTACCTTATTGAGAGCCACCTATCATAAATACATTATATTTGGTTATTGCTAAGCTGAATTCCAAACACCCAATTCACCCTGCTTTATAGCCTCATAACAGTCTGAGTTATGAATGATTATCCTCTCCAAAATGGCAATAACCAATGCTGTTGCTGTATCCCATAACTTCTCGTGACAAAGACACGGAAGCAGCATCTGCTGTAGCTTGAGCATTTCATTAGACACACTGTTTACTTTTCTCACACAGCAAAGACTAAGCCATGCACCTTAGCCAGATATATCAGCCAGACAAGTTACAGTATTTGAAAAAGATCATTCATGAAAACTAGGTAAACTGGAATGCTCCAGAAGTGTCACACGTGGTCCCAAGCCCTAAAGGCCAGATAGTCTTACAGCTTTATACCACCAGCTGAAGGATCGCAAGACTATCCTCTCATTCAGAGCAAAATATCCCCTCCTACTGAATTCAACAAGCAAACTGACTACAATTCTGACAAGTTGAGTTAAAAAAAAAACTACAGAATGTCCATGCAGGCTACTTTCAGTGACTTTCCCTGCTCTGCAGGAAGGCATCTAAAAGGTCCAGTTTATGCACTTCATCACAACAGACAAACCACCAGCGAAGAATTATCTGCCCCACTGACTTTACACACACATTTCTCATTGTTCTTCAGTACAGCTTTTGGGGAGGAGGGACAAGGGAATGTCATCAATTCAGCTTTTTGAAAGAGCACATAGTGTGGTCAGGAACACTGTAAAGGCACTATCATGGTGACAGTCAAGAAGTCATTGTCTGCACGGTCATGGTGGAGCATGGGACCACAGCTGGAAGCCAGAATGAGTTGGCAAACATCTTGTTCCAACTTCTGCTGTGCCATCTGGCATCCAGTTAGGTGACTGACTTTAAATGTATTTTCTCCGTATTACCATCTGGCAGCTGCTTGTACAACAACAGAGGAACATGCAGAATTTGGCTAACAGTTATCCTAAGAATCATATCAAGGATACTTGCAACACAGACTCTGAAATGAAAAAAAAGCTTACAATGAAAGTTTCTTTAACTGATGGCAGTACATGCTCAGAGTATTGCAGGTGGGGAACAGGGAGTGGGAAGTTATACATCCTTATGTTTTCCACGTATTTATTTTCCAGAGTTCCCCTAAAAGATTTTTTGGGTTTGTTGGTTTGGGATTGGTTGTTTTGGTGTGGTTTTTTGGGTTGGGTTGGGTTGGGTTTTTTTGGGGGGGGGTGCATACAGGTTTCCAAAGGAAGTGAACATTGTATCCAATGAAATGTTCCTTCTTGAAAACTACCAACACTTTCGCCACGATATGGAAATACATTCACTTTTCCAAAACTAGAGAAGCAGGACTTTTTTTTAATTATTTTGCTGTAGTGATGCATGCCAAATGTAGTTTTGATAAAGGAAGCAAATTAAAGGAATTGGTAAGTACAAACACCACAGTCTCAAAAAGATGGTACTTCAACAAAAATTTCATCTAAAAATGTAAGGAATGCCAAATAGAGTGTAACTACAGTATGAAGTACAGTGTAATAGCTGTAATGCCAGGGCTTCATATTTATAAAGGTCACACTTGCAGAGCTTAGGGACCATAGTACCCTGGCAGGGCTTTAAATGTAACAGAATGGGGTGCTTTAAAAAATGGAGTAGGATTTTCAATAAATATGATCCCATGACAGCTTAAATCAATACATTTTCTATTCTGCCTCCTGCTGTGCATTCCTGCCTCTTTCCTTGCTCCTGTGCTGGTGCTCATGATTCTCAAATAATTTAAACCTTAAAAAAAGCTAATACAGATGATAAAAAAAAGAGGGAATTGGTTTTTTGTTTGGTTGGGGGGGGGTTGTTGGGGTTTTTTTTTGAATGCTAGGAAAAGCAATACTAAAGTGCTATGGGTTTGGCATTCAGAGTTAAGCTGAAGTTATTAAATGTAGTACTATTTTGTCTCTACTTTGTAGAGAACATTCAACGTATAATCTTCTACTATATTTCCAGATATTTCTATAGATTAATCTAGGATATACTAAGTCTCTGAAAAGAAGGGTTTGAGTCAAGATCATATGAAAACAAGATTGTCAGTTTCCCAATGCATCAGCACTTCTGTTGATGTTCATTGTCCTAAGCATTTTATTAAAAGCATAACTAGCATTAGCTGGAATACTAGTTATACTATTTAATCACCTCATCCAAAAGCTGTTTTTCTTTGATAAATTTCTAAAATTTAGTCTGCCTTCTATTTTGCACAGCTCTTTCACAGGAAAGAATGAGACAATGCTCTTCTCAAAATGCAACGATATGAGTGCAAACAAGTATATAGAGATTTGGCTGCACTTACAGAAAAATTCAGGAGTGAACAGTCAAGTATTTTGTCAGCAATGCAGAGA
This sequence comes from Buteo buteo, assembly GCF_964188355.1. NCBI lineage: Eukaryota > Metazoa > Chordata > Aves > Accipitriformes > Accipitridae > Buteo > Buteo buteo. The sequence goes on from NC_134175.1 coordinate 14,510,977, forward strand.
GACATCAGTACAATGTGATCACACAGCACAGGTTTTACAGGGCACAGTACTGTGAAGTGCAGGTTTCCCACTGCAGACACTGGAACTGTAATGTATATAGTCTAGTCTGTACACTGTAATGTATAATAAAAGAGTTATTCTATCCACACTGATGCTGCCGTTTCCAAGAAATACAGCTTCCACCTCTTCTGTTGTTGTTGCCTTTGAAAATTCTCAGGAGCATTGGACAGATGGTACATTTTGGCTCTTCATGTACTAAATTTGGGAGTATTTCTGCATCACAGACAAGAATAAATCCTGCTAAGAGAGAGAAGAGAGGTGACATATAGTATTTTTTTTTATTTAAGAAGTGTAAGTGACCCATGTTCTCTCTAAACTCCAGCTTTATGAACACAACATTATTTATGCAGCTTATAGGAACTAATGATCATCTGTTCCTGATAATTAGAGGCTTTTCATTTCATATGTTCTTCTCCTCTTTGAAATTAAGTTTAGTTAATATGCTTTTCAAAGTTAGGTAACTTTGACCACAAAGCAGCTCATACACTCCCAATACAAGCTAAAATGAAAAAAAAATTATAACTATGTGACAGTTGGAAAAAGGAAAGCCAGCATCCTTAACACAAAAGACCAGAGAAAACAAAGTGCTGTATTGTTCTAATCTGTGCTTAGTAATAGAGGCAAGAATTGAGATGCCATCATGTCAGAAAACACACAAACTGAAGGATAAGCAACAGAAAAGCTAGCAGAAATTATTACTTTTGTTTATTTTACCATGCTTCCTAGTAATCCACTACTTGTTACCCAGGTAATGTATCTTCCCATTGGAAGTCTGAGTCTCATACTAATCAGCACATGCCAGAATCATTTTAGCTGGTTTCCCTAGAAAGAGTTTGTATGTGCACACATTAAGACCTGACATGACCAAATTTTCTCTGTCAAAATCAGACTAAAATATACATAAAGGAATATATCTTGTAAAAACATAAATTATTTGAAACTGTTGGGTACTTCAACAAAATTAAGTTTTCTCCCTGCACTCAATCCTCTCTCTCTGTTATCTGTATCTTAATCAGATACAGGACAGAATACTTCACTTCTTTTCACCCTTGTTGCCCCAAAACACGTTTGCCTGCTCTTTGCCACTTTCTTCACTTGGACTCATTGTTTCTTTTTTGCTTGGGTTTGCCCTATTCTGACCAACCTCCTTTGAAATCTGACCATTTCCATTTGTGTTTTTAGCAAGCTTGGCAATCCTTGGGTATTTCTTCAAGATATATCTTTTCAGAGATACACCCAGAAGATATCATGTATTCCTGTTGCAGGAAAACAACCAGGAAATTATATATTAAAAAAAAAATTGGTCTGAGAAGTCACAAAATTTGATGCAAGACAGGCAAGGACTGGCAGGGGATTTGTAGCCAAGAGCAATGTTTGCTACCAGAGTATTTATCCAAGCCTTTCACTAACTGCTTAAAGCCGGTTGCATTCATCAACACTGAGCATAGATTTTTAACTCACTCTTTCTGTTACTTTGTGGCTCTTAGTGCAACAGCATTTTCTCACATACAGAATGTGAAGATACAAATGATGAGAAGTCAAGTCATCCACCTCTAATCTCTCTTAACTCAGCTGAGGGTGGCAGTGTATGCTAGTTTCTGTATATTAATATATAATGGAGACTGCACAGTCTTTATATCCATGTTTTTGCTATGTTATTATTAACAGAGCTAGAATCATAGAATTGTTTAGGTTAGAAAAGACCTCTAAGATCATCAAGTCCAACCGTTAACCTAGCACTGCCAAGTCCACCATTAAACCATGTCCCTGAACACCACATCTACACATCTTTCAAATACCTCCAAGGATGGTGACACTACCACTTCACTGGGCAGCCTGTTCCAGTGCTTGACAACCCTTTCAGTGAAGATATTTTTCCTAATATCCAATCTAAACCTCCCCTGGTGCAACTTGAGGCCATTTCCTCTTGTCCTATCACTTGTTACTCGGGAGAAGAGACCAGTACCCCAGCTCACTACAACCTCCTTTCAGATAGTTGTAGAGAGTGATAAGGTCTCCCCTCAGCCTCCTTTTCCTGAAGCTAAACAACCCCAGTTCCCTCAGCCACTCCTCATAAGACTTGTGCTCCAGGCCCCTCACCAACTTGGTTGCCCTTCTCTGGACACGTTCCAGCAACTCAATGTCTTTCCTGTAGTGAGGGGCCCAAAACTGAACACAGTACTCAAGGAGCAGCCTCACCAGTGCCGAGTACAGGGGGGGACAATCACTTCCCTGCTCCTGCTGGCCACACTATTTCTGATACAGGCCAGGATGCCGTTGGCCTTCTTGGCCACCTGGGCACACTGCTGGCTCATATTTAGCCGGCTGTCAACCAACACCCCCTAGGTCCTTTTCTGCTTTCCAACCACTTTTCCTCAAGCCTGTAGCGGTGCATGGGGCTGTTGTGACTCAAGTGCAGGACCCGGCACTTAGCCTTGTCGAACCTCACACAATTGGCCTCGGCCCATCGATCCAGCCTGTCCAGATCCCTCTGTAGAGTCTTCCTACCCTCAAGCAGATCAGCCCTCCCTCCCAACTTGGTGTCATCTGCAAACTTACTGAGGGTACACTCGATCCCATTGTCCAGATCATTGATAAAGATATTAAACAGAACTGGCCCCAGTACTGAGCCCTGGGGAACACTACTTGTGACTGGCCACCAACTGGATTTAACTCCATTCACCACAACCCTCTGGGCCCAGCTGTCCAGACAGGTTTTTATCCAGTGAAGAGTATGCCCATCCAAGCCATGAGCAGCCAGTTTCTCCAGGAGAGTGCTGTGGGAAACAGTGTCAAAGGCTTTACTAAAGTCCAGATAAACAACATGCACAGCCTTTCCCTCATCCACTAAGTGGTCACCTGGTCATAAAAGGAGATCAGGTTAGTCAAGCAGGACCTGCCTTTCATAAACCCATGCTGACTGGGCCTGATCACTTGCTTGTTCTGTACATGCTGCGTGATGACACTCAGGATGATCTGCTCCATAACCTTCCCCATCACTGAGGTCAGGCTGACAGGTCTGTAGTTCCCCAAATCCTCCTTCCGGCCCTTCTTGTAGATGGGAGTCATATTTGCTAACTTCCAGTCAACTGGGACCTCCCCAGCTAGCCAGGACTGCTGATAGATGATGGAAAGTGGCTTGGTGAGCACTTCCACCAGCTCCCTCAGTACCCTTGGGTGGATCCTATCTGGCCCCATAGACTTGTGTGTGTCCAAGTGGTGTAGCAGGTCACTAATCATTTCCCCTTGGATTATGGGGGCTTCATTCTGCTCCCTGACCCTGTCTTCCAGCTCAGGGGGCTGGGTACCCAGAGAACAACTGGTCTTACTATTAAAGACTGAGGCAAAGGCGGCATTAAGTACCTCATCCTTTTCCTTATCCTTTGTCACTATGTTTCCCCCTGCATCCAATAAAGGACGGAGATTGTCCTTAGAGCTCTTTTTGTTGCCAATGTGTTTACAGAAACATTTCTTCATTGTCTTTTACAACAGTAGCCAGATTAAGTTCTAGCTGGGCTTTGGCCCTTCTAATTTTCTCCCTGCATAACTTCACAACATCCTTGTAGTCCTCCTGAGCTGCCCACCCCTTCTTCCAAAAGTCATAAACTTTTTTTCCTGAGTTCCAGCCAAAGCTCTCTGTTCAGCCAGGCTGCTCTTCTTGCCCGCTGGCACATCTTTTGGCACATGGGGACAGCCTGCTCCTGTGCATTTAAGATTTCCTTCTTGAAGAATGTCCAGCCTTCCTTTGCTCCTCAGGACTGCCTCCCAAGGGACTCTGTCAACCAGCGTCCTAAACAGTGTGCCCTCCAGAAGTCCAAGGTTCTGCTGACTCCCCTCCTTACTTCTCCAAGAATGAAAAACTTATCATTTTGTGATCACTATGCCCAAGACAGCCTCCAACCACCACATCACCCACAAGTCCTTCTCTGTTCACAGGTCCAGCAGGGCACCTTCCCTAGCTGGCCCTAGATGTAGGACTTTGGGCAACAATTCTGTAAAAATCCAACATGTCAGATGAAAGAAGTCTTTTATATCCAACACTGACTGCAATTTGTGATGTGAATGAAGCATTTTATGGTTTTCATTTTCTTGTATCTCTGATGAAAACAATAGTACAATATTGACACCCTATACTTAAATGTCAAAGCTTTGCTTTGTGGTTTTTGTAATATTTTGTTTAAATATTGAAGTGCCATGAAATTGAAGTCTGAAAATGCTATGTTTAAGTTCTTTGCTTTTACCTTCATATTGCTTGTAGCACAGCCATAAATTCTGCTATCAAGCCATTTGCTCATTTTGGTATAGAATAGAATGGGCAAATATTGATAATTCAGCTTCTCTTAAACTATACCTAAATCTTGGGCACCCTGTATTGCATTTGAAGATGTCCAAACTGGTTTAAAATGTGGTGACTCACACACTAGAAGCTTAACTTAGTATAAACTCTTACTGTAATTCACTCCACTTTATAATTCAGATATGCTCCCAGTAATTTAGAGCCAAATCCCTAAGATAAGCTGAGAATCTAGAGAGGCCTAAAGGGATCCGGGCACCTGAAACCAAGAGGAAAATCCTCTATGTTTTCACTGACTGGGAATCCTCAAAATTGGCTTTGTCCCCTTTCTTAAAAGAGCAATTGCAGTGCCAGTATCCAAAAGATGCTTGCCATATATGGGCCCTGTCTCTTCGCCACTCCTCTGAAGTCAGGGATGAGGTACCCAAGCCCTTGGAAAGGATGTCATTTCAGATCCAACTCTTTCCAGCACTGTGTTTTGACCAGATGAGACAGTTCCTTGCTCTGTGTGTTGATTACTATACTACCATCCTGAGGCAACTAGTTGTCCAAAACATGCATTTACAAGGCAGTCTGAGGGCTGCTGCTTCCTCTCCACTGGTCAGGAATAGAGAGAAACATAGCCTTACTTTTAATAGTAGTTTATTCCAGTGGAAGTTAAGACGATATAGCTATTCGAGGATGTGATGGGTTGACCCTGGCTGGACGCCAGATGCCCACCAAAGCTGTTCTATCACTCCCCCTCCTCAGCTGGACAGGGGAGAGAAAAATATAACAAAGAGCTTGCGGGTCGAGATAAGGACAGGAGAGATCATTGACCAATTACCATCACGGGCAAAACAGACTCAGCTTAGGGAAAATTAACTCAATTTATTACAAATCAACCAGAGTAAGGTAATGAGAAATAAAACCAAATCTCAGAACACCTTCCCTCCACCCCTCCCTTCTTCGCGGGCACAACTTCACTCCCGGATTTCTCTACCAAACCCCCCCAGAGGCACAGGGGGATGGGGATGGGGTTTACAGTCATCACACGTTATTGTCTACTGCTTCATCCTCCTTAGGGGGAGGACTCATCACACTCTTCCCCTGCTCCAGCATGGGGTCCCACCCACGGGAGACAGTCCTCCACGAACTTCTCCAACGTGGGCTCTTCCCACAGGCTGCAGTTCTTCACGAACTGCTCCAGCATGGGTCCTTTCCACGGGGTGCAGTCCTTCAGGAGCACACTGCTCCAGCGTGGGTCCCCCACGGGGTCACAAGTCCTGCCAGAAAACCTGCTCTGTGGGCTCCTCTCTCCACAGATCCACAGGTCCTGCCAGGAACCTGCTCCAGCACGGGCTTCCCATGGGGTCACAACCTCCTTCGGGAACCCACCTGCTCCAGTGTGGGGTCCTCCACGGGCTGCAGGTGGATATCTGCTCCACCGTGGACTTCCGTGGACCACAGGGGGACAGCCTGCCTCACCATGGTCTTCACCACGGGCTGCAGGGGAATCTTCGCTGCTGCGGCTGGAGCATCTCCTCCCCCTCCTTCTTCACTGACCTTGGTGTCTGCAGGCTTGTTTCTCTTACACGTTCTCACTCCTCTCTCCGGTGGCTGTTTCTCTCCGTCCCAACTTTTCTTCCTTCTTAAAAATGTTATCACAGAGGCGTTACCACTATCGCTGATTGGCTTGGCCTTGGCCAGCGGCGGGTCCGTCTTAGAGCCAGCTGGTATGGGCTCTCTTGAACACAGGGGAAGCTTCCAGCAGCTTCTTACAGAAGCCACCCCTGTAACCCACCCACCTGCTACCAAAACCTTGCCACACAAAACCAGTACAAAGGACTACAAAATTTATCTGTTTAAATTAACCAGGTTTTTTAACAAACACCTGCCTGTAAAGGCATTTCTGACCCTTCAAAATAGACAGCTGGTTCAGAAGAGAAGAATCAGAATTCCCTCACCCAAATTCACCTCTAAACTTCTGAACACGTTTGTACTTTACTGGGACATAATACAAGTATCTTCACAGGCCAGCATGACCATCTGTCTGACCATCTTCTCCCTTACAGAAGATCCACAACTCGCCTTGCTGCTGTTTGTAAAGTTGATCATTCTTGAAATGTCTCTGTTCAAAAATGACTTTTCAATACCAGCTCAGCATTGTGTAGTTCCATATCTACTACCCTTTCCCAGGGTCAGAATCAATTCAAACCCCACCTCAGAGCATATCTTCTTATAGTCCATTCCATATGATAGTGGGAAATCTGAAACAAAGTATGGAAAGAAAAGGAAAGTAGGCTGAGTAGCCCATGTGACACTTCCATCACAGACATCCAATTTTCACTTTCTATACTTTTTATAAAGTTTTTTAAAGCAGAAGGAAACATTACAGTTTTCACAAGCTAGGGACTTCAAATCAGTGTTTTTGGACATATGACAAATGACTACAGTTGTAATTCCCACTCTTGCAGAAGGCAAGATCGTTTGCTTTAAAAAACCAACTCTGTGGACAAAAACGTCTTTACACATGAAGTCGGGTTCTGAGCAAGCTGGAGTTGTTGCAGGAGTACATATCTGTCCAGACCCAAATTCCTTCTCCCTCTCTCTGTCCCTATCTGTTCAGGAGGGCGCATGCATAGATGGCACAATGCAAAGTATATGTCCGTCTTCAGCTGTCCTCATAGACTTCACATGAGATCAGACCCCTGGTGTCCCATCAGCTGGATCACCTTGAAACCTGGACAGCCTTTCTTCTGTCCATGCCCAGTGCTTTCACAGTGAGCTGGCAATTACTCAGACAGGCATGTGGTCAGGTCACACATCAAAGACATTTATCTCATTTACAAGCAGAAGATTCCCCAATGAATAATTCAGAAAGAAAGAATCACCTTCATGGTCCATTTTTCCAACCCAGGGCTTTGTCTCTAACAATCACCGGGTGAACCTAGTGAGACATGTTGACTACAGAATAAGCAATTTAAAAATCATTGTGTATACCATGCATGCAGACATCACCCAGTGACTGTACTCAGTGCTAAAGGCAAAAAGCAACCTGTTGGCCCAACCCTCAGTGAAATCAGATGAGGTTTTCCTATTAACTTAAGATGGAGCTGTAATGGATATAATAAACTGAACCCATAATATCCATCATTCACAGGCTCTCATCACAAGTTAAACTACTGGCTTTTTGGAAGCTACTTGTTATTTTCTTTTCAACAGCCACAGGGCACATTGATTTGCGTAAAGCTTATAAAAATAGAAAGAGTTACAATATGATATTGCCCAGCAAATCTAAGGCTAAGGAAGGTAAAGTTGACGTCAGCAATGTTTTCTTCATCCCTCCATTTTTTACATGAGATTTGCCATACTTCACAAAGATACAGCTAAGTCTGTTTTCTCCTAATTTGTGCATGAATCTATTATAAATATATTTAAGACAGTGAAAAGAACTTCTTTCTTACACCTGTATAATATCCCATGGGTTACCTTACTTTGTGCAGACAAAACAGCTAAGTTTTGGCAATTAGATTACACAGGAAAAAGATAATTTGTGTTAAATAGAAACTCTGATGAAAAAGTGTAAAAAAAACCTTTTCCCCCCAGTCTTTTTTCATACTGAGAATGGCCAGCTAGATCAGTGTAACTGTGATGTCTAGCCCAAATCTTCTTATATCTGAAGGAGGACAGGTAGGACCAAACACAAGTCCATTTTTTCCTAACTACATCAGCTAGTCTAATTCAAAAATATTATCATTCCTCCAAAACTGTACCTAAAGAATAGCAGTTTTAAACACAGGAGGAATGCAGGAATAACCTCTTAAATTTCCACATTAATTTATGTAATAGGCAAAATAGCCCTATAGATTTTGGCTTTATAGCAAGTGGCATAACAGAGCACTGGTTTTCTATACAACACCCTAAGCTGTTTAATTGGACTTTCAGACTTGGCATCTCTCTTGCCTCATTTTCCAGAATCCATCATGAGACTCCCTGTATGAAATTGGGCTCACAGAACGAAGGCACCTGAACTGAACAAAAACTGCAGGCATCTCGAGCTACAGCCCTGCTAGTGCTTTCATTCTCCACCTGTAAAATGGAGGTGAATGCCCTCTAGCCAACTTCAGCCATTCCCCGCTACCCTCAAATGAAGAGTACAGTCCGTATATGAAAAGTATTGTGACCATTAAAGCACTTTGCCTCTTTCATCATCACACAGAACACAATGTCTTAATTAGCATTTGATTAACACTACCATTAGTGTAGATTAATATTAACAAGTAACAATAATTCTCAACATTGAGAAAACATTGATGAAATTGGTCCCTGTGTCTGGGTATGACAGCAGTACCAATACACACAGACCGAAAGCTTCATTCTGAAAATCCAGACTGAACTGGCACTGAAAGCTGGAAACCAGCACAAAGTCCAGGTTTCACAGATAGACTTTGTAAAATCAGCCAAAGCCTCCATGCCTGAACATTTATTCTTGCACATGTATGTAAATCTAGATCTCAGCTTAGTCCGCCTTGCAGTTATCAAGCATGATGACATTTCATTGCAAATGTAGTTTTACAGAGCCACCGGTTGTTAGGATACAGCTTTGTTCACCACAGTTAACCATACCATCTCAATTCATCATGCACCCACTGTACCATAAATCTATTAATTAAAGAGAGACTCATCTTCTACTACAGTATTTTTATAACAGCCTTCCTCCTAGGCACCTATTCAGTTATGTTTCTTTCACTGTACTGTATCAGCTTTATGTTTCCACTGGTCACAGCTAATTAGGACTGAGTGAGCTATGCTATTGTAGATCTAAAATGTTGGTGTTATAAGCAGCTCATACTCATCTCTTGCCTACGTCCCCAACATGGGAGGGCGAGAGGAACATCCTGAAGAAGCAGGACTTTCCGTAGCAGCCTCCCTGCTCCCCTGGCCATAGCCACTGCTTTCTGCATCCTCATTAAAGCTGTCCAGAAGGAAAGACTAAGCAAAACTTGGACTAGGCTCAGCTGGTTTTAACACCAAAGCTTGTACTCAGCTGCTGTGAAGAGCAGCCAGCGTCCAGTGGATCAAATACGAAAAACTGGTAGAACAGAGGGTCTCCACATCTGAATGCTTACAGAAGGGACCATTTGACTTGGTGACCATTAACCCACATGCCATTAGCAACGCTGAAAGCCTGTATGAGGACTGTCGGCTTTGCCCATAAAAGTTCCCTGCTTTTTCTGTAATTGTATCAGTGAAAATGAGGGCCCATAATGGGGATATTTATAATCTTTGTCTGAACCATCCTCTTTACTCCTTAGCCATTACTGCATAAAGATCTTTACTTCTGCACAGGGAATTTATATTCCAACTGTGTCAATTCCTCTAATAGTATATTGGCTGTTCCTTTATTACAGAGAAAATTCAAGATCTGTTAAAATAAAGGAAAAGATCACATGGGAGTGAATGGTCTTTGGGTTAGGTCCCCGTGAAAGATTTTTTTCCTCCTAACAAAGCAAATTTCCACAGACCAAGCATTATTGAGGCAACCCATTAATAGCAAAAAATCAAACATTTGCAATTTTCTTCCCTTCTCACCTCAGGTGTTGTCACGTCAACTTGTCTCCTGTGGTAGTGGTAAACCATGGCCACCGGGGACACATGTATGTTGTCCTCAACTAAATGAGAGACAGTGAATCTCTAACAAAACATTTCTTTCCTCTAAAGCAGATAAGTGGTGCACATAGTGAAGATATACATGGTAGTTAAATTGTCCACTAAGGCACATGGTACCCCCTCCTCCCTGCAGCAGTCTGTCCTCTACAGAAGAAAACATCCCTGGCAGAGCCAGGATCCCTGCCAAGTGCCGCTTTTACTGAGGTTTCTTGTTTGTCCCAGGGAGTTGTCAGGGTGATTACCCTACAGCTATACAAAGCACTGGTGCCTTGTCAATACAGGTAAAGGGTCTTGAAATACTTTTCCTGAATAGCCCATGGATCCTCATCCTCTGGTCACCTTCTCCAACTACAGACAGACCTAAAAATCCCTTTTCCTCACCTCAGCTTTCAGTGCACTGGCTCACATAGTAAGATCTTCTCAAAACTTCTCCACACATCACATATTGTCCTTTTATTTGACAAAAAACTTATTTTTTAATGTTTTTAAAAAAGGAAGGCACTTTTACATTATCAGATATTTGGGTCTGAAGCGCAAGGCCATCTTGTAGCTCACGCCTTGAATTCATTGTGGTATTTCCCAAAGGACATTGCACTACCCACTTTCACTCCCAACCAGCAACTTTACAAATTGACAAACTATAAGAAGGGCTTCTGCTACAGAATGAAGAATCAATAGCTGTCTACTTGGATAGCCTCAAAAAGTGCTTAACTTTTAATTGAACACTGGAAAAGAAATTGCAAAGCACAAGAGCTCAAAACAGCATGAAGCCTGCATAATTATCTTTCTTCTTGCAGTTCCTTATGCAGGCTGGAGACTAATTAAACACATGTGCAGGATAGAAAATGATTTGCAAAGATATATCTTTTGTCAGTTTGCAAGGGGACCTAACCAGAAGCAAAGTACTAGCAAGAAAAGGGGGACATTGCCAGCTGTCTTGTACTGTCATTTTCACTACTACCTTGGCTTTTAATTTCACCCTTCTAGAGCACAGACAAATTAGATTTTGCATCTGCTTTGCAATGAGATGAACAAAGTTCAGAACAATGGTGAACTCAGGCCCCAGGCTTCAAGAGCAATATAAACACATATACAGGGGTTTTAAAGCATTTTGGTGCTGGCTTCATGCACTACACAAATATCTTTTCCATTATAAATCTACCTGTCCTAACATGACCCATTTATAACATAGAAACAAATTAAAATAAGTATTTTTCTTGCTTCTGTTGCAGAAAGGCAAAACCAAGTAAAGCCTTTAGTTTTAAAATCTGTTCTTTAATATTTAGCATGCTAACAAAAAGGTCTAAAACATCCATTAAAAAACATACTTAGTAAAGAATTTCTCCAACATACAATCACACCTACATCTTCTCCCTCCTTTCCAGGAAAAAAAAAAACCAATAAACCTCAGCCTACTCACCAGGGCCTTAAATCATGTCTCTTTTCATGTCCAAAGTGAAAGCACCTGCTCAGGCTGGCTCTCAGCTGGCAGGATTGAATTAGAGCCCAGCAACCATTGCCTTGATAGGAGGCAATATTATTAACTTTAATTCCTTCACATCAGCATTGATCAGAAGTGGTTACTGAGTATCAGGAAGACATCATGATGTCAGTACATGCTGCTCAAGGCCAGTGTAATTACACAGAAATGAAAGATGCTGTGATCAGTCCAAACAATTGTGTGTAATTATAATGGAAAACTCTGATCTTCTGTGGTTTTCATCCCACATACACTACCTAAAGACTTATGTCATTTAAAGGCTTGTGGTTTCTGTGAGTCTGAAGTCCAAAAAAAAAAAAAAAAAAGGCGTCAGCTGCTCCAAAAACTGTAGCCGGTGAGTACATTTTTAAGGTGATGATGACAATCTTCAAATGATATTTTCCACCAGTGAACCACTGTAGGGCAAGAGAAAGGAGACTACGCTTGCTCATAAACAGTGCTTCTCCAGGCTTTCAAACCCTGCACAAATTAAAATGAAATTATAAGTATGTTATGGCACTGCGTGGCTCTGGCAGGATGGTTCAGTGCCACTTTAGGATCCCAAGAGGACTGGTGGAGCAAGACTGCAAGACTTTGGATGTGTCAGTCTCTCCCATAAAGTGTTAGTTTTAGATATCCAAAAGCCTGAAAACCCACATGTAGAGGGATGCCTTCCTGAAAACAGGTTTGCTGCAAGAGGGGCTGTGGTAGAAGCTCAGAGGGGAGAAGTCTCCCAAGATGAATGATCCTTTCTCATCTTTAGCAGCGATTGCACTCCATCTTCATCATTTTAAAACCTCCCATGGAAATAAATGCACTGCTACATCCTGTCTCTGGTTCTCCTCCATTTCCCCGGTTCCTCTCCTCCTGCCAGACATCCCCTTTCTCCCTCCACACCTGGGGAAGCACAGGAAGGGTTGGGGGGACACAGCATTGGCAGACAACTGGTCTCTTCTGCTCTCACTCAAGTGCCCTCCGGATGAAGTCCCTTGCATTAGCATCACTGCCCCCCCCCCCCCCCCGGAGGAACTTTCTGTCCCCAAACTCCATCCATCCTCTTTCCAAAACACTGAAAGCAGGAGCGGACAGTGGTGACAAGGAGGCTGTTTGCTCACATGTGTCCTCACTATGGCAAATATCATGCTCAGAGTCAGCTCGGTGAATACCAGGTGGCCACACGCGGGCTGCCAGGGGCCACTTCATGCCATAAAATATCCCAGAGCTGTCAGAGAGTAAGACTTCTAATTCCAGCATGGTGAAACATCAGCTCTGGAGGAGTTTTGCAGGGCCTGGCCGTGAGTGCACTACCGGACTGCTTTGTGTCCCCATGCACAGCCGGCCCTGCGCTCCCCTGCTTGCACAACCCTTATAGCTCAGCACCTATCACTCATACAGGATGCACGGCTCCTACCAGCACAGCCAGGGCTGCTGCAAGTCCCCATTGCGTGGCCAATGCTGCCACCCTAATGCAAAGCAAAGAATATTTCTGCACCAAGCAAGAGGGGAGAGCCTCCGCCACCATCCCTGCACCCCCGCTGCGCAGCCCTGCAGTGTACACACAGAGCCCATCAGGGCACCAAGATGGGGGCATAGAGCTGGGGGATGTTTTATCTGCTGATTTTCAGAGATTCAAGACTAGGTGTAATCAGCCTCCTTCAAGGCGTGGGAGTTTATCGGAAAGCCATCCCAGGCTGGTAAAACAGATGGACAGGGCTATCGGTGTGGCCCTCCCTGGTGGAGAGCGGGGAGAAGAGAGGCCACTCATCCTTCTCAGACCCTGTGTGGTCAAACGAAGAAATAGCAGTTTCATATATTCTCTTTCTCACAGTCATATGATGTGAAAATCTGTTAAAGAGAAACCTTAAAAGAGTACCCAGCAGAGCATTAAACTGATGGAAAAAGACTTAGCGCTGATATTTTTATCCATCTTAAGATATTAGGTAACATCAATATTTTTTAAAAAGCCCAGAAATATGCAGAATAGCTAAAATAAATGTTCTCACCTATTAGTTTAATATTTTCTCTATGTGAATATTTCACTAATTTCCCCTCCAAGGAAGATTTCCTCCCAAAAGTAGCCAGAGAGGCTGTTCGGTGGGCTTGCTCCCCTTAGGAAAATGGCAATGCTGACATCTACTGTCAGCAGCACAGAATCGCCTGCGCCATCTGCTCGCAGATGGGTTATCCCTGGGCCAGGTTTATTAACTAACAACTCTAGCTGAGGGCAAACACGCATACCAATAAACTAAGGAAATGGAACTCATGCCACGATGTTACAACCCCAGAGAATGATCTGAAGTGCAAATATTTATAGAAGGGTGTATCACACTGATCTCATTTTTGTTACCAAGCTAAGGTAACTTCAAAATATACATGCTTGGAGCAGGTAAACATTTGCTTTCTTTCGGAGACCCACAGGACTTTTATGCATTAATTCTCTCCCCCTTCTAGATTTATTTTCTCTATTAGGTTTTACACTGTACCTTTCACCCAATTAGTACTAAAAATCTTCTTTTTTTTTCATCACAGTGCAGATAAGAAACATGTTTTCTTTCCTGCAGCAAGAAAGAATAAACTGCCAAAAAAAGCACCTTAAAGATTACAAATGAAGCTTATAACAGTGTTTGTGCCTCTGCTGCAGTGTTTGAATGCTGCATCTCTAATAACATTTAAGTGACATTCAGGAACCCCATGTCGTGTACATTATAGGAAACATCAATGGGGTGGGGGAATAAACCTTGAAGCTGCAAACCAAATGCAATACTGACAGACACTGGCAATTAATAGAAACAGAGAAATTGTGTATGGCTGTGCATACACTAGGGAGGATAAGCAGAATCCACTGTTTCCACAGGCAGCAAAGCAGGCAAAATGACTTTTGGTTGCGCATCAAAAAGTTGCAAAAGTTTCTTGTAAGAGGTGTTGTTCCTGATTACATTTTTAAGAGTGCCCTTATTGGAGCATTCCCAATTATAAGCAATTAATTTCTTTATAAACTGATACTACAGCCATTCCAGCTAGCATGTCCTCAACACATTATACACAACAAGCAGCTATGGGTGCAAAGTACAACAGGGTTCTGAAATGACCCTGCCCTTTCTGATGCATTTCATCAGAAGTCATCTGAAAATAACAGAAGCTTGGGACTTATCTTTCCTCTCCCATCCTTATCAATATTCAGAGCTAGTATGCACAAGGCCCAGCTGTGGTGCATTGGCATGAAACTATGTAAGATCAACACCTGATGAGCATTTTAACTATAATACAAGGTGTATTTGAGCAGGAGTGATGGTTTTGGTGAGGCTCTTGGGAGGAAGGCAGCAGCTGGGCTGGTCAGAAATTGTCTGATGAAAGACTTCATCAGGAAGAGAAACTCCTCAGACAGGTTGGTAATGGTAGGACTCTCTGGTATGCTGGAGAGCTTGAGCCAAGCCCCTCTGTTGCTCAATTTGGGCTATAAACATTTTTTTGTTTCTTGTGGTGTTGGCTAATCTGGAGGAGCAATGTTGTGGTTTTTTTTTTTCTCCCTGCTTCAACAAGGTTGTATTCTCCTGAATTGCAAAGGAGGGAACCTCAAAAAAGGTCCCCTTTTTGCAAGATTGAAAAATGGTATCTGAGCTGTTCTCTGTCCTAACATTTATATTGCAACACTATCTGCTTCTTGCAATGTTTGCTGTACCTGTACCATAAAGAGCTGTTTGTTTGGTGGATGGATGGAGGAAGACCAGTGAGATCGTGATGCTGCCTCTGTCCCACTTGTCTCTTTGTGGTTAGTTCTGATTTTCTCCTTGCAGGAGGTCACGTGTCCCTTCTGCACAAGAGTGCAATGTCTCCTGTCGTGATGCTTATTTGTATTAGGAAAACATTTGCAGACCCTCAGCAGGGAGGAGAACTTTGCGCTGTGGGCACTGAGGACAGAAGAGCTCCCAGGTAAATGGCAGAGAGGGAGGAGGAGGAAGGACTGCATGAGCCAGGAAGGTGGGGGCCAGGAGTCTGTGGGATCCTGGTGGCCACAGACACCCCCTGCCACCACCCAGCAATGGGGACCTGAGCAACACATTGTCATCTTGGCTGAAGCTCCCTGGGGAAAGAAGGGGTCTGGCCAGTTTCTAGGGACCTCCAGCCTTTTCCTTGTAGCACAGGAGGTCCCACCTACAACCCCTAAATTGGGGGAGACTATGGCCTATGTGGAAAAGCTGCTTTGAGGAAGATGCAGTGCTTTCCAACACAATCATAAAATAAAACCTAGCTGTCTCTAAATGGAGGAAAAAAAAAAAAAAAAGAAAGCATTGAGTGCGATGCTCTTCTGCCCAAATTCAGAGCATTCAGCCCTACCTGTATGCCAGGGTGCTAAAACCAGCTGTGTATCAGCAAAGCAGAGACAATGTGGTGCTGGGCTGGGGCTGGCTGCTCTAGGTCAAATACTTCCATGGGTTTTGGGGGTGCCTACAACTGGCACCTTCCAACTTAGGGAGAGGTGGGGAAAAGTATTTTGAAGCAATGATATAATCCCACTCTATTTTTTCAGTGTATGAGGTAATGAACATCTTTAGTGCTTAAAGGTGCTGCAAGGAGCTGCAGGGCATATGTGAATGCCAACGTTTTATGGAAGGGGTGGTTTTACTGCCAGCAGACTTTAAAAAAAAAAAAAATTCCTGCAGCTTATATTAATAAGACTGGATGTTATTGTGTGTCAGGATTTATTGTGATTTATAAAGTACTTCTTACCTGGTGTGTAATGAAAACACTTGGCTCTCAGTCCTAGTCACTAACGGGAGATGATAGTAGCTTTATCTGCGATAGCCAACTTGACCTGGAACCTTCTATCATTTTTAACAATATTTTAGTGCTGCCTTTTGCTTTCACCTGAGCTTACGATAGCCTCAACTTTCTAATGTTAATAAATAATAGAATCCTTTTTCTAAAAGAAGGAATTTAAGAAAAAAGGAGACAACAGCACTGCTTGGTATTAATTCCCCAAACAGCACTGCTCCATAAGTGCAGATCCTCGTTGTGCAATGCTGCAGAATTGGTCCTTTAATAACCTGCTCTGCTTGCTGTTACCAAGCAAGCATTCAGGACTATTATTCTTCTGTTGAGAATTTGACACATGTTAAAGATGCCAAAAATATAACAGGGAGAAAGGGGTAGAGATGGGTGTAAGTAGATGGATGGGTCCAGAGCTAAATAATTGTTCCCAAGCATGCTTCTTTGAAAAAACACCCTCTATTTAATACCAAAAGTGTATTACTGTGAAATAGCTGTGAGTGGGGAAAAGACCCTTTCACAAGGGGACTTCTCAGGACCACACTGGATTACTCTTTGTCCTGTGTGCATATATATAAAATTTAAAAAGCAAGAGAGCTGACATGCACAGGGCTACCTTTGCTACTCCCCTGCTCAGCTGTTCTTTAAATGATTAGGTAAGGTATGGGTATGGCTTGATAACCAGGGATCACTGGCCCTGCAAAGGTAGGGCTGGCTCCTAAGATAATGCCTTCCCCTATTGGCTCCTGCCATGAGAAAACAACCCAGTATAAAACTTTCTACCTGTGCATCATCTTGACAACATGAACTATTTCAGTATAGTTCTATGGCATCCTTAGGGTTAGAGCAAATGGCAATCACTGGGAAGGCAGAGAATAGCACCATGAACTCCCTGCAGTGGAGGGGAAAGGTGTCAAATTGCTTCGACCTGAGCAAAGCCCTAGTGCACACTAATACTGCACTGGGTTCATCTAGCTGCAGTGAAAGTTTTATTAAAAAAAAATGATATTAGAAGTAGCTAATGCATCCTGCTTCTCTAAATGTCTACAGGGCTTCTGCCCTCCCCTGGGAGCAGCAGGGAAACTGGGCACTGTGGCCACTGCATCCTGCGGAGCTGTGTTTCCATGCTGAGTGTGGCTGCAGGTACAGGGGACACCCTGCCCTTGCCTGTCCCGCTGTGCCTGTGATGGCCTGTGTGCTGCCTGCAAGAAGCCTGGCCCACCTGGCAGGGAGCTAGCAACAAGCATCAGGCTTGGGCTGCTTGTAAACTGGATGCTGGAAACAAGTACAATATAATTTTTTCCAGGGGTAGGGAAAAGAGCTTCCCAGCTAGGGGGCTGAAAAATCTCATAAATGCCCAGAAATTGGGTCATTTTCTGGCAGTGAAGGTGGGTGATATCACCTGATCTTCTTTGGACCTCTTGTCTTGTCCCTGAGCAAGGCTGGCCCCATCCAGTCCCACTTTGCATGGAAAAAAACTCCCATCAGGCTCTCGCTGAATTTCCACACCTACAAAAGCCCATGAGCTATTTCACTGGCAGCTGGGACATGTGATAGGGCCAAATCAAGAAGCTGGAAAAACCTGGGTGAAAGAAATTGCTGCTAGATATATTGTCATTGTACTTGGCAATCCAATCTTTTAGGTTGTGCTTATTTTATAACTAACTGCCAGATCAGGTCCAAGGCAGAAATACAGTGTGAAAGGACAATAAAGATAAAATACACTTAACTTCAGGCAATGAATGCCATCCTCCTTTGAGATAGGGAGGCACACCAGAAAAATGGCAAGGAATAGTCTTCTATAGAATTACCATAGCAGCCATGAGAGCCAAGTACAAGGGACTGTACAATTACCTTGGAGAATGGCAAATATTTTACAGGCAGCCTCCCTCTGAAATGCAGGTGGAGAATGACCACAGATGCTTACAGGAGACTCAATTGTCCTTGCCAGCAAGGCTCATTATCCATACATAAACATATGTGCTGCTTCTTAACAGCAAAGTGCATTTTTTCAAGAGAATATTTTAAATCTGAACTGCTTGTGTCAAATTAGTTGAGTCTGGCTTCGTTTTAATTACACCAGCCATTGGATTGTGCGGGAGGATGAGCGATGTGCTACTTTCGTAGGCAGAAGAAGATACGTTTGCAAAATTACTACCTATAAAACATAGCTCTGTCACTCAGCGTTGCCGCAGGAGCAATGTCAGAGGTTGGTAATGAGTCTTAATGCATGTTTCAGTGGGTTTTTACTCAGGTCCTCAGCCAGAGTTAACTTCTTAAGAGGTTTCTGCCTCTTGTTGACTGAAACCATGTAAAGTGAGAGCTGCACCTTGGCTCTGTTGCCCTACATGTCCTGGAGTCCCTTATACCGGAGCAGGCAGGTGGAAAACACAGCCAGGTTAGGCTAATAACTTTTTTAATCCATGTTCTCCATTTGTGTAAGGCACTGGAGAGTCAGACCCCAGAGAAGCAGGCAATTTCCTGCACGTATTTAACAAGGTGTGGCAGGAAAATGGGGAGAGGGTAGTGGCTCTGGAGGCAGAATTGCCAAGGAAGTGTTTTTCTCTCCTCAGGCACCATTTATAACCGCCTTGCTGGTGATGAAGATGAGGCCCAGGTACTTCAAAGCACATATAATGTTGGGAGTGGGCTCAGAAAGAGCAGCCTTTGAAGTGTGAATTGAAGAATAATGGGTTGGGCATAGGACGAGAGGGGTGAGCATCCTGACAAGTGGAACAGGTTGGGTGAAAGGAGAGAGGGGATTTTTTTTCTAAGCTATTGTATCAATGTTAACCAGGAGACCTGTTCACATCTCTTCAGCTTGGCCAGATTTTTCAAATAATAGTTAACTGTGGCAGTAATGAAACTGCTGGATGTTCTAGTGGGTGAAGTACATTTGAAACATGCCAGAATGCAGCTGCTGTCAGATGGTGCTCGATGAGCAAGAGGGTTGTCATGGCCTGGTGTTCACTCCCATCTTTTGATGGGCAGGAGTGAACAAAACCCAGTTCAGCAAGTGAGCTGGCCTTGGCTGGGGCACGATGCTGCAAGCTTGCAGAGGTCTGGTAATCCTGCACTTCACAGAAAATTAAATAGAATCACCAGGGTTATTTTGCAAGTACCCAGTCCTTGAAGAAGTGCCCTGGGGGTCCCACTGCTGCAGCTCAGCAGCACGAGGGGACAACTGCTAACACAACCTCTGCTGTCTGCCCACAGCCTGAGCATGGCATTTCCAAAGCACAATTTGTGGGTTTTATTTATTTTTATTTCCTAGGGCTGAAAAAGATGCCTGGGACAGCATGGATGCCTGTCAGTGTGAGAGGTGTCCTTGCATGGGCTTTTCCCATAAGCAGGATGGCAGATTTTACAAGAATGTTGTTGGGGTTTCTTACTCTTTCTAATAGTCAACTCATTACATTTGAATGTGGCTTTTTGGGGATGGTAAAAGCCAAAGTTACAGTTCTGAAAGCCTGTAAAAAGTCGATCTGTCCTTGCATTGTAAACTTAGCAGGAAAAGCTGTGAGCTTGCAGGAGTGGAAGCCCAATGCCTGCAGCGAGTCTCTCAGCTCATGCTGCTTGCGAATAAAGGTTAATAATGTTTGAAACTCTTAAAACTCAGAGTTCAGTCTACCATCCTTAGGCAAAAAAGAAAAAAAAAGACCTTTAAGAATTAATTCAGGATTTCCCTTGTCAGAGCAAGGCCATGAACTGAGGCTCTGCAGCCTCCTGAGTGCTGCTTCCAAAATCTCAAGCCACTTGGTGATACTCATATCAAAACCAGGAGGGGAAATATGAGAGATGCATGTTCCTTCTAAATCTGTACTGAAGTGGGGAGTCCTGCCTGCTTGTTCCAAATAAAATATCATGTTGATAGGGCTGCTATTTGCTGAGCTGTTCAGACTGTAGCCAGTGTCAGACTCTATGCACAGAAGGAAAACAAGTAGCGTGTTTTGTCCCATCCACTACTAAGAACAGTAAACCACTGTGTACAATTAAGCTCAGGCATTTAAAAAACAAACAAACAAAAACAACAAAAAAAAAGCCCCAAACAAAACACAATAAAGCCAAAGTATAACTGACCAAGCAGCAAGAGATTAAAAACCAGAAAAAGACATTACAGTCCATTGTAATCCCCACTTCACTAATGTTTCAGTGTTTAGGTCTCACGTTCTTGCTTTTCTCAGCTAAAGGTGCTTAGCTTTCACTTTTTTCTATCTCCACCGCTACCACGAGCTTTTAGTCACAAAAAAAAGATTTCTAACTCTAGTGGGACATCTAGAAAACAAGGTGATGTCCCAAGACTGAGGCTGAAGTCACAAGCAATGCTAACACGTTGAATGAAATGGGGACAAAACAGACAATTAGAGGAACATCCAACATACTTGTATCTATCTCCCTCCTCATTAGTAAGACCCCCCAAAAGGCACAAACCCACAAAAGAAAATTCTCTAGTGAATAGGAGGCATGAATAACAAGCATATCTGAGCCCTGATGGCTATTCCTGCTCCTGCGGAGGGAGCGATGGCTGCAGCCCCACAGCACGGCTGGGGGGGGGGGGGGCGAGAGGAGACACAGAACTGGGGGACCACCTGAGGACAAGGGATGCTGCCAATATCTTGCCCTTGTTTGGATTCCAACCCCCCTAGTAGTTGGCTTTTCCCCTGTATTCAAAAATTATGAGCCAAATCCTGCAGAAACTAAGTCAGTGGTGTTAAAGAAAAGCATCCCAAACCAGGATTTTTCATTGATCTGTTGTTTGTTTTCTTTCTGGGTTTTGGGGCTCATTAAGTGTTGCTGAACCTGGTTTTTCCATAACCATGAGAACCACACATTTGCCTCTGAAAACCTATGAAATCATTTGGGGTACTGACAAAAAATCTGGCCATGGAGCAGCTTTGGGATTTGGCTGCAGCTGAAGGTGGTGACATTAACAGCTTTCAATTACTGTCAGCTACAACGTGAGGTCTGGGGCTTGTTAAGGGAGGAGTATTTTTGGTTTAAAAGCCCCCTGCACCCTACTTAGGGGTGCACTGAGTGAGGGCTTTGAGCTCTTGGCTATGTGTGGTTGTGAAGCTGCTTGGTGAGTCCTGTTGCATTTATCCTTTGGGGAATTTGGAGGTTTCTCCTTCAGCTGGTCCTCTGTGCCTGTGAGGGTGTTGTAAGCCTGCTCCTGGGTGTAGGTGGTGGCTGCTGCCCACAGCATGTGGGCTCTGTCTCTTATCATTGTGGCCTAGGTCCCAACTTAGTCCTCCAGGAGCGAGCAAGTATTGTCCTCATAAATAAGGACAATGATATTCCTTGTTTGTGCTAGTCTGGATTTTTCTCTTATCTTGCTTGTTTGCAAGGAGGTAACTTGCCCCACATGCCCAGCTTTCTGCAGCAAAGCCCGGGCTCAGCCCAGTCAGGGTAGAAAAGTCTCACTTGTACTAACAAGGTCATAAATCTTCTCTGGTCCCACACTGGGCTGATTGCCCTTCTGAGGAGTTTGCTTGGAGCCCCTGAAAGCGCTGGAGCCTCCCACTGTGTGTGGATCAAAGGGAGAAGCTCTCTGTGATAAAGGTAGGAGCTATCAGGACATCAACAAATAAATGGGATTTCTGGCCAAACTGTCAGAGCTTGTGACTGAGCGCAGGGTGGGTGACAGCCAGGCTCTATTATTATTATGATGATGGAAAATTTCATATCTGAGATGATATCCCCCTGACCCTCTTCTCCCAGGTGCTATACACACAAAAAGTCTCTGCCTTGAAGTTCTTACTACTTAAGCAGGGTTACATGGGAGGGAAGGGAATTGCTCCAGGTTACATGAGCTCAGGGCAGAGCTAAGGATAGACATGGGCTTTGCCAGTTGTTGTCCTAGCAGAGTTTGCACGTAGCTCCCACAACAGGAGTGGGCTGTCAGTTCTCATATTGCTCGTGCAGGGGAGGGACATCTTGTAAAAATAATCAAGTTTCTCTTTTCACCTATTCTTGCTCACTTTCCTATTTCCCAGGGGACTTCTCCTGAAAATACCAATGCTGTAGTGTTTGTGCACGTGAGGCAGGCTTCCTCTAACATCTGGTCTTATCTCGCCGACCCCATCTTGCGTGTCGGCTGCTTCCCCTGCTCTCCTGCCTGCATGCCTTCCTGGGGAGTGCAGGCTGCAGCCTCCTCCAGGTGTCCTGCCTGAAAGGGCTTTGCCAAAGTCTTGCATACAAATTTGCTGCCATCGGGGTTTTCTTTGTTTTCCCTTAGCTGAATTATTGTGAAAATTTAAATTTAGTAAGAGAAGAGCCTGCATAGTGTTGACTTCTGTGCTCAGGGAGAGGGACTGCTGCTTTTTTTTTAAGGTTCCCCTAAAAAGTGCATGTTGCAGAAAGAGAAACTGTGCTACTACCTGCTTGGCTCCTCTCTTTGCTGGTTTCAGGATGCTCAGGTGGTGTTTCAGGGCACACCAATGAGCTTACCATTGCCGGCAAGCCTGCAAAGAAAGGCTGCTCTGCGTGGGTGACTATTTTATTTTCTTTCCTTTTTTCTTTCCCCCGCCCCAGCCAGAGCCTTGGCACAACTGCTGGCTCTCCTACGTTGCCATCTGACTGCAGCGCGTGCCTTGCGCAGTGGTTGGCACCCTCAGAAGAGTGTCTCGGGCACGGCTTTTAGTGAGGAACCGTGAAGTCCCTGCCCTGTGCTAGGGATGCAGTGCAGCAGGATGCAGCCAGCCCTGGGTTGGCATGTGTGATAGCCTTCCTGGGGCTTTTTCCCCCAGTGCCCTAACAGGGAGCTCTCTCTGCAGAGGAGAGAGCAGAAAAAGGAAAAAACAAAATTCAGGGTTCTGCAAGATGTACTGTGCATTAGCTAGCTTGCTTTCAGTGACTTTAGGGGGGATATCAGCATCGTTTTACCTCTTACTTATTTTTGAGACCAGGCAGAACTCTTGTATTTGTCATTGCAATTGCATAACATGGCATCCCTTCCCTTCCTCCCTTGAAGAAGTTGCTTTAGAAATCATCAACTTTTTTTTTTGTTTTTTCTTTCAACTAATGGCAAAAGGAGGCTCTTGTTACTGAAACATACTAGTTGGTTAAATGCATGCATGTGTACTTCTGAATTTGCTCAGAGGGCTGTGAAAATCCCCAAACCTGCTGCAAAAGCCAGCCTGGTCTTCCTATCCTCTCTCCTGTGGGCAGCTTGTGGCAGCCTGAAGTTTATGGCTGGGGGGACTCAGGGGTGGGCTATTAGCGCATTTAAATGTTTCTCCTAAATGCTAGGAAAGGCCTCCTCGGTAGGGGAAAAAAAATTAGGATGCTTAATTAACTGACCAAGATAATTAATAGATGCCCAGCTCCAGGCCTGTGGGGAGGGTACCAAAGTCAATGGGAAGAGCCGTGTGAGGTTTGGCAGACATTAACCCTGCACTTTGCCTGCTGAATTAGTGCTGGGATGACAATGCACGTGGGGTGTAAAGCCCTGGTTAAGGGATCTTGCAAGCTGGGGGGAGACTGACTGGGTTTAATGGCCAAACATCCCTGGCCTGTGGACCCAGCTGTTAAATAACAGTGGTAAATCTATCCTCTGCTCCACTGGTGAGGTTATGAGAAGTGTGGTGGACTACTGTCTTTTATAGCTGAAATGTTAGGAAGAAGCCATCCCAACTCTTTTAGAGCATCAGGGCTTGGGGAATTTTCTGCTCCAGGCCAGAAGAGGTTTCCTGCACAGGGCAGAGCCTGTTCCTGCCTGACCCTGGCATGCTTGGGGTGGTGGATGGGGATGTGGAGCTTCTCCAGGTGCCTTTGGGGAAAAAGCTGCCAGGCTTGGGATCTGCCAAGCCTTGCCTGTGGGTAGACTGGAGGTGAAAAACAAGCAGGTTTGTTCCATGCTGAACATGCCCACGTCTTGTCACACAAATGTGCAGCATGGATGAAAACAAAAAACAAGCTACAGATGGACACTGGCAACCTGTCGCTAAGCACAAGCCTCTAAATTCAAAATAAACATAATGCAGCAGCTAGCATCTTCTGAATGGGATCTGCTGAATTTCTGTCGTGATGTTGAAATGTCCTGATCGTTGTTTGCAACTGGGACTTAATTTCAACTTGAATTTCATCAGCCTGTAAAATAAATTCCTGAATGGGTCATGAATTCTTATATTGGTTATTGGTGCTGCAGGGCAGTGCCTGAGTCCCTGGTGAGGTATAAGACCCCTGGGAACTACATCAAGCTTGGCCAGAAGAGACTCCTGAGAAGATGACTGGATCTGTCCTGAGACTTGCAGATGCTGCTTTGGTCACCCCTGAGAAGTTTCTCCAATCTAGAAAACACCAATAAAAAAGATGCCACAACCTCTACAGGCAACTCATCTATTCCCATGCCTGTGTCCCCCTGCCACTAGAAAGTTTTTCTTTAATGCCTCTCCTAGCTCATCTTTGCTACAGGTGGCACCTCCTGCTTGCCCTGTCCTGCGCCAAACAAGCCCAGGAGAGGAGGCAGCTCTCCCCAGGAGGTCTGGTGGGCTGCAGGTGACAGAGAAATAGCCAAAGGAAACCACGCAAACATCGCTCTCGACATATATAAGTGTCCTGGCTAACAGGGGTTGTTTCTGGAGGGCAGGAGCCGAGGGCAGCCCGGGCAGACTGAGTGGGCGAAGGCATTTCTCTAGAGCCGCAGCTCCTCTGGGCTGGCTCCCACGCAAAACTTTTCTGGAGGAACTTAAGAGACTTTGATTCAAGCTGCTTGATGGTGCCAAGGCTTTCTTCTCCTACCCAAGGAGATAAGAGCAGCTGTGCTTGGCCAGACCCAAGCTCCCTCTCGCCTGGTATTTTGTCTCTGGCTGAGATCAGAGGTGGCTGAGGAGGGAAGGCAGGCGCTTTCCCTCTCCTAACCTCCTTGCCAGCTGCATGGCCATGGTTCCCAGAGCACTGCTTCTCCCTGGAAGGGGCTGCTAAACAGGCACAGGGGAAATTGAGGGCCAAATTGTGGAGAAAAGATTTTTTTTGTTGGCTGTGGTGGAGTCCCTGCGAAGTTCACTGAGCTCCGAGTAATTAATTGCAAAGCACATGTATTTGTGTGCATGCCCAGAGTAATTAACTGAAGTGAAACACATGTATTTCCAATCTTACATGCTGTGGTTAAGATAGAAGTGAAGATGACCATCAAATTGAATTATTTCTTTATTAGCAAGACTCAGGGACATCTCTACAGCTACATAATTAATTTTAATTGTGCATATGAGTGACTCCTATCAGAGTTTGAAGTGAGATGCTGCATCTGTATCCCACAAGGAAGACCATAACTATTAGTGTGTAGGAAGGTATATGGAAAGTGAGGATTTGGTGACTTATTTTCCTTTCATGTTTGAAGATTTTAAAGCTGATGAAAGTAGAGAAGCTCTTCCCAAGAATACACCTCTTCACCAACGGACTGAAGAAGGGATTTCTGCACATCAGTATAGAGCCTGATGTTTTATACTTGGATTTACACAAAAAGAGACTGAAAACAGAATTAACGCTCTGGGGACACAAATATTTTCTTAAATGCCACAACGGACACCAGCCACCCCACAGTGAGATGCGAGGACCTCACAGACATTCATACTTATTCACATTCACCTCACTTGGATCAGTTGGGGTTTATTACCCTATCTCTGCTATTTTAGGTGGTGTGCAGCCTCCAGGTATGTCAAGGAGTCTCTTGAGTACATTAATATGCACACAGGGAGTAAGTTACAGCATAGAGAGGAGAAGAGGCCATTGAAGGAACTTATTCTGTTCTCTCTGCTGTTAATTTGCTGAAAAACCTGGACAGAGACAGCAGCAGCCTTTTGGCTTTCCCTGCTGTTAAAAGATGCATTGTTTCTGGGTCTCTGTGGCATCACGTAGGGATGCTCAGAAATCTTTGTCGGACAAAAATTATTCATAGTTAAGCTGTTGGAGGAGACATGCATGTGAGTGCAACAGAATTACAGGTGGGGTCGAAAAATGCCAAAATGGGAAACTCTGGCAAAGCAAGGCAAGTCCTGCGCTTGTCTCCCTTTGTCGTGAAGCAGGTATAACCCTTCTGTGTGACACACAATTTTTAGTTATTTGCATAGTAATTTAGCTTAAAATATTTTTAAAAGTCTAAGTGCTAAAGCACAAAGCAGAGTTACAAAGTATAACCTTTATCGTTATCATTATGGAGAAAATATTTACGCTATCTTAGCTTTCATTTGCTGATGAAATACTATCTAGTGGCATCAAAAAAAAAAAAAAAGAAAGAAAAACCCAAACCCCAGACTATGCTACTTTTTAATTGCAGCCTGGCTTTTGATCAGATGTGTATTTTGGAAAAAAAAAAAAAGGAGAGAAATGTGGCTTTGTGTGTATTCTGTGTTACATTATTATTCAGTAAGTCCTAAACCACAAAAGCTCCTACGGGAAGATTCATTATCACATTAAGCACGAGAGAGAAAGGGGATGCCTTGCTGGCAGTCGCAGACAATGTGTTACTTTTTTTACTTTGTTTGGGTTGGTTCCCCCCTCCCCTTTGGGGGCTGCGTGCTCTAGAGAAACAGTTTAAAACACAGTTGGATGGAAAAAAAGAAAAAAAGAAGGGAAAAAAAAAAGTCAGGCAGAAGGAGGCAAGTGACCGCAGTGCAAAGCACTGTTTCGGCAGGCTGGAGGTTTTTAACGGCTCCCCTCTGACTTCAAACGCCTCCCCAGCCTGCAGCGAACCCTCGCTGTGCAACTTTGCAGCCTGATAAGCATCGCCAGTGAGAGATGCTGTGGTACCCAGCATCCCCCCGCGGTACCCAGCTTCACCCCACAGGTATCTCCCTGTCCCTGCAAGGAGCTGGGCTCTCCAGCCCTGCGCCAGGGATCTCCACCCTCTCTACTCTGCAATGCTGGTGTTTTCTTCTGCCCTCTGAAAGGTGTTTTTTTTTTTTTTGCTTTCCCTGGGGAGCTGGGTGCTGTGGGGTGATGGCAAGCACGATGGCCCAGATCTGTCGGGGAAAGGACTCTCTGGAAATAACCAAAAATAGTTGCAGAGCAGCCATATCTCTGTGTTGCAAGTAACAGGGAAATGAAAGCGTTTTCTTCACCAAATTGCTGATTTATGGTGGCTCAGCTTGTGGGTGACCAATCTGAGCCAGCACTGGAAAAAAAAAAAAGAGCCGAGATTTTGGAAAACGCTCAACACCTGTCTTCTGACAGAGGCAGGTTTCAGGTGTATCGTAAGGGATGCTCACTAATGAATAGCCTGGCAAGCAGGGGTTTTTTGTGTGGTTTTTTTTTAAAGTGTAGGCCATATTCTCAAAGTAATGATACATTTAAAAACAACAACAAGAAAAGATATTAAAGCCCATTTATTTTGCTTTGAAAATTGAAATCCATGTGATGGAGGCCCTGCCTGGATTGTTCTTTTGGTTACAAACCCCCCATTCTTCCTGTAAGGGAATTCCACAGCTTCAAGACTGACTGGTTCCGTAATTTGTGTCTTTAAAAAAAAAAAAACACAAAAAAAAACCCAACACAAAACCAAAGATACATCACTTGTATGTTACATTTTATTGATGTTACTGTAAAATACATATTTGCTTGCATTCCTAATTGGGGAAGCACAGATGGCAGTGGCTTCTGCTAGAGTGATACGCTCTTTAAAATATCTGGTAACATTACAACAAAGTATAGTCATTAAAATGAGTGCCTGCATGTGCCGCAGGAGTTTCATTCTCGGGAGGAAGGCGCTCTCCTGTTTTAAGGTGGGAGGGCTTGGTTTAACCCATCCCTGGGCTGGTACCAGGCATGGTGGGATAAATCTGGCATGGTGGGATAAATCTGACGTGGTTGACCTAAGCACAGTGCTGCCGAAACCGCTTGCTTGAGGGCAAATTTATCCTTTCTGCGTGGAGGTGTTCATAAGGGGGTGATGTGCCCATGGGGTCTGGAGCTGGTAGAAGTAATAGGTAAATTTATTCTGGTGTCGTGTTCCTTGCGTGCAGTTTGCGCAATAAAAGGGGAGCTAAGGAGCAGCAACTGCCTGCCTGAAAATGCACTGGTGCTTACAGTGTCTGGAGGGCTCGGCCCTTGGAAGGGTAGTGCTGCTTAGAAAGAAAAAGTAAGAAAGGGGAAAAAAAGAAAAAAGGTAGTAATGGATGCAGGTCATTCATCTTCTTCAGAAGACTGTTTTAATTCTCTCTTCTCTTCCAAATCAAGCTGTCATGAACAACCGCAGAGCAAGTGAGCAGCATTTTCCAGAGCGCTTGCAATGTGTTGGCAGCGAGCACGTGCCAAGAGGGAGGGGGAAGCTCTTTCAGTCATTTCATTTTAAAAGCGGTTTCGTGATAAAGCCACTGCCGTCGGGTATCCTATGCTCTTTGATAACGCTCCTCCCCCCTGCTGCAGCTCCCTGCCCCAGAAAGCTCACTGCGACTAGGGCATTTTACCACCCAACACCTCAGCTCCTCTGCTTTGGGGACAGCTCTGCATACATCAGTGCCCTTACACCTTCCCTCATGTTAGGAGGGTTAAAATACTAACAGCTCATCAGGAGCTGGAGTTTCATTAACTTTCTGTTTTCAAAGGCTCCGCACCAGCCAGCCATTCGCGTGTGTAGCTGATGTTGTTAGTTTTGCAGTCTCCGGTGAGGCTAAGTGTGTGCCTGGCTTCTTACTTGCAGCATCCCTGTCGGCCAGGGTGTTTTTTGGGTGCCTTGCCGAGCCTTCGCGGAGCTGTGTGTGTTGGGGGCGGGGGGGACAGCAGAGCCCCCTCCCACAGCCAGGCTGCCAGTGTGCATCGTGAGACACTCAGAGCCATCAGCTCCTTCGGTTTTAATTAGAAGCCTTAACGATCCAGCTCGCGGAGCTGTGCAGTTATAAGGGCCTCCACGTTGTGGTTTGCTATGGAAATTAAGGTTGGCTGGTAAAAATCCAGCCCTTTGGAGCAAGAGGGAGCAAGCAGTGTGATGACAAGGTATGGAAACCCTATGTCGCCTCCCCCCTTGTCCCTGCCTGCTCTGGTCCACTTTGCTGGAGTGGAAAAGGTTGCCATGGGATGGCTATAGGGTCAATATATGGCTTCTAACAGCAAGCTTGCCCTTTGTTCAGTTGTAGCAGGATTGAACATGCCACAGGGAATGCCATGGATGTAAATAAGTCTTGTTGTTTAACAAAAAGTGTGATTTACTAATGAGTTGGGGTTTTTTTCCCCCCTGCTATTTGTGGGTTGAATTTAGTAGGTGTGTGAGGATTTGGGGGAGAGTGAGGAAAGCAGGCAGGTGAAGCCCTAGGGAAGGGTTTCCCTCAGAGCAGCACACCTTCACACTTGCATTTTGGAGAGGGATGGGTTTCCAGCACCCGGGACTTGGGGAAGGCAGAAGAGCTGACCCGCTCAAAGCTTCGCATGAGCTGTCAATGCACTGCTAAAAAAGAGTCGGCTGGGGAAGAGGATGCCTCTGGCTTCCTGTTCTCCCAGGCAGCATTCCCTGTGGAGCACCAGTGCCTTGCTGGAAGGAGGGGGTACTTTGGGGGAGCGCTCCAGCGGCGGTTAAGCGTATTTCGCACAGAGCAGGTAAGCAGCAACAGTCACACACAGAGCGCTGGTTTTGTCTAAGGTATTGATACGCCTCCAGCCAGACTGGGCGTGGGGGGAGGAGGGTGGGAAGAGAGGGGAGTGAGGTACCAGCTGCGTTATTAAGCCTGATCCCAAACCCTTTGAAGTCAATAGAAGAATTATCCTCGACTTTGATACACTTTGGATTGGGCCTTTTAAGTCATGTGAAAGACATTCATGTTATTAAAACAGCAGCAGCAGAACACCGCCGGTTACATCTGCTTTTATTTTTTAATGGCAATGGTAGGTTTAGCCTTGGGCACTATCTGAGACTCATAAATAACCCATGTCAAGTGTAACACACCTACTGAAGAGCCACAGAAGACAGAGGACTTGGCTGTTTATCTCCCTGCATTTTTCAGTAACGAGCCACTTCTACTCTAGGAGGGGTAGATGTCCTCTAGCATTCATTAATAAAGCATCCTTAAACAGCCAGGCTTCTCCTTGATCATGCAGGGCTAATGCGATAAATATCTTCTTTCCACACTCTCCTGACAACTGAAAGACAGGAATGCAGTCTAACTTACCATGTTAGTTGTGCAAGAGTATCACAGGACTTATTTCTTGGACGCATGTGTCATGTCTCGGTACGGCACCCGCTTGCTGCCAGGATAACGAAAGCAGAGTGGGAGGCTTTCTGAAAAAGCATTCCCAGTACAATGCTGGAGTCACCCCCCAGTGAATACGGGATAGTATGAAACCCCATGGGAAATCCAGGATCACGTCAAAACATTATTCCATAGGTGCCCACATGGATGTGTATGCAAGCCCCAGCCTGCTCAGGAAGCGAGGTGCAGCTGACGAAGGTCAGACACCACTATGAAAATACCTTAGGGACCACCATTTGCTCTCAGGAGTCAAAGCAGGCCTAAAGTATCTGAATCTGTTCAGCACTGCTTTTATCCAGTGTTTTGGTTTCTTTTTCCCAATGGTTCATTCCAGCAGGAAGGCCTTATGTAAATATGTATTACTGTTCACACTGATAATGTATAGATACCAGCCATGCAGCCATTGACCTATGGCACCAGCATGTCCCACAGCAGCTGCAGAGAAGCATCAGTTTAATTCAGGCAGCACAGAATCACACTGGAGATTCAATTTAGACCGTTGCATTGCTTGCAACACAGCAGTCCTTGAAAATCCTGCATTTGTGTGAGCTTGCATTTGGTTTTTTGCTTAACGAATGTGTTTTATTTACTTCCACCTCTTTCCAAGCATGTGGGCATCTTGTCCGAGCCCTCCCATTTTTGGAGAGAAGAAGGGGACTTATATTTTTTTTTTTTCTTTCCTCCTTCCCCCCCTCCCCACCCCTATATTCTTACTCATCCTCTCTCTTCCCACCTCTGCCACCTGCTAATGACCAAGGAGGGCTATCCCATTTCCAAACAGCCCAGTAGCTCTGGGACTGCCATTGCTGGGTAGTGTCATCTCTCCCCCATTTTACTGTTGATTTAATAGCGAGGCAAAGCCAGGGCTTCCCACTTAGGAAGTTTGAGTCATGTGGTGGGGAACAGGTCTGCAACGAGCTGTGTTTGCAGTTAAAACAGCAAGATTACTGGAGACGTCTGGTCTAGAGCAGCCTGAAATGCTGATCCAAAGAGGGTTTGTTTTTAAGCTATTTAACCTCTTAAAAGAAGAAAAAATGAGGTCAACCATGAAAGGGAATTTAATAAATGCAGCTCATACATAAATATTTGCTTCTGCTCCCAAGTGGCTGATTCCTCTAGTTTCTCTCATTAAAGAGGAATACCCATGGGACACTCAAGTTTAAAAATGTTTGTTTCCAAAGCTTTTTTAAGGACCTTACATCCATACAGTCTGTATTGCTCAGGGGCAGGGAGAGGGGCCAGAAGGGACCGTCATATGCAGAAGCAGCTCTTTGACAACTCCCCTCCTCCCTGGGTAGGGGTGCAGAGCAGACCTCCCTCCCTCCAAAAAGTTGTTACCTGCTTTCTTCCCCTCCCTACACCCTGACCTGGCAGCAAGTCAAGGTCTGTAAGGCTTTCCCCCCCGGCTTCAGGAGCAGACCCATGCCATCCTCAGGGCAGCAAAATTCACGGAGAAGCGCAGTGAAATAGCATCTCTGGAGCTGCAAGTGTATTTCCAGGCCGCCCTGCCGCAGAAAGGGCAAGCCGAAGGACAGCGCTCAGGCTGCAGCTCTTTGTGTGTGTATGGACTGGGCTGCAGGAGCCACAAGAGGACGGAGCAGGCAGGGCTTCAGTCAGGAGGGTGCTTTAAGGGAGTGTGAATTAATCCCCCTCCTTAACCCCTGTTTAAATGGTCACAGGTTGGAGGGTATTTTAAAAGAAGCTAAAAGGCAGGCACTTCACCGCCTTATCCCTATGCGTTTGGATTTTCAAAGGAATTTGAGTATCCAGAAAGATTTTTACTCCGCAGAGGCCATGTGTTCTCAGCAGTCTCCTTTTCTTATGCTGCCTTTTCATCTCCCTGATCCCTTTCTCCCCATCGCTGAGCCACATCTGTCTTTCCTGAAACCAAAGCCTCCATAAAAACCAGACAGTTCGAGCATTCAACCTCCATTTTCCTCACTGAGATTCAGACGTGTAAGCGACAGCCCTTTTTAGCAGAAACCTTAGAGAAAAAGTGTTAATTGCTGAAGATTTGGGGTTTGGGTTTGCTAACCACAAATGCAAGTGGAAACAGCCTCATAGGACACAGTTGTGCTGAAAGCTGGCAGGTGTTAAATAGCACACCCAGGGCTTCAGCATCCTCCGGCTCCACAGCTTTGTGGTGGTTTCTGACTAATAGGCACCAACTTCATTTTTACCTTTGAGGAGCCTTGGCAGGTACTCACTGAGGCCCCTCCTTCCCCAGGGTTCAAGCCACACTAAGTTAAAACCTTAGTTAAACCCTCGGAGGCATAGTCAGTCCCACAAACCGATGTATCAAATGGGGCTGCTCCAACGACATCTTAAAAGCAGCTTTCCACTCTCTTGCATGTGGGCAGAAACACTGAATTCTAATGACATCTATATGAAACTGCCTCTTTCATGTCAAGCAGTTACCATCCAAGACATGGAACCGAAATTTTATTTTGACGTATGAAGTGTTCCTGAGGTTAGTTTCTTAGAGGGCAGGAGATAGTTGCTTCCAACCATGAAGAAGCAACCACGAGATGGTTGCCGCCACTTTCAGAACACAGATCTTACTCAAAGACCATTTAAACATCTTCCTTCTCCCCTCAACCTCTTCTTTCCACCTCCTGCTCTTTTTCACAGATAGGAACAAAAGTTTGTTTGCTGACTTGCTGTATTTCCAGCACCAGATGCCCCAGTGGGACATCTGCACGTGTGCCAGTTTGGAGAGCCAAAGCCTGGACCTGCTTTGGTTTTACAATACAGGGCTGTTGGCTCAAGCACACACATGTGATCCTGTGTCTAGACTTGACACATTTATGATCCCGTGTGTGCAACAGGCCTTTTTTAGTACAAGTTGGTTATTGGGGCTTTCAGGATCAGGAATGCGCTAAGTTTCCCTCTTAACTTCTACAAAAAATGAAACAGCCAAGAAGCTCCTGATTTTGTCAAATCTCACAGCGTTTCTGCTTATATATGAAGAGGGTTTTACATGAGAGCTGTTTCTAGCCCTCGTGCTTCCAGCCGAAAGACCGAGCGTGGAACCGGCACACGTGCCGAAAGCCCAAACCAGAGCGGTAGCAAGGACCAGGACCACAAACTGAAGATGCATTTTCAGGTGGGCAAAGAGAGAACCAGCTTTCCCCAGTCCTGGCAATTCAGAGTGCTGCTAGTCCAAATGCGATCAAACCAGCATTAAATCTAGGACAACTATATTGGGTAGAGGTCATCTCATCCCCCCGGCACGCTGTAGAGGAGACATGACCAAGGCTTTCCGAGCAGAGGTGATGCCAGCACAGAGGCCACGGTGCCGTAAGGAAGGGGCTGTGTGCTCCTTCTGCCTGTCTCGGATGCAAAAACGGCTCCTTAAATGCAGCTTTTCCCATCTAGGGCCTCATCCTGCCCCATATCTCTCATCTCCTTGCCCTTCCCCCTGCACACCTGCCTTTCTCTTTTGTTGGTGGGCTTCTTTCGACTGCCTGAGGCTAGGGGACACCCCAACTGCACCGCGTCTCTTTCCCTCTCTCCGCCAGCCCCAACCCTCTGGGTGCCCCCAGCAGCATTTCGGCCAGGTTTGATGAAGGGGCAACCACTGTCAGAACAAGCAGCACCCTCAGTTTTTGTGACCGGGACCAGCTGGGGAGCAAGGAGGCACCCAGATGGGTGCCTGCTCTCCACCAGCACATCTGGAGCCCACAGCTGGCAAGCGCCGTCAGATGGCGGTGGTTCTTCCATGCAGAGAAACCTTTTTTTGGGAAAGGGTGAGAAATTAAGAAAGCACAAGAAATACATGGATGCTTGGAGGGGCCGGCGATGGGGTGGTGTAGCTGGAGCAGGGCAGCTGGGGAAGCCATCACCTCCTCTTTCTTTTCAACCCTTTGGGCTTGCTCAGGGGTAACCAGTAGCTCACCCAGCCCTCTCCTTTTGAAGGACCCTTTCAGACCAGTTTTTCACACCGTGTCCAATATACTCCTCTGAGACCAGTCTTGGGCAGACCTTCTGCAGGAGCCTGGACAACAGGTTCCCCTGCAGAACCTTTCCCAAACCCTGACAGCACGCTTCCCTCCTTCTCCCTGTCTGCCCTCAGTTGGGCCC
This sequence comes from Buteo buteo, assembly GCF_964188355.1. Lineage (NCBI taxonomy): Eukaryota > Metazoa > Chordata > Aves > Accipitriformes > Accipitridae > Buteo > Buteo buteo. The sequence goes on from NC_134175.1 coordinate 14,545,487, forward strand.
CTTGGATGCCACAGCGTTCGAACTCCCCCTTCGCGGATGTCAGACCCCCAACCCTGCAGGCATTTGGGGCTGGGCACCTTGGACCCTCCCATGGCCTCCGCCAGACTGTGGGGGCATGCAGTACCTCTCAGGGCTCCTTGTATTTTGGTCCAGTGGTATAAGCATCCCTACTGCATGGCCTAGCCAAATTCATCCTCTAAACAAAATTAGACTCTTAAAATGCCGTGGGAGGGGAAGAAGCGAGTACTTTGCAGGCATTGTTAGTGTGGCACTTTGTGTTGGTAGTATTTTTTTCTTATTTTGTAAGACCTGAGACTGGGAATTGGAATTTATCAAAATGTCCCTTCTTGCACACCTGGTAAGAGGGAGGAAAAGAGATTTTTTTTGGTTTTTTTACCTGCAGAATGTAAAGGAATTAAAACATCTCTGCAGATCTTAAAATCCTTATTACTTCTGCATTCACTCAGAAGCTGAAGATGAGCAGAGTTGCATTTTAAAGCCCTCATTCTGTGCCTTTGAAACAAACACTCTCTTCCTTCTGATAAATGATTAAAGTACCAGCAATTTATTTTTTAAAGGAAAAGATCACAGGAATTTCTGAGCTGTGCACCCCGACTCAGGTATAAATTTGTCCTTGCTGAGGTGATACTCCTGTACTTTAACCATCGAATACTTCCTACCCTAGTAACACAGGGAACAAAAAGGTGTTGCCCCAAAATAATAAATGCAGCGACAAAGAAATTGTGGTTTTAGCAAAGTTTTCCTTATATGCTTGATATACCAATTTCTAATGGTGACATTGTGACATTGAATCCAGGAACAGTGAATTTGTCTTTTCAGGGTTTTTTTGTGTGTGTGCTTTGGCTTTTAAAAAAGTTATTACAACCAATGTTATGGACAAACTTGAAGGTGTAAGATTTTATTCTTCCTCTGCCACCACAGATAATGAAGTTTTATCAACTCCCTTTTATTACAGTAATCTAAAACTGTATCCTGTAATAGGGTCATAAACATTTAATGAAACTCAATGCTGCATGAGTGAAAAAATAGAGAGGAAGAGAGGCTTTAGGGTGGACAAATGGAGACCAAAAGGGAATCCAAGTAGCTCGGGTGTCTCTGGTCCAGAGCCTCAGCAAATGATGCTCCTCTATCCTCATCTCTGTGCCGGTGTGTAGCCTGGGCACCTCTTGCTTAATTCCCAGGCATTAGTGGGATTTTGCCCTGGGTTTAAACTTTACCATACCCAAAGTGATGTGCTGAAATGCAGCCCTGATCTTTATGAGGTTGTTTTGGGTTTTTTTTCCCCTACCATTTAAACTCTTTCTGGTATGTTCTGTGGGGACTTTTAATGTATTGTTTCATCACGAACTTAAAACGAAGGGGATGTTAATTACTCTGACACCATGAAAAACATAAATACTGCCTAACTGACATTCACCGGTGCATTTCAAAGAGCAGATGTATATTACTATAGGACGGCAGTTACATCAACTCTGTGCAATGACAATAGGAAAAACTGATAATAAACATCAAACTCATCTGCCTTTTACCCCAGAAAAAAAGAAAGTTCAAGTGTAGCGGAAAATTTTGGGGGTGGTTTTGTAAATTACCTCTTGCTTTCTTGCTCTAAAACCTTTTGCTGGGGAAAGTTTTCAGGCTGCAGAAGAGAGCAAGCAGCCCACATGCTCCCTAATTCTGCTTTTGCAAGAGGCGCTTGTGACCCTGCTTTCCTCTCATGCAGGGGTTTTACTGGGACACGTTGTGAGGATTGTGAAGAGTTTGGGAAGGATGGATGCCATATGCAAATGGATCTGGAGAGCACTAGGACCTAAGTTAGTGGAGAGATGCGGAGCATGTTTTGCTCTGGAAAGGTTCAAAGAGATTCCCTGCAAATGCGTGCAGCTGCAAAGGCAACTTCTGCAGTGCAATGATTTTATCATCAGTTCTCAGTCCTTCAAAAATGCACACCTAAAAATATCCGTCATTAATTTTGGGTAGCCAGCCTACTGTAAATGATAAGGTATATTCCCTTGCTGAGAAGTAGCTGATATTAGACAAAATATGATAACCTGGCCTGTTATCAAAATATAACAACATGGCCTTTGCCATACCAAAATTGGCTTATAGTGCCCTAAAACAAATAGGTATATGTAGGGGTAGGAGATTATATATCCCACTGGTTTTCTTACTGGCAAATATGAAAATGGCCAGAAATATGATAGTGCCTTTTGTGTAAGGGCTGGTTGATGGGAACTGCTCATGCTCAGCAACGTGAACCTCAGTTTGTGCTGAGGGTAAAATACACAGAGAAAAAATGATCTGGAACACTCTGATATTTGTGACTGTGGCCTTGGTTTAATTTTTTAAATATGGTGGCAAGAAATCATTGAATATTGGGGTCTGTTAACTCTGAAGAAGGAACTTGATCAGAATAAGGCAAATAATATTATTCATTAGTTATTCTCCACGTGTTTTCCTTTCACAGAGCTTTTGCTGGGGACTTCTTGTTTCTGTCCTCTCTTCAGTCTGTTGCCATGCCTGCAGCAATGGACTAAAAGCAAGAATAAAGAGTAAAATTAGCTGAAATTTTTTAATTAAAAAAATTTAACAGAAGATTTGAATTTAAAAAAATTAACAGTGAAATAATTTCTATTCACTGTGCTCATTTTTTTCCTTAGAAAACTGAAGACCCCAAATCCAGAAATAAGTTTCCAAAAGTAGAAAACTTAAGTTTGAGGTGGACATTTTTCAAGTTTGACTGGCAGAAATTAAAATGGAGGAAAACCAACAGTTTGCATTTTTGATGGAAAACATTCCACTAAATTGCACATTTTTCTATCTGGTGAGGTAAATTGTAGGGGATGAGTCTTCAGGTACAATAAACTTGCATAGCTTTTTTTTTTTTTTTCCTATTTCTCCTATTCTGAACTAATGATCTTGACAAATTTATAGTAATTTGTACTAAATCCTAGCTTTCCCCTATTTTTTTGATCTTACTATGCATGGTATAGCTTGTGGCCCAAAACAACTGATGTGATATAGAGAGCAACATGGTGGAAATTTTATTCTTCATCTACATGGGTTTCCCTTTGGTGTATCACAGGTGGGCTTTTTCCCCCGCTTTGTTTTAGTGAAAATGGAGAACATCGTTGTGAAAAGGGAAGCTTTAAAAATAATGTGTGATCTGGAAGCATGAGTGCATAAATTATCAGAGCCACTTCTGAAATATGCATTTGCAAGTGTTACAATCAGACACGTTTCCGAAAGTAAACTGTAGTAGTTGTAAGATAAATGGGTCCCCAGAGGAAAGCAATAAATAGTACAGCCACACGCTTACTACGCCTCGGCTGTGTACTTCCATTATTTATGGAAAGGTAGAAAGCAAGCTACAATTCCAGAAAACCCTTTGACCATTGTATTTATTTTTCAAATATCTTTAAAAATAATATTACCCCCCCGCAAACAGAAGAGTCATTGAAAGACTGGAAACTGGCTGTGGATTTTAAATATGGATGAAGGGCAAAAAATTGGGATGAGCACACAATTTCTCTTGAAACCTTGAAATCCATGATACTGCAAAAAATTATTAGACGACTGGAAACCAACTCTTTTTCTGCACTTTATATTGCCCTTTCTTTCTCTGTCCTTGCTTCTTGTATATGTAGATTATAACATATTTGAGCTTTTTTGTTCTGCGATGGCCATGGGAGGCTCTTACAGAAAGTATTAAGTACTGTTACTATTAATGTGTGTGTGTGGGGTGTAATTTAGGTTAGAAGGGACACCTCTGGAGCTCATCTAATGCAGCTTCCTGATGAAAAAACAAAAGGGCTAACTTCAAATGAAGACATTGGTTTAAGCGTTTTGTTGGATTGAGATCTAAACCTGAAAATTGAAAGGAAAAAGTCTACATGTTTCATGCGGCTGAAAGGAAGGCTGAAAACGAAGAAAAAAACCCCAACCAAATCTGCAGTTCTTATTTATCAAAGTAAAAAAAAAGCAGTTATCTCGCAACAGAAACATAGCTGGTAAAATCATGGAAATACTGGTTGTGAGTCTATAAACAAGTTTGCCTTGAAAACAGTTAAAACTGGCTTTTGGGATTTCCTCCCTGAATTCACATCACTTATAGAAAGTGTCTGGATTGCACGTCTAGACTGGATGTCTGTACCTCTGTATAAATTTTGAGGTATCTCAGTGAAGGTATGGCAAGTCAGAAGGGTTGACTTTTTTCAGGGTTTTAGTGTCTGGAAGTTCTTCTAATTTTATACCGACCCCTCAGCCAGCATGTAAGCATATATAAACATACAGTGATATATGGGTTATGTGATTAGCCTTTATCCAGTAGCAGAAACTTGCTGGGTACCATTTCCATCCATGTGTGATCCCAGTGAAATATACTCATAGATGACACTGAATGGTCTCCACGTTGTCTCTCTCTGAGGGATTTCTCAGCATCCAAACCTTCAAAGGTGTTGGTGTCAGTTTGCAAAGGGCTTTGCGTTTCAGAAGTGTCCTTGAATCATTTGTTGCTATGTAGGAAAGACTACCATTTCCGTTGCTGCAGATACATCACTCAGTATTAACATGAGAAGACGGAAACATGAGTAGTAAGATACTAACCTCACAGTTTATGGCACAGTGAAGAGGTCTCACTAGGATGCAGTAGAGTGGATGTGATGTCTAGTTTTAAAGAGTCAGGCATTAATAAGATCAGGGTTGTACATCAGCACCATATGCTCAATATGGACTTGGGAAATTGCAAAGCAGAGACACCCCACTATAACTCATATCTAAACAGGACTGGGCTTTCAGAATGGTGACCTGATAGCACAAGAGAGTGCAGGGACTCTGTGTTCAAACACGTTCGCAAAATTACATGGCCAAAACGGGTCCCATGCCTCTGCAAACATACAGCCTCTTCTTGTGCCCCCACGCTGAGAGCTGAAGCAAATTATCCCTCTTTGCACATCTTGAATAAGCAAATACTCAGGAGGGCAATGGGGTGGGTCCTTTTTCAGAAATTGCCTTGAAAAATGAAATTTGAAAGCTAAACAATGTGAGGTTCATCTATATAAACAATTCTCTACCCCAGGAATCCCACTCTATAGAGACAAATATAGTCTGAATATGGAAAAGAATATTCAAATGGAAGCCAGCAGATAAAGCATATCATTTGTGTGGGCATGAATCGAGGTGGGCACTTACCCATACTCTCATAACCCCGCCATTACCTAAGGCATAGTCTGAAAATCCCAGGACTCTTTATTAAGCACCTTTTTTTGCCTCCCCTTTTTAACATAAAAAGCAATTTACTGACAAATCATTCCAATGTAAAGGATTTTTGCATGCCTGAAATCATGGCTAAGCTTTAAGCAAGGAAAATCAATAAATGATGTGTAGCCATCAGCCATGTGTACAGCAGCTTAGTATTATTGTAATAATGTTATCACTGCAGAAGGAAAGCGGGGGAGAGGTATTTGCTGCTTCAGTTCAGCATTCGGCATGAGCCCCTCTCTGCAGATGGAGCACAGGGAGCCCAGTGTTCCCTGCCCAGGGAGGCAGCAGGCTGTCCCCTCTGTCCTACCAGCGGCCACCGCCCCTGGGACATGGTGAATTCTGGCGATGAACAGGGTCCATATTCTCCAAGTAACCTCCTCATCCTCTGTCCACGATGCTGTGCATTTTCATTTGGGAGAAAGTGTAATTCAGGCAAGATTAAAACCACAGTGAGAAGCAATAAAGAATATTTGTACCGTGAGGCACAGGTTCCTGGTTGGCGCTTACCATAATAACTCTGCTGAAGCCGACAACCCTTCCCGGTCTGTCTGCGCTCGGATGGGACTTTCTCTACAGCTCCTTCCCTGCTGCTCCCAAATGCCTGGGCAGACAGGGCATCTCTGCCTGCTCACAAATAACATCGTACAGCCGTGGGCCAAGTAGTTCTCTCTTGTTAACCCAGATGCATGCCTTGTCCCTCGCTGACCCCTGTGAAAGGCTAACGCTTCGGAGCTGGGGATGGACTAACAACCGGGCTATGTCAAAGCAGTTGGACCCTGGACTTGGGAAGTCAAGGTGGGATCTTCCTCACTTGTAAAACTGATGCCAGGTTTGTGGCAATGAGTGGCCCTAATACCTCTGGCCAGTTCCCCCTGACGGCACTGTCAGAGGTATTTGTGCTCGTGTTCCCTAAGGACCCCCCAGCCTGCGATGCAGCCTGTCATGAAGTCAGGCCATGGCCGAGAGGAATTTGTTGAGGCTGAAGTGGATATAAATAGCATGAGGGAAATACAGAGCAACACTGTGGCCTCTGTTCATTTTAGAGAGGCTGCTGCCACATGTTGCCTTCAACTTATTAATTAACCAGCTATTAAACATCATCAAATAATCTTGTAAATTCATCAAGTTCCTCTAAAGCAATGCACGGTGATGTTTTGCTCACCTGGAGAAGTTAAAAGCTGAAAGGAGAACTGTAAAATGAAGTCAGAGTATTCATTTCTGAGAGGGGTCTCCAAAAAATAATTGTTTGAAATATTATAGTAGCTTGTCTATTCTTGAAAACCCTTGTGAGACAATCTGAATGTATGAGTGTTCAGAAAGGGAGGGCCCACTTTACCCTGGTTTCCTTTTTCCCTTGAGGCTGAGGCAACTCAGGCAGTGGCACAGCCAGGGAGCCTGCACACGGATGAAGCTGCTCAGTGTTAAAAAACATTCTTCCCTGTTTAACGACAGAAGTTACTCTACACTGCCTGGAAACTGTGATAAGAAACAGGACAGCGCTTTAGAGATACCATGCTTTAAATTTTGAATAATGTACTACCAGGATGTTTAAAATAGCTAAAGTGCAAACTGATCATGCAGGCATAAAAGGGCACACTGGTTACATAAAATATAATAATGTACCCTTCAGCAAAGTGACATGTTCCATGTAGAATATAATGTCCTATATGAAATCAGTAACATATAAGAGAGTGGAGAAGAGTTTCAAAAACCAGGCAGGAGCAAGGAATAATACCAGAGAGTAGCACATGATGATACATGACATGTGGACAAAATAAGAGAATTAGATTGAATCTCGGAGAATATTGAAGTTCTCCATGAGGAGATAAATATAATCTAACCCAAAGATATTTGGTAGGAAGGAGCTACTTACAAGGCAATCATGTTGGAAGTGCCTAAGTGGATTGCAAATCAGATATGAGCATGCAATGCAATTGAAAAATAAATGTATAAATGCCAGTGTAATTCTGGCCTGTGCTGTGACAGGGAGACGGAAAGGGACACTTCTTCACACAACACACAGGCGACTGTACTTGGTAGGAAACATTATCTTTGGGACCCTTGATAATAAAGCTCCAGCGACTGGAAGTGACAGCGTGACAAGGAACGAGGATACTGCAGAGAAATTAGGGATGGAGAAGAGACAGACCTCTGCTGGAGCAGAATTGAGTAGGTCTGGCTGAGTGGCAACTGGCACATGGATGGCTGCTCGCAAAGAGCTGATGCAGGGAAGTGCGGTGGACTGCGGGCACAACAAACCTGAGATTGATCAAATGAAACGTCATCTTGATTTTGGGGGAAAAATTGGTCAGTAAAGCTGCTCCATCTTCCTACAGAAAGGAGTAGGAGCCCCGTCATTTGTCATGTAAAAGGATTTTATATATCTGATTCCCAGAGGAGCGAAAGGGAGCCTGAGCATTACGTCATGCATCGTCCTACTTCATGGCAGTGGGGTTTGGGGGCTACCACTGACAAAGTTGAGGTCATGCGCTGTAAGGAAGAAGGGCTGAGATGAGCTAGAAGCTTGTTCCTCCTCTCCTTTCTCCTGCTCTGCCCTGAAGCAAGGATTGCTCAACAGCTCATAATGTTTCAAGTACTGGGGGTGGCCAGTGGGTGTCAGTTTTGCTCTATGAAGCAGCTGATGGAGCTTCCCTTATCTAAAGTAAGAAACTACCTCTTAAAGGAGGTAGTGGAAAAAAACCATTCCCATGGAGAAATATTAGGTCAGCCCCATAGTTTGGCGTTTTGTTTTTTTTCACAGCTCCGTCTACTTTAAGAGCAGTCAGAGATAGTAATTCTTAGAGAAGTTGTCATCTTAGTTTTTCCTCTTTCAGTATCTCTGATTTTAGGGTGATGACAAGTAAATGAGGGGTTTCAACAGAGCTCTTTTGTCTTACGGAAGAAGAAGCCACCATCTACAGCCAGACAAACACTTTATTTCAAAGAGTCGTATGTGCAAATGTGCAAAAGTCTTGCATGAGCCATCTTAGGATAACCTTGGTGGAGGGTCATGATTTTGTTGTCAGTCAGTTAAGACAACTCAATATAGCACAGAAATCACTTAAAGATCAAGTCAATGCTAAAGATCTATAGCTACTTTGAATACAATTTCCATGGAAAACATCTTCAGATTTTAAGGATCATTTTCAATAGCTATTTTTAACCAAACTTCAGAGCCAAATGTGAAATTATACCCTTGCTGAATTAAAAACCGTCTCAACAAAGCCAAACCAGCAGCAAGCCACTACGAAAAGCATTTATTTGCCTTTCTAATGCAATGAGTAAGCTGAGACCTGGTACTTCTATAGCGCTTCATAATAACCTCTGTAAATGTTTTGCATGAGGAAAGTTTTGTTATGAGAAGACCACTCTTTCGCAGTGTACGAACGCAATAAACTGGCAAAATCAACTCAGAGAAGAATGTGTAAGACAAAAGTTATGATAATGTCTGCAAAGGTTTTTCTATTTGTGTCCTCATTCATAATGCTGTAAAATTTGAATCTTTATTTTTTACTTTTGTAGATTTTAGACAGGGACTTTTCAGCTGAAGTCAGTAGGAGAATTTCTATTGATGTTAGTCGTATAAGCTCAGGCCTATGCAGTGAAGAAAGGATACCTAATAAAATGACATCTTCTTTACTCATTGTTCCACCACGCAAAACCTTAATTAGAAGAATCCCTCATGTTGCTAATAATAATGTTGCAGCACAGAGGGGCCTAATCCCTGCCTTGCTCCCCTGGCCTGGGACAGCTGCGCCCGTCCCCTGGTTCAGGTCATGTTACAGAGCCCCACACCTGCAGGAGCTGCTGTCACCCTGAAATATGCTTTAGGTGTTTAGTCCCTGACCATCACAGCAACTAGTTTTCAATCCAGCACCAACTGCTGCCTCTCCCCGGCTCCCTACAAGCACCAGCATGATGCTGGAAAAGTAACATTTGTTCTTCTAGATCTCAGAAAAAAATTACAGTGTATTGGCAGTAGCCGGGAGTAAAAGATTGTCTCTTTAATATAGAGACTGAATGATGTCTTCATTGATTTAAATCCCCAAAGGAGATCTAAAAAATAGAAACGCCTCCCTCTTAAAAACAAATAAATAAACAGGAAAAAGGAGGCATTTTCAAACCACAAGAATGAAGTTATGTTTTCTTTGCTTGCACAGTTATGTGTGGGTAATGCCTGGATGTAGAGAAATGTTATTCCTTTCCTGGAGTAAAATAAGAATAATAAATAAAACTTTGAAAAATGAAGAAATCCTCTACCACTAAATGAATCAGTCTCCTAAAAAAGGCCGTGGAGCACTCCATCAGCTGTGCTGCTGGAGTGAGACAGGGGAATGCTTAGCAATAAAAATTAACATGCAGCTTTAAAAGGCTGTGGTCAAATGTTGTTTCATGTAGCACTGAGAGGAGTGTAAAAAGATGCTAATGTTTTATTTTTATGATCTAAATTGTTGCTTGTGGTTAATCAAAGTTAACCCGGCTCCACTTTAAAACTGATTAACAAATTAACTGGCCAGTTAATTTAAGGTGACTATTTTCACAAACCAACCCCAGGACAATTCTATGATGACACTTTGCTTATGGGCAAGAAAGGCCTACAACCCCCCTACTTTTTAGATGGTGCTCTCTTGCACACTCGCACGGCCTCCATCACAGCTGTATCCAAGTCCCTGCCCCTCTCACTGAGGTGTTCCTGAGTCTCAACACAGTTGACAGAGGAGAAGAAATACTATCAGCTTTATTTTCTAGGTGAAGAACAGTATGAACAGGGATATTCACCCACCAAAACTAACTAATTTAGCCAGCTGATATCTCCAGACTCCCTGTGTAGTCACCGGAGAAAGAAATGCTCCCCCAGAAAGTGACTACAAGCAGGAATCTAATTTTGGTGCTTGGAGTTGCAATCTGGATGCATCAGCCTTTTCCACGGACTCCAGAAGCAGCCGAGGAACAGGAGGCTAAACAAGGTGCCTGTAGCAGAATACCCCTTGCAAACGGAGGGGGAAATGAATATCCTTCTCCAAAGCAAGGCATTGAAAGTGAGTCATCCACAACCCAGACTCAGGCTTAGTGCCCAGGCTGTCCTTCACCTCTGAGATGACAGAGTGTCAGCCCTTGGCTCAGCTGTGCTGCTGCTGGAGGTGGAAGGTTGGGTGGTTTTGTTTTCTCAGACAATTTTACGCTCTGACTTCATTACTCCTGAGACTCTGACAACATACCATTTCTGCAATGATCAAGAGACTGGTTTGGAAGGCAGCTTTTCACACCCAGCGCTCACTATAGTGGTGGTACTTCACACAGAACTGCTCGCTCCGAGTCCATGCGTTGTATGGAGCAGCACAGAGGGGCCTAATCCCTGCCTTGCTCCCCTGGCCTGGGACAGCTGTGCCCATCCCCTGGTTCAGGTCATGTTACAGAGTCCCACACCTGCAGGAGCTGCTGTCACCCTGAAAGATGCTTTAGCTGTTTAGTCCCTGACCATCACAGCAACTAGTTTTCAATCCAGCACCAACTGCTGCCTCTCCCCGGCTCCCTACAAGCACCAGCATGATGCTGGAAAAGCAGTGAAGGAAGAGGTATAAGGACTTGAGGAGGTTGAAGTACATGCCAGTAAATACGTGCTGACTTTTTTGTAGTGATGCATGCTGAACAGAGTCGGGGGTGTTGTTTTTGGAAATGTGGCGAGTGAGGAGTGAAGTGAATAAACAGGACATCCTTCAGGTGTTTTGAAAAAAGCCTCTGGGACCCTGAGGGAAATCATGCAACCACCCAGGTAGAATCAGGGAAAACAGCCTGTTTAAGTTCCAGAGAAGTCTGCAAACTCTTGCAAGGTAAGGCGAGACATGATCTTAAAACATGCCAGTTACTTCTCTCATGCACAGCATCCCTCTTCAGTGAAGGAGGAGTGGGATGCCGAACAGCTCCTGCTGAGCAAGAGCGTACACAATTAGACTCCCTAACTTTACCATAAGGTCAACTACTTGTTTCCTTGTTTGAAAGCTCCTACCTGTAGTTGTTCAGAGTTAAAGCTGAGCTGGCAGTGTGACGACACTGAAAGCCCTAACAGACCTTAATGACTGTGATCAGCCACAGCTGGGGCCTCCACCCACATTCCTGCCATTGGGCCAGGAGCCCATTAAGCTCGGCCCCATGCTTTGCTCTTTTTTGGGGGCTATGTTTGGGGAGTGCTGGTCTCCTTCTTGGCCAAAGTTGTGCCCCTGCCTAGCTGTGGACCTTGCTGATCCTGATCTGCAGATTGACTTCTTGGCTTGGCCTCAGACCTGCCTCATCACTGCAGACTTGCCTGAAGATCAGGATTGTTGGTTAGACCTGGCCATCAACTCAGGCCTGCCCTATCCCCTTGCTGGGGGTTGTGGGATGGACCCTGGCTGCTGAGGTTCCTGCCATGCTGGCCAGGGGCACCCCTGTGGCTCCTGGCCCCCAGGGAGGCACTGGCTCATGCTGTGCACTTATAGGTAGGTTGGATTCAAAGAGAAAATGTCTTTATTCCTCAATTCTTTGCCAAGGTTTAAAGAGGGGTAGTGGAAACTCTTTTTACATTCAGAATGTATGCATAGGGTGGCCTTATTTATTCTATACTTCACCCAGGATGAGAGCTATGAATATAGCTGTAGTATATCAGGTTGAGCCCAGAAGCTGTCAGAAGCCTAACAAGACCTGCTCCCGTGGTGTTTGCAGCCCAATTTGGTAGAAGTCTTCTGTATTGTAGAAGCCCCTTGAAAGCCAAATGGCAACTCTTGACCTTTTGAGATTCAAACTTTATGTTAATCCTGTCATAGAGAAATGGAAGAACTCTATTTGCACCAAATTTTCAGATGTTGCAAAGCCATGAGCCTGGTCATTTGTCACTGAATGTTCCCTGGTACTTGGCAATACTCAACATAATTGACGCCTATAATTTTGCCAAATTTCAGCTCAAGTAACAACTGTCTATCCACCTAAATGCCTTCAGCAGTTCCAGTGATTTAAATAGATACAGTATGCTTTTATATCAGCTGCTTCATGAACTTCATAATCCTGTGTTGTTCACTGTTCAGTATTGGATGTATGCATGTCTGTTGGTACTGTGATTTCCAGCCATAAGCAAAGTAAGAGTTAATTCTTATTTTTGTTGAAGTACTAAGTGGGAAGCTAGGTCATGCATAAATCCTCATTGTGTTAGGTGCTGTACAAGCAAAGAATAAAAATGATCCCAGGCTCAAGGCTTCTCTGTTAGTAGCTTGTGTCATAATTAAATTTTGTTAGGACACTTTAGAATTGCCCTTCCTCATAAATGATATATACATTTATATCTCCATAATAAAAGAGAAACGTGTACACTTTTATTATTGATAATAAAACAGAAAATATAATACTATTTTCCAAGTAACTTGGATATGGCAATTGGAATACACAGGGGTGAGGGAAAGGATCTTTGTTTCTTGTATACTTTTGGGTTATATACACCTAAAGTTGTCCACTTTATAGAAGAAGGAGGAAGTATTTGTTGTGAAAATTGTCTCTCACAGAACACACTGAATTCAGGTGGAAAGTACAGAGCAGGAGCTGGTGCCCTTTTAAGAATCAAATATTGTGTCTTCGTGAATAAAGCTCTGAAAGTAAAGATAAGAGAAGAAAATACAGCAACCATGTGATATATTAGCAGAATGTTTTACAAAGTCCCCCACAAAGCATCCGCTGCTCTTGAAAAGCCTAACCAGCCCAAGTGAGAAACTATTCACAAATTTAGTATTCAGATTACATACTCTGCCTTTTCAACTGCTCTCTGTACAATGAATGCCTGTACAACTACAGTAACAGACACAGATCTACAGTTTCTGTGGCCTTTGAGCTATTATGAGTATTGTGCCTCTCCATAAATTACATCTGCATGTCCTGAAAATACCAACTGTTTTAACAGGAATTAATCTATAGGCTTTTATCTTGGTGAAATACAAGGGGTACAGTATGTTGTGTCACTTTTAAAATTAATAGGGTATGCTCTGAAGATATTCAAGGATGTTCATTATTTTCTTTATAGGTCTCTTTATTGATGCATATAAGCATAAAACAGTGCTTTATTGTAGTAAAGAGTAGGAGATGGAATAATGAATAGATTAGTCCTTATATAGTTTTTTAGACTGCCCAACACACAGTAAGTAAAGAAAGGTCTACATTTGTCCTCTTCAAAGTATATTGGGATTTCATCCAGTTTGTCTTCAAAGTGCCCCTTCTGTGGGTAGAGAAGAGAGGGTTCAGTCTAAAGGCAAGAAAGCTGACGCAGGGGTCTGCCGCTCTGTGGTGTTCATAGCTGTCCAAGGCAACAGTGTGTTAGGTATGTCTTTTTAATTTGCTAAATCTAAATAAAGCTGGAGCTTTTGCTGCGATTAACTACTATTTATGTGAATACCTAATACAAGCTTTGGGGGAGTGAACTCCTAGACTACCTTGACCTTACACAGGCATATAAAAAAAGGATTAGATAATTTAAGCCAGAATTTACATAAAAGCATTATAGCTGTTTTGAGTAATAGTTCTCACCCGCATGCATGTGCATATGCAGGCATATATATGGGTTAAATGTTGCATATTTTGCTAAAGACAGGCTGAGCCCATCACTGACTTATCCAAGCATGTTACTGACAAGTGATAAGGAATTAAATTCTCCTCCCAGGGGTCCCTGTGAGATAGAGGAGCTCTATTATCTCCAGCACACAGGAGGAGGACTGAGGCCCATGGAGACTGAGAGAATGTCTGGAGGGACATCATGGGTCTCAAGAGTAGGTGGCTGTTGGCACAGCCTGTGATCCCCAGGGCAGCTGGGCTTGTGCAGCAGGACACTGTCCCAGGGTAGGCAGGGCTGCATGAAGGCTGCTTAGGTCTTGTCAATGGAAATGGAAGGGAAAGGGGCTGCCCACTGGGCTCACAGGAGCTCCAGGGATGGCTCTTTCAGAGATGTGCTGAAGTGACCTGTGTAATATGGCAGAAGTCCATGGCAAAGCTGAGAACTGCTCTTGGGGCGTTGCTTGGCAGAAGAAAAACTCTCCTTGCATATTTGCTGCATTTTAGAAATGGAGAAGTGAAACGCAGAGAAATAATGACTTGGCTGAAGTTACGTGGAGGACCTCTGACCATGGTTGGATGTGAATCCTGGTTTCCTGATCCCCAAACCATCACTGGGTCCTCAAGATCATGACAGCTGCTCTGCTGAGTATCATTTGCGGGCAGGTGTGTTGTTGATGTTAATCACCGTGGAGCTCTTGCTGCAGCCTCCAAGATGAGTTTTGCATTGGAGCCAGTGATTCACCCCTGTGTTGCTGTAGTGAAGATGTGCTCATCTCTGCAGTCCTTGGAGTTAACAAGCTGATTTTTAAGGGCAAATCCTTTCACTTTATTCCCTGTCCCTGACTTTTCCTTTGGTCGCTCATCCTTGTTTTCACAGCTTCATTTGGTTTTGAAAGCTTATGGAGCAGCAGGATTAAAAAATCAGAAATAATTATGGTAGAGGATGGGTCTAGCTTTTCCCATCAGCTTCCATGGCTCAAGCAGGTTCCAGCAGCTTTGGGAGAAAAGCTGTTAGCTATTAAATTATTACCTGTAAGGAGAGCCAGCTGGAAGCTTTCAGTTTTCAACATTTTGATGAAAAGCACCATAAAAATCTTGACAACAAGACTTGTAGCATTTCAATGACATGTTTTGCATTTGTCCCTGCTTTTCAATGGTCTGTAAAAGAGATCAAAGGCTTCAAAACGCTGCTGAGACCCACATCTCAGGAATTTTTCCCCCACCCCCTCAAAATGAAGGCAGGGGGGAAGGCAGACCCCAAAGTGTGTGCCGTTGAGTGAATTCATTTGGACAGCTTTTGGGAAGTCACTTTCTATCTGGAGGAGGATGTCCGCAAGGAGAGTTATTCCGGCATAAACTGTTATGGTATAATTACACAGCTATAGCTATGCCAGTCTCTCTTCTTATGTAGGCAAGCCAAGTCTGGTTGTTGAAATGTAGGCGTGGGAAACAAGAAGTCTGCTTTCTAGGCTCAGCTCTGAGTGCTCTTTGTGGCCTTGGGCCAGTCCCCTAACCTTTCTGCCTCCTTCCTATGCAAAATGAGAAGAGTTAAATTAACCCACTTCACAGATGTGGCGTAATGACTAATTGGCTAAAATTTGTAGTGCTGGGGAGAGAGCTGTCTATTAACTTCAGTGTCTTTGGCTGGCTGAATAATTTAATGTACTTTTAAAAGTGGAGTTTGTCTCCCTCTCTCAGGATAGGGTGGCTCTGCCACCACAAAGTAGAATGTCATTTGATGTGAAGTGGCTGAGCTAATTAAACCTGGGTTTTACTTTACTGCCTCTAGCAACAGTATTGTGCTTACATGTAGCTAGAGCAAGAGTTAAGGCTGCAGTTAAGATTTTGCCTGAAAGCAAAACTTACAGGTACCTAGAGCCTTTGCAGGCTCTTGACACACAAAGAATGTGGGTATGTAGTGATGGAGGTACTGTCGTCAGTACATGTCTGAACCTCACTGGCAAAATGCATGTGTTATTCCCCTTCGGTGCCAGTGAAAATAAAGCATAACTCCCTGTTATTCCTGTTGGGTGAAAAGGCTCAAGGGTGTACAGGCCGCCTGAATTCCAATGCTTCCTAGTGTTTGTCTGCTTAACTTTCCAAATTTAGATTTAATAATAGCTGCGTATACAATGCACAACATACACAACCAGAGCTTCATAATGGACTGTTAACTCTGGTGCCTAATAACGGCATTTGCACAGCCACCAGTACCCAGCAGTTCAGCTTCGATGCAGAGGTGCTGGAAGAAAAAAGGGATGATGCTATTGCACCTGAGCCAAGACCTGTCGAAGGCAAGGGGAAGCTCCCGCGAGAGAGCGCATCACACGTTCGCGGTTGGCACTGAAGACACGGGGCGCTGCCTTGCCGTCTGCGGTGGGTTTGGGTCAGGCCCCCGAGGTGGGACGGTGGCACTGGGGGTTGTTTCTTCAGCCTCGGCTGCGAGGCAGAGCGAGGGTTTTCCTCGGGAGAAAGACGCTGTTTCTTCCCCTCTCTCCGCCGCGCCGGCTCCGCAGGAGAGGGGGGAAAACCAGCGTGGAAAGGCTTTTATTTTAACCAGGCTTTCTCTCTGAGCCCAACACTTACAAAAAGGAAAAGAAATTACCTCACGTTTACTTTGAACTACATACCACGCGCGGCAACTCTGAAGCCTTCCTCTCCGGCCGCCCCCGGGCTCCCACCACCCCCGGGCTCCCACCGCGGCGGTTAATTCGTGCGAAGCCGATACGGGCGGGAGAGCGGCGGGACGAGGGGCGGCGGGCGCTGCGCACCCGCGGCCGCCCGGCGGTTAAAAATAGAAGTGCTGAATCATGACTCCGCCGGCAACTTCACTCGCCCGGCGGCGGCCCAGCGGCTGCCGCTCCCGGGGGGAGGAGGCGCGGGGAGCGGAGGCGGGGAGGGACGGGGTGGGGGGGGTGGGGACGCGGGACGACGGGGTAGCCCGGTGCCCGGAGGGGGGTGACAGGGACGTGGCGGTGCCCGGAGGGGGGCGGCGCGCGCGCGTGTCCGTCCGCGTGAGGCGCGGAGCGCACACGGCGGCGGCGGCACTTGTCCTCTAATCGATTGCCGAGCGTGCTGAGCGGCCCTGCCCGCGCGGGCACCCGCCCCCCGCGTCCCCCCCCGTCCCCTCACACCCACTACCCGCCCCCCCCCCCCGCCACCTCCAGCCGCGCGCCTTAGGGTGAGGCGCCGCGGGGCGGCTGGGGCGGGCGCGCGCCCGCGGGGCTGCGCGCGCCCGCCCGCGTGTGGGGGCGCCGTCGGCCGCGCGTGTCTGTGTGAGCGTGTCCGTCTGTGCGCGACTCTGTGTGTGTGTGTCCGTGTGTGTGCGAGTGCGTGCGTGTGTGTGAGTGAGTGCGGGCGTGCGGCTGCCGCCGCCGCCGGATCGGTTTCTCGGGGTTTGACCAGCTGTCCCAGGCTAACCCTGCTCTCTGAAGATGGAGGAAGTAAAAACAGGATTACCCTTAGCTACAGCTCCACTGCCTTAGTTT
Source organism: Buteo buteo (assembly GCF_964188355.1). Lineage (NCBI taxonomy): Eukaryota > Metazoa > Chordata > Aves > Accipitriformes > Accipitridae > Buteo > Buteo buteo. The sequence continues at coordinate 14,562,820 of NC_134175.1, forward strand.
CCATAGCCAACTGCCGTGCACAAACACACCTCCACTAGGCAGAGAGAGCCGACACTAATAAAAACACAAACAAAAGGGTGATGGAAGTGATTCACTGCCTGCGCGGCTGAGGTAAATCTGCGCCTGGCTTCTTTTTATTTCTTTCTTTTTCTTTTTTTTTTTATTTTCTTCCCTCTCCCCGCCCCGCCCCCCCCCCGGTCTTTCTTTCCCTGGTGGGGAGGACAGCTCCGTCCGGTGTGCGAGGCGGCTGCGGGGACGGCGGGGCTGTCTGTCTGCGTGTGGCCGCGTGTATGTGTGTCTGTGTGGAGGGGTCCCCGAGTAAAGTGCGGTTGTGCTGCATCTCCGGTGGGCTCCGATGACTTGTTGCTGTTAGCCCCCCCCCCAAAAGCCCCCCCCCCAATCCATCCCAAGCGGGCGGTGGGGGCGGGTGTGCTGTGGGGGCGGCGGGGCTCGCCCGGTCCGTTAGTCAGCGCCGGCCCCAACTGCCATTTCCCTCAGCGCCCGTCGCCACCTGCGGGCCCCCGGGGGGCTGCGGCCTGACGCGGCGGCGGGGGGTGGGGGGTGGAGGGGACGGAGGTGGCGGTGTGCAAGGGAAAGGGAGAAAATAAAATGAAATGAAAAACGAGGCAGGACTTGCATGACTTTGACAGGTTGTGGTATGGGCGGGGAGAGGCATGGATGAGGCGCGGAGCCCGGTGTCGCCCAGGGCCGGAGCAGCACTCCGGGGAAGTTGGCCTAGGTTTCCTGCGCGGGGTGTGAGTGCATCTGCCGGCCCCCCCCACCCCCGCCGCCATCCCATCCCTCCCCACATCCCCTCCTCTCCCCCCGTTTTCGTGCCGATTCGTAAGGAACCGGTGGATCAAGTTTTTCTCTCTCCCCGCTGGTTAATCGCATTGCTGTAGCACCGGCTGACCTCCCTCCCTCCCTCCCCCTCCCTCTCTTTTTTTTTGTTGTTTCGTTCTTCATCTTCCTTCAAAGTATGTGCCATTCCTGAGCGAGTTTCCCCGCCGGCTCATCCCCAGGGCTGCCCGGCTCCCCGGCTCCGCATGCCCCACCTGTAAGTGCCGGGGGCGGGTTTCTTTCCCCTTTCCCTCTCCCCCCCTCTTCTCTCTCCCTGTCTTCTTAAAAAATATTTTTTAAACTTTCCCCGTCTTGTTCTGTCTCCAGCCCAAGCAAAACTCTCTCTTGCCATTCGTTGTGGAGAGGGAGGTTTAGCAGCTGGGATTTGCCATCACCAGCCTAAAAATGGTGACCAAACTTTTTCTTTTCCCCCTCCTCTTCCTCCTCCTCCCCCCTTGAAGAAATAAAAAATTAAAATCAAACCGTGTTTTAATTTCGGTTATGGATGTTTCTGCTTTTCTTTTTGTCTTCCTTTCTCTTCCTCCTCCCTTCCTCCCCTTTCTTTCCTTCCACTTCATTGGCTGGGATGATCTTTCCCTGTTGCTTCTGATGTTTCTTTCTTTTTCTCAGTGCGTGCCTGCCTACCTGGACTAGGGGGAAGATAAGGTAATTTTGAAGGGCTTGAGGAAGCGGCTTATCTGTTTTGAAAACTTTTTTTTTTTGAGATCTCTTTTTAAGAGTCTTGTGAAAATCAGTAATTGAAGAGAGTTTAGTAGCAGCTGGGCAGGTTGAAATTTAAGTGTTATGTGCTGAATGCCTTGGGAATTCGATCTGCTTTATACCAAAGAAGAACACAGAGAAAAGTATTTATTTATTGGGGGAAGGGGGGGGAGGGAAGTGGTTTTGGAGACAAGAAGTGAAGCTGCCTGTTTTCCAGTAAGTAATGGAGAAATTCCAGGAGCCAGGGCTAAATATACTTGGCGATCAATACAGAAATGGCTCATTGTGAATAATTTAGCTGCCTGGTGCAGTGAGAGTTTTGAAACTAAAGGCAAAAAAGAGGCCATGGAGGGAGAGAGGAAATAAAATTGTCCTCTGGTCATGTCATATTCTTAACTTTTCCACTTAAAGGAACATAGTTATGATTATTGATCTCTCTTCCCCCCTCCCCCCCCCCAATATATATCAAATGATAGCTAGGGGGTGTCATTCTATACAGTTACTTGGGTTTCTGGAAAGTAATAGCTTGTTCTCTGTCAGCAAAGTGCTTCCAGAAACTTTAAGATTGCTTCACACCACAAAATGTATGATCTGGGAGTATTAAGTGTGACGTTCGGGCCCCATGCTGTGGCAGATAAATAGGGTTAGAGTGAACAGGTGTGTGTACAGGTGTGTGAGCACATACGGTGGTGTGAGACAAAGAGTTGTAATAACTGTCTTCGAGAGGAATGTACACTGGAGGGCTTTATTTTGTTTAGATCAGGATGGAGTCTCTTGGAGTGCGTGTGAAAAGAGCAATTGTTAATAGTATCCATCTCCTCAAAGTCTGTTTTGGCTGCGAGAGCTGATAATTGATAAATCATTACCATCCTGCCTTGAGCAAAAGTGGAAAGTCAGGGAGAAAAAACTCTCAGATGAGGTAAAAATGTGAGTGGGGACAGAGGGGGGTACAGTCAGAACAAGATGATCCCAGTGCCGCCTGCCCAGGAGGTAGCTGAATTTCTCTACTCACATAATTTGCAGGAAGAGTTCAGTGATTTGCAAATGAGCACATGCAGTACACTTGTGTGTTTCTGTAGGCAATGGTTGCAACAGCAGTAAAATGGGCAACTACTTAGGGCTTTAAGTAAGTTTAATCATTTAATGGTTGATACTGACAGGCGTCTTTGAGGGTGTACTTTTCTGCCTTGCAGCACTGCACTTTGACTATGGAAGCAGAGGCTGCTGATGGATATATAACATGTAAGTAGTGATTTGATTTGATTATTCTGAATTACTTTTCTTTTCCTGCTATCTTTTCTATAATGCAGGCACCTGGAACTTTAGCTTCCTTGTGTATGGGGTTTGCATTGAGATTGACACTGAATTAATAGCATTTAAGCATAAACTTTGTGTATGACTGAAACATGTATGGGGATGGGTACATGGGTGAATACCTCTAGCTTTAAATATTTGCTGAGGATGAATGAACTTTGCAAATGAGAGAGACTTCATCTTCAGAAATTCAAATTGCAGCCAAAGACTTTTTATGCCTTTCACTATGAATTTCTCCTGTTTTCTCTGTCAGGGTTTGTGTAAGTTGTTTAACTGTCAGTTAACCCAGACCTTTGGGGGGAAGGTCTGTACGGTGAAGTACTGTTTCAGTCTTCTCCTGCCCAGCCTGGATTTTTGGTGTCCACAAATGGAAAAGTAATCCTGACTTCTTGAGACAGAGCAGCTGGGGCAAGGTTTGTCACAGCTCTGTGCGTAGAAGACTGGTGACAATGGGCTTGGGGGGGCTTTTAAAATGAGTCAGTCAAACTTGTGGCCATCGAGAGTTCAGTTTTTACAGGCTGTGGAAGACCTTGCGGGTAAGGGAGGGAAGGGTGAAGGGAGCAAGCAAGTCGTGCTTTTTTATCGTTGTGTTGCTCTGCTGAAGAAGGGGATGGAACCTTATGGGGGACTTGTTTTATGAAAGCAGGTGACAATGAGCTTTCGCCCGAAAGGGAGCACTCCGGCATGGCCATTGACCTGACCTCCAGCACACCCAATGGGCAGCATACCTCCCCAAGTCACATGGCAAGCAGTAAGTCTCTTAAACCTGTTTCTCTCTAGTAGTGGGTTTGGGTTAGTCTGGTCCTCCGGCTCCTCAGCTTGCTTACCGGGTCTTACCCACTGCTGTAGGCATTGCTAATAAAAGAAGAGGACAGGGTAGATTTTTTTTTTTCCTTTCCTTCTTTCTTTCTTGTTCTTGTTCATGCTGGTGTCTCATCTAAACATGAAGGGGATTACTAGTCTGAACTATCCCAAGGTGGCATTTGAGAGCTGGTCCTTACCTGTTCCAGGTAGGAAAACACTAGACTTGACGTGGTGGTTTTGTTTCATCAGGTTTTGAAATCCAAATGGAAATTGTTGTTGTTGTTGTTATTAGCTACTGTGCTTCCCAAAACAGCTTGAAGTAGCTTTATTTGAAAACAAACATATTTTATTTACAAAAAAGCTTTATTCTGGCAAAAGTATAAAGTTAAAATATCTGAGTTTGGTGGCAGGTTGTATTTTACTATTCCATATAGAAACTTTAGCATCCTATTCATTACCTTTGCCTTGGCAAGTCCAAAAGTGGCTGGGATAATTGAAAGTTTGTGGTACTCGGTAGTTGACTCTCTAACAAACTGAAAGGATTTTGTTTTAGAATGTCAAGGGAGAAATTGAGAAAATGTAGAGACATTTGGGAGTCTACCCAGAGTGTCAAGGACTCAATTATTTTCATGCTGTATTTTGGAGGTGGATAAATGTAGTTTACATGCATTTAATAAACCCAACATCCTTTCTTTTCTGTGCCCGTGCCATAGCTTGTTTTACTGTTGGTTACAATGTTACATCAAGATATTTACCTTAAAATAACTCTCTACTTGTACTCAAAAACATGTAACAGGCTTTGCTTCCAATATACTTTTGCAGGGTTCCTCACTATGTAATACTGATTTTCTTTCTAGTGTGCATACTACAGATACATATTTACCTTTTTAAACTGAGTGTTTGTATAATAACCCACTGAAAACTGTGAAAGGAAAAGAGAGCTTTTAGGGTTGCTTGCTTTAAAATACACAGTGTATTGCCTTCAGAGTCTTTCTTACTGAGAGAAAGATGTTACTTTCCTTTAAGAATTCTTCTTTCCTCCTACAAATTACGAGTAAAATGCAGTTTTTATGAGCCTTTAAAACTGAGGGTTATTATGAAGATCTCCCAATTATATACATGTTGCTAGAGAATATGATTGCTAATACTCTGGACTGAACTTTATATGACAACCGATCATAATTCAGCATCTTTAGACAATTCCAATCCTGCTGCACTGGGATTCTGATATATTTTATTATGTTGTAAAAGTTTTACTACTCACTTTCTTCATTTTCTTTGTTTCCTTTTTATTAATGGGAAGCCTTCATTGGAAGGGGAAAAAAAGCTACCTGTTTTAAATCTTCTTTATAATCTAGACTAAAAACCGGAGTAAAATTAGAGAATGAAAAGATCTAGGATGAAGTCATGCAAAAATACTTTAACACATTCAATATTTTCCTGTTCATTGTGTTAACATTTTCAATGGTTTTTAAGCTTCATTAGTTCTTGCAACACATGTGTATCTGCAGACTTGGTGAATATCTTATGTTTTTTAAAATGTGTTTTGTGGTATCTCCCAGGTGTCTCAACTGCTTTCATCACTGCAGCTCTGAATTAAGCATGTGCTGCTGTTGGAAAATTAGGGGTTCTGCCTGGGTTTCTTAAGGCAAGCAAAACTCGAGCTTCTTAAATTTGTTGTAATTTATTTACTCTTTGCAGGCATAAGAATGTTTTGCAGAGAGGTGGTTTGTTCTGTCTTACACGTGGAAGGTATTGATTAGAGGTTGTTGGCTTTTGTGGCAGCTGTTGGTTCATTTAAGGTTTTTGGCTAAATCTTGAATCTGGTATGTGTAGACTAAATTGCCAGGCTATACTTTAGAGCTTTCCACCTGTTTTGCAGGGCAGAGGAAATCCTTTTAAAGGTTCAGTAACCCAGGGGGCTGCGACCTCTTTCTTTTTCCTTTTTTTTTTGTAATTTTTTTTTTTTCTTTTAGGGGAGGTGGAGGTGGTAGAGTAAGGAGGAATGGCTGTTTGAAAGATTTTGTATGAATTTGGTAGCTCCCATTGGATCGATCCATCATCCTTCGTTGTAAGTGGAGGAAGTGGCCGCATTGTATTTCAGTATGGTTTAATTTCTAGTGGAGTCACTGGAGACTGATCTACTATTGGCCTGTCCTTACAGTGAAGCCCAGGGCATGTCATTCTGGCTGGGTACGGTTTGCTAATGGAGGAGGTGGTATGTGGATCAGACCCCAAATATTTCACTCCTGGTTTTGTTGCCAGTCTTCCCCAGAAGGTGGATGGCTCTGTTTAGCTGTGCGCTGAGGATGTGCACCTGCAGGGCAGAGATCTAAGTTTTGACCTTTGTTCTTGCATTCCATTGAATCGTTTTGAACCACAGCTCTTAATTTAGCCTTAATTTGTGTTTGGCTCAAACAGAGACAAAACCATAAGAAGCAAATTTCTTGGATCTGTACTGAAGCAACTGAGCAGTGCTCTCCCACCAACAGTAAAATTATGTGCTTGGTAAAGAGTATTCTATGTTCATTAGCCCCTGGCAATCTGTGTTAGCAGGAGTTCTGGCTGGGCTACTGATGTTTTCAGGTTCTATTCCAAAAGGTTTCGGGTTAAATATTTTGGCTTGTCTTGGAGAGCTGTCTGCTGCATCCTTTAACCTATTATCGTTTTCAAGTATCTAGACGGTATGTATAGGTTATGGATGGGACTGACACTCAATTTTCCTTGTGAATGAGATGATCCTGAAAGATAAATCACAGTAAATCGCCTGTCATAGCTAACTAATGATCTTATATATATACCTTACGGTATGTATCTGCCTTTAGCAGAATACTGTATGTATGTTGGCAGATGCTCCGTTCTGAAATACATTATTGTAGTTTTATGTAAGCAAAGATTTAAAATACATGTAAATAGTCAAACTGAATAGGTTGACAGATCATCTCGCTTGCCTCTGCAGCAAAAGACAAATTAGTGCTATACCTGCTGAGTACAGATGATACATTTACATAGCCTCAAATCTGGAAGTCCAGATTTTCTTTTGATCTTCCATAGCAAAACTCTTCCAAAGGCTGATGCCCAGAGTTGGGCGTCAAAGGCCTGCTCAATTAACTTCGTGTTGATACTAGAGAGTTCCCTGCATGGCCCTAAGCCCTCCTGTAGACCCCACAGAGTTCAAGGGAGTCTGACTTGTTGCCTTCAGTGAATGTTGAGCTATAAGTGATCAGGAACATCTGAATAGGAACTGGCATGCTAATTAAAGGCTGATGGGGAATCCTTATAAAAGAGGCTTTAAAAAGAAATAATTCCCAGTCACCTCCTCATAATACCACACTGAGTTCTTACTATAGTTATTAGAGAGAGATGTGGTTTTTTTTCTGTAGGTCAAAATGGACTTAGAAGAATGTCCCCCTTAGAAACCTCAGGGGCACAGTTGTTCAATTAGTTGACTCAATGACCACTTTGTATAGGTCAAAGGATACTTCTCTAAGACCACTTGCCTGGTATCATGAGGAAAATAATAACAGCAGCTATTAGCATCTTACAGTCAATGACAGAGGAAATTACTTCTTAAATTAGAGACTTTACAGTGGGTGTCCCAGATAACTTTATCTCTGCTTTCATAGACAAAAGGAGCCCTTAAAAGAAACAGAGTCAGAGCAATCATAAGTATCAAACCCAACATCTGATGTTTGAAACTGATTAAAATTGTGGTACACTTTCAAGATGTGTTTATAGTAGCTTAAAGTATTACTAAGTTATGAGAAATAATTTATTAAGAAAATAAGCATTTTCAACTGACTCTGTTGCTGAAAATAATGAGGCGATCGCATTTTCTCCATGGTGGGGAATGATCATGCTGTCTGGCAAGATAGCTATTGGGACAACAGTATTAAGTGTGAGTGATTTCAAAGGCGGTAAAGAGAACTCGGGCAAGGTCTTACTATAATGTAACCAATACTGTATTCCCCCTGATCCAGGTAGAGTGGAGTGGACTATCAATTGCATTCTTTTTTTCGTATCTTCAAAGCCCTAAATCTTTCTTGATTACTTTCGTTTCTCAACTCTAAATTGTCATACAAGCCCTGTTTTGTCACAGTTGTGTAGCCCTAAGCAGAAAGTTTCATGTACCACAGCTGTATCAGCACCACATCTGTATGGATATGGATGGAGAAATGTAACTATGGAGCCTGCTTTTTGGAATGAAACTGTAAAATTAGAGGTTGCTTCATGCCTCAGCTATGCGGCAAACAAGCTTTGCCATCCCCAGAGCCTACTGCCCAGGCACTTGAGGCCGGACCTTGCACTGGGATTCCTTTTGGCTGTGTGTTTTTTCAGTAGAATGAGGTGACAGAGGCTGAGCCTCGGCAGAAGGCTTTTCTTTAGGGAGGGTGGTTGAAGCTGGCTGGGCTGGACTGGGGGGGGGGGGGGGGGGGGGCGGCACTGAATTAGTTCTTTGAGGCAGTCACTCCCCTGACATGTGCACTGGGCCATGAAGAATTCTGGCAGCCAAACTGCTGTGCTCTGAAGTGGGGATTCAGGTCTCCAGTTCTTCCAAATATCTTGGATAGTGTGAAACACTGCGTATGGTACTAAAAACTTGGACTGGATAGCCTCAAGATGCTGAGGTATCTTTTTCCTCAGCGGCCTTTAAGGAGTAGGATAGGCAACATCTATTGGTCTGGGTATCTTTGATCCTGCCTCAGTGCAGAGGTGGACTTTTGGCAGTCACTTGAGATGTCCTCCAGTCCTTTGTGTCTGACTTTCCAACCTTGACAGTTTGATGTTTAGAGAACTCGGCTGTGGAATTTCATGATGATGCCCAATACAGACATGTGGTTTTACAGGTTGAAGGACAGTGAAGATGCACTATGCCAAGATGAGCTTAGACATATGGGATGAGCTCAATAAAGTGTGGCAGGGAACTGGAGGAAGTGACCTCCTTTGACACTTACAGGAGTACTGACTTTGCTTCAGTCTTTTAACCTTAAACTCCCTAAGAATTGTCAGGGGAATAATACTCATCAAAGTTTTAGCCAATGGGTTTAGCTTTCTTGAAGTTTAAGGAAGAAAAAAAATAAATAAAAAGGTGACAATCAGGCTTTCAACAGAAATCTAGGGTTTTGTCCACACCTAAGAAACTGAAGCTCTGTAGTGTTACACTGTTTGTTTCTTTCTTAAAAAAAAAAAAAAAAAAAAAGGGTTACCTGGAAATGCAAAACTTGCTGGGATGCACCTTGGATTGTTGTAGCTTCATCCACATCAGCTTAGATTTTTCACACTGGTATGGTTAAAATAATGAAATAGTGCCTCTGATACAAACTCTGTGTGTAAATGAACACTGAGTAGCCACTGAAACTAGCAGGTGTTTAAGTAAATACTATCTGTAGCTCACAGTCCAACAGCAGAGGGTTCCCCTGTATATTTTCCATATCTTCAGTCACAGTCTCTCTGGCATTCCCTGTGGAGTCAGATACTCGGCCGCAAAAACATTTCTCTCAGTGAGTGTTATAAACGAGGGTGGAGCAAAATGATCAGCTAATCTCATTAAATAGGTTTTTATTCATTCTGATGGAAGTCTCTTGAGAGGTCATCTGCCCAGGCTTTGTTGCAGCACACACCTTTCTTAGGGAGCTTCTGTTATTCTCTTGGACTGTCAGGTTCTGTTAACTTTCCTTGGTACACACCCTGTTACAACACTTGGTGCTCTTGCTAGCTTGGTAGTCAGCAAGTTTTCAGTGTTTGCTTCAGGAATTTCAGTTCCTTTTCAGACACGCCAACAAAAAGAGCAATCCTCATCTTCCTTGAGATGCATCACTTTGATAGCAGTTGGATGACGAGATACCCATTAGAGAGTGGTCTGTCTTTCCCATCCCTGAACCTGGGGGAAGGTGTCACTCCTGTTGAAATGGATGGGTATTTTCTACTGGGAAATTGGATCAAGGGCTTGTTTCCTGTTCCTGTTGGGCCACAGGCTCTGTCTACTCCTCCAGCTAAGTGAGAGTTTGCAGAACTAGGTTTTACAGGTGGAAATGCAGCTACCTGTGTCATCTTTGTGCATTATTGAGGGTGACCTGGGCTGATCCTTCTCGCAGTGCCAAGAGGGCACCTTGAGGGAGTGATGCTATTCTAGCTGGGAGGAAAAAGGCATAGCCCTCTTCTGCTTTTTCCTCAGTAATCCCAGTGTAGGAAACTCCTTGGGGGATCTACCTTGAAGCAGCTCTGAGATAATTTAAGAGAAGGCTGTGCCACTGCTCTTTGTAGTAACAAGACCTGTTGCCAGCCCAGGTGTGGAGCCTGTGCCACAGCATGTTGTCCCTTGCCTAGAGCGATGAACGCTTGTTTGGAGTCCAGGCGGCTGACTGCTGCATCCCAATGGAAGGAAGCAGAGCTGCAATTATCACCAAGAAGCAATGAGGCTTGACAGGTATGGCTCTGGGCTAGGTGACCAGAGGCCCAGTTTTTCTTCTGACTCTTGTCATTGTAGGGGAGTATCTTCGTGTTTCTGTGCCGCATTTTTTCCCCTCGTGCCTTTTTTTTCTGAATCACAGAGGCTGTAGATCACTTAGAATGGAGGTTTGGATGGTACATGTTAGGCCTCGTCAAAAGTGGGAATTTTATTACAATATCTACTTTGCTTAGGGCTGGTTTTACATTTAATTTTTGCAGTCCCACAATGAGATGCATTCAGAAGTACCTTAATACCAGTGTAGCTTATTTCCTGTCCCATGTGGGAATAATTGCCATAGTCCTAAAGCACCCTGTTCTGGTGTGATTACATTAGAGCAACCACAGCATTTTAACTCTTCCCATACAGCTGAGCATTACCAGGTCTGTGTGTGGACAACCCCCTCTTTACACTATCCAGCAAAATGTGCCCTTGATCCAGAGCCAGGTCTACATTACTGGCTTCTGCTGGCACTGCTGTGTCAGCCTGTAGCTTTGAAGAGCTGTAATCCCTCACAGGAGGAGTGATGCTGGCAGAAGTTCCTGCTGTGAGCATAGCCCTGGCTGGCAGGGTCACCTGCAAGTGGTGTTACAGGTGTTACATTGTAGTGTACCGTAAAACAGCAGACAGTGTTCCTGGAAAAGCATGGGGTTGATTGATCCCCCTCATTTCTGTGCTGATAGGTCACGTAAACTTCTGTGAAATAGAACTTTTTTTTTTAATTGACTCTTGCTTTCTCCACACCTCTTATTTTTTGCTTTCCAGTTTTGGGGTTTACTCTTGTAACACTATGTGGCCGAGGCATAGCACCACAGAGGTGGTGGGCTTCGCGTGTATCTTTTAGGTCATGGTTGCTCTGTATTTGGACTGTCCAGGGGTCACAGGGCTCTCAGTCTCCCCTCTGGCAAAGCTGAGATTGCTGGTTGGATCCCTGTGGCCTCAGGAATTGGGGGGGAACACCTGTAGGTGGTTGGAGGTCAGTCCTAGGGCCAAACTGCACTCCCAGCCCTGGTGCGAAGGGTGTGAATACCTGCATCTACCAGCTGGTGATGAATGAAGAAGACAACAGACTTTAAGTGCATCATCTCCCTAAATAGGTAGGAGCCCCTCTTCTTAGCAGGCTGTGGGTTTTAAGCAAGGCATGAGCCAAGGAATCAGATTCACTCCAGACCTACCTTCACTTTCCCCTCTATGGCTTCATGTTACCTGGAGAAGCTGCAAAGACTTTATTTTCACCCCCTCTTCTGCTGAGGTATTGGTACGACCTGTGATGCTGTTCTGGGCACAGGTGTAGCCACTGCAGCAGGGGAGAGGGAAAGGGAAGACTAGTGGGAATATTAAAGTCCTTTCCCTATCACTGGGCTGGAGAAGGCCTTTTGAGGATGTGGCTCTACCTTGAAGAAGCTTCATGTGGTGGGGATAGAAGACTGAGCCGCATCTTGGTGCTGTCAGTGTCAGGTCCTTTGTCCTGCGGGGTGGAAGTCTGAAGCAGTTTCCAAGGAAGGTAGGGCATACCAAAGCACAGAACATCTATTCGCCTTGTCTGCCTGTCCTATCTATCACCTTTTTTCTCATGAAGTTTCCTCTTATGTGAGGAGGTAAGATGGTCTATGTTTCATCTCCAGGTAATGCAAGGTCTGGGCACGGCTTGCAATAGAGATGCTCCATTTGCAGTTAAACCACATACGTGACAAAACTTGAGTTTCCAATGAGGGATATTTTCTTGTGTATACCCTTTCCTGTTCCTCCACTTGAACAAAACAAGTGTTATCATAAAGATATCAATGCTGTGACCTGTAGCAGAAGGCTGGAGTCTTCTCGGCTCCTTATTAGTCATGTTTCCCTTGCATTCCCCTCAGCCTCCAGAAAACCCTAATTCCATCAGAAGTGATGTTGTCCTGGTTTTTCTCCAGGGACATGTGTTCCCTCAGTCTACAAAAGTTATGTTGGTGAGTGGCCCAGAAAGCTGGCTAGAGAAGCCTGTGATATGCCCAAGTCCATGTTAATTTTTCTCATAATTATTCTTTGATTTGGGAATGTGTGTGTGTGTGCAGTCATACGAGAATTCACACCTACTCTTTCCTAGTCCTCAGCTCAGCCTTCGGAGATTTTTATGATTCCTTCTGCAAGCAAATGTGCTCTCTTAGGTAATGGTCTAGCCATAAAACACAAACTGAGAGAATTTTTGGTAACTGTATCTGTGCATCCTTGAAACTCCTGCAGCGTGAATTAAACACCCACTTCTGTCCAAAGAGCAGCACACAGGATGGTATAAATCCCCTTCTTTTGAAAATGAAAGAAGTTGCCTCTTTCTGTATGAAAACAGAAAGTCTTTTACACAGAAGAGATGTGAGGTCTATTCATTTGGGGAAGAGTAGCTGTTCTCTTTAGGTCATGGATGGTTTAAAAGTTTCCAGGAAAGAGTCACAGTAGATTGAAGACCTTGTTCTGGTTAGCAGCCAGGTCTGAGATGGGGGGAGAAGGCTCAAGCAAAAGAAGAAAACAGGGTTTGGTTTTGGTGGGTTTTAATCTTATTTCTTGAGAAACTGATCTCCTGCAGCGTATGTTTTGCCTTGTCCAGATAATGGCCCCTGAAGGGGAAAAAATCTTATTAAATAGTGGTTTTGCATATTGCTTTTAATTGTGTGTTCCCAAGTATGGCCTTTGTATTGCATGTTAGTATCATGATGAGGGGCCTCTCTCCCTGCATCTCTGGAGAGTCTGCAAAGGTCTGGCATCTGTGCAGAGTCTGCCAGAGTACAGAAATATTTTAGAATACACTATTGGGCCTTAAATTCACACCATGCCTTAATCCTCATCACCCTTCAGATATAGGCATGTCCTAGACATAGATGTGTGTAATAGTTTTATGGTTTAATCTCCCCCAACTGGGTCAAATTTAGCAGTTGTTTTGACCTTGTTACCAGCACAGGTGGTTCCTGGGTGAGTTTAATACATCTCCATGCAGCAGTGTGGAACAATCTGGGGCATCAGCTTTACTTGAAACCCCCTGTTTGAAAATTTCCTCTAGCTTCAATATACAGGCCTCTCTCTCCATCACTGTTAGGTATTATCCTTTGGATAATCTATTCTTCTAGAGTGTAATGTAATAATATCTCCTCATTATATCATGCTTTTCCAACAATAAATCTTTAAGAGCTTCACAAAGGGTGCCAGTTGAAGAGATACAAATGGGTGAATAAAATTATAGGCTGAAGAGGTGGAGAAAAATTAGAGAAATTAGTGTTAGTATGAATTCAGCTCCTATAGGTGGGAGGCAGTCAGCTTCATCATTTGTGTATGTGACTTCAGAATGTCAGATTATAGGTAGCTCTTGAGTTCAGAAGAATGATATGCTAGTTGTGTATTTAAGGGTCAAGTAGTACATGACATTAGCAGATTGAGAGCTCTGTGAGTTTGTTCTTGTTTCCTTTTAAATTTGTATTCTATCAGTTGCACAATTTCTTTATTTTTCCAAAATCCCGTGCACTTATGTGAATCCCAAACCAGGATGTTCTCGGAGTATAAATGCTATCACCAGTCAGTTGTCCCCAGATTGCCTAATACCAAGTAAAGAAGGTAGGCAGCTGGAGAAAAAAATATGAAAATATGTCCAGCCCTGGTTTGTGACAGGCCTGTACCTGTGCGATGTGTGTAAATACAAATTGAAGGCACTTATAGTGAGTTTAGGTCACACACAATAAAGATGTACAGGCTTGAAAAATATTAGAATCCTGCAAGTCTCATGAAATTAGGAAGCCAGAAAGAGGAAAGATATGCGAATTGTGCCTCTGCTGAAGGAAAAGCTATTAAGCACCACCCTTTTCAAATGTCAAATGCATGGGAAAAAGTTGTTGGAAGCCGGTCTCTGCTAAGACTGTTGCTTGCAAAACCTACTTTTTTGTTAGATGTTTGTGCAAAATCACCTCGCTGGTCAGACTGTGAGACCAGACATGACTCAGTGTATCAGCACGTAACGTGGTTTCAGGTTGCTGTCTTACTGTTCTTGTGCTAAAATGCTGTACAGAGGTATTTGCTTTTTTCTCACACTTTTAAAGTGATTCGTTTATTTAACGTCATTAGCGCTATTGTTACTTAAATTTAGCTTCTGACTGGTAACCATTAAATATTTATAGAAAAATCAATAGTAGTGAGATTTTTGCTCTAGTAAATATATATCACATATGTATTCAAACCCAAAGCAAACTGCAGTGCATTCCAGGAAATAATCTATAATGATGCTCTGCAAAGTACTTGCTCATCTTCATGTCAAGATGCTTTATCTGTGTCCCAACTGCAGCCATTCCTGCAGTGGACCCTGGTTGTTTTTTTAACAGCCTAGAACAACACAGTACAGTGTCTTAGGAAAAGAGTAAAAATAGTGTTTTCACTGTAGAAACGTGAATGATAATTGCAGTATAATTATCCAAGATTCCCTAGTGACTGTATACGGGGAGATCCTTAAGTTTTATGTTGCATCTGATAGACAGCACCCCAGCAACAGACTACTGTGCTAAAAGAAGAGAATTGCGCTAGGGTATCTGTTCTGCTTTGCTTATGCTGATGGCTATCATCTGTTCTGTTTTCTCAAACACGTGAATGTCATTTGGTGCCCCAGCTTGTCATGTTTTCCTCACCTTTGCTGTGGCATCCAAATGCCCTTATGAAACTAGTGGTGTGTGAGAGTCCCTTTAAGGAATTTCTGACATGTCTCCTGTTGTGAGGTCAGTACTCAGGTTGGGGTAGAGGCAAAACCAGCCCTGCATTTGGGAAGGGGAAAGTGTTTCTGAGATGATGGTTTAAAACCATTTAGAACCAATGCCTAGTTAAAAAACTAGGGCTGTGACCTTCAACTGGCCTCAGAGGCAGGCTAGGGTTCATTGGAGAGGTATGGAGAAAGGTATGAGATATACAGGACACCTGACATGTGGATGAGACAATTTCTTCTCCAGCTTGGGTCTCTGCATCATTTTCTCATGTGACTGTAAATGAGATAGATCTTGGTAGACCATCAAAAAGGTGACCTGAATTAATTGGTCTGGCCAGGTGGTTTGGGAGGGAGAAAGCTTCCTTATGAGCTGGTGACGAAATTCCAATTTATAATTATGACTCTAGCTTATAATAATAATAATTCTAATTATATATATAAACAGTTTAATCTACTATAATATAATATGGTAACATTTGCTGAGCTTTGGCTGCTTTCAAATAGTGAAAATGTGCTGGTGGTTGTTGGCTAGGATTCAGAAACATTTGTCAAAATTTTGTGCACTACGTGAACAACAAAATTTTGTGTGGATTAAGCAATTATTAATTCTCCCCCGTTATCCATCAGAATAAAACTACAACTAACTCATTAACCAAGATTAATGGTAAATAAAGCCGATCTGTTGTTGAGGAGGCTAATTAGAATGGTAATTGTGTAATGATACATTTAATTTAAAAATGCAGATTTAAAAGCTACTCCTTATGGCAGTGATAGAGCAAGGTGTTCTGAAATGAAGTGGGATGCTTGTCATTGTCACTGTCCTCTTAATTAATGCCACCACAGTTGCCTGTGTTTTCAGTCTTGTTAGCGTCCCCTATAGAGCACTCAGAAATGTCCTAGTTCTGCTCACATTGAAGCCAGTGGTTAAACTGTTTTTTTACTTCAACGGGAAGAAGGTGCTACGTGGAAGTGCTAGTGGAAGACATTGCACGCTCCGGGGTTTACTACCGTGGCAGCGCATCCGCATGTCTGAGCTCTGGGAATACTGGTTGTGCTTTGGGATTTGCTGCTGACTTGCCATGGAGATAGATCTGGAGTTTCAGGCCAACAAAACTGAATTGTGACTCAGTGTTTTAAAAATGATTAAGTGAGTAATTTTCCATGTCGTTTCATTACAGTATCTTTTGCCCCAAGGATTATTTACTGTAGATTAACTTCCAGCAGTTTTTCACTGCTATATGTAATCTGGAATTTTAATAAGAAAGGAATTGTTTAAATAGGATAGTGGTTTTTATCCCAAATTGCCCAGTTCTAACAGTAAAATTAGCATCACTAGTAAAAACAGCAGTTGTACCTGCTAGCCTGTATGCACAATTTCTTGATTTTTTTTTTAATCTGTTGTCAAAATATATTAAATGCTGTTATGAGGTGTTGGGTTTTTTTAGCATAGTGTGTTTTATTTTAACAAACTACCATTTGAATCATTAACAAAGAAATGGGCATTGGATACAGAATATGTGATTCGCCTTGTCTCATCACTTGTAACACTCTCCTGATTTTTTTTTTTTTCCTTCTGACTTGGTTTAGAGGGAATAGCAGAACTGAAGCATTGAATTAATCTTGACTGTTCCTACTAATAAGACTTGAAGGGAATATTGAGCATAAGTACATTTTACCTATTTTATTTTTAACTTTTCCTCTGTGAGGTTTTTTTCTTGTGCTTCCTGGTTCATGGAGAGAAAAACCCTACGAGCATGTTTTAGTTACATCACTAATATTAGAACTGAGTAATCGGGTGGCTTTGGCAGCAGTCTCGTTTATAAACTGTTGGTGAGCAGATGGCTCACCAAGTTGGCATGCCAACTCCAAACTTTCACAATCATGAGTCAAGTTTTAAATCGCAAGATTGCCTTACATGCCATGAGTTGTTTTTTTTGTATGTGTGTTTGTTTAATAAGTGTAATTCTCAATGTACCTTCTCATTTCTGAGCTGTGTTTTGCACTGAAGCATGGCTTTTCAGCAGTCTCTGGGGTTGGGAATGCCTTTTTTTTCTTATTCTTTATTGAATGAAAATGGAGATTCTTGCAGTCACTTATCTGAAAATCTTGCTGCTGAGAAAAACCAGCAAATATTGGGCTAAGGGACATAAAAGTGAGTCTTGGCAATCCTGGCTAATGTCAAATAGTTCGAATGGTTGAGATCATTCACAATTATAGCAACTCCTGGTTTGTACGCACAATAATTTACTAGAAATAATTTGCTGATATCTATCTGTAATCCTAGATATGCAAATCTGTCCACTTTGTTTCCTGAGTGCAGGGCTTAAGTTGTTAGGCGGTATGGAGTACAAATGTTACATTTTGAAATGCAAGAGTGAAAATTTTCTGTAAGCAAAATGTAGCAATAAGAAAACAGAGCTGAGCTGGAGTGCTCAGATGTTCTCACTGTGATCACAGTGAAGTTCCAAAAGGGTCAGATCTTGACTTGATCCACTCGAGAATTTGGACAAATATTACTGGAAGGATTTTATTTCTCCCCCCTCCCCCTTTTTTAAGCTATTCCTTCAACTAAAATTAACATGGTATATGTGGGTTATAATGCATTGTGGGACCTGTTACAGAATGATAATAAGACCTTATTTCTAAATGATTCCCCACAAAGTGTGCTGTTGTAAATGCTAAACAACTGCGTTTCATCCATAATCATGTAATTGGTGTGTGCAGCTAATTAGTGTGTGTTCAATTTAGGCCCAGATTTTTTGGAAATGTCTCCCATTCTGGTCCTGATTTAGCAAAGCTCTTAAACAGATGATTAACTTCCATTGGCTTTAATAGGACTTAAGCACACTCTTAATCAGGGCCATTGTGTCAAATCATGTCTCTTGGTGACAATCAGAACAACCTGCCAGAGCCGTAGTAAAAATATCTGTAGGTCCTCCTTAAATTTAGATTAATCATTTCTTTAACTTGTGAAGCATTTTGTTTCAGAACCTGAAACTGTGTAGAAAACTGTCTTCTACTTTTTTTTTTTTTTTAAAGCAAATGGTTATTGTCACAATCTAATTGTATGTATAAAGTTTAAAGATTTTAACTAGCTTGGCAGGAGGCTGTTTACATCAAATCTGCTCAATACAC
The DNA here is from genome assembly GCF_964188355.1 of Buteo buteo. NCBI lineage: Eukaryota > Metazoa > Chordata > Aves > Accipitriformes > Accipitridae > Buteo > Buteo buteo. The sequence goes on from NC_134175.1 coordinate 14,580,789, forward strand.
CTTTGAGATGGAGAGGAAGAAAATATGCATCTGAGAGTGCCTCGCTGGAATATAAATGTCAGCACTGATAGATATCTATGATAGAAAATTTGTGTGGGAGTAATAATTTAGTAATAAAATAGGTCAAATTAATTCTTATGCTGAAGGGGATACCTTACAATAACCATTTTGTAATTTTATGTTTGACAGTTTGCTCTGCATTATGTGGATAGGTGGAGCTGAGATAATGTAATCCATTTCCAATTGTAAACAAGATTGCTTTAAGAGCTGCTGTAGTAAGATGCATGTTGGCTGACTTTAAGCTGAAAGGTAATTGCCTCTGAATATTAATGTGCATGTGGGGATTTTGTTTTTAATTCTGGGATTTCATCTTTGCCCTATAGCAGCTCTGAAGAGGGCCTTGTTTTCCCAAACCCCACTTTGCTGCTAATTGAAGCTGATGGCAAGTATCGCGCTTTAGGCCCTTGGCTTTTATGTGGCCTGTGTACCTTGAAGAATGCTGTTTTATTTTTTTGTTAACCACCTTCTGAGTAGATGATATTTTTTTGGAGATGCTGTTGCTGTCCTACAGAAGCTAGGGCTAGTTCCTGGGCTAGGGGAGGAATGATAGGTTATGAGAAAGGAGAGAAGTTGTTGCGCTAATTGAATTGTAGCCTCTTAGAGAAATGAGAATTAAGGTGCTGAACCTGTGCTGTGTAGCTGGAGAGCTTCCTCAGGAGTAATCTAGGACCTATCCAAAGCCCACTGCACTTAGTGGGAGATTCTCTGTCTAGTTCCACACACTTTTGGACCAGACCCCTGTCATGGGGGCAAGTTGTAGGTAGTGACAAGCTTAGTCTGGGGGAACATCAGCTGGCTGCATTTGTATATGAAATTGCTTTAGGCATGGAAGGGAACAGCCAGATTTCAATCAAGTTGTACCTCATCTTTCCATGTAAATTCTAGCACTTGGCTTCTACGAGCTATTCTATTACCTGCTGCTTACAGTGAGGCTCAGCACTGGGTACAATGGGAATGGTGTTGAGCAGGGTGTAACTGTGACTCTGCTCTGGAGCAAACTGCAGTTGAACAATGCTGCAAGAGCTTGAAAATCTGTTGTGTGCAGGGTTTTAACCTGCACGTGTTTTAATGGCACTGGACGTGTGGGCTGTCATTAGTTTAGGACTGTTCAAAGATGTTATGACTGACAAGTGCCCCACATGCCCTTCTAGCAGAGATGACAATTCCTAAGGCAAGCATTCAAAGCAGAGTTCAATGTGCCTTGTTCTCGGTGGCAATGCCAGCAGTTTTTCTAAAAAAGAAAAACCAAACAACAAAATGGGGTATTTTTAGCTGGGATCAATTCACTGATCCAGTTTACTGCATGGTCTCACACAGTGAGAGGGTGGTGTCTGAGCAGGGGTGGGAGCTCCTCGTGCTGATGTTTCTGCAGAATTAAAGGTATGCTGAACTGTGCTAATGCCTGGAGCTAAGAGATCTGTAAATTTTGTTGGTTAAGGAGGCAGCAGATTGGCTTTTCTGCTGCCTCTGCCCCAGTGCGAACGGTGGTCACCTCTTGCAGAGAGATGGGACCAGCAGCTGAGACGCACTGACTTTGCAACCAGCCCTTTTGCAGGTCGCCTTTAGCTCATGGCTCACAGTTGGGCTATAACCTCATGTAACGTCTTTAGTTAAACAGTGGGCTGAAGATAGGTGGTGTTATGGGTGAGAACCACTAAGCAGAGCCAGACTTGAATCTTCCACTTCCCTGCGCCTTGCACAAACTTTGGGGTATTGAGGTTTTTGTTTTAAAATGATTTTTAAATTTCCATAGTGCCCTGTTTCCAGTGATTTGGTCTGACACTTCTTGAAGTTAAGGGGAGTTCTTGTGGTAATTCAGTCATTTTTGCAATGTGATGCTGCTTGTAGCAAAGCTGTTCTATGGATGCCTTTGCTAAAAAATTACTTAGCTACAGAAACATTTGACTGTAGGCTGGTAAGCAGAGAAAGTGAGGGTGTGTGGGTTTGTGAATGTATGTTGCCCATTAAGGAGTCTCACTCCATGCTGGGGCTGCTTCATTACTATGATAAAAATAACATAAAAGGATTCTAATAACTAATTAACTTGTTCACTAATGGATCAAGCATTGTCTTAAGGGCAGCAGTTTAAAAGAGTCCGTTTAATGAAAGTTGACTGGAGTTATGTCCTGTGGCTATTACAAACTTTGTTTTATAATAGCATGTATTTTTCAGTAGCTCTTTTCCATGCTGTAATGTGGTTGGAGTGGGAGAAATAGAAAACTGGCCATTTCCCGGCAGATAGTGATAAGTTTCTACTCAGTCAGAATGCTCTGTACACTGTGATAGGTTTATAATTATTATCCTAAGATTGATGTTTTTGGGGGGGAGTGTAAATTTGTGCAGCAGTAATCCATTAAGAAATCAATAATCATTCCATCCTGAAATGCAGTTTCTCTACAACATTATAAATACACACCAAAGATTTGAAACTCTGCTTGTCTCCCCTTCTCTGCCCCCTTCCTCCTGCTTCCCTGAACTCCAAGTTCAATGTCCTTTGCTGTGCTGGAGAAGCAGTTATGTGGTAGGACTCTTCTGTTGGAAAAAAACAAGGGTGGTAGTATTAGCATAATCCTGAGAGCCAGTAAAACTTTTCAGTGTGAACTTCGCTTTCCCCCCAGTACCCTTTCGATCTTGGGGAAATTCCCCCTCTCCTCTGCCTTGGTTTCTTCCCTGGTAGATGGGGATGATGAAAATTCATGCCTTGTTTCTCTGTAGAGGACCGTGGAAGGAAGTGTTGTATAAGTGCGAAGTTGTGGTATGTGTACATTTCCTTTTCCTCACTCCTCATTCAGTCTTGGTTCTTCATGTAACAGTACAGAGGTTTTACTATCAGAGGCTATCATGTCCTGCAGGACTTCCCTTTTTGCTCTGAATTCTCCCCAGCTGGGTAAACATGTTTTTGAAATGCTGCTGTAAGTTATCCCCTGATCTAGAGAGCTGGAAACCTACTTTATTTCAGAGTAAAGGTGTTTGTAGCTGATAAATAGTAGACTGTATGAGGGAGACAGAGTATTATGTATGTTTCTCAGTGGAAGGCTAAATTATATGGCGTGAGGTGCTGGTCTGGTCTGGTTTTGATCTTACAAAGAAAATTGTGGATGGGGCAGGGAGATGCTATTACTGTAGTAAAAGCCACAAAACATGGGGTACTTTTAATGTTACATTTCTGTGTCTTTTATTTTCATTCTTCCTCTACTTCCTTTTTGTCGGAGCTGGTTGAAAAATCAGTTTTAATGAAAAATACCTCAATTTTTTGTTTGAGTTTAAATTACTATTATTTTTAGCCAGCTTTGCTGTTGATTGAAAAATGGGGCATTCTTTAATGATAGAGTTGTATCTTACATCCATGATATTTGTTGTCCAGGCCTAATTTCACTCTGTTTTCTCATCTGCCCCAATAAAAGGCGTGCTTGGCTTGGGATGGGTGCGATAACTCAGTATCTGCCTTTTACTCTTCTGAGAACATTGTCATCTAGTGCATGGATGCTCAGCAGCCTTTTCAGCTTTGAAAGGGAGAGAAAGACCAGAGTGTTCATCACATTTTTCCTTTTGAGATTTGAGAATCTCAGATTATGTCCAGACGTCTAGCAAGTGTAAAGCATGAATTTTGCTTGTGATATAGCACATGTATACCTTGGCTTATCAGAGCAGGCCTTGGGAATACCCACACAGGTAGAATTATTCATGTACTTCAGTGTTCACAAGCTTGCATCTTAGGCAGAGGGTGTGGAAGAGCTGGTGATGAGTCAAACACTGTTTCTCATCTGCACAGTTGCCCTAAAACAATTTAAGGCTACCATCGTGGCAAATTCCCTCACTGTAATCCTTTATGGGGAGAGCTTTCATGCATGGCTTGATTGTGGGGCAGCTTGACTTTCACTGATTTGCATTGGAAAGTGTGAAGTTGTGATGCTAATGGGAAAAGGCCCAGATACCAGCAAAAAAATTTGGTCTTGTCAATTGTGTTCAGCAGGTTTCCATTCAGCATTGACTTTTTGTCTGGTGAATTGCTTTTTTTCTTCTTTAGGGCCATGAACCCCATACTGGGTTGCTTTCCCATCAATAAAGAATATTTCTTCATTTACCTAAAACTGTCCCTCTTGCTCAGATGCCGGTAGCATATGAGTTTAGCGAGGACTGGCACTTTGTGTGTTTTGACTCTTCTTAATTCAACACATTGTAACTTGCGTCACTTCTCCATTGGCCCACGTAGTGATCAATTCCTTTTATAAATCAATGCCATTCTTAATTTTGAAAATTACTTCCCCCCCCACGCTGAGCTTGTGATATAGGAGCAGCAGCTGATTGATAGCTGATTTTTCTGCAATGATTTGCTGAATTGTTCATGCAAATGACATGTGGCTTTTCAGCGAAATAGGAAGACTTTATCACACTTTTTGGGTTTTACCCATTACCATATTTTTCCAGTGGTTTGCAGAATGGTGAGTGCTAAAAGCCCAATATCAGCTCACAGGATGCTGAGTTTAACAGATAGGGCTTTATTAGCTCTCAGTTGCATTTGTCTTTGCTTCACAAGTCTCTATTTAGAATTACCTGTGAGTGGTTATTTTCCAGTGTGGTTTTCTAAGACAAAACTTTTTTTGCTTTTTGTTGTTGTTGCTGCTGCTTTTTGAACTACTAAAAGCTCATCACCATGTATATAACTGTTATGAATGTGTATGTGTCCACTGATAGCTTGAATGACAAGTTACAGAAATTGGTGTAAGTGGCTCTTTGGAAAGAAAATTCTTCAAAGAGAAATATTTATCAAATTGAATGATCGAGAGATGCAATCTCAATCAATAAGTTAGAGCTAATTGGCTGTGTACAAAGCATTTTTAAACAACTTCCCTGAAGATTCTGCATATTAGGCTTAGAGTACTTTTCTAGTGAGGCTAGACTGCGAGGCTACTTTCAAAGGCTGGTTTCCTCTAAGAAGTGCCCCTTTTTTTTTTTTTTTTTTCCTAATTTCGAGACCCCAGACCATTTTGCATTGTAGCTATGGGTCTCACTGAGTGAATTTAAGACTGTTTAATAACTGCTTTGCATTTCTTCTTTTTTGTGTGTGTGCCCCACAGGAGTACCCCATGCTCTAGTGACTGCAAACTGCTGCTCTAGAAAACAGTTGCCAGCCACTTTCAGCCTGTGGGCAATAACAGTGCTGCAAATGTATTATATTCAGGTCTCTGTGTCACCTCATTTTTCTATTTCTGTGAGCATTATCAAAGTCTCCCAAGTGCAACACGTTGACCACAAGCCACGTGTTAGGCTAGTTCAGCTTTATGCTTGTAGACATGGCTTAATCCCTATTGGAATTAAAAGGGGAAAAGAACCCCAAGCCCCCTTATTAGTGCTAGCAGGCTATGGATAAGGTTCAGAAAGAGTTTTTTCATCCAAAGGTTTCAAAGCCCTCTTTAATGATAAACAAGCAGCATCCTCTGCACTTTCTGAGAATGAAGGTGGGAGAAGAGCTTACCCTCTCTTTTAGCGAGAGCCACCTGTCTTTGGGATGCCTCACTTGGGATGCTGTACACCTGACTTTTAGAGATGGCATGGATTGCTAGACCATTTGAAAATGGGTCAAGAATACATGAAGTTGGACTCTTGGTCAATGACATGCAGTGAGTCAGCAACCGAGCCACAAACAAGCCAAAACACCTGTCTTCCAGGTATGAGGTCACTTCACCAGACCACTGTTTCTTGCTCCATGAGTTGTGTAGAAGTGTTAAATGTGTTTAATGAAGCTCCTTCCCTCTTTTTTTTCCTTTTTTTTTTTTTAAATGTCACCTCTAAAAGTCAAGGTAAACTGTGAGAAAGAAAGAAATCACTAGCATAAAATCAGTAGAACTAAGTAGTTCAAAGCAAAACGCTTTTTCTTCCTTAAATATTTGTCCTGGAAATTGTTCTTTCCTTTTGGTGGGCCAAAGGTCCTCACCAAGACTCGTAAGCTGAAGGAAGGTAATAGTTCTCAAATCATTTGAGCAATGCTGTATTCGAATGGAGAAATGTTAACAAATCTTGTTCAGGCTAATTCTCCCTAGCTCCGTCGGGAAAAGGAGGGGGAAGTAAATCATTGAGTAGGTATATCTTCCATTCAGCAGGAGCTGCACATGATGGGATTATTAGTATTTCTAAACTAAAGCCCCTGACAGATCCTTGGATGCTTAAAGCTGTTGTGATGCTTTACCAGATGGTTCAGAAACTCAGACTGGAATATCTCATTGGCTGGTGCTGAACAATGACATTTCAAACCCACGCGTTCATTTGGATTTTAATTTTCAGGAGGAATAAAGCTTTTTGGGATATGGGCTGTCTCTTTCCATATATATGCTCAGCACCTTATGTAGTTTAGATGCTTTTGCAGTGCCTTTATAATTCATCGTAGTACTTATGAAAGAGTGGTTTGAACTGTTGCATATTTTTAGCTGTATGCCTGATCCAGCAAAGTGCAGACAGGGTAAGTGTGCAAGTTGTTGCCTCACTTCATGCAATGAGCACGACGACTGCAACTGCTTTGTCTTGTATCTGGTAGTTATGTGAACAGGTGATTATGCTGAAACATGCCATTTTTTGATGCTGTATCCCTCTATTTTTTTCACTTTTCAAATCTTGTCTTTGAAGTCCCAATCCTGCAAATACTAATGCGTTTGTGTAACTTGTATCAAGTGGAGTGTTTATGTTTATTCCTGCTAGGTGTTGAGCTGTTCAGTGCTGACTCTACTTTGAATGAGACCCCACTGCTCTGTGGGAGAAGATCAAAGGAAATTGGTTGTGTTTTACTCCCTTTCAGACCCATGGCATTTTGAAAACAGGAATGAGTGCCCCTCTGGCAAAATTTTAAAAATTTTTAGGGCCTGCCAAGTTAGGCAGTCTTCCCTGGCTGCCTGCATGACTGTCCTGATTAGAACTAGGACCTTTCTGCTACTTTTGAACTGCCCTGAAGCAGGGATGGGAGTATTACTATTAAATTCCCTTCTAAATTCCTTAGGGCAAAGATTGCTATTTTGTTGTGTGTAGATATATCAGGTGGTGCTAAGTTACCATGTAAAAATGTAAGTGCACAGATGATTTTGGGGGAAGGATTTGAGCTTAGTGTTTGAGGAATGGAAAATCTATTTATAACACTTGTTTAAACAACAGTGTTAATGCACGTTGAACAGAGCAATGAACCAGGATGCTTTGCTGACAAGTCTGAGAGGTTTTGCTTTTTTTCTGCCCTCTCTTACCCCTGACAACTCTATTAAGAGAAAAGCATTGGTGGGGAAAGAGTTTGGTTATGTTGAGAAGAAAAAGGACATTATATATAATTATTTTTATGCATTAGACTGGTACATTCAATTCCACTGTTCTCCATATGATTCATTCTATTTGTACATGACTGTTGCACAGTATTAAATAATATGCATTTTTTTTCTGTTAAACAAGTATTCCCTTAGCTTGTCACAAAAAGCTGACACATGTTCATTCTTCACTCAGGGAGTTCTGCATCTGTCGACACTTCAGACATAATCAGTTTAGATTTCAGTAGCTGATTAGTGCTCACCTCTAACCAAACTGAGAAGCTGCTCCTCCAAATGGTAACAAATAATATCCTAATTAGTCCTCTGCATAACGATAGCGGGAGTCTTAGCTGAAAGCTACTGATCTCGGAGGCCTTTCAGTTCTAGTCCACTGGCTTTACAGACTGTTGTATCAGCATTTATGCTGAGCTTTTATTCCCCCTGCCTCAAAATGCCTCACAGCGCAATTAATTATGCACCTGAAGATAGGCATTAGGCACGCAACAATATTCCACACACAGTTATGAACGTTTCATTAGTGCCAGTTAATTTATGTATGATTATGAAAGCAAGAGCAGGAATGCTGGGCAGGACTCCAGGATTATCCTATAGCACTTGTAGACGTTGAGTGTCCCTGTGAAGCTATTTGACCTGGCCAGCCTGTGCAGATGAGTGCATCTCACACTGCCTTAAATACTGGTTTGCTCAAAGCAGGAATCCAGAGTGAACAGAGCAGAAAATGAAGGGAGGAGGACAATACGGAGAGTGACTCCTCTGTACTCCGGTGACTAGCTGGTTGTGACAGCACCAGGTTTTACCAGGAAGTTTAAATGGGTTTATGCTTTTCTGAGTCTGATTAGCTAGTTAGCAAAACATGCCCATCCCTGTCTATTAAACTCTGTGTACTTCCTCTTAGCTAACAATATTTTGCACAAGCCTGGGTTTTTTAAATAAATAAATGTCTACAAAGGCATAATTTAATAAATAACACTCACAGGGATGGCATAGTAGCCACTGGCATATCTCAGGACAAAAGTCATGTGAGCAACTATAGCTGGATTAGTGTGACCTCAATAATACAAAGTATTGAGGCAAGAAAAGAGGGAGAGTGGATGAGGGGGGAAACACTTTAAGATGCCTTCAGGAACATGTGAGGCTAAAGTTGTCCAAAGGCAGGCTGAGCAAGCTGAACACCAGAGTACATAAATATCCATTAGTTTAAAAGGAAGTTTTAACACGTCAGTTGGATTTTCAGATTCGATTCAATAACTTTTTAAAACCCTGCTTAAGTTTGAAATTGAGAGAGAGCCTATTTTAAAACATGAATTGACTGTAACAGAAAAATCACTTAAATAACAGCAAAAGTGCTGCTTAAATATTTGCTGCTGAAATGTTAAAGAATGTCTAGCTACTAAAATTGGGGATGTCACAAAATCAGCACCTGAAAGCAGAGCTTGTTGCTGAAAGTGCTTTATTACTATAGTTGTTGCTTTTTCTGTTGGTACAGAGATATTTTCTTCAGTTTATTTATAGTTCAGTCAAAGTGGGTAAGATGGTTAAGAGATGAAAAAGCAGAAAGATTTGTTCTCCTCTGCAAGCTGATGAATAAAAACTGGTTTGAGAGGTTGAGGCCAATTCCAATTTGCATTCAGGATAAGGTTGACATACATAATGAATTTAAAAATCATCTAGAAAATGAAGCTGTTAATTATCTTTAATATATTAACATGTAAAACAAATGTGTGAATAAATGAAGGTTAAGCTTTTTAAATAGGTGCACAGTATATCCCGAGGTAATAAAAAGAAGTGCCTGATCTACTATAAAGCTTACATTTATTTGCAAAATCACTGGTCTCTGTGGCTAATAGTTTTGGTTAGAAAACAACTGAGAAGTCCAAATGCGAGACAATGTTAAGCTACAGTATTTAAACTGAAGCTTCTTGGTTGCTTCTTTAAACCCCAACTTTAAAAGGTGATTAAATCACTTGATTATGAATTGATTCACCACGTCTCTCTCTTTAACAAAATTTATTTATCTCAGAAACAAGAAACACAGTCTACCTAATCTATCTGGATTTCTGTAGAGCAGCTGGTATGCTATTACTGAGGAAGTTCTTAGTTAAACTAAGAACATAGAAATTGATATGGCTATTATAAAGTGCATGAGAAAATGTCTAAATGGAAGATCAGTGCAGGCTATAATAGATGGGAATTATCAGGCTACAAGAAGGTTGCAAGCTCCTGGTTCAGTCTCAGAATGGATTTGTTTCAAGTATTTGTTAATAAATTGCCATAAAAACGAGGAAGTACTGATGTATCTTCCAAGTCAAATCCGAAGGCAATATCAACATGAAAGAGAATCAGAAAGTTGTACAGAAAGAGTTGACACACTTGGGTTGGAGCAAAGAAAATGAGATGAAACATGATAGTGCATGGTGCAAGGTTGGACACACAGGGACTAATAAGAATTTCTTTTGTAACCTGCATGCCTGAAAATGACAGAGGAAGAAAAAGATCTGAATGTTTTTAGGTGACACGAGACATCTGTCAGGCACCAACATAATAAAGTTGCAAAAAAGGCACATGCCATGATGTGATATTGCAGGTAAAGCGTTTCCAGTGGAGAAGGGAAATGTTGACACCATTTTACAAGCCTGAGAACCAGGGTAACTTAGCCCACGCAGAGGTCTGTGCTTCAGCGACTAGACGTCTTCCGTTTCATGAACTCCTTTTCAAACTAGCTCGGGAATCTTTCCTCTCTGTCAAGAAATGAAGGTGTATTCTGCCATGTCTAGTCAACCTGGTAAATTAAACCTTTTGAAAGGGCATGGGATTGGGCCCATTGAAAAGTATGGGAAGGGGTAAATATCAGATAGGGTGGCAAGCTATTTAAACTTACAAAATTGTCACAAGAAGCAGCAGACAACGCATAAAGCAAAGTTACCCTTTTGCTTCTGCCAGAATGTGGGTGGGAGTCTGACACGTTTCTGAATAGGATCATATGGCATGATGGCCTGACAGCAGAGGGTTGAAAGTCATGTAGGGCAACAAGGAACCTTTTCACTTTATAGAGATCACCAATTGTGTGGCCTGCCTGGAGCCACAAGCAACGCCTTCCTCATCTCAAATTCTCACTCAAAGGATGATAGCAGTTCCTTTCTATTCTGAAGTGCAAGCCAAGGCCTGCAATGTCTGTGCACATACACAAGGTCTTGCATTTCATGGGCCACGGTTCAATTGTGCATAATTTCCATGACTTTCTGCAACTCTAGCCTGAGTTCACTACCCTGTTGATTGACTTGAGCTCCAGTAGGAAAACCAAGGTTTTCATTGGCAAGACCTATGCTAGGTCTATAGCAAGGAAGCAGTTGCCTACAAGAAGCCCCAAGATACGTGGAGGCATGGTTATGAACTCCCTTTAGTTGGATGAGATGTTCCATATTTTATTATAGACCTGGGGGAGCTTGGAGTTAGTGAAGACTGAGAGTCTGTTTCTTTTTTTGTTTGCTGTGCCTTGCAGCACAGCAAAAATGAAAGTCTTCAGACATTTGCATTTCCTCCTCTCCTTATGAGAGGAAGGTGAAAGAAGGAAAGTCATCTTGCTGGGCAGCTGTGGAAGGAGTCTAAATGATGTGGTGTTTTGGCACTGTTCAGTGTTGCTCTTTCAGTAACTGTTGGGAGCAAGGTGACTTCACTTCTCTGTAATAACCTTTGCTACCCAAACTTGAGGCTAGCCATGCAGCAGACTAAATATTTTGAGGGGGGGAAGAACAAGTAGAGAAAAAGAACATTTTAAATGATGTGTCCATCTTCCTAATAAATATCATTAAAATACATAGGTTTTAGTTTGACATTTTTCCCTTGAAAATTATGTTTCATACCGCTTATGTGCATTTTAAGTGACTTTCATATTATTTTCTATACCCCTATACTCACAACCTAATCCTGAGTACAAAGGAAAAGTTAGATCGAGAAAGTAAGTCTGAGGTTTCAGTGTTCCTCACTGGTAATGGGTGACAGTAGGTGTGGAGGCTGAAAACATAGTGCATTCCTTTTTCCACTTGCTTTGATCAGGGCAAGGTTAGGCCCATCTTCAATTTTAAATGAATGAGTAGCAGCAGAAATAAAGGCTCAGGCCTGTGTCTGGAGCACTGGAGATTTAACTCTTCCTTGACTAACTGAAATTCTAATGGGTATGAAAATTTTGGCTGAACCATATACAGTTTTTTTTTATAAAACCTACTATTAGTTGTGTATAAACATTCTGGCAAATTTGCTTTGATTTTTATGGAAAAGTATCATACAGAACAAAAATCCTCAGCTGCTGCCAAATTTTCATTTGGTATAAAGTGCCATAAGTACATAATACAGGGCTTCTGATTTAGAGCATCTGATGTTCCAGTTTACTAACTATTGTTTATTTCAATTTTAAAAATGTGTGATCATTTTTATTTAACATAAAGCTCCATAATAAAACATTGTTTGGTTTCCTTTCCCATATATTTATCATAAGAGGAGAAGGAATGCTATTCTTCTGTAATATGGTTGAAATCATGAATTCACTCCAATGATCAAAATTCAATTTTACAACCTACCTCTCATCTACTATGAAATAGGATGGTATAATGTCACTTCTGTCAGACAAACAATGTATGCTGCCCAGATAGTAAATGAGACAAGGGATTAACTGGGGCTGGCTAACTGGAATTTTTGGACAATAGTTAGTAGGCCAGTGTTTTCTTACAAAGAATAAATTATAACGTCTTTGAGATTTGTAAATGTGCATGCTAATGCCAAAACAGTCTGGGATATGTTTTCAAAGCAGTGTTCAGTAATCCTGTTAACAAATAATGGGATTTGTGCATGTACTTCCCATTAGCTGCTTTGAAAACATACCCTTAAGTGTCAGAAGTTTTCTGGATACATGTTTAAGACTTACTGTATTCTTTAAAGACTAAGAATAGGAATTTTCCAATGTTCTTGGCATTTCTTGTATCTAAAGTACATACTGGAAGAAGCTACTACAAGTGATTCTTAAAAAGACTACCTCAAAATGATCTTTTAATGCAGAATTTTCATGTTTCTGGGCTGCCTGATGTGACAATGAAAGAGGCTGGGCTTTTCTAGGAGATAAATACATTCATTATATTTATGTAGAAGAATATAGTGCTATTCAGGAGAAAGGCTATTTAACCACCCTTACCTCAAGATATCTTGTCTGTCAAACCTGAACAATGAGAAATTGTGTATGTATATGCATTGAATATAATTTGGTATTTTGCTGGGGTTTTGGGGGGGATAAGATTCACCACAGATTAGTACCTGCTCACCCTGAGGTTGGTTCTTGGAGTATGATAATTCATTATCTCATAGACAATGTGACAAATAAGGATCAGTTCTTGCAAATTTGTTTGTGCATCTATGCCTATTTCCACTGCTGGGTTACTATCTCTACAAGAGCTGCTTGACAAGAGGAAGAAAAAGCACATTTTGGTTGAAAACTACCAATGAGTTTTCGCCTGTTTCCTTTAAATGGAAGAGTGAACATTATGTATCCCTTTTTTTATCAAGGAATTTGTTTGCTGGAGTCAAGCTGAAAAATGGCACCTGGGGTCTATGGGTGGAAATAGACCTCCGTGTTAATACAGCATCCTTTAAATATTGCATTGGCAATATTAGTAAGACCTGATGGGTCCAAGATTTTTTTTATGCCCATGGCCTGCAGTAAAGCTGGAGAAAAGCAAAACAGTTGACTTGAGAAATATCTATGTCTAAAAGCCAGGAAGTAGAGAAGCGTCTTCCTCTGTTCTCATGGTAGTTCTGCTGAATAATGACTTGGCAAACAGCGGTGACACATTAGAGAAGCTCATGGTTGCAGTTTAGGTATAGGATATTTTGAGAGGCCAAAGGCTTTGCTAACATATAGCTGGATATAGGAAATGCTGTGTGATAAGAATGGTAAGTTTCCTGTTTTTCTTAAACCATGTTGGTGATCTGCAGCATTTGAGGTACTTAGCTCAGTGCAAATGAGCAAAGCTGATGTTTTTGTCTGCTTGATGGTGGTGGAACTAGTAAAATTGAGGACACTTTAGGGAAAAGAGACAGTCTTTGGAATAACCTTTCTTCACTTTTCTTCTTTCCTGAAAAAAAGTATCAGGTAGCCTATGCTCACTGTCTTTTGTTCCTTCTGAGCTGGAATTTTGCTGTTGGCTGGCTTTTCAGCAGAAACTGGTCCAACACAAACCAGTTGATCTGGGAACTTAGGTGGATTCATCCAGAACTGCTATTGAGTAAGTCTCCTCTAAGCTCAGTTAAAAACTTCAGTTTTCTTCTCCAAGTTACATTTGCCTGAGTTAACCAGGCATTGAAGCAAAACTGTTTATTTCTGTTCTTCTTACACTGCTCCTTCATTTCTGGGCCTTTTACCACTGTGAAACAGTTGGTGTGTGAACGATGTCTGTCCCTCCTGTACTGATAAAAAATTTAAAAAAGATCTCCTAGAAATTGTCTCTTCCATTGGGAACCAACCTGCCTTCTTCAGTTGTTCTTCATAATGTATGGGGTTTGGTATTTGGCATCTTCCCGATTTGCTTTTCATTGAACTGTTTCTGGGATAGTAACAATATGTCCTTGAGGAACTGAATTGGGATTTATACAAGCTAATCAATATGGGTATTTAGCAAATGTCTTAGATCAGAATTCAGTAGCACACTGTTTAGTTAAACAGTTATGCTCTTGTTTAATTTTGAGTAATCCTCTCCCCGTTCACCAGGGGTCTGAAGACACTAGCAAGCCCATTTGGCTTGTATAGGATTTGAGAGTGCACCCAAGAGCCTTGTTGAATGAAGCCTTCTAGAAGAATAACCACATACTTTGCTTTTTTACTGGTTCCTGTGTATGGTACTTGAATTTCTTAGCCATGTTTCTGCCATGATCCCTAGTTAAGAACAGGGGAGCCTTACTGTCTTTAGCTGTGGTAGAGGCAACCATGTCTCAGTTCCCTTAAGCTCAATCTTGAATCTGGCTAGGCTTTTTGCCCCTCTCTTCTACAGCTTTTTGAGTCCTTTTCTAGTTTCCAGAACAAACATCTTTGTGACCCATGTAAATACAGCCTAGTCTTTTTTTTTGGGGGGGGGTTCCCTTCCTTAACCAATGTACTGGGTTGTGGTTTTGAGTACTTGTGTATACTAACCCCCATGTACGAACTATTTAGGCACACAAGGCCGTCTACTGATGCAGCTACTTCAGGCTCACATCTATCAAACATCACTTGATGTATGATGGCTCTATTTCGTCACTGATCTAGTCCTGTTTCAATTTAATTTCATTATTTTGCTTTTTAGCAACTGTAACATGATATGCAGATGTAATACACTGAACATGGAAAGGAAGAGCATACCAAAACCACATTATGGACTTATTATACTTCTGTCAAACACATAAATAGGCAAGAAGAGCCTGTATAAATAAATGAGTACCTATGTATTTTTTAAGATGTTTAAACTGACCTCTGGAGTGGGCTTTTGATTTCATTCCAGCCTGAAATATTTTCACCTTTGGTACCCTTTGGCTCCTGCTCTTAACTCTTCTTCCAAAACCCTTCAACTTAGCTGCTGCTGTCTGGTGCAGAATCTTGTGAAATGCCTTTTAGTGCTCTGAGTATACAGCATCCCCCGAAATTCCTTCACGTCACTGCAGTGCTGTCCTCGGGAAATTCCAGAGGCCTTGCTAAGCATGACCTCCTCTGCCTTGGTCCAGCCGCCACAGTCGTAAGCACATCGCTTTCCACATTTTCCTAGTGTTCATTCTTATGGCATGCAGTTTTCAAAACTTCTTCCCCGCAGTTGATTTTCAGCATTATGGCTAATAATGTTACCACTTATCACTTGACCTGATATAAAGTGATACTAAACCAGAGGCCTTTCTAACATAATTCACTGAAGATTAAGCCTGTGTTGTAGAAATCTTGGGACAGGGTCATTTCTGTGGCAGCATCATTCTTGTGATGCACTAGAGTTAAGATCCTTTCTATATAAAAGCTCACAGTTCTTTTAAAAGTTTGATACGAATAAAAAAGGTTTTGGCTTGTTACTCATGGGGATGCAAGTTTGTGGCCTTTCTTCATGGTTTTTTGGATGGTATTATCTGAAAACAACTTAATATGCTTATTTCTGGTTTGCAGAGAAGGCATTTTTACAGCAAGCTGATAGTGAGCCAAAGTCTCTGAAACCTTAAAGTTGTGGTTAGCAAACAGCCAGTCTAGGAAATTAGGTCACCATTACCTCACTATTTTTTTATTTTTAAATATTTTATTTTAAAATTTCTGTGGTATATCCTGTAGCTGACACTGTTGCTGTCTTACCAATGATGCCCAAGATGGGTTGGATCCCAAGCTGACAGCAGGAAGGAGACTGAAGGAAGGGTCTGAGGCTTCAGAGGGGTGAATTCAGAGTGTGAAATCAGTGCCAGGAGTGGAGCAGCAGTGGAAGATGACTGGCTTATTTGGGAAGGAAGATCTGAGCATAAACTGGTCTTTGACACCCCAACCCAACCTACTCCTACAGTATCTGGGTAGTTTGCAGAGCTCATGGTAGGAGTTGCTTCCCTGAGGACTGTGGCTCGGCAGAGAGGAGACCAGGCATGATCATGGTCCTGGGGGGGGAGGCAGTTGCAGGTGCTCCACCTGCCTGAGTGGGTATTTGCCTCTGCAGTCTCAGCTGTTACAGCCTCCACTGCAGCAGAAATCATCCCCATGTGAGTTGGTGGGATGAGGTGGGAGCAAAAGTAACCTGAAAACCTGTACCTATTTATATAGATACAAAAAATTTTGATTTTTCTTCTCTTAGAAATGCTATTAGCGGAGTCTGGGAGTAGCTGAAAGCTTTATTCCCATCTGTTACACTGTGCATGGCTCTTCTAAGGTGTGACCTTATCAAAGCTGGAATCAAAACACAAAGTAAAACTCAAGGCAGGCTCGATCTAGTTGATTTCCTTCAGTAGACCATGGCAATGGGGAACAATGGATGTACCGCTGAAGTTCATTCTTTCCTTAAGTGTGGTTTTATCGGCAATTAGTGTGTAAAAATAGCGCTTACTGGCTTCAGGATCCTTCCCCCTGCTTTCAGACTTGTATTTGCTCACTTTGCCTAAAAATAAGGGAGGTTTCTACTCCAACTGTAGTATTGACTGAGCCAGTAGAGTTGTAACTGCCACGTTAGAAGAACAGGTATTTGTGCCTCATCAATGGGATTATTTGTTAAGTTCCAGCTGCAGAACTTTTACTGTTGAGTTTTCTTCACGGGCCAGAAGGAGAGCAATTTAAATCTTGGATTAGTCTTCCAGGCCCAGGAAAAGAAATCCTTTCAGAGAAAGCTAATATATCATTGTACGAAGCTGGATTTTTGGTTGCTTTTCAGCTGTGCTTCCAGTGCTTTGTGAGGGCTTTCACGAGTCAGTAGGAATATTGTGACTAACTTGGTCATGATACATTGTAGGGAGAAAAGAGACTGAAAAGGGAAAGGAGGGATCCAGTGGGCAGACTTTGTTATTTGTACTTGTCTGTAATCCCCTGACTCTGGCAGAGTAGCAGACTACTTGAGCAGATAAAGGTAAAATTGCCATCTCCCCCATTAACCTGAGTCTTTCAGCCTGCACTTAGTGTCTAGGGAAAATGTTTGACCCTGGAGTTTTGGTGGTTTGGAGGGGTGGTTGTTTTGGGGGAGGCAGTTTTTGATGCAAATTGGAAAATGGGAACTGTATTTTGTATATTGTTGAATTAGCTTTCAGAAGCTTAACAAATAGTAGAGCATCAGCCTTTGCTTTTTTTTTCTTCATTTTCTTTTTTTTTACTACTTCACCTGTGTCAGCTTCAGTTTACAGACTCCATTCTTCTTGTGGAAATTTTATTGTGTGACCGTTTCCTTGTTTAGTAATACAGTGGCTTGGGAGGAAGCAACTTTATACTTTTGATCTAATTTTAAAGCCTCAGAATAGGTCATTCACGCCTCCAAACAATTTCTAAAGATTTTCAAATAAGGCATAACTTGATTTAGAAGCCGAGGAGTAAAGTGTCAGGGCCAAAACTTTGAAGGAGCTTTTATGTGTAACCTTATTGGGATTTTTAATGGGCTAAATACAGCATTGTAGGCAGAAGCTGTAAGCTGAGAAGCCCTCCATCTCAGCAGAGCAGATCCTTGGGGATATGCCCTTGGGAGGGTTTCAGACTGCAAGAAAATGTGGAAAAACAAGAAGATTGCTCTGCAGGGAGGGACATAATGTAGGGAGAGGTTGGGAAAGACAAATCCTGCTGGCCCCCTTCATTATGAGAGTAAAACGACACTTTTGGCTAGAGGCCAGTGAAACCTGGGAGATCTAGGATGGTGCAGACAGGACTAGCAACAAGTTTTGTCAGGGAATGGATTGGATGAGTGCAGATCTGCCTCAGCGTTATGGTTTTTTTTGTTCTGAGTACAGAGCGTTAACCCCTCTGTTCCTGCTGCTTTCCAGAAGCAGAAATGAGGCAGAAGCGCTCAACCGTCAGAGCAGATGGGAAAAAATTGTGGTGGATTTTAATTAAACTTGGAAAAACAAGTGGAGGTAGAGGAATGCTCTGACAGGAGGTGTAGGATTGTTGGAGGAGCATGTTGTTGTGATGCTGACCCAATGATACAGAGGTTAACAGCCAACTCATCTTCCCCACACAATCAAAATTCA
The DNA here is from genome assembly GCF_964188355.1 of Buteo buteo. Lineage (NCBI taxonomy): Eukaryota > Metazoa > Chordata > Aves > Accipitriformes > Accipitridae > Buteo > Buteo buteo. The sequence continues at coordinate 14,598,842 of NC_134175.1, forward strand.
GCAGCACCGTGGAGAGGGGGCTTCCAGGCAGATTTGCTTACTCGCAAAGAGCATTCAAAAAAACCAAATGTATTTTTTATCAAAAGAAACTGAAAATTATTTTCAGCAATAAATGCTGCAATCCGTCATCCTGAAAGGTAGTGATTTTGATTTAAAATTTTGACATGCCCTTTTGGTTTCACCTATGTTGGCCCACCAAGGTATGGCTGAGGTGGTGCTTTCAAGGAGACGGGGAAAATGCTTGTGATCTTGAAAGTCTTAACTCTTAAATAAGTTAAAATGCAGCACCTTTCTTATGTCTATGGAAACTAGTTTTTCTGGAACCGTAAATTTGTCAGGTCTGCAATAAGTGAAAAAGTTTATCTTTGAAATTAGATCATTAAGGGCTATTTTTTCAAGAGAATTCAGAGTCGCTCTGCTCCCCTCAAAGTACATCTACAGTGTGGTCAGAGGTGTGAATACAGCTTCTGCAGATTTACCTGGGCTGGCTCTCAATTAGCTTGTGTGTAGGTGTAGGGAGGGCCAGTGCTGCAGCCTAACAGCGCAGGCTTAGCACGCATTGGGTATCGACCCTGATTGCAGCCTCGGGGAGCCTGTGGGCCCTGCGGCTGTGGCACCGGTACCCAAGAGAGCAAGGGAATGACAGATGCTGCCTTAGAGGAGCCTTGGGAGCCTGTGTGTATTTGCACAATCTCATGATCTTCAGGGGACGGTATTTAATTTTTTTTATGGGAGTTCCATGTAAACATGGAAGGGTAGAATTTGGCCTGTAAATAGGATCTATTTGGGAATAAACCTTTTCCAGAGCTATATAATGATAGTTTTCATTTCTTCAGTTAGACACAAATGAGGGCCACAATCTTAAAAAGGCTTGCATGGAGGCTTTATTTTAAGATTCACCAGGTACTGAAATTAGCCTGTAACTTCAGTGCTTTTAAGTGTGCTCTTTTTCAGAGCCTCTGGCCATAGAGTGTTTCACCTTGGAATATTTGTACTGTTCCAACTCCTGTAAATCTAGGCATGATATCTTTCTGTTTCCAAAGCCTAAGATTTATTTTAAAGTCCAGCTTTTTACAACCAGGAGGTAGCAAGGGGCATTACTTTATAAAGATACGAGGTAGAGCTGGACGGTTTATTAAAATTTCCTATTTCTAACTAGGAGGAATTAGCAGTTGTGTTTTAGAATAGAAGGTCAGAATGACGAAAACACCTACGAAGGATAACTCTGAACAGCCTGGTGTCATTTGAACTTTTCAGCAACCAAAACCCTAGGAAATACACTTTACAAGATTTAAGGACACAAGGCATTTAATTTTGCATCCCTTGGGCTTTTGTACTGGCAGTGCCCTAAGGAATGATACCATTGATAAAGATTTTCTTTTCTTGAAACGTGTAACTAATATTTTGCTGCACAAAGAGGAATACTGTGGGGAAAGGGTGCTGAGATGTTAACCAGGTGTAGTACCCTGGATTCATCAATGAAATCTGAATTGCCTTCTGTCTGAAGGCTTCTGAGGGCACTGGAAAAGTGCAAAAGGAGTTACTGTTTGCAGTCAGGTTGTCACGCTTAGCACAGCGCCTTAGGTCCAGTCCTAATTTTATGCTTTTACCTACTCGCTTTCAAATATCATCAGCCTCCACAGTTCCCAGGGTGCTTAGTTATAAATCACAGCAAACCTTTGAATCCTCAAATCATTTTTCGCTATGACTTTTCCTCCTCTGTGGTATGAAGTACACGTGTGTTATCTGCTCACCTGGAGCAGATCTGAGAGGTGGCATGGTCTGTAGGAATGAAAACTGGGTTGGGAGGCAGGAGGTGGTGAAATCTAGTTCTGGCTCACAGGACAGACTTAAGCAAGCTGCTTCACCTTTCTGTTTCATTTTCTCTCCTGTGCAAGGGAAGGGGTAAGGACATTTCCCTGCTTGCCTTCCAGGGTGGGTGTTTGGCAGAATAGTTAATTAAATCCCACCCAAATAATCAGAAACATAATCATACAGGACATGAACATCCTTTAGTAGCTATTAACAGTGGTCTCATACACAGCAGTGGTCTGTCCTTATTTGCTCTGTAGTTGGTCTGTGTGGTGCGTGCATGATCTGTGCTTTCTGTGTTCCTGATCATGTTTACCTGTGGCTCTGGAGAAGGAGATGTAGCAAAGGTCGGCTGTCTCCATGCATTTTAATACAGACCAATATAAACCCCAGTTTTCTGGTATTGGGTGCCTTTGTGCTCTGATGTCCACTTCGGTTGTTCAACATGTTCAAAATGTTGCATGTCCACTGAACGCTGAAAAGTCACTTAAGGGAATCCTGGCTCCCACTTTTCGCTTTTCTTCTGCAGTTCCTACTTTATGAGCACCGTTCCTCCAGCTGGGGGAAAGGCTGGCAAACAAACATCCTCACACCTGCCAGCAAGGACCACACCTTGGGCTTCCTGAGAGTCATAGCAGTCAATAATTTATTGCAGGGAATACAAATCTGTTTTCCAGCTCTGCTCAAGCAGCAACCGAAGAACTCAAACCAACTGATGGTAACGCCTGTTAGAATAATCTCTAACCCAAGAGCAGCCATTCTTAATAAAAGCCAAATAGTAATTTTTTTTTTCCACTCTTAAATAGCACAGGAAACCTGTTTGTCCTTCGCAGTTTCACTGTAGGAAGAAGTGATTATTTTTGCCACCCCTCAGATCAGGACCCAGGCTCACGCAGTGTTGCTGTGCTGTTATTCCAGCAGCAGTGATGCTGGCAACAGAGAGAGGATGGGACATGCCTTGCCTGCTTGTTCTCCTATTGCTACTGTAGGCTGTGCACTGCCTGTTCTTCTGGTTGAGTTATATGTGACCAGGCTGTGCTTCAAAAATCAGGAGAAAACCTGGCACTGTGAAAAGCCAGAGTTTAAAAGCCAAAACCAAAACACAGTGTTTTCTGGGAGAGGATTTTTTACTTTCTAATTTTATGTTGCAGATCTGGTTTAGAACATAGCCAGTACAACTCTCTTGAGCACTAACTAGCTTTAATAAAAATTACTTTAAAAAATACGATTTTTTTAGATTTAAGAAAGAATTTATTTTTCTCCATTACTTTTTTTTTTTTTTAAAATGTCCTAGAAAATATCCAAGCGTAGCTAAATTCTCTGTGTGTTTCTTTAGGACCTTTTTTTCTGTCTTTTTCTTTTTTTGCCCTTTGAGAAAATGCGTAGGGTTTCTTTTCTGTATAAGTTTATAGGTCTCTTCAACAAGTTTATAGGTCTCTTCTTTCGGGGAGGGTGGGGAACTGTGTGACTCAGCTTGAAGGACTTCTGCCCTAGCAATACTTGTGGAGTTAGGAGGAAGTCCAGCTTCTATTAATCTGCTTTTTTCCAGTGGTATGCTCTCATACATGCTCGTAACCTGGGATTAAACCTGGCCTTGCTCAGTGTCCCGGCTGGAAGCTTGACGGGAAGGAAGACTTAGTGTGAGGGACAGCCAAGTGCAGCCAATGTGTCCCAGTATTTTCAGGGCAGATCACAGCACACCTGTAATGAATCCTGAGTTAATTACATCGGTCACACCATTAGAGTTCAGGACTGTCCTCAGAAGAGCTGTCTATGTAATGTGCTTGTTGTTTACAAGGGAGTGAAACAAGTTGATAGAAACCTTTGAACTACCTGCCTCTGGCACCAGCAGAGAAACAGCATCAGTGGTTTAGGGAAAGAAAACAGCCAACAAGCTGTGGCTTCTGTGCAGGCATTGGTAGGAGAAGCTCTGTGGGTAGAGAGGTCAGACTAGAAGATCATAACAACCTCTTCTGATCTTAATGTGTCTGAATCCTACCTGACTCTGGACTTCTCAAACCATCCTACCCCCTTCATTATCGGTAGTTTTCCTTTCATTGTTTCACGGTGACTTAACAGTAGGTTCTGTCTCGCCATAGGATGCTTTGCATGAATGCTTGTAACCTCATTGCAAAGTTGTAGTATATGAAAGCTTTCATAGGTGAGTGTGTATCTCCATGTCTTTTCACTCCTGCTGTTTCTCTGTAGTTGTTTCTCCCATGGGAATAGGGGAAAGAAAAGGTCTGGTTTTTACCACTGTAGAGCAGAAGAGTAGATCTTCGGCATTATTAAACCCAGCATCATTGGAAGGACTTTGACTGTACGTGGAAGACAAATGCATATTATCTTTCCCTCTTCCTAGTTTGAGTTTGTATTTCTTTTTCTGAGAATCAATAAAGAAATTAAAATGAGTACAAGATTTTCTTCTGGCATAAATTAATCTGTGACCTGTAAAAGGGAATTTGGTATAAGAAATGCCAGTAACATAAAATACTGTGACTAAAACTTTCTCAAATCCAGACAGAACTTATAACATTGTAAGAACTTGACTCAAACATCACGTGGAAAACATAGAAATGAAGGTATGGGTAAGCCATGTCCTTTAGGATTTTTGAAGGGACAAAACAAGCAAGAAAGTAGAATGGAGGTGGTGGTGGCCAATCTGAGCACCTCCCCCAAAGCTGGGAAGGCATAGCCATATGGTCCAGCTTGGTTCTAGTGAGGATGACTTGCTCTGAAGATGATTTAGGACTGTTGTCTTAGTAATGATTTCAGCTGAAATTGCTGGTAAAAGATTTTCCAGCTTCTCTGGAAGGATCTGTGAAGTTCTGCACTGAATAGTCCTGTCCACGTGGAGTTCATTTTGAGGAACTTCAGCCTTGCAGAAGCTAGATATCTAGTCCAAACTAGTCACTTAATCTTATTCTGTAGGCTCCTCCAGAAATCATCATCTCACAGAACAGGTGGGATGAAATTATTTGCCCTCTGGAGATGCTTATTTATTTGGATTGACTTCACAGGGAACCTAGACAGTGCTAGCTGGGACTTGGCTAACTAGCTATTAGATGTGTAAAACTAGGTGGCACGAATTTGCCCTCACAGCAGTAAATGGTGAGGTGATAGTTAAACTCACCATGGGGAAGGACAAAGACAGATGGGAATGCATGCACAAAACCATTCTGGAATTTGAGTACGGTGAGGACATCTCTCATGTTGGTTTCTTTAAAAACAGTGGTTGTTTTGATATACTATATGCTCATAACAGTAACGATCTGTGTAGGATCATCCAGCATGCCGTCTGCTAGTGGAACTCATATGCACTGTAATGAGGAGTTTGGTTAAATACATGCACCACCAGATGATAACATCTGAGATTAAACTGGGATAAAAATGACAGGCTTCTCCATTTGCTCAAATAACAGAGACATAGCAACTGCTGTACAAGCTTGCTGATATTTTTTATTCCTTCTGGTGTTACTGTGGTACCTGGAATCCTTACTGAGGAGCAAACTCCTGAGAGGTATTTCTTTAACTTTATAAATATGAAACACTTTCACTTTTCTCTGCTTACTTTGCTGATACGAGAAACTAAACTAACCAACCCCACTAAGACCCTAACACTCCTTACGCAACACTACACTCAGGCTTGTTCCTCCACCATCTCCCATTGCCCATCTCCGTGCTGGTTATTTAGTCTGTGGACTTTAGAGTTTTCTGTGATTTTTTTTTTTTTTTTTTTTTTTAAGAAGTTATGGGGGAAAGGGTCCCAGTCTGGAAAGGGCTTACACTTACATCATGGTCAGAAATATGTCAAGGATCTTCCTTGTTTTTACGTGGCCCCTGAGTAGAAGGTGTGCCAGGTTTTGTCTCCTTGAGGGAGTGACCGGACCAGCATCGCACCCAGCTGCGTTTGGTTCCCTGTCTCCATTAAAGCAGATATCCATTTACAGCTGAATTGATTTAGAATGGCTTCAGGCTTCATCTAGAGCAAGGCTTCAGGGTCTGCCTCTGGATCTGTAGCTAGACGGCACAGCTGCTTTGCAAAGGGCTGGTTTCACTGAAGGAGCCGTTGTGGATTAAGATCCAATTTAGCATTTGTAAGGTTGTCACAAGTAATAGTACAGCCTGAAAAACAGCATAGTCAATAAAATAATGCAGTTCCTCTATGTACTGTAGCTCTCCACTCTAGATGAGGTGCAGAGTCCAATTCTGGAGTTATTAGGTCTGAAGCTTCTCTTGTTCACTAACCTGTAAATTCAGAAAAATAGTTTTATTAAAGGCAGCAGGATGTAGGCAGCATATAAGACCTGCTGTTCCCAAGTCTGGGCTCGTGAATGTTGGTCCTGAGTGTGAATGGTACATAGAGAGGCTTTCTTGGTGTTTTTTTTAGCTCATAATAGTGTCCTGATTTATGCTGCCAATAGCTACTGGATTTTTTTTTTAAATTTGTGCTGAAAACATGAAAAATTTGAATAAATAATGAAATATGAGGCCAGTCTGTTATCTCCAGTGCATTCCCCACTATCTCTGTCACATCTCCAGATATGTAGTTTTTCAGGCTGACTAGATCTTTCCCTCCCCCACACCCCCTAATCCATCAGACTGTGTCCAGATTGCTACAATTCTGAGGTTTTCTGTTGTTGCTTGGTTTGGGGGTGAGTGTGGTGTGTGGGTTTTTTGTTTTGGTTTTTTAATTGGGACATGTCCGTATTCTCAGTAACAAATACCCTGACACCCAGCTAACGCAAGTATAGAGCTGGCTACTAGTTATTTATCATTTGTTGTAAACCATTTTTCATTAAGCTCCCTCACTAGATCCACAGTTCCTTAAGAGACCAACTGGGTGTTAATCCAGAGAGCAGAAAGGGTGCAGAGAAGCTGCTGCAGCCTTTGAACAGCAAGGAACAATCTAGATAGCATCTGTTGTGCGAGGATAAGGATTGGAAATTGCAAGGCCAGTTTTGGAACAACTGTATCCTTGTTTCTCTACCCTTGAGGACGAGGGGGACAAGTGCCTACATGTGTTGGATTTTGTTAGCTGGATCCAGTTGCTGTGTTGAGTTAATGAAGGTCATGTTAGTTTGTGGAATGCTGGGAAAGTAGGAGAAGCCGAAACCGCGCTGGCCCATCCCCAGGCAAACTGGTTTTAACCAGGAAAAAGTCAGAGAATGCGAAGAAACTTCTTGTACATCACCTCAGGCAGTTATGTATTCTGTTTCCTAGTTACATTTTTTTTTTCCTGGTATCAATTCCAAAACAAACAAATGGGGAAAGAGAGAGAGAGAGAAAAAGCATTCCTTAAAATAACCCTTTAACATCTTGGGCCAAATTTTCTTCTTCTCAAGCCTGAAGATACACTCTGTCTGTGCTGATACTGGTAGAGAGCACCCCAGATATATGCTGCAATGATTGTAAAATGAAACTCTGATCCCTTTTTATTCATTCAGAAGTAGAATGCGGCATGTATTAGGCACTACACCAAATAACAGGATAGATAATTGGGTACTGCAGGTACAAAGCTCCAGACTTTCTGCTGTTGTACCTTTTCCTTATGCTGGGTAAAACAGAGCACTGGGCAGGGAGGGACCCTGGCATTGTTTAGGATCTGTAGGCACAGCTCTGATGGAAGGGATAGTAGTAAGTCTGTTCAAACAGTAACTTGGGTATTTAGAAGTAGTAGTTCAGCACAAGTGTTTCCTGTTGGGCTTACTCGGAGAAATGACACAGCCCAATGCAGCTCCCAGAGTGCTTCAGTTACCTGACCTACCTTGTGAATGCTGAAACCCCAGGCCTCCAAGACTGGCTGTAAATTTTCACTTCGCTGGGGCATTTGCAACGCATGGTTGTCATACTGCAATGCTTGAATAAACCTTTTTTTGTCTATGGGTGATCACATCCACTTTCCCCTCCTACTCTGTGTTATTCTAGTCTTTCAACTAACTTTTGACTCCAAAAATTTAGGGAGTTTTATCATGCCCCACTTTGGAACTGACCATTTGATCTGCTTGAGAGCAAAAGCAGAAGACATTTCTCAACTTCCCTGTACTGCTGCCCTCTATGTCATCCTGTTTCAAGCTCCTCTATACAGTTCTTAAAGTGCTATATAAGGTTCTGAAAAGTATCACATTGCTTGGCTCCGTGCTTAAGGCAGTAGGGCACACGGTCTCTTTGGTGTGTTCCGGCAGCCAGTGGAAACAAGGGTAAGCCAGCTCATGTACATCTTAGCTTTGGCAAGGATGATCAGAGCCATAGCTCAGCAAGAAATCAGCATTCCCTCTGCAAGTGAAAGGTCAGGAATGCAGAAAGTTCACTGCCTTTTTAAGAAGGTTGAAAGTTTGCCCCCCCTTTTTTTCCAAAAAGAGGGCAAATAGGAGGATAACAATCCCATTTTCTGGTTTGTGTTTGGCTGAGAATGTGTCATCTGTTTAAGGAATGGTCACATGTAATATTTTGAAAAGTTGGTAACCTCTGGGTCAAATCTGTTCCATTCAGTCCTGCCGTTTGCTTGACTAACCAGTGGCCAATGATGTTTGGTATCCAGCTGACATCCACATTCTTTTCTGCACCTAAATTCTCCAGCCAGCACATAAAGATACGGTAGAAACAAAACCTATCAGCATAGGCATTTGCTCATTAAAACCTCTTGTGCTGGGCTCTAGGGCAGACAGTGTTCTGATAAGTTCAGGATGCTGTGATATTTTTCAAGCGAGGACATCCAAACCCAAGCTAAGAAGACAGCATAGCTTCACCAGCAAAAGCACATGTGTGTACATATATACATGTGTACCTTTTCTATCCAAAAGCGCAGGCACAAATGTACTGTTATCAGTCTTGCTGTGAGGGTGGGTGGGAAACTATTCAGAGAAGCTTTTTTCCTTCTGGAAGCCTTTGGTGTCTAGAAATCAAAGCTCTCTGCAGATGTGTGCAAGTCTTGATGAGACCTAAATTGAGAAGATTTCTAAAATCCAGATGGAATTTCTGATGAAAACAGATGTTTGATCAACACCCTTGCCAGCATAGAAGGTAGAGGCTGTAGCAGTGCCACGGAGAGCTTGGCCTCAATCAACCTGAGCAAGTGCTCGAAGTGTTGCCATAGACCCCGAAGGGAGGTAGAGGTTCTTCCTTCGGCTTGAATTGGGGTCTGCTTCATCTTCATGAATTTCTCAATGACAGCCTTGATATTTTCTGTATACTGCAACCCCTCTTTAAAGCCAGCGCTAGTCATGCGCTGTGTTTATAGAGGGGGAGAATAAAATGTATTAAATATTAGATAGGATTTTGCTCCGTGTCTCTTCAAGCAGATACTATTTTAGCAGATGTAGTTACTTTTTCTTTCCAAATTACTATTAATGACCTATTTTACCTCAAATTAACATCCAGATTCTGTTTGTGTTTTGTTTGTTTGTTTGTTTGTTTTAAATCAATGTATTCTGTTTGCAATATAGGAAAAACTTACTGTAGTGACACAAATTAATTTTCCCTCTTAGCATGCTATCCAGCCATACTTTTCTTTCAGCATTGGAAATAATGAGTCATGGAATCAACAGCATGTGATGTGGTCCCTGTAAAAGACATCTCAACTGGCATGGGGTCATGTTATAAGACATTAGCATTAGAAATTTCTTCCCACTTGCTTGAACAATTTCTCTTTTGTGCAAACATATGCAAAGTCCTGCCTGCCTTTCTTGTTTTGCAGCCTATGTTAAACTTCAGTTGTCGCTTGAATTTACGTTCCAAGTTTTTCTGCATGAATTTCATTGAACCCAACAGTAGAGAACTTAAAGGATGTACAGAGATATTTTTTCTGAAGGGCTCATAAAAGAGGCAGGCTGCTACTACTAGCCTGAGCCAAAATATATGGAGTGAAAATTGTGCAAATTTCTTTGCATGCAGATGTATCTTGTCCCTGAAAGAGAAGGCACTGGCTTTACAAATGCTGGGATTCCTGTAAGCAGTGTATGTCACTTATGCTGAATTAGAATTTGTTTCTGCTTGCATTGACTTAAGCACATGAACATTAATCTCCAACATTAATCCATTTATTGTTGCTGAACCCCCATAACATAAAGAATTACAACCTCTATTTTGTAGATGAACTGAGTTGCAAAGAGATTTAGGTTCCTGTTTAAACATGGGTTTAGGCACCTAAAGATGCAACTAGATGCCAAGTAAGATTTACGAAAGTGCCTTAACTGATTTTGAGTTACTGATTGGAAACTGATTCCAAACTGATTGGAAGTTTAGGGCCCAGAGAAGTGAGGGGCTTTTATAAAATCAGCTAAGCACTGGATTATCTATAGCAGCCTTGTGCTGACTTCCATCATCACACCTGTGTTTGGGAGCAGAGCTAGAGCCGAACCTAGATTTGCACCTTGTGGTAGGCAAAAAGTGCATGCAGGAGATGAAAGCTGAGTCCTTGAGGAGCCTGCAGCTTGTGTTTAGGGACAGCACTACTCACTCAGGCATATGCAGCCACTATTCCCCCTTTCAGTTTATTCCCAGCTTCATGCTTCTATCAGCACTCCCCTATTCACCTCAGGTTATTTTTCAGCTGGATCAATTCCAGACACAGCAGAGGGTATGGCTTCAGGACCCATGGAGGTGTAGTTACAGCAGAGTTGCAGTATCCCTCTCATGGCTGGGCAGCCAGGAACATAGTGAAGGCTTCTGAATTGACCATCTGTGCTGAAGAAAGGGATAGGAGGCACAGCTGTTTCACAACTGTTTCACTCCCCAAAATATTATGTAACTATGCCGTCATGCAGTTAAGGACATACAGAGGTTTCAAATATTTGCTTTTTTATTTTGAAAATTTTTTTACTTTATTTAGTTGTAAACAATGCCTGTTTCAGAAATCCCTTGATTTAAATGAGTTCAGTGCTTCCCTAGTTCCTGATGCAGAAGACCTAGCTCAAGACTGGTTTGCATCCTTACAGCCTGCTGGGAACAAGCTTGCTGTGGAAACCGCTAGGTGGAAATGACAAGTAATAAATCTGTCGGAAAAGGCAGCTTGTGAGCAGGACCAGAATGAAATTTGAGTCAAGTTATATGAAAATGTTGGGGGAGAAAACACTTCAGCAACATTGAAATGGCTTTTGATGTTTGAAAGTAGAAAACACTTCCATGTTTGCTTCAAAATTATGTATTTCAGTTCAAACGGGCCAGCACTTGAAAGGGAGGTTATACAACTTCAGAAATGTTTTATTTTCTTTTTGCCCAAATAAATGTCTCAAGTCAACTCAAATTATTTTCATAGCAAATGAAACATTTCTGTTTGTTTGACCCATATGATTATTTCTTTCTTTTTGTCTTCAGTAGTCACTGCAAAAACTCCATTTTCCTTATGTCTCCCACCAGAACTGAAAGTTGGAGACTGGAATATTCCACCTCCATGTGTGCCGGGGTGCAGCTGCCTAAAATAAATCTCCGAGCTTTAAGCATCTCAGACTCTGCCTCATGGTAGATGCTTTATTCTTACCCTAGAGTGAGAATCCTCTGTTGATATCTTTAAGGAAGACAATGATCCCAAACCCCTGGGCCAGAAACTTGACAACAGAGTAGTAACGAGGCATTGCTTATATGAACAAGTCACTTTCTGCAAAGACCGTTGAGCATATATGCATGAATAATGGTGCTTATGAATGTTTGGGAACATTAAAGGAAATCAATGGATCTACTGTGCACATGAAAGCAGATAAATGAAGCATCACATGTGATATATGAAATTGTATGTCCTACCTGGGAGTATGCATACTACCTTCCTGAACCCTCAGATCAAATTTGGCAGCTGGGTAGTTGAATCTGACACAGTTCTGATCGTAACCTTTGCAACTAGAATTGTGTGGGTACATACACTTGATGAGAATGTGACAAGAGAAAATTGAATGTAAAGTCTGCTAGACAGCCAATAAATTTGTTTTATATCTTTATCTTTTCCTTGCTTGGCAATTATTTCAGCAGGTGCTGAACTACTTTCTGCTTGCTGTGAGTGAGGGTACTTAAATGACCTACTGTAAATTCTTGCTATTTCTTATACTTATGAGAAGACATAATCATCTCAGGAACTTGGATATTTACTGTGGATTAAGATGATTTTTTAAATAATGCTTTTTTTAATTGTATTTTTTTTAAAAGACCAATATTGGTTATAACTAGTGTTAAGTTACTTAGTACTATATAACTGAAATGTGTTCGTATTGTCACCAAACCCCTGTTATCTAGTTTTAAAATAGTGGGGCAGAGTTGTCGCTCAGGTCCTACATTATTTGTAATTCAGTAGACTGTTAATGACAGCATATGGCTATTAGGTTATAGCCCTCCTAGGTTACGATTTTTAGAACCATAAAGCAAGAATTGAAGGGTTTCAGAGGTTGATTACAGAGAGAAGTTTATTGTTATTTCTTACACTTAAATCTGTTAGCTAAGTTAAAACAGCCAAGTAGGAGATCTGGAATAGAAATGATGTGCAGTTAAACACTGAAAAATCTCTACCTCTCCTATACAGGAGGGCTATTAAACTATTGCTTATTGTACATTAGTATTCTGTGTTTGTTATCTGAAATGCTACTACAGGCAGCAGTCTGAGCAGGCTTTTACCATTTCTAGCTTCATGCTATAGCATTCTCGCTTGTCTGCACAGTTGACCCGATCCTGTATGTCATCAGGGAGGAGATGTTTAACTTGTGACACTACTAATCCTTTCCTGAAGGCTTTTCGTTCTTCCTGCATGTTGTCCTTTCATTGCTTTTGTGAGCTGGAACATGCTTGCTCAGCCCAATGATGAATTCATATAATTACTGATGATGTATGTACCGAAGTCCTGTTGACTTTAATGTTAAAGATCAGTGATTGCTTAAGTATTGCACTGAATCAAGACCCCCAGGCATTTTCACATGAACAAGCTAACTTGGGAATTGGTGCACCTTATTGTAGTTCTCCACCGATGGGAACTAACAGCAGGCTTCTGCAGCCCGGCCAGCTGGGTGCTCGTCTCTCCCCAGGTAAATCTGCAGTCCACAGCTGGCCTGTATGCCTTTGCATTAACACAAGTGGGATACATGGAAACAAATCATGACGTTAGACAAAGTTCAGAGTGTGTATTTGGTTAATCCAATTCTAGAAAGCCTCATTAGTCTGTGTGCAGGTATGAGTTATGCAAAAGCACATGTCCGCACCAGGAATCTGCATCCTGGTATAGCTCTGTGTGTGTACCTCTGCAGAAACCCTGTTTGCAGGAGCTTGTGGTGCAAAGTCCTTTCTTTCTCAGCCAAGTTCTCACACAAGGATATGGATGATTTTCCGTCTGCCTCTTGAAAATGTGCTTGTCTCCACATTTTTATTTTGCTGATATAAATACATCTACTGCACTGTGATAGTGCTGTGTTTCATAGAGAAGGCTGCACTGCTCTCAAGCCTGAAGAGTCTAGGTTGGTCTTGGTGTATGTAGGCATCAAGCCTTCAGAGCACGTGATTGTCCTCAGCTGGAATGGCTGACAGTCCCGGGAATCACATCTGAATTGCAAAAAACCTTGGGTGTCCAGTTCATATGTTGTTATAAACCAGTGGACACATTATATATTCCCTGTAGAGGCTCATTTGTGATCCTTTCTAATACAGTTTGCACTCAGAATAGCGTTAGCCCTTTGACAAGAGGGGAGATGTTGCTGTTAGAGCAGTTCCAGTCTGGGCTTCTGCTGGAGCTCTGTGGCATTGCTTTCCCAGGTTGATAATGGAGTGGACTTTTTCTTTCTTCATCCCTTCAGAAGTCATCTGTGCTGCTTCCTCAGTGCTTTGATATTCTGCCAGCTGAGGGAGGGAAGAGCCATTTATAAATATTTCTGGTAATACAGTAAGTACTCTCACATGTTTTGCTCACTCATTTTCCGTATCCAGAAATCTATCCGACCAGAATCGGTTCACTCTCTTTTATTAGCAGAAATAGATCCACAACAATTAAAATTGATTTAAAAAAAAAAAAGAGAAAAGGAAAAAAAGCAGCAGCAGCAAGCACAACATCATATTGACTGACTGTGTGTATATTCACACTGGCTTCCAATCCATGGATAATTACCCCTCAGAGATTGTGTGCTATGTACAGTACGGTGATGGAATTATGCACTTTAAAGAGCTTTAGTGAGGTTCTTAGGATGCCAATTTTTTTTTCTTTTTTTTATTCTTCTTTTCATTGCAGTGAATAATGATTTTTAAATGCACATGATCCTCCTCCAAAAAAAAAAGTAAGGCATGTCAGTGACGTTCTGTGTCTCTGGGTCTCACTTTTCTTGAACGAACACAATAGAATAAGTGTACCCATAAGATGAAATCTGGGGCATGGTCAGAGGGTCTCTTGGGATTGCCGGCCCTTGTTAGTGAGGGGGAATGCAAGTGGAACTCTGGTGTCACTCGTTCTGTTTGGCAGCAGGAACCCCAGTTGGGATTACTGCAAGAAAAGAGGGCTTGAAAGAGACCGTGGGTATAAATCCATAGAAAATTAGGCTTCATAAGTTTGGCCTGTCATGGATCACCTTACTTTGAATGCTAAGAACCAGTGGTGGTTTCTCCGACCTCTTTGTCAGAGCTAGTTTTGATTTGCAGTTTCACACAAAAAATTTAAAATATTGCCTATAAATTTCAGCCTAAATTGTTTTTGGCAAAGTGATAAGCAAGTAAAAAACAGGGCCTCATCGTAGGAAGTGTCAAGCAATCTTAATTTTAGGCAGAGATACCAGCTCCTCCTAGAGGAAAAGAGCCAGTACGTAAATAGCTCCAACAGATCCTTTACCCAAGGAGACAAAAGGGTGACGTGCGGAAGTTGCTGCTAATGCCAAATTTAAGCTTTCCAATGGGAATGTGTCATGTACATGAGGTTTGAGTTTTTCTGTAAGATGTGACTTGATGTTCAGGCAGGAGTCTTTCTTGATAGTCTGTGATATTTTGGAGGTATTAACAGCTCTGCAGACCTGTTGGAGCTCTTTGGAGAACATCTCCAAAGGTACTATCACAGGAGTTGAAAAAGGAGGTACCTTTTGAAACACAGCAGTCGGGAATGTAGTTGCAGGGCTGCTGCACTCTGTGGCAGGCACTTGTTCTTTGGCTGCAGCTATGTTTACGGATTTTTATCTCTTGGTGATGTCTTTCATGAATGTTTAGTAACAGTGAGTGGTGCTGCATCCCATTCCACCAGCGGGGACCAGCGGGCTGTTGTGTTAAAGGGAGGGCTCCCAAAGACAACTTGTTGCCCAAAAAGAGACTCTAACTGTGACATACTTTAGCAGCTACGAGGTCCTCGCAGCTGCCCTACTCCTGCTCAAGGATGAATGAAGGTGGGCCTGGGAGTGCTCCCAGGAGTGGGTTTGTTGTACAAGTGTACAAGCCAGCCCTCTCCTCACATTCTGCCTTCCTCAGGGCCCTGTGCCCCAGGAGGAGCAGTGTCCCCGCTCTCCCTGGGTAACCTGGGCTGCAGAAGCTAGAACAAGGCATCAAGGACCTTCCTTGATGCTGCCCAGCCTCAGCCCCTTAATAAAACAAAGGAGACATGCTGCTTTACAGCGAACCAAAGACAAAGAAATGAAATAGTTCTGCTGTCCATCAGTGAGGCTGTATGCATGGCTGTACGTGGTGGTTGAACGTGTGATTTCCATGGAGTAGCTGAGTTTATGGAATGTGTTCGGGAGAGGGCTGCATGTACCTGCTGGGGAAGTATCAGATGCTTCAGTCTATGAATCTGTTAAGTCTCCATCTTCTTGACCTTTTGGAATAATACCGAGCGGTGCTCAAAGCCCCTTGCAGTATCTTTCAGCTTGTTTGGTGATGGTGCATTGTATGACCTCCTCAGCAGATGTTTCAGCCTGGGGTTCAGTCCTGCAGTCCCTCATCCGTTCTTGTTTGAGCAGTCGATGGGGGTATCTGCTCAGTGCTCTTGGGTACTGTGGTGAAACTGTGGTGGGTGCTTTTGCTGTTTAAGTGGTTGATATGAGAAAATGTGTGTTTGTGTCCCCATTCTAAATTGTTTTAATCTAACTTGAGAAAACATTCATTACTTGTTAGATATGTAAATTTTTAGGTACCTAATTATCTGTTTTACTTGCCAACTCCCTCCAGTCCCTTTCTTCCATGATCCCACCACTCTCTTCCCTTCTCGTACCCTTAAATACGTGTAGATGATGAACAGCAAATCTTACAGAATTTTTCAGGAATATTTACTGTAGGGTTTTGCTTTTGTTTGCTTTTCTGGTGACTTGGAGATGGCATGGTGAGAAAAGAAACATGTGAGCTAAACCTGTTGGTTTGAACATTGTGTCAGAAAATATCCATAAATTGCAAGTTACTACACAGATGTATAGATTTAATGAGACTGTGTAATGCCATTTATTTATGCTAAAGAATCTGACACATACGGTACTGAAAAAAAGTTAATACTCTAAGAGTTATTTTATATTTTTCCATTGCCATCTGTCACTGCCTACATAATAATGATACAGGTGAAAGCCTAACACTGCTTTAAAAAAAAATCAGAATGAATAGTCATTTAAATATCTTGTGGCTTTAATAGCTGGTTTGTTTTAAGTTGTGGGAAGGAGGCAACAGAGATACCCTCCCCCCATTTTTAGTATATTAAATTTGGGGCTTAAACAGATATAGATTCTTGAAGTGACTTCTGAAAGTGGAAAATGATTATAAACTGTTCTGTCCTTTAAATCTGGAAAGGCTAAGGGACTAAACCAGACTCTGCCACCCTTATAACATACTGTCAGTGTCTGGTTCTTGGAGTAGACCCTTCATGTGCATCTTTAGATGTAGGTGAACTTTTGTGCTCCAAGTCCTGCCTTAATGTGCTGAATTCAATACTGCTGGGGTCTCTGAACTGTGAGCAGGTGTCTCTAGATCCCAAATCCCCAAATCCTGGTCCCCATTGGCCATATGAAATCAGTAAAGAAAAAAAAAGTAAGGGAAATATACTTTTTCAGCAGTATCAAGTAAAAATACATGTCTCAAAGCAGCACTATGCTGACAGAACTCGGCATTTACAAAGACATTGGCTTTTAAGAGTTTTCCTTCAAATTCATGCAGTCATACCATGGTTAGGCAAAACTGTTCCCCCCCCTCCCTTTTTTTTTTTCCTTTTAATCATGGTGGAGTCCAACACAGCAATGACTGTGAAGTGCACGGTGAGAAGTCCCTATGCTCAGATGTTTGCAGTGATCCAGGGCTGCAAATGGTGCTGTACCTGGGGATCTGCCCATTGCTTTCTATCAGCCACCTGCCTCCAAGGGTGCAGACAAGGCTTTGACTCAAATAAATAAATGAAATGGGTTTTGTTGTTAATCTTCTTTTTACAATGTAGTGATAAAGACAGAAAATATTTTTTGTGGCAGGTGCTTATCCTATAATTTTCCATGGGTTGATGAGCCAGGGGACGTGCCTCCTTTAGAGGAGGAGGACGTGGCTAGCTCAGGTTACATTAAGATGATTTAGAGTTTATATAATTAAAAACAAATACATTTTTCCCTGAAAGCTGTTAATGATTCAAAGGTATAACTTTGTAATGAAAGCCTTTGACTTATGTAAAATAACGTCTCTAGTGGTAAAAATGCCAGAAAATGAAGCAAAGTATGTGGTCCAGACCCAGAGAAGTCATTCCATTGGCTTCAAACAACTTTTTCAGGTGTATTTTCAAATATAGTGCAGATCCCTAATGGAAAGTTCCTTATAAATGAAATAATCATTGCTGTTATAATTACTACTCTTTGCGTACATTGGAAAGCATTTTAGGAAGTCATGCACTTTTTAAGAAGCAGAGACGACAATGAGTGAGCAATGAGGTTTTGGTCACTTTAAATGGATGTTATAAATCACTTTATTTTTGTTTATAAGAGATGATCCATATATAGCTGTAGTTTGTCAGCATTGTCATACAAACTTCTAGTTTTGGGTACCATATAGAGCTCTTAGCAGCCTCTTAGAAAATCCACTTAGAGGTGAATGTTGTGTCATTGCTCAATGAGTATATGTTTCTTCTGCTCCCTTATTAGAATTTGAACCGGCCTTAAAAATAAAAAGCTGTTCATGGTTTAATGTTTAGAGAGACAGAGTGTTTCACTGCAGGACTGAACCTGATTTTATTTTTCCTCCTCTCTCTGCTTTCCAGTATACATCAGAAATAACTCTACTGAAGTAAAAAAGAGCTGTGGTAGGAGAGGAGACTGGCAGTATTTAATGTACGTTGCAGACAGTAAGAGACTTGCTTTAGATTGGCAAGGGAAAGGGCTGTGAAAGACCACCCACATCACCGAACCCTGTCTCCTGTAGCTCATGGTAACTGTGAAATAAAAGTTTACAATGAAAAGGGGCCCTGGAGAACACCTGCTATGCACTACAGCCCCCCAGCCCCAGCTCTATCACCTGCCCATCTGTAACAAGCGTAAAGTCATTAAGACAAAGGCAGAAAGTCTTAGTGATTATGGTACGTGGCAGGAGAGAGCAGGGGAGCACAAGGGCTGACCAGGTGCGGGATAAAGGCAGAAAGTTTGCTAGATGACATTTGCCCAGAAAAGCACATTTCATGCAACAGAAAATGGAGAGGAAAAAGAAGAATCCTACTATCTCTGACCCCATCAAAACAGCCCAAAAAGTAGCAGAATGAATAAACAGGTATCCAGCAATTGCTCCTGATTTGACCTTAGGGAAAAATCCATGAGTCCAAGCCTAATAACTGACTTAGCTCAAGCAACAGAAGAGGAGACAGCAGCTAGGAGCCAAGTACCTCTGCATTCCACTTGTCCTACACAGGGGCCAGGTTCTGACATTGCGAATGGATGGGTGGCCATGGGGGTGAGGCATCTCTTCCTTACACTTGTAGGGAATTGGCAGAAACCTTGTATTACGTTAAGCACAATACTTGTTGCACTGTAATTACTTTGTAAGTATAGGCAAAAAGGGAGGGGGAGGGTGGGTCATCAGGAGTACTTTTCCTACCCTGGGTTATGAATACATGACTCTCACTTGTGTAAGTACAAGTTGCATAGATGCATTTGTGGGTGAAATTTGGCCTGAGGTCCTTCTGGAGAGGAATCTTGCGACACTGAGCAATCATATGTATTCAATTAGGAGTTCTTACTCTTGCCAGATCGAGGTATGCAGCATGGGTGACTTGTGGTGAGCAAACAGTCATGCCTAAAGGCTGGGCATCTGGGGCAAATTCTGGTCTAGATACTGCCATCCTTACTTATATCAAGGTACTCATTAATTAGTGTCTCAGCCTTTGGACTTCAGCAGCATTCTCACTGAATGCGACTCAAAAATCATTGAAAGCATCAGAATTTGGTCCTGTGGTAGAAAAGAAATTTCAGGTCTTAATGCTGCACTTGCAGGGATGCTGTGTGCTTAAATCGGAGCCCTTCCAACTGTAACTGTGGTCTTTTCAGTTTAATATTTGTATAAGCTTGTATAGCCATTTGAGCATAAAAGTTGTTCCACAGGTTTCACTGCTGTAGTCTTCATTCCTTGTGTCTGGCCATGGACAGCTGGGTTGCGAGAAGCTGCCTGGTATTTTAAAACCATTGCTATTGAAAGCATGCAGTGACATCCAGGGTGCTGCTTCACATTAGCCAAAGCTGGTTCTTGTGATGGCACGGTATGCCTGATCAGGGGCCTGATCCAGCTGAAAATGGTTGATTTTTTTCAGGAAGGGTCGTTTTTCAACCAGATTGGTTTACCACCCCGTTCCATGAGCACTGGTGCCAGTATAAAAGATAGAAGGGGTGAGGAACGAGAAGACGGCAGCCATAGTTTGTGTCAGCTAAAACCTGACTGAAGCTTGGCTTAGCTATGCAACCACATCCTAATTTAAACTAAACTTGGGTGTAACAGACCTGTTAGTCTACACTTACTGCACACACCACCTCCAGAAGATATGAAATAAGTACTCTGTTGCATTTAGTGAGAGTTTAAATTGACTTCAGAGGTAGCAGGCTTAAACTGAGATTCTTCAATGTGAAAACTAAAAATTTCTAAGGATGCCTAAATAAGCTGATCATTTCTCACTGAATTTCTGGCGTATTAACTACCTCCATGTGGGCTTGAAGAATCCCATTTGTAGCATGCAGAAAAGGACTCTGCACTAAGCTTCTAAAAATCCTTTCCCTCCTTCTTCTTTATATTAGTTATGAAATATTTCTTTGATTTAACTGTTATGAATGGACATAACCCTGCTGAGGTCACTGTGACAACATGGTGTCATCATCTAAGATTCCCACTTACTCAGTGGCCAAAAGCTAAATCTTTGGCATGTTGTGATAAACAAATTTGACACCCAGCATCGGGGATGTCCATATGTAATCTAAGAGGCCTTGTTTGGGCTTTTGTCGCTTGACTTGAGAAAGGAGTTGGGTAATTCCCCTTTCTTTGCAGGTGACATTCACCCTCATTTGTTCCATCTAGACGCAGCTTCACTTCTCTCTAAGCCTCCAGAAAGCCTCAATCTACTGTGAAAGCAGAACTTGGTCCCTTGAAATACACCTTTCTAACCCCCAAGTGAAACGTTTTCCATTACAGTGTTGTTAGGGCAGTGTTGCCCACAGGTGTCATTTAAGAGACATCTTCCTCTCTCCTGAAGATCACGGTTATCAACCCCAACGCAGCAGATGTGCTGTCAATGCCTCGAGCAGACCTGATTCTCCTTATTCCTCAGCATCACACCTATGCAGCTTTGGAGCAATACCTGCTTTGCACCAGCGCAACATGAGGAGGAGGGGAGAAGGGGAGGCCTGTTTGTTTCTCAGGAACTAAATATAATTTCCAGCTAACTTGCTTTTTAATGTCAACCTGTTTGCCAAGTACTTTGTGACTATGAGGCGACAACAGAGCAGATTCCTTGCCTGGTTCTGCTGCTGCTCAGCTGGCATTCTCACCCTTTGTATGGGTGCCTTTTTAAAGAGGGAAGATTTGTCAGTGATCCCTTGTTTACACATTTAATAGCTCAAAATTAAGCCAAAATGGACTCGAAAAGCCTCGTTAATTAAGAGCCAAATTCTACCAGCAACAAGAAACTCAAAGGCAAGTTTTCTTTTCACTAAGACCCCTTTATACTCTTCCAGGAGGAAAGTATGTTTAAACATGCATTAAAGTCTCACTACACTTCTGGAGTGGTGTAAACAGTCTCTTTAAGAATTCTTTTTGCTACCAGAGTGCTCTTAGACTGAACAAGAGTCAGGGCTCATTGTTTCCAGCTTTGGGCATTCCTTACCTTGAATTTTCAAAATCTGTCAAGACGGAAGAGTTCTGCCCCCTCCCCCCCTTAATTTTAATTTTACAAAACATTTATCTGTTTGACACTCTAGCTCTTAAAATTAACTGTATTCCACTCACCATTACTGAGTGCTTTTAACAGTATAGAGACAGTGCATTTAATAGTATAGAAACACTCTGCATCTGAGTCTTGCAATGTGTAAGAACTACGTACCCTGGTTCAAAACATGCAAGAAGCTGGGTCATTTTCTATTTGTCTTTAGCTGCCTATTAGCAATGTCATTAATCCACTGCCTAGGAGAAGTTCATGATTAAAATAGATGGTGTCACTGACCATTGACAAGACGGTATGCAGAAGGTTGTGTTGTAGCTGCCTGTCACTGTGCTGTGGTATTTAGACCTCAGTCTCGTAGGGAAGTAACAATTTCTTAATTTATTTGCATTCTGGGGTAAAGACCGACATATTATCCAGGCTTTGAATATTGCATTACATTGTGTTCTGGACAAGGAATCTGCAGCAGACCCTGGGAGAGCTAATGTACTACCAGCCCCCTGTTATCAGATGAGTTTGGTCAGAGAACACCTTGTGTCCGCATTAGCTGCAAATGTCCTTCACTGTGTTCACCCACAGAGCCACCCCAAGGCTCTTCGGGGGTGGCAGATTTGAATTTTGCCTCCTCAAGGATGAGTATCTGAAGCTGGGCCAAAGCTTCGTTTCCTGCTGGTGAGAGAAGAGGGATAGGGGAAGAGGCACGGGGAGGGCTTGAGGGTTTAGGCGTGCTTTTTCTGCTGCTCTGGGGGCAGCAGGAAGAGGCTGGTGGTGCGTGGCTGCTGCCAGGAAAGGCTAACCTCTAGCTGAAGACCACAAACCCTTGGTGACAGTGGCCAGCCTGGTTTTCCAAGGCCACAGATAAAATAAGCAACGACCTAGGACAGCAGACAGTGGAGGAGACAGAGGGGCACAGTCCTGTTGTGTTGGACAGAAGGATTTTTTTGTTCTGTAGTGGGAATTGCACTCTAGCTTGCTTGCTTAAGAAAAAGGTGGCCAGTGCTTTAATTTACATCCCACCTGGGGATCAAATCTCTCAGCAAGACAGGAAGTTTTTTTTCCCCCAGATCTCACTTTTGGAGGAAACAAATTTCCATGTCAGAGGATGAAATACTAGGAATATTTTTCTTAGGTGGATCTTCCAACTTCTGGTTTGTAGCTACACTAATTTGTGGGTGAAGGAAATATTTTGGTACTGAAAACTTGCCAAAATGCTGTTTATCAGGGAATTGCAGTTTAATTAGCACTTATGAGACATTAACAATAATTGTATTCAATTTGGCCACTCAGGATAAAGTGTGATTCAGGATCAGCTGGTTAGTGCTCTTAAAAAAAAAAAAAAGAAAAAGAAAGAAACGTTGCTGTGTGGTCTGGTGAATATGTGCCATTAGCTTCGTGTTCATAGGTAGAAACTTTTGTTGGCTGCTTGACTCTCTTTTCCCATGAGGTATTGTGCTGGACTGGGAAAAAGTGGAAGGAACTTGTATTAACTGGAGGGAAATGGTTTGACTTCAAGTTCATGCTTTTGCAGTGAGATGGATTACAGTTTATCCCTGCTATCTCTTTTGCTGTGATTTTTAGGAAAAGTGCCAAAAACTTTAATTTTTTTTTTTTTTCCATTTACTTATTTATGCTTTGCTTTGCCAAGGAATGAGAAAGCCTGCCACTTTTAGCAAGCATGTGAACAAGAAAGGCAAGGGAACCCAGGGTGAAATTTGATGTGGAGACTTGTGTATGGTGCAGGATAGCCATAAACATCCCTTGAATATTTCTTGTTCCTTTGCAGCAGAGTTCATTATGCTGTCTGAGTTGTGGCTGTAGGTGAAAACAAAGACAGTGCCGCAAAATGATTGTAGTTTCAAAGCCTGGCTGTGAACAGAGAAAACAAACTATATGCAATTTAAGCGCCTGTTTGTATGCAGGCTACCACACAAGCCTAACATATACACTAGTATGATGTAAGGCAGCGGAGATGACCTGATTAGCAAAGCCCTTTCAATGACCTGAGGACATCCCTGCTGCACCAATGCACCCCTCCTTGGAGACCAGCGGCTAGTCCCAGATGAAGGAAACCTTCCTGCAGCAACAAGAGCTAGCAGAGGGTTTCTGAAAATGGCAATGATGGTGCTCTCTGTGTGTTGTGAAGGTGAGGGAAATAAGAAGAGTAAACAGCCTGCACAACTTTGCAGAATAGCTGGCATATTATGAAAGATGCAACATGAATTACTTGAGCTTTGTGAGATACATTTGCAGGAGCTGTGGAGCACTGTGCGTTTGGGGAGGGTGCATTTCAGCAAACAGCTCGCTCCGTTTTGTTGTGCTTTTTATCCTGTTGCATGAAAGCCATCATTCAGCAGAAAGAAACGCTAGGGCAAGATAAAGTAAGTGATCTTCCAGTTTGTAAGATCTTGCAGCCTTGCTTTCATATGTGCTGAGTAGGCAAAGGTCCAGAGACTTGAATGGGAACTTGTGGTGCTCAGCACTTATTACAGTCAAGTGTTTATTATTCCATGTCAGAGAAATAGAGAGAAAAATTTATATACATAAGATGACACATGAGACACAAGGCTTTCTGTCTCTCTTGTGGGTACATATAAATATACACAATTGGTGTGAGGGTTTTTTGGTTATTTTGTACATTGCTGTGCGTGAGGAGCGTGCAGGCTTGTGGCAGCGACCCGGGGTTTTAGGTGAGGAGTGCAGGGCACTATTTCTGGCTCTACCCTAGCTACTTGTGTGGCCAAGTGTATTAAATACTGCTCCTGAAGACAGCAAACCATTTATTTGGGCTTCATTCTCAGACTTGCTGAATACCCCCAAAGGCTGCTATTATTAGAGGGAACTGCTATTTCTTAGCTCTGAAAGTGGGCTGTCCATAAATCACAAATGCGTGCTTTCCATGGGGAGGTGGGACTAAAACCTCAGCTTTCTCCCTGCCAGCCCGCGAAGCTGGCAGAGCTCCCACTCTTCTAGCACTTCCACTGAGGGTGTGTTCTCCTGGTCACAAGGCTGGTGATGGCTGTGCCACCCACTGTACCTTGGGCTCCGCACGAGCATTGGATGGCTTCCCATTGCTTCTCTTGCAGCTGTGGTGGGCCGGGCCCCCTCATGCTCGCCATGCAAATGGCCTCCTGTTGACCTGTTTCTGCCTTCCTTCCTCCCCTTGTTGAGGTGGTGGTGGCCTCGCAGAAGAAGCTATTAAGAAGGCTATATCTTGTCCTTGGGGGATGATTTGCAATTGCATAAAGTTTAGGCCATCTTTCTCAAGGCCAGCAAGACATTGCTGTCACTGTGTGTGCTATTGGTACCAGGGTTAGCACTGTGGAGCAGAGCGCCATCCCTGGGGGACTGTGCTCTTCCACCACGCTGGGTGTAGGTGGGGATGGCCATCCTGTGCCCAGGCCAGCACAGCCACCCACTGGCACTGGCTGGGGCCAGGTCACAGTCAAGCTCTCAGTCTGTGCCATTGTTTCTTCCCTTCTATAAATGAAGCGCTCAAATATTTCGTAGTTACAGGCCATTTCGATGACAGTGCCTGTGCTGATACTAGTCTGCTGTGATCTGATCTGCCTGTGTCCTTGCTCTGGATGTGTTTTGCTGTAGTAGTACTTTCATTCCTTCGCTCCCATTAGTGCCTCGATGAATAGTCGAAGATGTGTTTCAACAATTTTACGATTAAAAAGCAACGTCTTACCGTTGTTTGGTCCCTAGTGCCTTTACCCTGTTCATTATGCTTTGCCTAGGATTAACAACCGTGATTCAGAGTTGCAACATCAACATCAGCCTCTGAACCTTGTGTTTTCTTTAACTATAAATTCTGGGGAAGGAGGAGAAAGGAGGATGAAGGAGGAAGTCTTAAGTAGGAGGGTTTGTTCTGACATTTCCAGGCCTGCTGTTTGAAACTGTGGTGGCTCACAGCAATCAGACACATTTATTCGTAACTCTCTCATTGGGTTCCCAGACAGGGGCCCCTTGGGCAGCTGCTCTGGAGCATACCTGGCCAGGGTTTGGAGGCACTGGCCAGCCTCAGAGCACACATTCGCACTCCAGGTCCACCGCTGTTACCAGCACTCGTCCTAATGGCCTTAGTACAGAGGTCAAAGACTGCTTAGATATAAAGGCTGAATCACCTCCTTTTTAAACCCCTCAGCAGGATCAAGGCTTAGGGAAGCAGGCACGTGGGCTTGCCTTCTGGCTGACAGTGTGGATGGAGAGTGTGACTCTGGGACAGGCCTTTCAGCAGGTTCGACCAACCACTGAGGCATTGAAATGGGGGTGTCTGGTGATTAAAACACCCTTGCACCGACACCCCTACATGAAAAAGCCTGATGCATTCATTTTCTTTAAATATTTGCCGATCCCACAAGCTTTTGCTAGTTTGAGGAGGTTTGTCATGTGACCCAAGGATCACAGAAATCAGTGGTGAGCCCATCAGTCTAACCAGGCAAATATGAAAGATCTTCAACTGTGCTTATTTCACTTGCAAATATAAATAAGCCAGCAGCATAGGTCTCACCTCAGACCTGTTTGCCTTGGCAGTGTCCCATTTACATGAATCAGAATATGGTAGCAAAAAAGCACTGGAGGCTCATCCAGAGATTGATTTCCCCTCTGTCAGGAAACCTGCCCATGCAGGCAGGGTGATTTGGAGATTACTGACACAGCCCACAAGCCTGGCTTCACTAGGTCCCTGTGTTTTGAACAATTCTGCTTGTGAAGGGTTCTTGTTTCCGCAAGCTGTGGCGGTGCAGTGTCCTGTCTTTGGAAGCCCTGTGTCTTGGTGCACGAGGCAGGAGAGACCTAGAAGAAGCAGCTGTGGCTAAGTCCTTTGCTCTTGTGACTTGAGCTCCTTGAAAGGAAGGGAGCTCCTGTGTTTAAAGCTGAGAAGCAGGAGGTCAGTTCTTAAGCCTGCTGCATCTCTGCAACTTTTGGTAGGTCTCTGGATCATGCCGTGCCTTAGTTTCTAAACTGTAAGACAGACAGAAATTAGGAATTTTAAAAACAAACAAACAAGGCCTTGAAAAAATATGCAGTTGTAATCTGTGGTGCCATCATCACCATGAGGCCCTCGTGTTCATTTAAGCTTCAAGGCTGTGCTTTAATATTGATAATAGAAATTTATTATGATGTTAGCAATTGGGAACTTAGAAAATACAAGGTTTTAATTATTTGTTTGTTTGTTTGGTGTTTTTTTTTCAGCAAATTCAGTAAAGCTAGAAATGCAAAGTGATGAGGAATGTGACAGGAAGCCCCTGAGTCAGGAAGATGAGATCAGGGCTCATGATGAAGGAAGCAGCCTGGAAGAGCCCCTCACTGAGAGTAACGAGATGGCGGATAACAGAAAGATCCAGGAGCTATCGAGCGAGGGAGGAATCCGGCTTCCGAATGGTAAACTGAAATGTGACGTCTGTGGCATGGTTTGCATTGGGCCCAATGTGCTAATGGTACATAAAAGGAGCCACACTGGTAAGCAGCTGAAAGAAAATCTGATGACTGCCTGTGGCGTCTGATGTTGATGTTACCTGACAACTCTTCTCTCTTCCCTTTTCATTCATGGGGTAGCAGGAGGCTGGGGAGGGGAAAGATGGGCTTCATTGGTTTGGTTCTCTTCCTGCTCCCCAAATTCCGGTGATGCCATGCTTCTTGCAAGTATTGTGCTTCCTTGACTTTGATTACCAGCCTTTGGTTCTTAAAAACAGCACAAAAGTCTGGAAATTGCCTTTTTTATTGTTCTTGACCAGGGGCAAGATGGTGAGAGTCATTCTCTGGTGGGGGGTGGGTGCTCACGTGTGTGTGCATGTGCAAGGCTTTTGAGCCTTTAAGGCGAGTCTTAGATGGTCTTCCCTTGGAGGTGCTCACAGATGGACAATGCCAGCAGCTTCCTGGGGATCTCATGCCTCCTTTGCAAGTGGCTAGGCATCATGCTGGTGGCCTGGAAAACCTGGGATTAGCAAACCCTGCAGGGGACACTCATTACCTAGTGATCCTGATGCCAGGGTGGGCTTGCTGCTCATTGCATGACAGCTTCATCAGGAAAACCTCACCTGAACCACTCCTGAGGGCTAGGGCTTGGCTCCCCCTTACCATCCAGGTACCATTTTGTGGCACCTTTCAATACCTGCACTCTCCTATAAATTATTTTTATTACTATTAGTACTACTACTGTTTGGAGACCAAAACAGCTTGCTAGGCTTATGGATTTGAGAATTCAAGAGGCAGACAAAACTTTTTGTAATATGCTGATTGAGCAGGTCTTTGGGGCCTGAAAGATGAGGCCTTGAGTTCAGAACAGGGAATTTCAGGGGAATCTTAGCTAATATGACAAACTGGGGTGCCCAAGAGGCTGGTACTCACTAGCCTCTTCTGCTCCTCAGGTGGGAGTGACAGTTACCTCCAACAGCATAAAATTACAGATGGTGCCAGAAGACAATGCTCTCTGTTCTTTCAGAGGTCTACCTGGCAGGGACTTTGATTCAGAAAAGCACTTAAGCTGTGCTTAACTTTTATGAGATTTAAGCACATATAAGTCACCTGAAGTGCTACAACATATGCTTAAGATACGCACTTAAATCTTATTAAGGTTAAGCACAGGTTTCTGTACTGGAGCCTCAGTGGGTGTTTGTTCTTCATATTTTTTTAAAAAAATGAAAGATATTTTGGTTTTTTTATCTTTCTCTGCTATTATTTAATGGGGTGAGAGACTCTGACTGTGAGATATCTGCCAAGACTTAAAAAGAAAAGTGGGGTTTTAAGGTAAAATAAGAAGGACTTCGTGTAATCCCTTTGTAAACCTAGTAGTTTGCAGTCAAGTAGTGTGCTCTTGATGGGGAAGAAATCAATAAGATTTCTGTACAGAGGAATAATAAATATATATTACATAGATAATGCCCTGTATATAAGTTGGATTGATAATAACTTAACATAAATGTATAATGCAAAGCATTGCAGTATCGTTTATGATGCAGTCATGATTTTAGACAGCAATTACGACAGGGGAAAAGCATTAGCTGGAGAACCAAAATCTTGATTAACAATTTGACATGCTATTACTGGGAAAGGGAAAGAGAATAGAGAATGTAACAGGCTGCGTCCCCAGCTTTCAACCTCCCTAAAAGTTTTCATTGGCACTTGCACATATCTGAGCATATGTATTGTAGGTGCATCAGATTCCATGTATTTGAACTTGAGCAGCTAAATTAGACCTGCTAAATTTAGATTTAGGTACTTAATTAAATGATCTGCATTTTTTGAGATACTGAATAGCTAGCACATCTTTTAAATGCAGACAAGCTGCCTTTTTCATGTTAAAGAAGACGCACAAATTCAAAGTGAACACAACAAAATCTCATCTGCGTGCAGGCAAGACAGCTGTATGCAGGTGCACGGGTAGGAATTGCATAACTGGTAGCTTTTTCCTCTGGGCTACTGCTGGTTGCTCATAGAGCTCTGACTCTTTTCCCATCTGAGCAGAGGAGCTGTGATGTATTGCTCTATACAGATGATTTCAAGCATATAGAAATGGCATTCCTTTTAAGGTGCAGCTCAGTGCTCTACTCTCAGTAAACCAGTTGGCAAGTTTTGCAGGGGATTTTTTTTTCCCCCACTTTGTTTGTTTGTTTTTTAATGCATGCTGCTACTTCACTGTCCACAACAGAAGGAGAAGTTTGCTTGGATTTCCACATCCTTGATTTTAAGGAGTATTTTTAACATAGTGGTATCTATCTTTTAAAATGCAGTATTTAAAAATATATTGCCACTTCCTCAGCATCCAGGCGCAATGGGCTGGCCCCAGCTCTGGAATGAGCCCTGACCTGTGGGTAGTCTGGTTTTGCAGCCCAAGGGTGAATGGTGGAGGGAACAGAGGTTGTCCCTAGTGGGTGGAAATGGATGATATTCCTTATCGGCTAATGCAACTGGCATGTAAATCATTACATCTCAAAGCCAATTTAAGTATGTTGGGAGCTGAATCCCGCCTTACTCTCCTCTTTATCTGTACACAACCAAAGCATGGTCTGGCCAGTTGTTTGCATTGGCAAAAACTGAAGTCCTTTTCCTTTCCCAAAAAACCTGTCAGCATTCTATGTAAATCTCACAAAATGCTGTGGTCCGTAGTAGAGGCTGTAATTTGCATGTATGCTGGGACAAGAGTGTGGCTTTCCTTACACCAGGGACCCAGGCTTTGCGAGAAGCTATGCCCATATGGCTTTGGCTGTGTTATGCACATAAAGGGGCACAGTTTTCTCCAGCCATTATTCATCTGTTCTTGACAAACAGTTGTCTTCCCCTGCCACATTATAGTAGTCAGTCAAACAGATATAGGAACGGGGAAAATAATCTGTGCTGTGGATGAGGCCAGAGTAGATGAGCTCAGTGCCCCATCTCTCATCCTCATGTGCTGCCATCACCTCTTCCCATGATAGACCGACCTGGGGATTTCCCATTCATCCTTTGGATCCACACAAGCACTGCCTCGTGCATGTGGTGGAAACGATGCTTTGGCCCATGGCACCTCTGTCACAGAGCCCATGGCACTGCTCATCTGATAGCACCAAACACATTTCTCTGAAACACTGAAAATTCAGGTGAAGCATTTTTGTAATCTGCATGGGCATCAGAAGAAGGCCTTTCTATTTATTTGTCATTGCTGACAGAAAATAAATAAAATGCTCAATGTAGGAATTAAGCATGATGCACTCCCTGCTTTAGTGAGTGGGGTAACCCCACGACCCCCTCCCTCCTGTGCCACATCCTTGTGTCAGAAAAATAGCATGTGTCATGTTTGATTTACTTTCCTCCTTTCCCATACTATCCTCTTTTGATCCAAATTTCATATTCCACAGCACATGCCCCAAGTTGCAGCATCTTTATCAGAGTTTTTTGTTACTGCAGGAGATGACTGGTCACATAATATTGCCACTGGATACTCTGGGGGCTTGTGCTTGGGGATGTTGAGGGAAGGTGAGAGGAAGAAGATAAAGTCAATAATCCAGTTTGTCTGAGGTAATGAAAAGGAACTCCAGTGATTTCTCACCTCTTTAGGCTTTCTGCTGGTGGGTCTGAATTAAAATTTCCTTGCTCCTAATTTTTGGTAAAGTGGAAACCATTTGCTGTTACAGCCGTGCTGCTGCCTTTGTGATCTGCGAGGTCCATGTGTTGTTCTCCCGTGAGCTGTGAATTGTGATTTTTCTCCACTGTAATGTCCAGTCCTTTATCTAGTCCACTGCTGGATTTTGAAACACTTTTTATTTCTAAGAGAGGGTAGGGATCATCCTCATTGTTTTAAGAACACCCAGAGATTAAATGCTTCCTCTGTGTAAATGCAGCAGGACAGTGGCAGAGCAAAGCCAGGTCCCCATGTGCAGGGCATGATGCAGCAGGCAGTACGGATAGCGGTCTTGCCCCACTCTCTCTTTGACCTGCTGATATGTTATTTTTAGGCTTTTTTGGGGTGCTAACTGCAGGAGCGTCTCAGATCTTTGCTTGCACTCCATGTGTATTTTAGTACCCTAAAGTCAGTGAAATGGGATATGTTATGTGCCCATGAGGAAAGTCCTCAAGTTCTGCTTTAGCATCCACAGCATTATAATTGAACATATGCAACACTGGAACTCTGCATGCCATTTAATTTTTTTCATGCAGAGTTCAAGTTTTTGGGACACGATTAATAAATGAGGAAAACCCCAATTGTACTGTTCAGTATAAAAGACTTCTATGCCTAAAGCAGCTAATCAGGAAAAATTTAAAAAAATGAACATATAAACACATTACAATTAACTCCATTGGACTGCCTGTCTTATTCTTCTAGTAGAAAGGTTTT
Organism: Buteo buteo; assembly: GCF_964188355.1. Lineage (NCBI taxonomy): Eukaryota > Metazoa > Chordata > Aves > Accipitriformes > Accipitridae > Buteo > Buteo buteo. Next base: position 14,629,765 of record NC_134175.1, read on the forward strand.
ATTTTGTTTAATCTGTAACCTAGTGCAGGCTCTTGCAATATGAATTGATTTGTCACTGAATCAAAAATTGTAGGGCCAAATAACTAAAAGTGAGGTTCCTAGATCTAACTTTTCCAAAAGTCTCATTTACTTAAGCATAAAGGAGAGCTTAGATTTTCAAAATCACTCTCTGCATAAGGATGTGTTTTACTTGCAGTACTCGGTAGCTAAGCTCTTCTGGTATTTCTGCCAGTTCGCTTAAAGGATTTTTCTCTCTTAAGAATATGGCCATAAATTTGTGTGCAGAGGACACTTGGAAATCACCCAGTTTTTCCAAGGGATTTTTCATGGGACATATGTTACTACTGCTTTATAATAAATTGCCCTATCTGGAATTAGGTTTTTCCCAACAAAAAACCCTAGTAAAGTCACTATTTCAAGTGATGTGCAGCCCGTTAAGTGAATCTGATAGAACAGTAAGTAGGTATGCAGACTAGATAGTCCCTAGAATAACAAATGCAGAAATGGAGCAAAGCCTGCTGATCTGTACCTCACATGGGTAAAGGCAGGTTGCAACTCACTGCCTGTCAGTGTGTTAGCAGTGCAGCTGATATTTCATTTGTGCTCCTGGGACAGAGCAGAATCAGAGCAGTTGCAGCATCTGATGAATCAGGAGAAATGTTTCATTTTAACTGAATATTAACAAAAAGCCTACTACAGAAGTATGAAAATCAATATTATTATTATGACCAAATACTTTCCGATGGCAGCATGGGCACAGTAATTTTGTATTAAGAGGTTAAAAAAAAAAATTCTGTTTGAGAAGTACCCAAGTTATCCTTTGCATATCAAAAGTGTGTGCCAAACAAAACAGGCTGAGATCTTAGATATACATTTAGCCAGGGCAGATGTTAAGTGTAGTCCCACTGGACCCAGTTCTTATATGTATAGAAGGACTCTATCCTGGCTTTCCTTGTGAAGAGACTTTAAAACCAGTGTTTTTTAAAAAAAGGTAGTTAAAACATTCACAGGAAGGGACTCGAGCACTGCTGTAGAAATAACCAGGCCTCACTGTTAATGAGAACTAGTGCATTATTTTGTCAGTCGCTCCGTTTGATTTCAAAGGGATAAAAGTTACCAGCCAGGGGTTATGAAAATCTAAGTCTCCTTAGTTGCGAGGTCTGCAGGCTCTTTGTCCTCAGTCAAATTTTTGTTTTGATACAGAAAATATCACTGATGTATTTTGCACCGGTGTGAGTTTCAAAGAAGGATAACTCATACTGAAACTTTTGCGCAGTACTTCCGTGCTGAGGCAGTAAAGGAGAGTTATTGTGCAGGGAAGCTTCCAATTAAGCAGAAAAAGGAGTTGGTTTGCTTTTTGAAATAACATTAGACGCATACGCATTGAAATATGAAAGCTATTAGTAGGAAGTTAATCAGCTCATTCACCTGGTTTCAGGTTGTATCAGCTAGACAGCATTTGTAGTTTGTGCTGTGAAGTCTCCAGGCAGCTGCCATATATTAAAGGTACTTATGAAAGGACCGTGTCTTGCTAATAACCCTGACTCCATTGGTCCACTTCACCTTTCATCTCAGTCTTTGTTTACACAACAGCAAGTTAACTTGTGTACTTTAGATACTGGTGTAGCTGAAGAGCAGTAGTATTTCATTATTATTTTTACTGGAGGAGACATAGCTGTAATGGATGCATGTTAAACAATGAACTGTGAAATTTCAGCAGTATTTTACTGTAATTTAGAGGTAAATATTTGAAATTGTACCTTTTAATGAATACTTTCTTTAACTGTAAAATTATAAAACCCCATGGATTTATTTATTTATTTATTAATTTAATCATCAGGGCTGTTCCCTGGCACAAGCCCCTTTTACTAAGCCTTTAGGAAAGGTAATACTTTGCAGCTCTGGCTTACCTTGCCTTGTCCATTCCTGAAGTAACATTAGATAATTAAATTGTCTGTGCTGGAGAACAAGGCTTTTTAGGCATTCTTGGTTTTGTCTGGCTTTAGATCTTAAATCTGGAGTTGAAAAGAAACATCTTTTTTGTTTGGTTAGCTGCTCCTCCCCCTCTCCCTACTCAGAAAGTCTTTGTTTGTTTGGGGTTTTTTAATTGGGTTTTTTTCACTAAGGTTTGAGGGTTTTCTGCCCTGTGCTAGCTCTAAAATAGAGAAAAGTTTTAGTACTTAAAGTAAGCTCAAAATATTTTGCGGTTACATTGCAGTCATATAGTTTCCAGCGCTGAAAAGCAAACCGCTTACTTAGTCACCTTTCAGTACATGTTCTTATAAGGAGTTATTTTAATAAATGAGTATTAGTGTATAGTGTCAAACGGTAAATACATAGCTATAAATGGTGAAAAACACACATGTCATTACCTTCTTGTAGTCGTGTATGCCACCTGTTTAATAGGTCCATAGTTTCTGGTATGTCTGTGCTGCCATCACCCTCAAAGACAGGAAAACATTTTAAACACAGTCAGGGACTTTCATGTAGAGAAGAAATGTATTTAAAGACTTTGTGAGTGGATGTTTAGTTTGAAGTGTGATTAATTTCAGCCTGTGGATAAAAACTTTTAGTTTTCACAGAAGAGTAAGGGAAGTGAATAAGGACATCAAGGCTCTTATTTTGTTATTAGGAAATAATAATACTGGAGAACTGCTTGCAAACCTACTAGAAAAGGCAGTAGGAGAAATAATTGGAAAACAGTCTTCTCAAGGCACTGAAGTGATAAAGAAGGCTGGTTTGGTGGTATCTGGAGTGGGCATCAGACAGCAGAGTTCTTGGAAAACCAGCAAAATCTTCTTATTACTCAGTCTTTACTTTTTTTGTGCACCCTTCTATTGGATAATGGTCTCACAGATTAGCCGTGCTAAATGTAAAAGCTGCTAATCAATAACGCGAAGGTGTGACTAAAATTAACAGTCATCCCACAAGCCTGCAGCTTAAACAAGGAGCAGGAATCAAATGATTGAACAGAAGTATAATAAACATATCAAAGCAGCTATTTACCTGGAATTAAAGCCAGTAGGAAAAATTAATTAATGCTGACTTTAAATAGATACAAAAGTTATTTGAGGTAAAACATGCTATTGTAGCAGATTCTGTCTGTTGCAAGAGAGGAGCAGACTATCGATGACTTTGTGGTGAGCATTTTCATGTCATCTTTGCCACTGAACCGTGGTGCAGGAACTACTTGAATTCCTGACTGAAGGGTTTCAGCATCTCTTTAGCTACCAGTTTATCGAGGAATAATACCTACTCATTTGTGGCCTCCAAAATATCGAAGATAAGTGGGTGATGTAGCAGGTAAAACATATTAACTCCATAGCTTTAAATACAGCAGGAGTAAAAGGAAAGACTTTAGACTTGGTAAGAAACTCACTACCTTCTTTAATGTTGTCATCCTGAAACTGAAGCTGTCATTCCTGAATACTGAGAAACATGTCAAAGGAAGGGGTTTTGCCTGTTTTCTCAGACAGCAAAAGCAAAACAGAGAAGAAAAAACCCCATATGCCTTTCTACTGCAGTCTCTTTACATATCTCTGTTATGGACCTTTTGAAATGATATAAAAGAAGATAATGGCTAATCAGATCCTTTAAGTATAATGTGGGAGTTTGAAAGGGAAACCACAAACTCTTTATCAATTCCAATGAGCTCGTGTTCACTGTATTGGAAGAAGAGCTTTATGCCCTGATTTTTTTTATCATTACTCCATAATGTTCTTGGCAAGATTGTAGGAACCTTAGTATTTTCTTCAGTGCATCTGCAGTGGTTTCAGATGTAATTTCCAGCTCACGCATGTGAAGTGAAGTTGCAGAGGTATGGCATATATGGCACACCTGCCTTCTGCTGCCTTCCTGGCAGGACTGTAATGCTGGCAGTGATTTAAACCACTGCAGTAAGAATTGCTTGTGGACATCTGTAAGAGCTCTTTTCCTCCCTCTCTTTCCATTTGAATCTACAGGCACATTTTGGACTTTACACTAGATGCATGAACCACTTTCATAAAAACATAGCATTAATTTTGTCGAGCAAGGGAGTAATCATTTTAAAGTAATTGAAAAAGGCTTTGGAGAGACATGACAGATTACAGAACGTGTTTGTTTTTCACGAGATCTGTGCTTTAGGCCAGTGAATTCAACCTCAGAAAGTCCCACCAGGATTTGACCAAGGCCCCATAATAGGTGATGCACTGAAAAAATGAATGAGGCTGCTTACATCTGAAACTTGATGTTCAAGACCTTGTTGAACTGGAGCCCTACTTGGTGAAAACATTTCAGCTTCTAAAGCCCAGCTGCAGTAAAGCACTTAGGCAAGTGGCCAGCACAAGTATATGCTTGTGCCCTATTGATTTGCACAGTGGGACATAAGCAGATGATTGGAGCTGACTGCCTGCCCAAGAACACTGGAGCAGACTGAGTGTCCTCAACAAATGTTGACATAACGTATGGTTTTGACAATTTTTCACAAAACCTGTGTAAGTTTGTCAGGGGTTTTCCTCTAAAAAAAAAAAAAAAAAAGGGTGTGTGTGTGTGTGTTTGGTTTTATGGACCAAATCCCCACTGTATAGGGCAAATATGAAGGATTAACATCAAAATTGGTTGGGGGGGGGGGTGAATGCATGGGGTGAAGGGAGAGAGTAACATGTAGAGTTTCTGTTAATCATTTTTTTTCCATCAAACAAGTCTTTTCAATTAGTCTTACTTAGAGCACAAATTTGCTTATTTCACAGTTTAATGGTATAAGATTTTTCTCAGTGTTTGCTACTGCCCAAAGCTTGTGGGCCCAACCCTCACTCGCATTGATTCTCTTCATACCACTCTACCAATGCAAAGCAGCCTTTAAAAAGGGATTTCAAATAAAGTATAATGTAAGCAAATGATTTGGTCTGAAGCAAAGATCTTAACATCTGTCCAAGTCCAATTGTTATGATCAGGTCTAAATACTCATAAGGATTGGACCTATACTAAAAATAAGTGCAAAACCATAGAGATAAATACTACAAAACCACAGTTATGGATCTAAATTTTGAGCAGAGCTCATGTTTTAAGATAAAACCTCTGAGGTGGAGAACTTTAAGAAAATCAGGCTGCATTAATCACATTAAGGAAAGAGTCTCAAATCACTACTGGAGGCTCTGCCCATTGTGCAAAAGAAACAGCCTCTGACTTTAGCAAGTGCCGTGTGGTTGTGAGGGCTGTACCTATGTAAGATGGCACTGTTAGAAAGAGCAGGATAATGGGCTCCATGCCTCTTCCGATGTTTCTTGACAGCTCTCTCCCTTCCATTTTCCTTCCAGGTGAACGCCCCTTCCACTGTAACCAATGTGGAGCTTCTTTTACCCAGAAGGGGAACCTGCTGAGGCACATCAAGTTGCACTCTGGGGAGAAACCGTTCAAATGTCCCTTCTGCAGCTATGCCTGCCGACGGAGGGACGCCCTCACAGGACACCTCAGGACGCATTCTGGTGAGCCCGCCTTGTCTTCTCTTCCTTCTCATTTCTTCCTTCGTCATTACAGTTCAAGTGAAGCAGATTGTGAAAATAACTGTGTGTTCCTGGTGGTTCTGGGTCTGTACCATGCTCTTCAGATAACACAGCTCGGAACTTTGGGAAAGCCTTGATGTGAATCAGAAAAGTTGTGGTTCAGCCACACCTCTCTTTTTGTGTAACTGAGCTCCTCTGCTGATGCTATCGCATTTCCCTTTGAATGTCTCCTTGGGTGTATCCAGGCTTGCTGGCAGATTGTTTTGACACTCTCAGCCCCAAAGTGGCTGTGAAATTCCAAAGATCACAATGAATAACTATGTGCTCTTGGAAGCCTGCTTTGCAGTTCATACCCATTCCTTCATCTAATAAATGCCATATGCTGGTGGAGTTCATACTTGTTCATCTTTCAAAACCCTCCTAGTTGCATTTTTGATTCAGTTACATCTTGCTGTAAAGTCCTAATTCATGGCAGCCACAGCACTCACCCTAGAGCAGAAGGTGACGGAGAGAGATTGGGTTTGGTTTGTCTTGCTACTTGATAGAATTATGTCTCTATCAAGTCTACTTGATAGAGTTTCTCGATATCTTCTAAAAAAATACCTGTCGCATAACTCAATGTTAGTAGTCATGTTGGTAGCTCTGATGATCAGGATCAGATGTTTTTCTAGTCCCTGTATGCTACACCAAGGGGCCACATTCTGCCCACTTACTCATTTGTGTAGGACTCTTGAGTAAGATCTTAACTTGCTGTGGTTTTTATCTCCTAGGATGTTCAACTTTTGTGTCCGGGCCATTTATAAGAGACTGTATTTTTCATTGTTGAATGAGCAGAGATAATTGGGCTGGTTACAAGTGACCGCATTACAGATGAACTTTTTTGAGGTGTTAGCAAATGTGTGACTACTGAAACACAGTGGTTGAAGTGCAGCTGCAGACAGAAACTCTGCATGTCAAAATGTAATCATGGAGCTTCCTGACTCTTTATACACATTTCTTCTACAGGGTCAGGCTCACTTCAGTAGAGGTGTCTGTTTTATGAGCCTTAGGTTGGTCTTGGGATACAGAGTTGCCTTGACATTTCCAAGCATCAGAAAGGATAAGCTAGTAAGCTTCTCCAGGTAGACTGGAGTACACAGGAGGCTGTATTGATGCAAATATGCTACTGACAGAAAGCATGAGCTTCCAAGGGAGTGCAAGTGTGGGACTAGGCTGAGAGAGAATTGCTTGAGAGTTGTCAGCTGAGAGGATTTCTTCTGAAAGTCAGAAGGGAAAATGTCTGTGGAACTGTGTGGTGCAATTTTCACACATCTGACCATAATGGTAGTTTCAACTTGAAATTTAGTAAAAAAGAAAACATGATAAAAATATTCACAATTAAAATAAAAAAGGGAGTTGTGACATAAAATAGCCCACATTACAAAACATGAGCATTGCGGTTGAAGATTGTTTTCATAATATGAATATAGATTTTGTTACCTAGATACAGCCATTGATAGAGGTTGTTCGTTCTTCCTGTTGAAAAGTACATGGCTGATGTTTCTGCTTTTTGCATGAGGATGAAATGTAAAGGTGTGGGATTTTCAGAAGGCACCTAAGCTGCTTAGGCACAGGAGTTCCCCTGGAGCTCCTTCCCTAACTGACTTAGCTGTGTTCAGCTGTGCTCAATTCGTAATTTTGTGTTTTGTTTTCAGTGGAGAAATTGTCACCCCTCTAAGCAGTCAGCTACAACAGTTTTCAGCAGAGGGCCAGCAGGAACAGACAAGTGCTCCCACAACACTCTCCAAGACAATTCTTAGAGTAGCACTTGCATATGAAGAGTTAAAAACCTGGGATATTGCCTTAAAACCCAGCATCCACGTACACGAACGCGAAAGGCCAATCTGAATGTGAGTGTGGAAGTTAAGGTGTCTTTCTGTCCCTGTCATATAGGCAAGCTTGGTTGGTTTATGCATACATGTGTGAACCTGGTTCACGAAGAAGATGAGTAGATGTTCCCTGGAGATGTTAGTTTCGTATCAGCGTACTATACAAGCACTTTCTGCTTTAATAAAGCACACATCAAAGTCTGTAAGTAGACATTGAAGGTATAGCAAATCTAGTAAACTTCATAAAAGGTCCTTTCCAACCTAAATGATTCTATGATTCTGTGAATGTTTACATCTTCTGCTATTTCTGACCAGAAAAGAGGATATCAGATAAAATATAGAAAGAAGAGGTTGAAAACTACTTTGAAATATGAGACTTAAATTGAGTTTCAATCTGGTACACTTAAAGTCTAAATTGAGGCAAGTCTGAATATGTTTTTATATTTGTAAGAGGAAAGCTCTTTAGATCAGATCCTCAGCTGATATAGTTTGGAATTACATCCCCTAAGCAAGGAAAGTACTGCTATTTTGTACCAGCTGAGAATCTGGCACATGATTTCATGAATGCAAGACCAATTTCCTTTTTTTATGTTGTATGTCCTTTTCCTCCTTAAATAAGAGAGTGCTATTAATCAAAAAACCCCACTCTTTTTTCCTTCCCAAGAAGGTTTTAAACTACTCATTTTTTTATGGAAGACAGAGTATGCAAGAGAGGAATTGAAGAATGTTTTTATATCTTTTTTTTTTTTTTTTCTCCCAGCTAGTTTGATCTGTGCATTTGAAAGCACTTTGTGTCACCACTTAGTCAGTTACACCCTCTCACTACTGCCAGTCAGTCAATTTTTTCTGTGCTTACTGCAGGGTTTTCATACAGTAAGACAGGAAAGGTGAAAAAATAAGGAAATGTACTTGCAAACAGAAATTAGCAGAAGCATCTCAGAGATATTTGAAATAGCTGAAACTACTATTAACTTCAAAAAAATTAATTTATGACAACTTTTTTTTCCTTTGGATGGATTTTTTTGTTTGTGCTTTCCAATGTTATTTCCTATTTACTTGAAAATGTTTCTAAGCATCACAATCCACATATTGCTTCCCCTTGTGCAGAATAATATCTTACTATGTAAGTGTTCCCAGAATGAGTGGTTAACAAAATATTACTTCACATCTGTAATGCTGCTGCTGTTTAACCCTAAATAATTAAGGACTTATCTTGCAGTGATTTACTCCTGCGATTATTTACCTTTTACTGACATACAGAGTTCTGGTGAACTTTGTGTCTATATTTTCCTCCCACATGCAGCTTCTTTGATTTCGGGAATATAATGATGCCTTCAGGACATCAGTAGGATAATGCCTGGGGAGAGATTCATGCACAGAATTACACTAAGAGTGGGCATGAGCCTCGAGGTACTTACAGGACTTTGAATGTTGTTTTCAGAATTAACTCCGTAGTCCCACAACACAGATAATACAGGAGAGGTGCCTGAGTGGGCTTCCAAGACGTGAGTGTAAGGACAGGCTGTGGAGGGCTGGGGCAAAAAGTCATAGCCCCCTCCTGCAGCATGCACTTGACAAACCAGCAGGGATTGGCTTCACCTTGCCTAGCTTTTGCTGTTTTGAAATAGGAAAACATCCAGGCAAAGCTAATCTCCTGATGGCAGTCACAGATTACCTGCTATCTCACCTTGAGACGTGTCCATCTTCTCCATCATCTCTAGAATTGCACAGAGACAAAGGCAGATACAAACCAGATGAGACAAATTCTACTGTAGGCAATTAATGAACAAAAAATAGAAGTTTTAAGGAAGACAGTTGATCTGACAGATCCATCTGATGGTTAAAGCACCTAGATGTTGACCTCCATGCTTTGAAAGATATGATGTACAACCTGATGCAGTTTTACCCTGAAAAGCCAGGCATCCTCAAATGGACACATAAAATTAGCAGTTATGTTTTGACATGAATTTCTCTTATGACTAAAATGGAGCCAAGTCAGCCCTCCCCTTGTAATGCTATTGTAAACATAAATGCTTTGATAGTTCTTAAAAAAGTCAAAGCTGCAATGATGAGCAATCTAGAAGAGCCCATAGAAAACATCAGTGCATTAGTTTCCAGAGCAGGGCTTGGGCAGTAAGCCATAAATGCAGAATAGGATCACCTGCTAAGGTGAAAACAAAACACGGAATAAGTTTTGATTAAGTGAGAACCATCCATCCATCCTTTGCACTAAGCAAGGATGGTCCTGTGGGAAGATTGTTTTGTGATCTTTGTGATTAAAAGACTGTCTCATCATGCATACACACAAACTGGCCACATGAAGCCTTCTCAAGCAACCTTAATTCTGGAATTTCCTGATTTTTCTCTTTATCTTGGCAACTTCAATCACGTTCCTGTACTGTGGCAGTACCTAAGTGTTATTCATATCTAAAAGCAGTTTTACAGTTTATTTCTTCCTAAAAACGGGTAGTCAGATCATTATTTTTTCCTGTCACAGCAGCTTTTCCTCACAATACAATTTAAAATTTGCTTCCAAGCTACTTCTTTCCTGTTTACTAAATGCTTTTTTCCCTTTTCTGCTTTCAACAAATATTTGCTTTTTCCTCCCCCTCTTCTTCCTGCATTGCTGCTGCACATTGTTTGTTACTGCCCAGCTCTCCAATAGCACTGAACTAGTGGTATCATTTTATTTGCAAAAGAAAAGCAGTGAAGCATTTGTTTTGAAAAGAAAGGCTTAGGTAAAAACTCCCAAAAGCACAATCTTAGCAAACTATGTACAGTGCATAAAAGGCATGTATAATTAAGAAGGTAAATGCCCTGTTCATGGAAAGGTAGTTTAGTAACTCTTTCTATGTTTCTTGGTTTGCAAGTCTATCTTTCTCATTTCTTCTCCATAAGGACTTTCTTCTCAGCTCCTCCTGTGTGGTAGTGAGCCATTCAAGATGTCCTACACGCCTGCAATTGCATGGCTGTTGTTGGCAGAACTGACAAGTGATACCTGTGTATGCAACTGTGCTCAGAGGCAGAAGGAACCTGGTTCCTAATTCTGACAATGTGCCTGACTCAATACATGTTTGGGAGAGTCATTTCACCTTTGAGTGTCTCGGTCCAGCTGAAAAATTGGATGAACAAGCACAGTGCGGAAAAGCACAGTGCTGTGCATGAAGTCTCGCCTGTCAAAAGCCAGTGAGAATTACTGAAACAGTGGCAGGGATGGTTATTTAAAATAATGAAGACTCAATGTTTTAAACTGCTTTTTTCATCTTGAAGAGACTTTTACCACTATTACCATTTCCATTCTCCAAAGGCCCAGTATCTACTCTGTAACCATGTTTTTGAGGATGGGAACATCATAATTAGAAGAATCTAGGGACCTGAAATTCTCATTATGCTCTGAGCTGGACTGACTCAAACACATTGTGAATGGGGGAAAAAAACCCTACTTGTTCACAAGTAGGATACTATCTGTGAAAAATGAAGCAAGTACATGAAAAGGCAAGGGAATATTTTGCATACAAATCCCAGGTTTGCAAATAGGTTAGCAAACAGCATCTTCCCTTAGTTGTGATGAGCCAGTGGGCGTTTATTCTGTTGATCTGATACTTAGAGCTCTATTTAATCAGGCAGAGCTGTTCTTCCTCTCAGGTTTTCTTATGCTGTTTCAGTTAAACTCAGTGGAATTAACCTCGTCACAAAATCATTTTGTGTTTTTCTTATCGGACTCCAGGTTCCAAACTGTTATTAGCATGTACACAATAGTGCAGCAGCTCTGCTTTCTCATTAATGCTTCCAATACCTAGAGGCCTTCATTCTGTGTTGTAGAGTGTCTAAAATATTTGGTATTTTGCTTTCCATAATGTTTGTATGTGTATTTTTGGAAGGTAAGATCAAAATGTGTTCAAGGGTAGGAGTTTGGTATGCCAGGTTTTCATCCCCTAGGCATCCTTATTTAAAGTGTAATCCTCTGTATAGCCAACTTATATCCCATGCTTCACTAAAGCCCCATCTGAACCTGGTCCTTGAAGTGGTGGGGTCCTCTTTACCTCCAGAGCACTACTGCAACAAGTATTAGTATCAGTGATATGAAAAGATCATCTTTTATGTGCTCAGAATTATCTCAGTATACAAGCTTGGTCTTGCTAAGCCATTTCTACAGAGCGTAATTATCACTGAGAAACCATCTTTGATTTAAAGATGCTGTAGGATCATGATCTTTCCAGAAAAATTACATTTGGGCTTTGTTTTCAGGGGAACTTGTGAAAAGATATGGTTTCACCCAAAGCAAGAAGTGTTCACTTTTTGCTTGTTGGACTTTTAAAAGTCTTGAAATTCCATAAAGATTCCCTCTTATCTGCAGTAGTTATGGATCAATCTTTGACTGTTCAACCCAGGAGATCTGTTTCCGACAGATAAGACAGAGAAACAGGAGAAGTGGTCCTGGCGAGCAAAGGTAGATGTGCTGTACACCAGCCTCATGAATATCTCTCTCTCTCAGCTGTGGTATCAGTTGGGTATCAGCTGCTTTTCCCTTTTTTCCTGGATTTTTTTTCTTTTTTTTTTTTTCTTCTCCCCTGCCCCCAGCATGTGTGCTTGAGATGACAGGGGAACAGACACTGTGCGGCTCCCTGCTTCTTGTGGTGCCCCAGTGCAAGCAGGAGATGGCCTCTTCCTTTAGTGCTTGGGGGCTGCATGTAAATTGGCTGAATAGAGAAAGACTCACCCAGTCTGCCAGCAATGAGAGACACCAACACCATGGCAGTATCCTTGTTCTAAATATCAGTTCACAGCAGGATTAGGAGGTGCTAAGATTTATCCTGGCATCTGTGAGACATGTCTTGTGCCTCCTGCTATATCTCTGAGTGGAACATGGCCTTGCTATGTCTCTGCCACCTGCAGGTCTGCCAGCAAGTCCTCCGTTCTTCAGCAGAGAGAAGGGGAAGAGCAGGTCTGGAGGGAGGTTGCTCCTCCTTTCCCTGACCATCCAAGTTTCCTCTCCTTAATGAGACAGGATGGCAGAATTGTGTGTTTTGTGTCAGGTTAAGTCTCCAGACCCTTGGCAAGGAAGAGTTTTGTGTTTAAGGCATGAGTTCCTGCACCCCAAAATGGGAAAGAGTACTAATACCCCAACACTGCAGCTTCACCATGAGGGAAAGTTTCCCCAGGGCATATTTCAGTTCTGCAATGCAACAAGATGCTCACAAGGAGGGGATGGGGTGTCCTTTACTCCTTTCTTCAGACCTCCTGAACCTGCTGTCACCTCATGCAGAAAGTCAGATAGCACCACAGTACTTAGGGGTACCAAGGTCCTTGTTTAGACAGCATCATCATGGTGTAAGATTGACATGGGATCATCCCTCATTAATTTTGACCAGATCCTTTCTTCCTGATGGAATGCCTGTGCAAAGATGGAAGTGTGTGTTTGGGACAGGACTGCTGACATCCAGTTTTCTGTGTGTGTTCTGTCTCCCCTCCATGTTAGCATCCTGGCATTATCAGCCAGATTCTGTCCCTCTTTGTATTGCCTCAGGCTACATAGAACCAGAACAAAGCACCTGGTCCTGCCCTACTGTTTGGAAAGAAAACAGATGCTTCTCCACTGTTGAGTGATGCCAGTTCTTACGGCAGCTATCCTGCTTTGGAGGAGCAAACAAGATAGTGACTTTTTTTCCTCTGGGCTTTTGTTCTGCCACAGTGCTCTGTGTGGGATTTCACTGGCATCAAAAAAGCAGATGAATGTGATAAGACTTCTGCATATAGAGAAGCAGTCCTTCCAAACAGCATGCCTAACCTGTTTTTTAAACATCCGAAGAGACTGTTTCTATTGCCTCCCTAGGGAGAAAATTCCACTTCCCATCTGCTTTTTAAGCTGTGACTCTCATCCTGGTATTTAACCTAAACTATCTTTTCTTTTGCTGCATGTTATTGCTCTTCCTAACACTTTCTTCTGTTATCGTGAGTAATTCCTGTGCTCAGTTTACACTGCAATAGGCTGTAGTCATATCTCTGGCACTGATTCTGTTCTAGTCTGTCTATCTTCCAGTCCTCTCATCTCTCATTTTTATTACTAATTTTGAATTTTTTGCTACTCTTATTCACTCATTTATGAGGCATCTAAATTGCAAAGTCATTTTATGCTTTGGAAACATGGGCCAGTACAGATGCAGACCCCTTAACCTCATCTCTGCCTCAGTTGTCTGTCAGTGAAATCAGAATAAAGAGTACTTCTTAACCTTGTCGTGATGGTGAGAGGGCTGCATGCACAAATGATTGCAAGGTGCATGCATATTGCTGCAATGAAGATCATGTAAGTACGCAGCAGAGTATTCCAGTGCTGCTGGTGCCCCCGCTGCATAGCATTGCATGTTATCTCCTTAGTTTTACTTAGCCTTTGTGCAATAGTGAAATGAGATAATTATAAAGTGGAAGGAATAATAACTTTGTATTGTTACCATAACCACTGAGGTATTATATCCTGATACTGGCATGATTATCTTAGACACAATAGTAAGGTGATTATTAATAATGCTAAAGGACTTACTACTTAGCCTGCAATTTTTGTGTCTTGTTTCTTTTATGAACCCTATCTGTTTCATCAGCACAAAGCCTGTGTGAAGTGCGTATGTGTTGTTCCCTTGTTGTTATCCGTTTTTCAGTGGTGGGAAAATGAAATAGGAAAAAACCCTGAGAGACCCAATTTGCAAATTCAGGTACCTAAGCACCAAGGTAGCTTCATGTGAATCACTTGTCTGCACCAGAACTACTATGGACAGGCTGGCTGGTGAGAGTCTGGCAGCTTAGGTATTTAAAGATGTGTAGTCCTTTGCTCCTTTAAGTTCAAACTACAGAGGCCTCTTTTGGCCTCGTTTTCCTTGTCATCAGGGATTGTTTCAGAAATCCACTATTTTTATGCTCGAGTTGGCATAGGTACATACAAAACCAGAATTTAAGGTGCAGCAGTAAACACAGGCATCAGACTGTCTTTGGGAGCTGGGTGTTTCATTGCATTAGAATAAGCTTGAGGGATGTGATGCAGTGCATCAGGAGTCCTCCTGCTCCAGAGGTAGCCTTCTGAGGTAGCTGCAGTGGTTTTTGCAGAACAGAGATCCAAGAGGTGACTGAGAGCTTTCTCGTGCACTTGAGACAAGAACATGGTTTTGACTTGACAAAGCCACATCTCAGCAAAAGCAAGGCCACTTCTTCACATACTCTGTTTGAGCAGCAAAATACCACAGCAGCTCTAAGGAGGAAAACAGTACTTTTTTTTTTCTTTTTTTTTTTTTCTCTCCCCTGAGAAAATTATTTTCAAGGGCAAAAAGCTTTTGCATATTGTCTCTGAGGAAAGGAGATCCAGCATTTGGAGCTGGCCTTCGTCAGTTCTTGAAGGAGTTTGTGAAACCTTTCAGCTTGAGAAAGTTTGAGCTTGGAATCAAACGGTGGTTTGAGGCCATCTTTCACTGCTATCTCAGCTGTTTTATGGGGCAGTGCAAAAATGGAGAACCACCACTGACATTTTTTATATATATATATATATATATATATATATATATATATATATATAAAAAAGTGCTTTAAGGTGTAAGAGAGGTATTTTTGCCATCTGGTAAGGAAGCCTAGAGAAACTAAAGGGGAAAAAAATAACGCAGTTAACACCATACCATAGCAGAGCTGCAGAAGGCTGCTACTGATATATTCTCCTGAGCTCTCAGCAACCTGTAATTATGAATTGGCTTACAGCTAAGATATTGATGGATATCAGTCAAGAAGGAAAATGAGAGTGTCTAGATTTTTTTACAGTGAACCTGTACTGAACTCTGTGTGACTTTCCTCCTATTTATAACCCTGTGTGAAGTTCACGGAAACTTGTCCTGGAGGTTTCCCACGAGAGGGAACTGTGTTTTTACCTGACTAAAGCTCTCTGGATATTTTCCCATTTTTTATTTGATCTAAGTGTGAACTTTCTCCACCCTCTGCCCCTCCTTCCTTTCTGGAGTGGTTAGAGAGGTTCGTTGCAGCCAGGATTACACAAGAGATGCCAGTTGCACACATGTTTTGCATAACTGTGCTGTGTTGATTTCAGACAGGGTGCCCCAAGTTCCCTCCCTGCCTTGCAACAGAGAGTCAAGATCTCTATCTTCATTCCTGAAGCTGGAGAAATGGTGTTGAGGCCCTGCCTATTGAAACTTTGACAAAGAGCACCTCGCTGGGACGCTCCCCAACCACACAGTTATCTGTATGCTGCAAAGCACCTCTACTTAAAGGTTGTTCGTTCTTTTTGTATTAAATATGCAAGAGTCACTGTACCTCTGTGCGAAGCGCTGTGAGGGATCAGTTGGGCAGTGTAATTCAGTAGGATTTTCAATGTAAGGCAACAGAGTTCCCAGGGATGCTGCTGCTGCCCTGAGACTCTTCCTGCCCAGAGAGCCAGCTACTCTGTATTAAGGATGGGGGAATGTGCTCCCCAAGCACATGTCCTTTCCCTCCCTTCCAGTGAGACAGGTGTGGGTGTTGTCATGTGCTCTGAGATGGTTGAGGGCCTGTAGCAGGGATCCTGACTGGAAAATTGAGACAAACTCATCCTAGTGCTGATTTTGGGGCCAGTTCACTATGGCTCTTATCTTCAAGAGCACTGAGGTCTGCTTGATTTTGGTGGGAATTAGGGGCTTTGACAGTCTGGGCGTTAGCCTGTGTTTCTGTTCCTTTTGCTGGGAAATAGGTTTTTTTTTCCTCCTGCCTCTCAGTTTGGAGTGGAAGTCTAGGACAGCACAGAGTCTCCCACCAGCTGAACAGGACCCAGGGCTGTTATGAGCTGTCTACAGCATGGTACTGTATCGTGGGATAGAGCTGGTCTCATACGTAGGCAGAGCCCAGACTATTTAAGGGCTTCAATCTCTTCCTAGAAAATAAATCATATGCAAAGGATACACTGCTGAGAATCTGATGATGAAATTTTTATATAGAAAAGTGACATGGTCCATAGACTCTCTCACTTGGATACCCTTCATGTGCATGCATTTTGTTCGTCTCCTTGGAGACAGTGGCTTGTCTGAGAGCAGCTAGCCTTGGCCAGGAAAGGCCTGACATTTCTGGTTTGTGGGATGAAGCTGTGCTGCTGAATTTTCCAACAACCACAGAGGCATGATTTGATACTGCATAAGCAGTTCTGTACAAGGTTATCCTGTGAGCATCTTTCTCTAATTCCTCTCTGGGGACACCACTCGAGTCCCTGGTGTGAAAGACAGGTTCAAAGATCCTCGAGGAGAGCCTAGTGATCCCTGTCTCTTGGATATCAGAAAAGTTTGTGAAATTTCTCCCTTCTCTTTCCTTCTTCCGAATAGCTGAGTCAGCTGGACTGGCATGTCTGGAACTCTGTGGCACTGTGAGCAGGCAGTCTGCCAGCTGCATTACACACCGCATCCAAAGGAACACGTCACTCCTCTCTCTCTCGTTTTTGGTGGTTTTTTTCAGCCTTTTTCTTTTTTTCCCCTTTGCAATCTCCACCCTCTCCCTTTTATTTTTCCTTGTTGATCCATGTAGGTGAGTCAGAGAAACCTGCTCATCCACAACCTGTTCCTTCTTGCCAAATCCTGGAGCAGCACTCCCAGTTCTTGTTAAGTGTCAGGAATAGGTTATGAAAACAAAAACTGATACAGGCAGCATACTGGGTATAGAGCACATACTGTAAATGAAAATTAAATGCACAGTGAATGTGCTACTTAGAATGTGCACCTAATAGAGTGATGTCTTTTGTAGGAGGCACTTTATTCTGTGATTCATATATAATATTAGTTTTCTTCCTATAAAACAGCAGGATGGAATAGCAAAATTACTTAAGGCATAAGTAAGAGCACATTTAGGGAGAAAAGCCATCTTAACACCATTGGATCTTAAAACAACAGGAGAGTGGAAAATTTCCAGTAGGAAAACAGGTGGTTCATGAAAGTGTTTTTGAACAAAATGATTGAGCTTTTGACATCAGTTGTAGTTGTACTAATCTGAAAAAAACCCAGTGATATTGGCATGATTCCTCAGAGTTTATGCTATTGATGTGTTTCTAACCCCAGGAATTAAAAAATCATGAATCTGGATCCCTGAGATGATAGACACTTACAAATTAGGAGAGTGAAAGGTAATAAATTGGCCTTTTAATTTACCTTATAATATTTATTTCATGAGTGGGGAGGAAGTGATAAAAACATGCAAGCTAACTTTTCTCCTTGGTCATTTGACTCTCAGAGCTGGAGATGAAGGAAAGCATAGTATTGTATCTGACTTCAGGTGAAAGTGCAGGTGTTGGTAATGCTGTAGGATCAGGTCTGTCTCGATATCCATAGCTATGTTTCCATTGAGCAGCATGAAAGGATGGATTTTTGGCATGTTTTGTTGGAATGAAGCTGCTCGGCTTCAAATTATAGATCATCCACCAGGAAAAGTGCTTTGTTTGACTTTTACATGCCCACAGTAAAATGTCCACGTTAGCTATATTGTGAAAAATGTATCCATTAAGTTCATATCATTAGTCTTCTAGAAGCAATGAGTTTGTCCCAAGGGCTAATGATGAGCCAACTTCAGGAGATTGCAAGTACAGTTTTGGTTAAGATGCATGAGATTTCTGCTTTGATCAGCATGAAGTCCAGGACAAGTTTGACCTGGCTCGTATACAGTCCCTTGCTGTCCTGGTTTCAGCTGGGATAGAGTTAACTGTCTTCCTAGTAGCTGGTACAGTGCTATGTTTTGAGTTCAGTATGAGAAGAATGTTGATAACACTGATGTTTTCAGTTGTTGCTAAGTAATGTTTAGTCTAAAGTCAAGGATTTTTCAGCTTCTCATGCCCAGCCAGCGAGAAAGCTGGAGGGGCACAAGAAGTTGGGAGGGGACACAGCCAGGGCAGCTGACCCAAAGTGGCCAACGGGGTATTCCATACCATGGGACGTCATATTTAGTATATAAACTGGGGGGAGTGGGAGCAGGGGGATTGCTGCTTGGGGACTAACTGGGTGTCGATCAGTGGGTGGTGAGCAATTGCCCTGCGCATCATTTGTACGTTCCAATCCTTTTATTACTACTGTTGTCATTTCATTAGTGTTATCATTATCGTTATTAGTTTCTTCTTTTCTGTTCTATTAAACCGTTCTTATCTCAACCCACGAGTTTTATTTCTTTTCCCAATTTTCTCCCCCATCCCACTGGATGAAGGGGGGGGGGAGTGAGTAAGCAGCTGCGTGGTGCTTAGTTGCTGGTTGGGGTTAAACCATGACACTTGCATAGGATCACACCATTGGTGAAAAGAAGGGAAAGGACCATTTTGTGTCGGGTAATATAACTCATACCAAGAGACAGTAATTCCTCAGATTGTTCAATCCCAAGACAAGAAGACAGCAAGGTTTACTGCCCAACCACCTTCTGCAGAGGATGAACCTACGGTACAGACAAAAAGGGACTTGTCAAAGGCATTGAAGACATCAGTGTCACAGATAGGAATGAACCCAGATGTCCTAAATCCCTGCCTGCTGATTCAGTTACAAGACTGTCTCCACACACACACACACACACACACACACACACACAGAAATAGATGTAAGAAAATGAGAAAAAGAGATATTTTTTTTCCTTCTCCCAGGTATCAAGAAGTGAGAAGTTTTACACTCTTTCACTCTTGATTCAGATCTGTCAGAGAAATCACCTCTTTTTAATAGCCTAGTGGAACCTTCAATATGAATTTTTGTTAGGGTGTTTTTCTGTCAAAGAATGCAGTTAAGTACGTTCAGAGTTTCCTAAATTCCCTGTTTTTACAGGAAACCTTTTTAAAGTACTTGTGGATGTTTAGAGCACTCTGTTTTGTGTTCTCTAGCTTTTCTGTCTTTACTTTACTTACAGCCCAAGCAGTTGCTTTTTCTTCCCTTCTTTTCTTTTTCTTCCTTTTGGTTTAATTTCACACCCATATTTAATTTCCTTTCATTTTGTCTGCCTCCCTTTCAGCCATGATAACGGTTTCTGAGTCTATCCAGGGCTTGTAGTGCAAAACTAATCGCACCAAAAAAGAAACATCCTAAACCCTCAAATCTTTCCTCTCTCCCCCCTTCTCATTCTCTTCACTGAGCAAACCTAAAAAATCCTGGGGTTTAGGAAGTGCTCTGGAACTGTCATTATTTATTTTTTGTGTTACAAAAAAAATACAGCTAGGAAAGATATTGAGGCTAACAGGAATTGCTGAATTGTATTACTCAGAAAAGATTAATGTAGCTTCAATGTTAGACATAGACCCTTGATGTAGAAGAACAGAAACTGTCCAGTATTCCAGATTAATATCTCTGAGAGTTAAAGGATCCTATCATCCTTTAAAAGATATCTTTACTGTTAATTTTTGCAGTGCTAAGAATTGTTTTCATACAAAATGGTCCTGACTTCCCTTGCCAAGTACTGTGGCTAACTTTGAATGTGGAGCAGTGAAGACCACAAGTGTTGGTGACAAGTGTGGTGGGAAAAGGAGGTGTCTGTCCAGCCCTGGTGGCAGCAGATTCATTTGCCTTGACGAAGCTGGAGTAAATGCTTTGGGTGTTGGGAAGAGCATTTGGGAGCAGTGAGCTGGCCCAAAAAGCCTTACCCTGGAGGAGCCTTTCGCATATGAGGTTTTCTAAAGTACGCAGCACAGCTTGGCTTAGCACTGTCTGCTTGAGAAAAGTCCCACCCTTATTTCCAGTTCCTCTGTAACGCTGGTGGTAAATATATAGGTTGTCAGGCAGAGAGCAACAGGAGGAGATAGGAAAACTGCCTAGGTAAAAGGAGTCAGTCAGCTCTTTTTCTGTTTGACCTCATTTGACATCTGTGCAAGACAGGACAAAACCACATGCTTGAACAGCAGATCTTTACCAGGGTAACACAAAGGCATGGGCCGCACTGGTTCTTGGGCAGTAAGGGAAGTATGAATAAAAATTTGCATGTCCCAAAGGAGCCCATTAGCTTCACAGCCTGACCTGTTTTTAGAAGCAAGGTTTCCTTCACTGCTGGCCTTGATCAAAATAAATGAAAACTCCCAACTTCAGTGGTTGGGAAAAGAAGAGGAGCTGTCAATATTATTCCTTTCTGTGTCGCTATTATCTTCATGACAGCTTGCTGTTAATAGTCTGTTTCCAAAACTTTGTTTCTGACAGCGACAAGAAAAGGGAAAACTTACGTGAAGGGAAACTGGAGCTCATTCTTCCTATCTCCTAATATGAGACATTAAATTGAAAGGTGCCAGGTGCTAAAAGAAGTGCTTTTTCTTGTGCAGGAGCATGTAGGTGGAACGGTGGAACTCATTGCCACAGGCTGGAAAGAAAAGAGCTAGAGTTAAGGGCTTGTTCAGTGATTTTAAGCAGAAGAAAGCTATCTAATGCTACAGTGCAAGTTAGATGTCATGTATTCTGTCTGTCTCCTTTTGTTTATATAGTATAAAATATAGTATTTGTTTATATATTATAAAATACTACTATGTTTGCCACTGCTTGCTTCAAATAACTCAGATTCTGTTGGCTTTGTAATGCTAAAGGGCTTCTGCAAGATATGCAGAGGGACAGCACGTATAAACTGTAAGCAGCTGCTGTAAATTGACTTCAGGGTATTACTTGTATTGATGCTGCCTGTGAATCTGGCCCAACACCTACACTTGTTTTACCCAAAGCGGGGAAAAAAAAACCCAAAACAACAAAAGCACTTCTCAAGGGAGTGTTTGTCCAGCAGCATTCCTGATCTCCACTGAGGTACCCACACCCTGTGCTGCATGAGTGAGCTGCTCCTCTCTGCCTGCAGTCAGAGCTCGGCTTGCAATGACCTGTGCATCTCCAGTCACCTCCTTAAATTCCTGCTGAGCTGTGGCACTGATGGGGAGCGGACAGGGCAGAGAACAACAGACTGACCTAAACTTGTTTTTGGTTTTACTACTCAGTGTGTCCCAGGAGCAGGGTTAAAATGAAGAGAAGCCGACGAGCATATTTTGGAAGGTTTGTCATAGTGAACCAATTAACGCTCCACTTATCAAGTAGACTTTAATATAATGTTAAAGGTCTGAAGTGGAGTGGAAAGTACAAAGCCAGTACATACAGTTAAGGTTTAACCTCTGTTTTAAGCCGGTTCCCACCCACATCCAGATAGTGCAGAGGCATTGCAGGGAGGAGGCTCCTTTCCAAAGTCCCCTCTCTTGTATTCATTGCAGGGCCTCTCTCTGTTTAAAAGTAAGTTGCCATAAACGTGGCTGCCTTTAAGCAATTTTGAAACTGGCCAGGTGATAAAACACCCAGTTATTTTGTGGACATCCTGGATTTTGTTAGTTTATCTCGCCACCAGAGTGCTATTTAAACAGAGTCCCTTTTTAATAGTATTTAACCGTTTCAGAGTCAGTGTAAAATCCCTAGGAACCCCACCAGTGCCAGGGGTGCCTAAGGACTGGGACGTGTTGGTATGGGACAAGCACAGTGCACCCAGCTCAGTGGCCTCACAGTGCAAGCGCAGAACATTTGCACTTGAGATTTTCAGATATATACGGGGGGATCTGAGAGCTCCATTGCCATTAATATAAACTAAAAATGAGTGTCGAGTGCCATTTGCCAGCTTTGAAGCTCTTATGTTGAAGGAAATAAATGTAAGCCAATAGAAATATATGAGGAGATCTTCTGTCTGTTGCAGTATGTTTCTTGGGACACGGAATTGGAGCAAATATCTGTGGATTTCATCTTTTTCAGAACTAAATACAATGTTAATGTCCTTATCTGTGTTTTCATTGATTTACTACGTAATTTATTTGCATGGTTTCACGTAGACATGTGTCTTTTTCTTTGTTTTTCACACATACATAGATACAAAATACAAACCTACAAAGTGAACTGTTTGTCTTCTGTGCTGCTAAGGAAGAAAATGGGGTGTAATATTCTTGCTTTTCTGGTTTTAATTATCTAATGGGTGCTGAGAGACTGTGGCAGGAGTCCTGGATGGTTAGGGACATTTCAGTAATTCTGTGACTGTGCCAATGAAACGGGAGTTTGTTTGTTTGTTTCTTAAACTTCTGGCACAAAAATGCCACCTACTTATTTATAACCCTTGTGGCAGATTGGAACATTGTTTTATCTGTAAAATCCTGCAGATCAGTTAATAAATAAACACAATCTGATGAATCAGCTTAAATAATAGAGCCACCAGTAGCTGCAAGAGAAATAGTAATAAACTACTAAAGTAATAAAAGGCTTCTGACAGAACCACCTTGAAGGTACAAATAAGGAGCCCAACCCCTTAACTCTTGTACATGAGCACTAACGTATACTGATTTACACCAGAGTCTGACCCATGTTTTTTTATGTAGAGAAGGTATAGATGCTTGAAAGTTTGTCCTGACTAGAGTATTTACTTGTTTTCCACATGTGCATGCGCATGTTTTTGTGGTCCGTTCTAGCCAAAATGTAGCATGGATGAAGTCTTTGGAGTTTGTATATAATCTGATGTTTAATAGTGCTTGCCACAGAAGATCAAGGGAGGACTGAACACTAGTACAGTATTTCACTGCTAGCTGCTTATTTTACGATACCGTAAACAACTGGCAGGTAGATGCAGGTGTCAAGCTGCTGGTTTGTGCCCTGGAGATATTTATAGGAAAGGCAGGTGTGTCTAGAAAACAAAGGGTGTTGTAGGTGCAATGTTTTGCCATTGTTTTACTGCATGCTGATGTACCATGAGTATCTAGTGGTGTTTCACTGCTAGCTCTATAGGGCTACTGTAATAGTACATGGTAGTTGTCGACAGAAATAACTTATCATTGATTGCTGCTGTGCAAAAAAGGCAGGATGAGCCATTTTTCATTTGCTGGGAGGCTCACAAAATGTTGAACATCCACACATGTATCAATAAAATGTTGAACAGCCACACATGTATCAATAGGCAATTGATAATAACCTTTACTAAGAGGCATTGGGCCACGAGGTCATGAAGTGAGCCAACAGCTCTATATCAAGCTCCAAGTCAAGAAAGTACTAGTTGCTTAGTGGCATGTATGTAGGCTTCTCCTATTGTAATGCTGCATTTTGGTTTTTGAACCTTTTGAGGTGTCCAGAGTGTCCAGAAACCTTTTTAAGCACAGATCTAGCTGTATGGTCTCCTCTTCCATATGATCTAGCAAACCTGTTCTTTACCACATGACATCATGAACCCTAATACTTGGCCCAAAATACCATAATCTAAAAAGTGCTAGCAGAAGGGACACATCAGAAATCCATGAGGTCCAGAAACGTATTGGCATCCCATGAAATGTACCCCAGGTATTGCTGTCTCTGCTTGGACTGGCAAGCATTAAAAGATTAAGGGCAAAGTTTTCATAATGTGATTAGAGATTTGGTTCTTTCTGAAAATCAGACTGCTTTAAGATGTCACAGGTTGGGTGCTCAGAAGTGGAGGTACTTGACACTGCGTGTCACAAGCCTGTGTGTTTGTGTGTTCTAGCAGCATTTATTTCAGGTATTTACACGTCGTGACTTTTGCATGCAGGTTGTCTTTGACAATCTCAGGTTAGCTATGGGACTTGCTGTTATTTCTGAACTCCGGTATATACCGATTTGTTTGTGTGTGTGTGTGTGTAATCTCCCAGGCAAAAAAAAAAAGGCAACAAATCAAAGAGCTCCCATGAATTTCAATGAACACATTTACAGTCATTAAGCACAGCAGCGAGATACAGCAGCAGAGTGGGAGGCAGTTTCCTTTGCAAAGCTACGTGCTGCTCAGAGCCAGCATGGGCTTAGGTCTCGCTTTAGGGTTTTTTGTGATTAATTTGTTCAGGGGTCTATTATTCATGTAAATATTTTTGTGTGTGAAGCTTTGAGTTAGGCAGCTCTAGAAAAGCTAAAGTGCACTGTTTAATTACAGTAGCGAACTGGAGGGACTGCGTGTTGCCTCTGTGCAGCCTCAGCCCTCCTGCCGAAACCTCGGCACTGCCTTGGACCTCCCTGGCTCTGACAATTGTTTTCTCAGCTGGGGGAAGCTGGAGGTGGGAAGGACCACAGTAGCTATTATATCTACCTTTTTGTGACTATTGCACACTCTGGTTTTTTGTCCTGTGTAGTGTTAAATGTCACTAAGCTCAGGGGCATTTTACATTCCCTTGGGCTGATCGTTTCACAACCTGAAGGGACACCATGCCTGCAAATTGCCTCATATGCCACCTATTTTTTTTCTGGTTTGATTTTCTTATTCCTGCTTGATCCTCTACTCTGCGCCACCCTGAATATCTCCTCCCGCTCTTTAATGTTCACTCCCTTATCTAATAAAATCACAGTGTATTAAGTCCTTAATTTCTCAGTAGAGATATGGGCCGCATTTTTCTGTGTCTACCTACTTGTGTGAGCTTCACCAAATTAGCCTCTGTGCATCTCACAAAGTGCATGAATTCATTTACATGCTGTGAAGAAGGGAATTATTACCTTAATCATACGTATGAATAATTGAAGCACAGGAAATCAGAATAACTTGCCTGCAGTCACAAAATTTGTAGTATAACTAAGAGTTGAACCCTACACTCCCTAGTCCCAGCCCAGCACTTTAATCATATTTCCTACCTCTGCATTAAAACTGATCTTACTGTCGTTAAGTGCCATTCAAGGCAAAGGGCTGCTTTGGGGTAGGTAGGCACTATGTAACTGCAGAACAGCTCCCCTCTCCCAAGCAGCTTTCAGTTTTAGGGAAGAAAGAAGAAATAATGAATTAATACTGGTTATCATTGTGACAGACAATTCTGCAATCTCGCTGACAGGTATAAGTATCAGCCCAAAAGACCATTTTAACTTCTTCAATGCTGCTTCAGAAAAGCTTCAGTTAGAGAGTACTGGGGTTTCCTCCAGCTCTGGGGTGCTAGGGTGGGAGTTCAGATTTTACAGAAATAAGTCATGCTTGGTGTGCTGCTATCAGAGGGACTTCTTCAGACCAAAAGTAGCTACGTCAGGTGTCCACTTAGTTCAGAAATCTTGGCTGGCTTCCCTTCCAAGGGCCTGATGGGGCAATAATGCAAAAATAATAAAAGTCTGATACAAAGCTCAGTGCAAAGTCTCTAGTCCCTTGATTGGGCTGACGTATGCCACACGGCCGTAGTAATGCCCCTTCCTGTATAAGCTAGTTGTGTTAGCAGTTAAGCTGTTGCAGGGACTCAGGATGTGGGCAGGTGGATGGGAAGGAGTTCTGATCTGCGCTGCTGCAGAGGAGAATGTGGTACCCGAGACAGGGAAATGTGGGAGTAGTTAATCCTGACTGCTGAAGCTGGTGCATGTTTTGTCATTGGTCTTAATGGAGGCAGGATTTTAGCTCAGCGAAGTGTATTGTTGCTCTTAACCTGTTCTATAAGCCTTTCTCATGTTATATGCTTATGGCAAGGTATTACCTGGGATGCCTTGTTATTTCCCTTTGACTTACTTTATATTCTGCTATGCACTCCCATCTCTTTTGAGAAGAAAATACTGTATGAATGCCTTACGGGCTCTTTCTCTTTCACTGACCTTTTTTTATGACTTTAAAGAAGTTTCCCTAGGCCCAAGTCTGCTTTCTGTCTTGAATATTGACCTTAGAGTTACACCATCTCATTGTCACTGCACGCAGACTTCTCAGCTATCAAAGTTCACCCACAGGACTCAAAAGTATTCCTAACTCAGAAACACCTTGCCTTTTATGTCCTCTTCCTCTTCCCCCTCCTCCCTCCACATGAGCATTTTAATTTCACAAGCAAACTCTGTTTCTCTATGAATTTCGACAAGCAGTTTACCTGTTTCATGGTAAAAATTGTACTTCAAATTTAAATGTCTTTTTCACTGTGACTGTCATAATATTTTCCACTTGAGGCTGAGACTCCACTGTGGGTTTTCTGTGCCACATTGTCATCTCTATGAATCTGAGCTTAAATGCGTGGAAATTCTGACATTTCAGTAAGAAATATAAAGTGTTTTTTTTATGTTCTCCAAGTTAGCTGTTTCATAGGTATGGCCGCTGGGGTTTGCCCAGTGCCTTGGTCTTTCCCAGTTCAACAACAGATAGAAGATTTCTCAAGATTTTGGGCTTGTTTGCATTCACTGTATTGTGTCACTTCTATGAGAATGAGTGATGGTAATTTTTTATCTGATTGCTTACCCTGAAAACGTGATAAAGGAATAATTACCACAAACCAGGGATTTCCAAACTGACTTTTCTTGGGTGCTGCTACCATTGGCAGCTGTGGTTACATACAATGTCAAATGTGGTGTCCGTGTACCATGGTATTCAGTGGGGATCTCGGAGAAGGCAGCTTCATACCAAGCAAGCTGAGCTAAACTTAAGTGGCTTTACAGTGGAAATGGCTCTGTGGTGGAAAGAGCTGCATTTAGTAGGGGCTTGGAGAGGGTTTTGGTAGGCTATAGCAGTGTTGAACTCCTTGCCTTCAAGTCAATGGCCTATAGACCAAGACTGCTTGTGCCCAGTAGTGCAAGCCACGTGTTCTGGGGGTACATTTTGACTATTAATGTTCACCTGCTATACAGTATTTGATAAAGGCTGAAATCTCTCTTGGCAGTCATGTGTTTTCATATGGTGGTTTGTTATGTGGAACAAAGTATGCTGTTGAGGAGATCACCGGAATTTAATTCTCTAATAGACTTTTACAGCTTTCTATTGGGTAATATGAAATATGTAAAAATGTGCACCCACTGGCAACGTTCATGTCCACAAATATACATATTTTTTGTCATTAGTTACTTTGAGAATATGAGGGGAAATTTGCAGCTATTTCAATGACTAGACGTTTGTCACAACGACAAGGTTTCTAAAATCCAGACCATAACTGCTACCTTGGCTAGCTGCACCTCTTACCAAACAGGTTGTGAGAATTGCTGGTGACACAAACTGCTGCTATGAGAACTGATTCTACTGTGGTCTGACTTGACCAATTGCGCTGCAATCCAAGTCACAGTCACTTTGTGTAATTTTATAGTATAAATCAGATTTTACACATCTGGGGCTATGATGTGATTTCATCTGTCGAGCGGGGGGACAGAATTTGGAAATGAACCCAAGGGAGTTGTATTTGATCCTACTCAACTGGAGCTCACAAACTTTGTTCTCCATGGTTGTGCCGGAGCAGCTTCCAGTTGCATATTAGGCAACACGACTAACATTTGTCACATGTTGTTTATTCTCTTATCTCCTCCCCAGAGGAAGGAGCGTGTGTGCTGGAGTATTTCTTTCCTTGGGGAGTTACGTTCCTCAAATCCCATATTGCCTGTAGAAATCATGCCTTTATCATTAGCTTTTATCGCCTCTATGAGCCTTGAAATTTGATGGAATTTGGGTAGCTGACTATTCTAGATATCATTGGAAAAGCTCAGCCTTGTGTGTGAATAGTTTCTGAAATTGTTGCAATGCAGGGAGCAACCATTTGAAGAGGTGTAATATAAACTTTTTTGATTGTAAAAAAATTTTTTTTTTTGTGCTGTGAGCTTGTAGCAGAATATGTTTCTCTGTGCTAAATGATAATATATTTAATGATTTGTAGCTGTCTCTTGAATAGCTGAAAGCAATCATCCCTTTCCCTTGTGTCTTACAGTTTATCTAAGTTGCTTGATAACCTGGTGTAGCCAAACCGGGTGGGCTAACTCAGGCCGGCTTCAGCTTGGTGAACTTAATCCCTTCAATTGTGTTGGATTTTTTTTTATTAGATACCAAGTTAGCTTCTAATAGAGGTGTCAGAGTGACAGACATTGACACCATTTAGATGCATGATGAAGCATTCTAATGGTGCTGATAAGTCTTTCCATCTTAGGGAGGCACCAGTGCGTTTTCCTAAAGGTGCTTCCAGAATGAGATGGCTGGTTTATGTTTAAGAGCTGAGGCTTGATCCAGATCATTCACATCAAGGGCAATTACTCTGGGAATGATAATGAGCCTCACGCTTGGCCTCTGCTGAGACTTCCAGTACCAGCACCAGTTATGGCAACAGCGTAAGCCAGAGAGCAAAATAAAATAAAGACCACAACAACTGTTTGGTCCAAGACACAATACTTTCCCGAGGATAAGCCTTATCTCTAAATAAAGATAAATAAATCCGTGCTTTGGATGCTTATTAAAAGCAGCTTTTCTTTTTTCCCTGGTGGAAAACTGGGTTGTGTCACTGAACTGCACACACAAACTTTTTGAGAAAAACAGAAACTTTCTGCAAGTGTGTTCATTTAATCAAATCCCTTTTTTCTGAGACAAAAACATTTGAAACTTTTTGACCAGCTCTAGTACCAGAGGCTCAGGCTTTTTCATCTTCCATCATATGGGTGGTGTGGGGCACACACTGGGGTATGTGCTAGTCCTGAAAACGCCCCAGAGAATTTCCCTGACTCTGGGTCTTTTGTGTTTAGGGCTTCAGCCCTAACACAAGGAGCCCTCTGCCCAGGTTCTTGTTGGCTACAAGTGTCCTCCCTGCATTTTCCCATCCCAGTGGTGACAGTGCATTTTGGCTGCAGTTAGTACAGCTTGGATTTCTTTAAGTAAATGACCATGAAAAGCTTTCAATATTGGGACAAACCCAATAGAAACCTGGATATTATCCAACAGAGGATGTTCTCAATTTCTTTGGCTGGAAACTAAAATTCTTACCTAAGATTTCCAAAACTCTGGAAGAAGTTTGACCTTCCCCATCCCTCAGCCAGCTCTGAAAATCACAGCTGATGGTGTTTTACTAGACTTGCAGTACTGACTTAATAGCTCTTTAGTTATTAAAGAATAAAAATGTTCATGTTCTACAAGTTTAAATTATATTAAAAGCCTTTATTAGCATGGCTTGGCAAAATACATTTCTGGCTAGCTTTCTGGCCTTGGGTTAGGCTATTCTTGTGGTTTCTTAATGACATGCTACGAAAAGGATATACTTTATGAGAATCTGGTGCCAGGTTTTGCATGTATTAAGAAGCATTTGCCATTTGTTCATAATGCTGCTGAGTGAAACCAAAAAAAAATAAAAATTTAAAATTTGGAGTTAACATCTTGTGTTCATCTAGCTTGATTTTCATTGTACATGGCCTTTTATATTTTATATATATATATATATTTATATTATATACATTTTAATATTATCTGGTCCTGTGCATTACTGGTGGCAGCTCAGTTCTGGCATGTAACAGTGCTGTTACGAAAGTTACTTTCTGTTGTCTTTTATTTTCCAACCTTCCCTTAGTAATTTTGGCAAAGTTTTCTCAATGAAAGAACTCCTCTGGGCCACGTAATGGGTTTCCCCACAGTTGTTGGGAGCAGAATTAGGCCACTGGGGCAGCTCTTTTTTGTGAAGGCAACTGTTCATGCCATGGGCAAAATGTCTCAGAAGTTTCTTTCCCACGAGACTTGGTGACACACAGGCAGTGCTGAGGTGTGATTCAGCTGTTTGGTTTGTTTTCCCCTCATCATCTGTTTATTTGCTTTGCGACCAACAAGTCCGCCTCTTTTTCCTTCTGCTGATACAACGTGTTAGAGTGAAAAACGGATGGGGCGAAGTACCCAGCGGGTGGGAGGAGGTGTGTGCGGTGGGAAAATGGGGCTGGGAAAAAAGGTCTGGGACTTGAGTAACCTTTCTTAGGTGTCTTTCCATTGCAAGAGTTGTTTGTTGCAAAGGTGTGATTTTTTTTTTTTGATAGCAAAAGTGCATTGCAGTGGATTTGACCTGATGCTCTCGTTCTTTCCGCAGTGGGGAAGCCTCACAAGTGCAACTACTGTGGCCGGAGCTACAAACAGCGCAGTTCGCTGGAGGAGCACAAGGAACGCTGCCACAACTATCTGCAGAATGTCAGTATGGAGGCTGCCGGGCAGGTCATGAGTCACCATGGTGGGTGGAAACCGCTTTTGAGGTCTCTTGGACCTAGAGCATCTCTTGCGGGTTTTTTTCCATCTGTTTTTCTTCCTTCCTTTCCACTTTGCATCATTTCCATCTTATAGATTGCTTAATATCTGATAGGCAGGAGGAGAAAAGATGGGGTAAAATCTTCACTCTGTCCATTTAACAGCATTGGTTTTGCTGATTTGTTTTATTTTTTTATTTTTATTGTTAAAGTCAGTATTTCACTTTTTAGTGTGTATAAATATGCAGACATGAAAATAGAGCAAAGTCACCTGTGCAAAGTTACCCTAAAAATGAACTAAGCCATGTATAAGTTGTATGATTCTCCCCCCTTCCTTTCTGGTAGTGACTGATAATTATAAGAGATAAGGATGGTGGAGGTTTTCAGAAGTCATTATTTCTACTCCCTGTAATATTATCTTATAGCCCCCAAAAAGGGAGGGATAGATATAAAAATCTCTAGAGCAGAATGGAATTCAACAGTGTTGATGAAAGTAATTATAACCAAAAAAAAATGTTTATATGCATTTACATGTGTTAGTATTAATATGTTAACTAACACTGCATGTGTTAATATACATAAAGACTGAAGATTGCCAAAAAGATTGTTGAAAGCAAGAAATGTCAAACTCCATGAGTTTGTTTTCAAAAATTTCTGTAGCTATTACTATGGATAATGAACATAATGTCTCAGACTGCAGGGTTGTAGGCTTATCTGTAGTGCTAAATACTAAATGGTAGCTGTCCAAAAATTGTTACAATTTCTTTCAAAATTAGTGTTTTGGAAACTCTTCTAAAACTGAACGTCTTCTAATTTTTAAAAGTTGTCTTTAGATGTTTGGTACTTGAAGTATTTCATATTTCTTACTATCAGAAAATATAAAAATTATGTGTTTTCCATTTTGAGTAAAAATTACCACATACCTAAGAATACCAAAAAGTTAGATTGTAGGTAAATGAAAAGTTGAAAGAACATTTCCTCTTTCTTTTCCATTTTGCTTTTCATTGTTGAGTGGAGTCAAATGGCTTCACTTGGAAATTAATTATGTAAAAGTTCTGAAAGGTCATTTCTAGAAACCTAAAATACAAGCTGAAATAAAATCTATTCAGTATTTCTAATATGGGCTATTTTTTGGTGAAAAAAAACGACCAAAAATTTTTAGAGTACTTTTCCATCAACAATTTAATCCTATAGAGGCATTCTAAATGTATTTAATATGTATTGCCAAAATGTTCATACAGCTCTAGTAAGTAATTACTATCTTTGTAGATACCCTGGAGACTAAAATCAACATTTAAAATGTAATGGATGATTTTAAAGGCATTGAAGTTAGTGATTATCTGCTTTAGGCCTGAATTTACATTTGTAGAAGTCGGTGGAAAGACTGATTTCAGGGCTTTGCTATTTGCAGGTACCTGTTGTGTGCTTGGTCTGTTAGATGGAGTGCTTAGTTGATAGTAGGAGTTCAACCACCGACTTCATTCCCCAAAAATATACGCTCTTCACTCTACAGCAGCATGCCTGCCTTATTAACCAGCTGGGTGATGATTTCAGTCAGCCTTTCCTTAGGGGAATAACAGTAGGCTGATACAGTTACAACAGCCAGCATGTTTCAGAGATCACGTTGTGGAGGATCTTCCCAAATTCCACTCAACTTCTGGGTTTATTATTCAGTTATTTATTAAAATTGGGTTTACTCTTGTCAATGGTGTACTTCTGAGGAAATCTAAAGCTTTTTCTAAGCTGCTTAATGCTATGACAAGAAGGGTAAGTCCTTAACCTTGTCTACCCAAAGAGGCTGGAATAGTTGTCCTTGCATTGATTTTTCTACCAACTGAAGTTAAACCAGTGCAAACCCCATGTGGGCAGTTCTTTTATTTACACCCTGACTGACTTTGCCTGGGCTTAAAATAGCAATGTTCACACAACCACTTTACTTTCTCAACAAAATTAGCTTAAAACAGCACTTTAAATTCAACTCGTGCCTCCTCTGGGCAAATATGTCTAAATCTCCCTCGGTGAATGTTTAAGGGGATGTTTGATCCACTGTCTTCGTTTAGCTGTTTAGCGAGGGCACAGCAAGGACAGGCAGCGACAGGGAGCTCCAAATTCAGCTGGGACCAGTAAGAAATCTCACCTCACATCCCACGGTCACTCTCACCCGTGAAGCTCAGCATGGAAGTGAGGGTCATGAGCACCAACCTGTAGCGGGTCTGCAGCAAAGTCCTTTCTCCTGGGACTATAAAGACACCAGGGAAGAGTATACAAATGATTGCTCAGCTTACAGTTAAGTCTTAGTCTAGCCCTGAGAAATGTATTAATTTCCTTCTCTCCCATGTCACACATGGAAAGGATATTCCTGAGGATGACTGAGTTTATGCTTTGGAGATTTTGGTTTATTCATTGGTTTGTTTTGCATCACATTGGGGTTAAGTTTTCCTGAGTCTCTTTCCAAGTACTTTTAAGTATTTTGTTCTTGCTGAGTGTTTTGAAGCCTCTGAATGCCTTTTGGTGTGACTCCTGGTCACAACTTCACCATTATGCATAGAATAGGTAGAGGTGGGAATTTTCTTATCTGTACCGACATCCTGCTTTAAGGACGCAAGTGGCTGTACTGGGTCTCAACCAATATGGCCAATGTTTAACATTGCACTAAATTTTTTCTGTAGAGATGAATTGTTCCAGAAAACTTGGAGGCAGCCCCTAGAGAGTTTGGACTTTTTTCAAGCATTGTGCTCAAGTTGATCAATTTATAGGCATGCTACAGACATCTACTTGGGTGCTTTCACCATGGCCTGATGAGGCCTTTAATTTCAATTATCTTTGTCTTGCTGATGGCTAGATCACCTGACTAAAGCCACAAGGGGAAGCGAGAGGAGGGGAAGGAGGGCTAGTTTCTGTGTGTGGGTAGGAATGTACAAGTCTCTGGCTCACTCTCCATCTTCTCGCAGGGTGCCGGTTGCTTGCTGAGCTGCCCCTCCTTGTGGCTAGGTCCTGTCCTCTGCTCAGCATGACGGCTGCTGCAAGACAGCTCTGATGACTTTGTTGTTGGCAACTTTTGGCTAAGCAGTGGTGGCCCCGGAGGTAGAAATTAGTCTGCGGTCTCCTAGCTAGCAATGTGTGGGGGGTGACGAAAGTGACAGTCTCTGAATGCCAAGAACATGACCTTTGTGGGAACAAACAGGGAGAAATGTTAAATGCTAGCTATGGTTTACACCCGTTTATATGCTCTTCTGCATCTCCACAAAGCAAAAAGTCCAAGGAAATTCTTAAAGTAGAGTGGAGAAGGATACTCTTTTTAGGAGAAGGAGAAAGAAGCCTAGCCCTAGGCTGTGCGAGGCTCAAAGGCCAGCTCCACATAAAACACACAATGGCCTTGTGTCCTTCCCTCTTACATAGCTGCTTAAAACATCGTTAAAATGCTGGTTCCACAGGAGACTTCCCACCAGGGTCCATGGGAATATTTCCTGTCACTTCTCTGCACACACACACTTTTTTAAAATAGCAGTATTGTGAGCTTAGGAAAGGAAATTGAGGTTGATGGAGTAACACTAATTTATACCAGCTGAGACTTAGCCCAGTGTCTGTTGTCTGCACACAAAAGTATTTATCAGCAAAAAGCGCATTGGGTAATTTTTTTACTTCTTTTTTCCTCTATTCTTTCCTTGCTAAGGAACAGCATAAACATTTTTAATAGTATATGTGGTTTCTTACAAATTCAGAAGGAAAAACTAAGAGATAGCCAGTTTGAACACTATGATTGAAAGACCAATGTCTTCAGGAAAATAAAGTCTTTGTTCTGAAGAGCATCCATGTTTATGTATTCAGAGTATGGGCTTAGAAACAACATTTGGCGTTAACTGCAATGGAGAACATTAACAGTGTCAGAGGTGGTGAACGTTTGCATGGGCAATCTAGGAACGCACCCTGGTAGCTGATTAAGAACACCCCTGAACAGAAGCATACTAAAATGTGAGCTTTTAGAATTAAAAAGCATTCCTGAGCTGAGACCATAGCTTTCACAGCCTAAAATGAGTTGCTGTATCAAAGCTAGTTATAACGTCAGCTGTTCTTCAGTAGCTCAAACTACCAAGGGAATGAAGTACAATGAAGTACAACAAAAAAGGAATTGCATTTACTGCAGAGTAAATGTGTACATATGAACTTCTACCACAGAGGAGCTGATTTGTAACTGTCGGTTATGTGTGGTCGGTTTGCTTTCCCCCTTTTTTATTTTGTTTTTCCTCAAAAAAAAAAAAAAAAAAAGCAGCCTGGGCTATTTGTCCTTTATTTGTATATTTTTAAATTGAAATGAAAATTAATGTATCTAGAATTGACAAGGAGATCTTTAGCTTAACTCTTTGGGTTTCTAAAATGTGATCTCTCACCTGTTTGGTCCGGTTTTGCATGCAATTTAAATGGTTTCCAAAACTAGACTATTTCCATCTCTCCCTCCTCGCAGAAAATCTACATAAAAAAACACATTCCAGTAACTTACTCCCATCGTAACACAAATATTGGCATGATTCAGTAATTCTATTGCAAAAGAGCTGTGCTCTGGATTGTAGAATTGAGTTCTAAGGTGGGAAAAAGAGCTTGCAGCACAAAAGATAGAAAGAAAATGCTTTTATTGGTGATGATTTTACTTCTAAAGGAGTCCAAGCAGAATTTTTGCCTGACTTAGAGAAGAGCAGATGTCTTTTAGCACTATTCATTTTTCATGGAAGAAAGGTTTCAGATTCCATCTAGGAAATTTTACACACATATGCCCAATGATAGAATTATTTAAGTATTACTTAATTGTAGTAAGACATAAAAATGTCACTACATTTGGGGCTTAATCAGATGGCTATGACAGTAATCAAGACGTTTTCAACTGATTTTGTGGGCAAGTACAGTCCTACAAAGCCAGCATGCTTTTAGCAGGTCTTCCTAGGAGGGATTTAGAGCCTTCTGCACCTCCCTAGGTCCCCACCACCAGCCTCATGTGTCCTGTACAGCAACAGCTGGAAATTCTTGAAGTAGCACTTACGTGCAAACCCGCCCTATCGCAGTGAGGATGGGTATTGTCACTGAGCAGGGATCCAGGGTTTCATGCAGAGTGTGTGTGCCTGTGCATGCATACGCTGATTTTTGGTAAGCCAAAAGGAGAGTCAGACACCAGTTTCCAGTGAAAATCAACAGACATAATCTTTCCTTTCTTCCAAAATGTTCTCAGTAAATAGTTGAGTAGAAATAGTGCAGATAACTCCTGACCAAGCATAGTATTTAAATAGCTAAGGCTAAATTTTTAAGGTTATTAAAGTATTCCAGACCTCCCAGTCTGCACTGGGCATTAATTAGGTCACTTGAACACTGCATCCCATTTTGTTGCAACATTAGATTCATTTCATATTTATGCTTTTTCTTCTTCTTTTTCACTGATGCCAGCAGGACTGCCTTGTAAATGAGAAACCATTGTGTTTCTCAGGGGGAGCATCCTGTACAAATATAAAAGCAGCAGAGTAAATCATTTTATAGCATATGGTAGATTCTAAGCCTCAAAGTACTCAGCTTTCCATAGCAGCAGAAGCACAAATGGAATCAAATTAATAAATTGCCATGTTTTCTTATTACAAATGTCTGAATTGAGAAGTTCACCTGAGCAGATACTCTGTTTTGTAATTGCCTGGTATTTGCTCTTCCTTACTAGAAAGAAGGCAAAGACGAGGCTTTTATCACCCTATTTTTCATATATTATGTGCTAGCAAACAGCTGCATGTTTAAGAACAGGGGAGTGATTATTCCATATTAGGATCCTGAAGCTAGTAAAGTTACATGGGAGGAAAGCAGGCTGGTGGTGTTCATTTATGGCACAGTCTCAGTGAGAAGGTGTCTGTGACACAAAAGGCTGTTACTGTGAGAGACCAGAGGAGGACTAGCAGAAGATATGGGTTTCAGTTTTTCTCTGCTACCTCTGCAATACAACCTGTGACTTCACTGAAAGATTTATCTAATACAGAGAAAGCAATGGGTTGCTCACAGATTGCAAATTGTAGGAACTCTGTGCAAGATTATCCCAGTTTCTATTTCTCTGCCATCCATTCTTCTCAAGTAATTTTTTTACATCTCAACCATTCCATTAGCACATGGACTAGTGGCTGATCCTTCTCACATTTCTCTTGCTACCTTCTGAAGTTGAATGTGGGACAATTAGGCCATGTACTAAATTCATGGCAGCAGACCTACACATGGAATCACACTTGACATGTACTGCAAATGACTCAGGCTCTCTGGGCCTGATCCACAGCATGGTACTGCTGACCCTTCTTGGTGTTTATAAGAGGATGCTCAACAAAAACAGAATACTTTGTAGGTATTTAGTGAATAGCTATGTCAGCAACTAACATAAAACCCTGTGCGAGTTGGTCACTACCCTGGTCAGAAGCAATGCCTATACTTCTTTTGCTCTAGCACCTTATTCCCTAACCCAACAAGCGACAATGAGTGAAATGAGTAAAGACAGAAAGGGTCATTGATTTCTTGTTATTGTCTCAAAGACAATGTATGAGCATTCTCCTAACATAGTTAGCACAGGAGTGCTCCCTGCTGATCCCAAAAACTGGTAGGACAGACACAGAAGACTCACATTCACAGGTTGTTAGGTCTGTGTTTGAAGGGATAAAATATTAATTAAAAAATTGGTAGTTTCTGTGACTGATTCTGAAGGGAATTTCCATACAATGTTAATCCTTTCACTCCAGTACAGTGTTTGTTGATTTTACAATCTCGCGTATAGAGAGAGAAAACACGCTTTAACAGGTCTTCCATTTGGGAAGCCTTTGTCTTGGGGAACACATAGCCAGGCCCAGGAAACACAAGTCATCAATGCTTTGTATGTTTTTTAGTCATTGAATTTAGTGCAAAAAGAGAATAAGAACGGTAAGCATGCCATATGATAAGCATGAAGTTAAGGGAATGCACAAAGAATTATAACTAAAAAGTTACATTGGCAACAGGTGACCATATTGAAGGGAGAATAACAGAAAATGTCATCTACAGAGTGAGTTTTCAAAAGTGTCCCCTCTTCACTGGGGATCTTGAATATTCAGAACAAAACAAGTCCTTTAATAAATGCTTAAAGTTGGGCTTCTGCTAAATGAGATGGTCCCAAAGAGAGGTGTTTTGTAAATGTGGCTCTGCTTAAAGGTGATTGCTATCTTGATGCCCAGTGTGTTCTTGCACCTTGCTTTATTTTGTGTTGCGCTTGTTGCGCAATCAGCAGGGCTCAAATGATTTGCGTTGTCTGTAAAGTGTAGACCAGACTTGTCTGATACAATTTTTTGGTTTTATGTAGTACCTCCTATGGAAGATTGTAAGGAACAAGAGCCTGTGATGGACAACAATATTTCTCTGGTGCCTTTTGAGAGACCTGCTGTTATAGAGAAGCTGACAAGCAACATGGGAAAGCGTAAAAGCTCCACCCCACAGAAGTTTGTGGGTAAGCTTGAAATACGCCTTTTATTATTTTTAGTGTGTAGGTATAGGCTACTTGTAATTTGTAATAGCCAAAAGAACAAAGGAAAAAGTAGCGCGCTCAGAACTTGTTTGTGATGGGGAGGGACAACAACGGAGATGGTTAAATCACAGCAAGAAATCCTGAAAATTATTTAATTACTTTTACCAAGCCAGAGAGTTCAAAAGTGAGGTCCCCAGAATCATGAAAATGGCTTAGAAAATCATGAGCTTTTTACTGTGCCTTAAGGCTGTTTTGTTTTTTTTAACTTTTCTCTGGCCCTTTTGAGATTTAGACTTGTCATCCTTCCTTCTCCTTGTCCCAGCAAATAAAAACTAAGACTCTCATATAATTGTCTGTCTCCATACGTGTGTGTGTTTAAAAAAAAAAAAACAAAACACAAGTATCTCAGTACTTGTAACTTGTATTAAATTCTTGAGAGTTGGCAACAACTGGTCTGATAATACTGGCATGAGGAAGTTTAGGCCCAGAATTCATATTTTGCTTTGTACCTTGACATCTTAAAATTGTTCAGCTTGTAACAGGAGACAGTATGGGGAATTTTACTGTAGCTTAAAGCTTTTTACTGCAGCTGAGGCAGTGCTAAACTTAGGAAGGGAGCTGGGACAGAGAATTATTTGGGCAAATGTATGCTGCTAGACTCCAAAGTCATGTAATAATGCGTTTTCCATGCTCACTCCCTGGAAGGACAGTTGTACATATTTTAAGGGTGTCAAATACTCATTCTGCCTACACTGAGGACACTTACAGAGAGAGGATCAGAGGACTGTAAGCAATTACTACAGCCATTTAGAACAGTCATTGCCCCTCAGCTAAATGCAGATTCAGTTGGATTTGTTAAATCACCACTAAAGGTGGTTTTAGGCTAACTCACATGGTTTTGAATAGTAGGGAGCTAGCAGCATGCAGCAGCTTGCCTGGGGGGCACTGACACACTGACCTGGCTGCTCTCAGTCATCTGACCATTCCTAAATATCGGTGCTAAGCCAAGGTTAGGTCAGGAACAATCCAACCCACAGGAGGAACGCTGGGAGGCATCAGTATTTCCTATACTGTTATTAGTCCTTCTGAGACAAAAGCTTAAGTCTTAGACTGTTGTCTTTAAGAGTGGTCTGAAATGAATTACTGTATAGCTGATAAGAACGGGAGGATTTATACTCTGATTCAATTTACTGCTGTGAAAACTGTTGGGGTTGAAGAGGGTGGAAATGGGAGCAGGACTCTACTGACAAGACAAATACAGCTTTATGAGATTGTAAACATGGCCCCATCATAGCAAGTTTCCCTAGTATTGTCTCAGCAAGTGCTGTACGTTCTTGCAGGTTGCGATCAACGGTGAAATAGCCATGCTGACACTTAAACTGGTGTGTCTAGACCTCAGAAACATTCCAGCCTCAAAAGGAAGAAGGGCAGTTCACACCTCTTGCTCTTTCCCCAGCCCCCAGGTTGTCCAAAGACTTGAACAGAATTGTGTTTGCAATACCTCTCAGAGGTTATCTTTGCAGGGGCTAGAGATTTTATCTGAGAGGGTTGGAGACCTTGCTCCCTTCCCTTAAATTCTGGTGTACCCATGCCTGCTCTCAAAGCAGTATAGTTTACTGATTTTAAGTATACCTTGCAACTGAGGCAACTCACTTTTTGGGTGGTATAAGTTGAATCCATTTTTGGAAGCTGTAGATTATGGTCTCTTTTTTAGACCAGAAAGGTTATTTTACTTGTCCAGTCACGTGCAATTGACCATATGCTGTTATTTTCTTCAAAGGGAAATGTACTGATTGGAAATCCTTGCCTGAGATATGCTGTAGCAGATTATTATTCTCTTCTGCAGGCTATACTACTTTGTTGTTAGATAAACCTGTTTCTTCTAAAGGTGTAACAGATCATTTCAGTATTCCATTTTTCTGGGGCTAGGAATTCAGGGTTTCATGTGACATGCAGGTTTTTTTCCAGATCTAGCTGTAGGGGAAAAGCGTCCTCTTTCATATTTACTGTATCTTATTTTTCTGCCTTTTCTGATCTTTCATGGCATCACAGCGTTTGAATTGAAAAACAGCAGTCTTTGCTTTGCTACTTTTCTTTTTTTCACCATGACCTTAATTTTCTTCCCATTTTCTCCCCAATGAAATATTGTTCAACTCTATCAGGAAGAACTTGTAATGGTTCTCTTGCTTGCAGGAAATTTTCTTGTGCATACTGCAAGTGTGGCACCTGTCCAAAACAACTTAATGGTGTTTATGAGAAGGTCATGTAATCATAAGCTAAAATCTTTGCATGCTACATCTATCAATGCTTTACTGCTCTTTCTGATCAGCAGTCTCCAAGGGACCTTGGTTATGGACCACAGTCTCTACTCTGGCTGAAATTTCGGGAGGAAAGGAAGCA
The DNA here is from genome assembly GCF_964188355.1 of Buteo buteo. NCBI lineage: Eukaryota > Metazoa > Chordata > Aves > Accipitriformes > Accipitridae > Buteo > Buteo buteo. The sequence goes on from NC_134175.1 coordinate 14,669,855, forward strand.
GCATACAGCAAATAGAGTTAATTTCTGAGTGAGAGACTTGGTTATATATCTGCTATTGAGGTACTAGTCTTACCAAACCTGTTGAAATAGTGGAGGCAGCAAGTATAACTTCTGATGCGCAGGAGTCTGAGTACTTCTTTTTGCTTCCCCTTCAGTGAAGCAGACACTAGTGAAATTGAAAGTAACCATCTTCAAGCTAATCATGAAGCAGATTCACGTATTTTCAGTTTGAATGTGGTGCTTAGTCTCACAGAGTGTCACTGAGGTTAACAACTGGCAGGATACAAAAGGAGACATTTATGTGGCTTACGATAAGACCACGGCTGTTATAGTAAGAATTAAAAATACACAGGCATCTCAGAACAGATGAAGATCAACCAGCTTCAAAATTAGAGTCAACTTCTAGTTAATGGGGGTCCAGAAGAAATTTACCCAGTGGTAAATTCTGTAACTGCTTTCACCAAGATTTCTTGCAGCTTTCTCCCAAGTGTCCAGCATTGCAGTTGCTTTAGATACTTGATGAGATGGACTACAGGTATCACAGGACAGCTGTGTGTGTGTGCTTTGATCTAGTTTCAAATACCTGTTTTGAGGTTTTTTTGAATGTCATATGATAAAATGACCACAGTGGAGAATGTTTCTTCTTCTACTTCACTAATGTAGGGCAAGAATAAATAGAATTTGAGCATAATTTTGCATGGAAATTCAAAATGATGAATCTGATTAGTTAGTTTTAAGTACAGATTTGGCTAAAGAGGATTTAAAATTGAAAACCATGTTGGACTGGTTTGTTAATGTTTCTTCTGAGCTCTTTGTTTTATGCCCTCTCCTCCCCGTGTTATCATTTATTTTACTTTTTTATGTCACGTTCCATTTCTAAGGCTCTGACATCTTTGGAACCAGTTCATAATTAAAGGAATGAATAATTCAGGTCACTGGCAATTTACAGTTTTCTCTACTCTGCTGTCTGTGGTGGAATAACTAAATGTGGAAGATAAAAGGAATCAAAATAAGGTTTGCCTCATTCATCCAAGTAGTCCATAAAGGATAGGTATTATTTCTTGATCTATATAGCCTGCAAAGGACTGACCGTGTGTTTGGAGACTGAATCAGACTCTCACCAGACCCAGTTCTTTATTCAAACACAGGAACAATACAGGTGGCCAGAACAGGTGATAGGGACCAATGGACTTTTCCAGTTTCATTTCTTTCTTCCCACCGTGCCAAAGACACCACATGCCTCCTGGAGCTGTCCTCCAGTTCCGCTTTGGCCCCACCTGGGAAGGAGCTGCTCAATTTCAAGTGAAGCTGGAGCCACCTTCTGTGACAGAGTTGACCATCTGATCAGCAGCAGAACAGCCATCACAGACAGCAAGACTGCCAGCCCATGGCAGAAACACTGAAAAGAGGTTGTTTGACGGCAAGAATCACCCTTAGGTCACGTTAGATTACAAAGGCCGTCATTGTAGCACTGTTTGCTTCTTCCTTCCTTCCCTGTTTTTCTCCAAATGTCTGATGTGTATCAAAAGAACAGTTTTCTACACTATGCTTTCTTTTGGTAAGCTATAAGGGTAACACAGCCATCCGTAGGGAAACGTAGTGAGGTACATGAACATCAGAAGCATGTGAACAGTACTGCTGAAGAGAGTAGGAATATTCACGTGCTTCACTTTAGACTTGCATTTAATTACCTTGCTAATCAGGGCTAAGTTCCCAAGCAAAAGTGATGCATCATCTCTAAGGATAACATGATTGTACCATGGGTAATGTAAAATTATTTCTCTCTTTATGCATCACTTCAAGATAAACCACGCTAAGTGGAATGAATTATTATAGTCAAAAATAAAATGCTGAGTGATAGCTATGTTGAAATGTACTAATGCTATTTGGAAGAGATTTGGGCTTACAGTTATCTTCCTTTCTTATGGTGGTTTACACACGTTTTGTTCCAAGCAATTTTGGCAAAAGGTGATAGAAGATTCTTGAGTTCTTTAATTCTTGGTTAGCCAAACCAGTTGTATGTAGCGACTCCTTGAATTTATTAGGTTACATTATTGAACAAAAGTCTGGGTTTATGTACTGAGGCAGTGAAAAGTAACCAAGACAAAGAAAACCAACCAAAATTATTTATCAGACTTTGCAGCTTAAAAAGTTAACTGTCTACAACTAGCTAATACTTGTGTGTGTGTGAACACGTATGAGCACCTATATCTTGTATCTTACACATGTAGTTATACATATAACCTTTTCTATTTAAAAAGAAGAGTTATTATATGAACTTTCCTTGTACTGATACTCTAAAGCCATCACTGGAAAAGCAGTGCTGCTGAGCTGAGCCCTGATGTAAGTAGTGGTAAATTTGTTAACCTCAAAGGAGAGCTGTGATATGTAACATGCCTTGTGACTAGCATAATTTACCAGCATGTGGTTCTGGTTTCACATATCTGTAATGCCATTGGTTTAAAAAGGTTATAAGGTTGTGAATATGGATTCACATAGTGATGAATCAGCCAGCTTCATCATCATTATGTATTTATTTATCCTGTGTCAATGAAGTTGCTTTTGCCTTTTACCAAATGAAGTTTCTCTATTTTGTTTTCTTGCCTAAATAGACACTGGGTGGGTGTGTGTATTTCTTTTCTCAGCCCAGAACATTGGGATAGGATTTTTTTTTGAGGGGAGAACTACAAAGATACTATAGCCTGAACGTGAGATGGCAGGTCAGCACCCAGTGCACCTGTTACTTGCTCCGTTCTGTGGCCACATGCGGTCATTTTATAGTTTTTCTGCTGGTTGAAGGATTTACATACTGTGACTCTAAAGAAGCCACCATACCAGCCCCCTGTACCTGTTGCTTAGGTTTCTCGCTATGCAGTCCTGTTGTAAGGTATGTATGAGGCACCTCGGTGCAGGGGACATATCTCCTTTAATTTTGGGAGAGTATGTCTAATGGTATAAACCAGTGGAGCTTCGTTGACCTCGGTGGTTCAATCCCATTTTCTACCAGTTAACATGTATTTCCCTAACTTGAAGCGCGGGCACAGTCAGGCCCATTGGAAAGTTTGGAATCGATCTGGAGGTTGCTGCAGCCACATGCTTCACCTGGACTAAAAAAAAAAAGCGGTTGGTGAGGTTGCTGTTTTACCCATCTCAGGACAGAAACTTTGTAGGACGTCAGTAAACAAGTAGAAGGAGGCTGACTTTGGACTCGAATTAATTTCACCCCAAGTCAGGGGTTTTCTGTCCCTCCCTACCCCTTTTACAGTGAAACCTTGGAGTGATTATGTTGATTTTTCTCATTCTGATTTGCTCTTGTCCCTTAGGTGAAAAGCTTATGAGATTTGGCTATCCAGATATTCCCTTTGATATGAACCTAACCTATGAGAAGGAGGCTGAGCTGATGCAGTCTCACATGATGGACCAAGCCATCAACAATGCAATCACCTACCTTGGAGCTGAGGCACTTCACCCCCTGATGCAGCACACACCAAGCACAATTGCAGAGGTGGCCCCAGTCATCAGCTCAGCTTACGCTCAGGTCTATCATCCTAACAGGATAGAAAGGCCTATTAGCAGGGAAACAGCTGACAGTCACGAGAACAACATGGATGGCCCGATCTCCCTCATCAGACCAAAGAGTCGAACCCAGGATAGAGAGGGCTCCCCCAGCAATAGCTGCCTGGATTCTACTGACTCAGAGAGCAGCCATGAAGACCGCCAGTCCTACCAAGGAAACTCTGCCTTAAATCCCAAGAGAAAGCCAAGCCCGGCTTATATGAAGGAGGACGCCAAGGCTTTGGATGTCACAAAAGCTTCTAAGGGCTCTTTAAAGGATATCTACAAGGTCATCAACGGAGAAGGGGAGCAGATTAGGGCTTTCAAGTGCGAGCACTGTCGTGTCCTTTTCCTGGACCATGTCATGTACACCATCCACATGGGCTGCCATGGCTACCGGGACCCGCTAGAGTGCAACATCTGTGGCTACCGAAGCCAGGACCGCTATGAGTTCTCATCACACATAGTCCGAGGGGAGCACACATTCCACTAGGCCTTCTCATCCAAAGGAGACTTGTATGAAGTAGAAGAACTGCACATGAAGAAATACTGCACTTACAATCCCACTTTTCCTCAGACATTGAGACGCCTATTTTGTTGTTGTTGCTGTTGTTGTTGTTGCTGTTGTTTAATTATTATTATTAACCTTATTTTTTGTGAACCCAACCTCATTTGCTCTGCCCAGCTTAAGAATGGAAAGAAGGAAGGGAAGGGATAAAAGAGGGGTTTGTTGTTGCCGTCACTTTTTGGTGAGTGACCCACCTCACTTTCTGTGGGAATTGAAAGGCAGTCCGTTTCTGTCTCAATCAGCTGTACATCATATCCTGTTTTGGGATATCGCTCGACCTTGCTAGGTTCTTTAAAGTCCCAATGAGATGCCACTCATTTACAATTTCAGATGAATATGTAGAAACATTTCAGAGGAGAGCCTTTTTCAAACATGTAGATACGGTGTGGGGTTTTGGTGACTGGAGGAGAGGGTGGGGGAACTTAATTCTGCAGAATGAACAATTATTTTTAAAGCAAAACTGTTAGGGATTTAGGAGCACGAGTCAAAGTTGATATTCCTTTCAAAATTACTTTCTAGGGTGAGCTGTTTTCCTGGGTTCAGTGTGTATTGCTCCTCTAGAATGTTAAAAAAAAAAAAAAGAAAAAAGAAAAAAAAAAGTATGTCTTAACACTGTACCACATTACAGCAGTTTAGTTTCATAAGTCTGAAGGCCTTCTGTGGTAAGTCTGAGGCTTTGTATTTTTATTTTCCTTAACTTATGAAGCACCTTTTTTAGAATTGTTGATTTGCTGTTACTCCATGCCTATGTGTTGATTCACTGGCTTCTTAGAGACCCTTGGGAGCCTTACTTATTTAGTTGCACCCTATGTTTTAAGAAATAGCATTTAGAAATAACACTTAAACTTGCTTCTAGGACAGTAAGTGGCCTAGGAGTGGGTGAAAGAGTCTGCAGTTTATTCAAGAGGTTCTGCCGCTCTACTGAAATAATTTTCTTTTAAAATTACGAAAGTACTAGTAGCAAAGTGTTCTTTAAATATAATTATATATCTATATATACCTATATAAATACTTTCTTATCACAGTGTTAACCTCTTGGCAACAGCCTAAACTAAGACTTGCAGCTGGGAGAACGCTAGCAGCCAGATCCTTGGCCAGCATTAATCCTCTTGGCTCCATTGAATTTAATGGAACTACCCCAACTACTTCAGCTACATCAGGATCTGAGCCCTGACCATTTTCTCTTGTTGACATCTTATTTGCTAATTTGCTGAACCAGTGACTTCCTGTTGTTTTTAAGTTATCAATTCTGCTTTAATTTAGGGGTGGAAGTGCTTGCAGATTTTGGTGGATAGCCTTTGCTCTTGGAGAGCACAGAAGCCCTGCAAACGAACAGATCGCATATGACCTTCCCTGACTTCTTCAGAAAGTGATACATGGAGATGCAGGTGCTGTGCTTTGATTTGGATTTGCAGATTTCATTTTTATTCCTAATTCATTAATTTCACTGTAGGGAAAACAAATGGAGAAACCAACTCCAGAGCAAGTCCTTGAGCTACAGCCTGGACAAGAGAAAAAAACCACCAATCTCTTTTGTTTCCTTTCTTTCTCTCCCAATAAATAACAAAGCCAGCAACCACCCAGCAAGTTGCAGGTTGCATCAGTAAAAATTGGGCTTAAACCTATGTGACAGATTGCCATTGAAACCCAACTGTTTGTACCAATCATAGTTGAAATGTTGTTGTTTGGCAACAAGAGCACAGCTTGAGAATGGAAAGATCTGCATGGGTTTAACCCTTTCTGTGCACATGGTCTCCATGCGCTTGGTGAGACCTTTTCCAAAGTATAAAGTTACTAAAGTATAAAAGAGAGAGCAAGATCAGGCCATAATGAATTCCCATCTGCTCACTTCAATCTGTGTACTCGATGCATATGCCAGTTTGCTGTTCGTTTTGAGGGTACTGGTTTTTTTCTTCTTCTCTTCCTAGACCTGGAGCATTTGAAAGTAGGAGCTGAGTGGTATTGATTGAAATCTTTTTATGGTGACATTCTTGGCAGCTAGAACCTGTGTTTAGAAAGGATACAGTAGATCATGGCCAGATTACCTGACGACTGCTTCCCAGCACTGAAATGCTATTAAGTAGGAGCTGGTAAAGTCTGGCAGTAGCCTATTAATTATAATACAATATGGAGAGAAATGTCATCTTGTGTAATGTGAGAGCTATCAAGGCTGGGAATATACGGGCTTTGGAGAGACAGATTTAAACACCTATTCCCAACATTGTTCTTAATGTTGTTGGGTTCCTCCCCCTCCTTCTTTCTTCATCCTAATGCAGAGAAAACTCAGGCAAATGAACTGCTGCCATCCTCCAGACCGTTCTCATTTTCTTGTGCTTGGTGCAATCAAAGGAGTGCTGAGGTGGGAAAGGTCTTTTAAGAACAATGTACAAAGGGAATGGTGCTGGGCCTGAAGGTCACTAGGCTTGCATTGGCCTCCAGAAAGACACATGCCTGAGCCAGAGAAAAGGGTTTCCAACAATCCCTTTCAGTCTCTGGGGGACAACACTCCGTTCTCCCCTCTGTGGTCAGTGGAAAGAACATGGGCTATGGTTTCTTCGAATAGTTAGCACTAGGGAAAAAGTGTTAAGAAATTCTGCCTGTGTTTGGAAAAGCACCGGAATACAGGAAAGGGAGAGAATCTCTTGTGGCATCTCTGTCCACAGATAAGTTGGCTGCAATTATATCTGCAGTTCGTTAGTGTGCACTTTCATTCATTGATGATTCATTGGTACCTCTTGTAGTCTATATTCTGTAGATGTTGAAAAGATCGGACGGGAAAGTTCAGTGGTTTTGTAGCTGGCCTCAGTTAAGCCCAACTTCTTGTTCCAATGGTAGCGTGAGAGATCTGTATGTGAGCACTGCCATGTCCTGGTGTCACAGACACAGAGAACTGGGGAGGCGGTAGGGAGACATGCTGGTTCAGTTATCTTCCAACAACTGCATTTTTTGAAGAGCAAGAAGCTGAGGGGTTGCATTAATTTTTATTTTCAATGTCCTTTTCTGAACACTCACTGAAGTTTTTCATCCTAGAGCTAGGGAAAGGAGAAAGATTAAATTCTAGTTCAAATTTAGAACAAAGTTTTGGACTAGCATTTATTTTAGCATTCACTTCCTACTGAAAATTATTGGAGGGTTTTATATAAAGCAGTTTGCCCCTACGCGGAAGTGTGCAAAATGGGGCCTCAGAGATTTTTTTTTTTTGTACTTGGTCTCTGCAGATTTCTAAGAAAAGCTCTTGAGTTTTGTCGAGTTCATTAGTCATTCACAATGCACTAGGAATTTCAGTAGATAATCCTTGGCCTGCGGATCCATTTGTTCTAAGTATTTGGTGTTGGAAATCGAACCTGGCTGATTTTTACTGGACTCTCTTGAAATTCTTGGAATCAGGTTTCCAGTTAAACACATGCATTTACAAATTTAGAATTGGCTTCCTGTGAGCATTCCCCATTTTCATTTAAAAAAACCAAAACACGCCATTTCTGCATACAACCCTGCCAGTAAAACCTTTTGCGTCTTTTTACATCAAAAATGGCAAGATTCTGACTCAATTTAGAGTATTACAAGCCTGTTAATTGAAAGAGAATTGTGACTCCTTATTCTGCTCTTGGTATGATCCATATTCTTGGAGCAAAGGGCATTATCTATATATCTGCTGTTATGGCCAATGAATTTTACAGCCACCTCTCTTTGCAATCAGTTAGGAGTGCACATCAAAATACATAGCATTTTTCAGTAAAGCCAGCTCTTTACTCAATAACTTATGGGATTAAAACAATTTTATTCTCCTTAAAAAGTGCTTCCATCTATGATGTGATGTGAAAGGTGTCTAGGCATTAACCTCTATGGGTCTATATCGGAGAGAAAGAATCTAAATTTGTTAATTGGCCTGATTTTTTAATGGTAGTAGTTTCTACAGTGTGAGGACAGAGCTCACAAAATAGCCATGTGGAACTAAAGTATATTTACTACAAGGTGAAGAAATTCTTAATCTTAAGAGTTTCCATATTTCTTTCTGTTTACAAGGGCATTCCTAAATTGGGGCTGTCAGGCAAAAGAGGAGGCCAGGAATTAAACCAAACCCTTCAAAACTGGCCTTTAATAGGACATTATTACTGTTGTCTAGGTCCGGAGCTAGCTTGTTCATATTTGAAAGAAGCCAGACAACTGACACTCCTTCCTCCAGAAAGAAACTTTGGAAATAATTTAGGGAAAGCTGCTTATTTCAGCCAAGGACAAGAACCACAGTAATACAGTTCCTTACTAGATAGTATTCCTTTCTTTAACTCTTTGTTGTGTGTTATAACATAATGAGGAGGGAGAAGGGAGGCTGCACTGATACCGGGGTTGCCTAAACTCAGTGCAGGATTTTAGGAAAAGTGTGATGAAATTGGCTTTGACGCTATAAATTTGCATCTTAGCTTGGCTTAGTATCATTTAAAAACAAAAATGGATGGTAGTAATGGCCTGCGGTCTAGGGCAGCTGGAGATTTTGAGAAAGTATATTTATATGTATACAGTATCATATAATTAGATATATGCTTTATTGTATATGTGCCTTTTTCAAATGCATTTTGGAAGTTTGTGATGTCATTCGTGATATCCTACCATACCCTTTCAGAATGCATGACAAAAACCAACCCAAAGTAAGCATCCCTTCTCCTACAGAGTAGCAAGGCAGATCCCTCTCCCCTTCTGCACCTTCCTCAGCAGCTTGACTGAGAGAGAAGACCATCTTAGTACTTTGCCATGAGATTTGCCAGACTCAGCTGGCTTTTGGGAGTGGGAAGGGCTGAAAATTACCCTAGTAAAGTGCATTCCAGCTATCCAGCCAGAGCTGGTCTTGGAGCTGGTCCCAACCAACATGGCGTCCCCAGAGCGGCACCAAGACTTGCTGCAAAAGCCCCAGCTGCACACTGTCCTGTAGAATGCCAGGGCAGACATCTCCTGTTTTCTTCCCCTCCACAGCTTTAAGTAAAGCACACTTGAAAATGGACTTTGCTGTGCTTTTAAGTTCCCACTTAGGAACGGGAGCAGACTTTAAAGCACCTGCCACTTGCTTCAACCTGGAAAAAGAAATCCAGCAGGAACAAAAGTCCTTTGGAAATGGTTTGCAAGTTTGACTGTCATGCTGCTGCTGTCCTAATAATTGATGTAGAGATGAGAGAAGCCCATCTGTAGAAGACGTTATGGGGGTTTATTAGCTAGAACACTTTGGTGAAAAACGCAGTGTTTGTTTTGGTACTTTCCTGGCAGGTTGGTGACCTAGTTTCAGATCTAGTTATTTACCCTGCATGGGTGCAACATCTAAGTGTGCCGTCAGGGGAGGTGACTAGATCAGACCCTGAGCCCAGCGGCAGCCCGGTGCCAGCTCCTCGGCACCTCTCTGCTGGGGCCTGGGCCCATGGTGGTCACAGAGAGTATGTGGGAGGAGGAATTATGTAGAAAAGAGGCAGAATTTGCTTTGTAGTAAATATATTCCCTTTTATCTCATTAAGAGTTCTTGTGAAGTATAGGCCAAGGAGAACATCACCGGTTTCTAATTTAGCCTCCTACAGCCATGCCTGGAAGCGTGTGATTTCTGTCCTTCTCCACTGAGCCTCTGAAGTGAATAGAGGACAGTCAGGAGGAGGTGGCGTGCTGATGTTTTGCCATGCTGCACACTTAACAGGCCAAGATAACAATAAAACTGGTATCTATTTAAATCACCTAGCTTTCCAGTTGATCATGCAGACAAGCATTCCCGGGTCTTGTTCGCTTCCAGCCTTCGGAAAGGTGGTTATTGGTATGCTCATGTGGATCCTCATCTGAGAGGATAACTGCCCATGCTCTCTCCTTCTCTAAAAACTTTTCCTTTACATACAAATCATGGGACCTAATTAATCAGTGCACCGAAATGACCATTTCAACAGACTTACATTGCTGTAGTGAAACCTAATACTATTAACAGTTACAAAAAAATACTGTGATGTATTTACTAGCAGTATGTGAAGTATTTTAACTGAATGAATGAAAACAAAGTTAATCAGATCATGTGTCAAGAGGGGCTCATATGGTGTGTATTCTGTTGGGAGAAAGGGAGCAGCTTGACCCAAAGCTTGGGCTGATGCTTCCTTCCTGCAGCAGGTGTTGTTTTAGGTGACTGCACTGCAGCCCAAGAAAACATTTGAGCACATGATTAGCCTCCTGCCATCCCTTCGATTAGATCTGGAAGTGCACAGGAGCTTTGCAGTTAGCCATGTGCTTAATAATTACCATTATTTGTGAGATCGGGGACTTATTTGTTAATTGGTGCAGCACAGCACCTCTGATTAGGTCTTGGTCATCAGCACTAGGTGGTGGGGCTCTGTGGTGAAGACGCATTCGCTTACATTTGTGTAGTAGCCTTAATCCCTCACACTCGGCGATACGTGAATACCTGTAGCCTCTAGTCCGTGTTATCAATCACAGATAAAATATGGACGCCTCCCACAAGGCGTGGTGGAGAGCATGACTTCGTTATTGGCACAACAAGGCCAGTTTGCAGTAAATCAGGCCATTTAGTTTTACCTCAAGTGACATCGAATAAGAAAAGCTTCTTCAGGGGGTAGAGGTCACTGAATCCCCTACTATGCACTTACTGGGATTTGACATTGCTTACTGGAAATGGATGTTCATTCCTGAACACACTGTAACAAGGGAAGGACCTTTTGGTTATTTTTGTAGTTGTTCAGATTCTGAAACTGTGATCAATTATTTGACGAATTGTCAAGTGTCCTCAGAGCTTGAACATGTTCACTTCCTCTGCCATGTAGCAGTCTCCTCTGGTTTTCAGTGTTTTTTTCTTTCTCTCTCCCCCTTTTCCTTCTCTGAGCTTTAAGTCTGGGCCTGCTCTTATCTCCTGTAGCTTTGGGCTGTCTAGGGGTTTGGGGGTTTGTTTTTTGGTTTTTTTTTTTGTTGTTGTTCATTGGCTGTACAGTCTGTTTACATATTTTTGTACTCAAGTGTAGTTTTATATTAAAAACAGGAAAAAGAAAAAAAGATAGTTGATTTGAGAAAACAAAAAAATTAAGGTACGTACTCTTTGTAACACTTTAAAGATCTAGGGTACCTTCCGAGATAACTCCACAGTGATGTAATTATTATACTGTATATTTGCCTTCCTTTTTAGTTGGTTTTATTTTCTGGTTGTATTTTTTTTTTCTAAAATGTATATCTTTTTATGAGAAACTGGAAACTTTTAATGCAAATGTTTAGAAAGATTTAAAACTGTAAAGTAAAAAAAGTCATATAATTTTTTTTTCCTGTTGGAAGAAAATGCTTTAAAAAAGAGTTTTACTACTGTTGTATTCCAGGGTGGGGGTTACCAACCCCAGATTTGCTTCTTATGCTTCATTCTTGGATCCTGCTTTCTAAACGTACTTGTTGCTGACATGGATGATTTGCTTATATTAGTTTAAAAAAAAAATCACCAACAAAATCACCTTTTTGGGTTATTTTTCTGTTCAAGTGCAATACTTTCCCTGACGTCTTATTAATGTACAGTGGTTTCTTTTTTCTTTCCTCAGTCCACACAAATCAGTGAAACAAAATGCTCTGTCTTAAATACATTCAAAGATAAGGTTCAAGTAACTACGTAAATTAAAATTGTGACTGACAAAAGGTGAGAAACTGTAACTTAAGACTAAAGCCCATACCTTAACTCTTGCTTTTATTTGACATTGAAACACATCCAGTGTATGAATTAAGGACATAGCTGTTCTTACCTCTTCCTCGTTTCTTTTCTAATTGCAGCTTTCTTTTTAAGAAAAGCACTTAATATTGATGTTTATTAAAAATAATTTTTAAAAAAAAAAAGATATTTTGGTCTGATCCAAAACCCACTCAGTGGAGACTCTGGTTGACTTTGATAATGGATTTTGGATTAGGCCTAATCTCTTAGCTAGGGCAAACCTGCCATTTACTCTAATGGGAGAGATTTGCCTGCGTAAGAATTACAGGACTCATGTCCTTTATCTACCTGAGAGACCAGAAAAGCTTCTTTAGAGTTGTCCTTGTCTTATATAAGTTTAAATGGGACTTGTTTTACATATCATACATATTTATATATAGTGTAAGTGTATTTTTAATGCCTTTTTTTCCCCCCAGTAGACTGAAGCCGCTGTTCTGTAAATATGTATTTAGGTACGTAATAAAAAAAAAAATCTTGTTGATATTTCTTTGAAAGGCAGTTACTGCGCATGCACAGTAGCCACTTTTGTCTTTTAAATTTGTATTTAAGATATTTCTTTTTAGTAATAACAAAGGTGAGGAGACTGTATCCTATTCTGATTGATTGCCAAAATTGTTTCCCAGACTCTTGCATTTGGGTTCAAGAAGAAAAATGCATTCGATGGGTGACTGTTGTGGTCACCCACAGGTTCACACTCCTTGGGCCAAATTCCAGTAACCTCACGTAGGTTGTTCAAGTCCTCCCACAAATGGGGGCTGCACTGAAGCAGTGGGATCATAGCAAAGCATGCACCATTTTGTGAGCGTAATTTCAGGCTATAAGGTCTGACCCATTTCTCATGGCATCTTCCCTGACTCATACAGAGTTGCACTCTGCCCACTTTAGTGCTGTTTTCCTGAAGCAAGCCGGGTGAGTAATCTGGCAAAGGATCACTTTTCTCCCAGGTTCAATTTTTTAGTTCTGTGACAGATGTTAGGAGCTCAAATTGAGGAATCTTTTAAACTAAAAAAAAAATTTAAAAAAAAAAAAAAAGGAAAGAAAATCAGAGAAATCAGAGTTTATTCCAAAAGCCAGTGAAGACATTGGGAATTGTCCCATTGCTTTACATGGTCATTGGAACATGCTCTTATAAAAGGAGATCAGAAATGATCACTATGACAGTGGTGCATGTGAGCAACCCTAATGTAAACCTGTATCCTCCTGCTAAAAAAGTTTTGCCGCTATAGACTGAACTATGGACTTGTTATTATTTTTTTCTTCTTAGTATACATGCATACATATGGTTCCACATCTGTATGTGTGTACTCTGTACATGTGTGAGTGTTGTACAGCCATGTGAGAGTGTGAGTCTGTATGTGTGTATAAATAAAAGAAGCTGCAGAAACTTTGTAATACTTTGTGAAAAGGATTATATTATAAAGGTTTGTACTGTCTTGAGTGCACAGCTACTGGAATAAATGTAGGGAATCTCAGGAACAAGCATATAATTTGTCCAAGAATTATTTCTTCTCAGAAGTGTAAGTGCAGTTTTTAATTCTGTATATTATTTAATATTTTACCAATAAAAATAAACTTCTGACACGAAAGGGTTTTCCATTCAAGCTTTCTGGAAAGATTGGTATATGCAAACACTTTTCTTTCTTTCAGCAGGAAACATGCATGGCAATTTGGCACCTCAAAGGAATCGCATTTCTACCTGATAACAAATCCTATTAATTAACTAAAGAAACTGAATGCATTATGAGTTGGGGTTATGAGTTTGGGTTATGAGACTGGTGAATTGGATGCAGATCCACTTTTAATATTTATTGAAGCTAATGACATTCTTTTCATCACCTTCAACCTGTGCTAGAGAAGTATTCCCCCTAAGGTCCTACCATGTAAAATGGTGGTATCAGTCATCTGCCACTTGGTCTACCATGTTTTTGAAATGAGTTAGTGGCCTAAGGTCCAACTCTTTCTGGAAAACACTTGGACCACATAAACAACTCCTTTGAACCCTTCCCTCAGCATAGGCTTTTGGCTGAGTTCCCCTTTGTCCTATCCAGAGGTGATCTTCCCAGTAGGGATTTATTGGGTAGTTCACATTGCCTAACTTGTTCTTTCTTTCATAATGCAGCTATCAATCTGGTAGCGTTCACAGTACAAACTCTTCAGAATAAAAGGAAGATCTTGTGAAGCTTTTTAAGTTGTTTGTTGTTTGTTTTAAGAACCTCTTGTAAATTCTTGGTTAAAGATTAACCAGCCTCTCCCCGTAATAAAAGTGTTCATCATTTGACATGAGAATGGAAACTCCTCAAGATATTATCTGAATAAAACTTAATCTTTCTTTAAGTCATGTTTGATGTATGTTGTCTCCAAGGAATGCCTCTGTCCAGTGATCAGAATTTCCCCTGTTTTCTTTTGGTCAGGGTTGCCAGATTACTGGTTTTGTTCCAAAAGACCCAAGATTCAGCTAATGGGACAGTCCAAATATTTAATGCATGGAGGAGAAATCACATTGTGCCATTGTAAGACAGAAATGACTGGCTCGACCAACTCAAGGTCCTGTCCCAAAACTTACTGGAGATGATGATGCTCTTTTCACTGACTTCAGATAAGGGTCTGAGAAGACGAGGGGAGAGCTCATAGGCAGAAACTAAACAACTAATAATCATTATGGCTGCTGAGTCATTTGCAGGAGATTCTGTGCATAGCCTCATATTATTGAGGAAGAAAGTCTTAGAAATCTCCTGGCCATGATGCAGGGCCAGCACGTTGTTTATGCTTGTTGAAGTGAGAGTCACACCACGATGTACCATCGCCTTTTTTTCTAGAGCACCCTGTCAGCAGCTGCAGGCAAAGGGCAGGTTGACCTCACCCATTCAACTCTGTCTAGGCAACAGGGAATCATGTCTAATCCTTTCCCTGCATCACGTTTGCTCGGAAACTCTTACTCAGTTGAAAATAGCCTTTTCCTGCTTTATAGCAACAGAGGTTTAAAAATTAGTCCAGTGACCAGTGTCTGCATATGCTGTCATCGTCAAGTCTTAATATGGTCTATGTGAGGCAACAGGTTTTAAAATATTTCATCATTTCCTATGCTACTGGATCAAATGATGTAATTGCAGTGGGTCTTTTAAACTGCAGCATCACCCTTCATGTTGATTGACTGGATCAATCTAGTAGCCAGGTAAGTGACACATATCTGACCTGCCTGTCCAACACCTTGGCATTAAGCTGAAATTCCCCTTGTCACCAACAGGCAGCAAAACTGAAATTTGAGCAGCATGTTCTGACAAGTGCTTTACTAAACCCAATATAATTTTCCCAGTTAATAAAGATTAAGTGTTGGTTCCTGGCTTTTGCTTCGATAGAGCTAATATTTCTATTTTTATGCAGTCCTTTCAAAAAATTACTAAAGCTTCATCTGAGGGTAAATTTGTGTTTTTAAAACGTGGTGAATCAAAGTACGTTTTTCTCCATTTCTGTGCTCGAATGTCAAATCCCAACCCTCCAATTAATCATTTCCCACCAAGACACCACAGAATATATAACAGAACTGTGTTAATGGGAGGCAACAGTAGGCCCTCAAAATTGCAATATGAAACTCACAATAATCAAGGGACTAAAAATAAATTTTGCTTGGATTGCAGTTTGAACATGCTTGATTTCTTTTTTTTCTTCTTAGTCAACCCTAATGTAGTTAGTCCTCAATAAACCCAGTTTTACCCTTCTGTCCTTCAGTGCTTATTTTTGTCTCCTCTTGGTGCATCATATAAGCATGTCGTAATTTCCATCATGCAATTATCAGTGGGGGTTTTTTTTGTCACAGCAGAGTACCTTACGAGCCACAACTTCTGGATTCAATGAAAAATGAGTTGAAAGGATTACTGTGTAAGTACTTGGGTCACTTAAAATTTAAGACTAAGAATGAAAGCTCTTTTCAAAGGAATATACTTGTGAAAGGAATAGCCTCTGTGTGTCCTATTAATTCCTGGTACAGAGATTAGGGTTGGAGTCCCAGAATACAACATTTCCCAGGGATTTCTGTCAGTGAAGAAACCGAGCCCTTCTAATGAGACTATATAAATGCTCAATATTATCTCATTATTTTTCATTAATCCACGCACACCAGCCCGCCTCCGCACACTGTAATTCCATGTTACCACCCATGTTCACATTAAAATAGGAACAGATTATTCAAGACTCCCACACAAATCATGAACCTCTATCCCTTCTGATCTGTCACCGGCCATCCCTGGGACAGAGGAACCTCTCCCCTAGGCAAGAAGAAGTCTTTAACCCCGGCAACCCTGCCCTTCAGAGCTAAATGCCTGGTTTTATTCCTGGCAAACACTCCTGTGGCATCCAACATCTGAGCCCAGATGAAACTACCCTGTCAAAACTGATTTTTAACAGAAAATTGCTTTTCAATGAACCCATTCTCTATGGAAAGTGTCTGCTTTTCATAGATTTGGGAGGATTTGGGGATTTTTTTTCTCAATAAGAAAGCCTGAAACTCTAAACCCTCTGAAGGTTTCTGGGTTATTTTGTTTGGTTTCAAGAGAAAATACTTCCCTGCCCTCAACTCCTGTTTTCATATCAGTTCAAATAATGTCAAGACACTATTTGCTGCTCTTTCCCATTATTTTTGTTACTTTTCCTGTTTCAGGCTGCCTGTGTGTAGTTTATAGGGTGTGGTGAGGAATGTAAATTATTATTTTCATGTGGGTGTGGTAGCTATTCAGTTGTAAATCCTGTTTTCAATCCTTCTGACTTTTTTATTTGTGATCTGTAATATTGATCTCTCTTCAAGGCAAAGAACGCTGCAATCTATCAGGAGCAGGGACTTTATTCCTTGCTAAAATAAAGCATTCAAAGCACTCCCAGAAATCTCCAAGATGGAAAAAAAGAGATCTTGCTTGAAGCCTTTCTCTTTTTTTTTTTTTTTTTTTTGTTCTTTGAAATGAGTAGAGGAATTTGTTTCTGTGACTGATTTGTTTTTATCAGTTAGTTGCAAAATCTAACTGGCCTCCCTTTTCAAATTCATCTCCCCTGATAGCCTGCCACTGGCTGTCTCTTGATAACTGACTTTAAAAAACCCCAAGTTTAAAGGTTTGCCTCTGAATGTGATTCATGATGGTGAAGAAACAGGACTAATCTACAAAAGAGAGCTCTATGGTTGCTGTTGGACTCAAGCAAAGTTGTCAAACTGTTTTCAGTTCTACATGAGCCATAACAGACATGCCTGAAACACAGCTGTATTTTCACACAAGCTGTGAAGAGGCATTTTGGCAGACTGCTGTCAGCAGTACCACAGATGCTCTGGCTCTCCAAAACCCATTTCTGAACCGGTCCCATCTTAGGAAGGATGAGCTGCTGTATAAGGCACGAGGGGTACATCGCCTATAGGACCAGATCCTCAGCTGCTACAAATCTACGTGGCCTGGGCAGCCTTGCTGGAGCTAAGCTGATTTACCCTGTTTCTCTGTGAGATGCGAGTGCTCCTCTGAGCTCTCTGGGTTGTTACACACGCTCTTACGGATATGCGCTCATCTGGCTGAATCCTCTCATATATACCTGTCCTGGTGATAACCATTATAACCACCAAAATGGGTGATTTTGAGACAGCATCTGCCTGAGTTAGTGCAACTTGACTTCTAGTTGTCAGTTCAAGTCTATATCTCATTTATGGGTAAATCCAGACATCTAGGAGTACAGTCATTGAAGACTTTTTTTTTTTTTTCCCATGCTTAGCTTGAGGCATATAGATTCCTTGTGCCTGAGGTTGTGGCTAGTATCAGTCATTGGTCTCCGTGAAAACTAAAGTTCGGGTGTCGCGTGCTGCATACTCAAAACAGGTGGCCACGCTTGACTGTTTTGGCCAGTGTGCTATGAAAAGTGTGGAATATAGTTGTCCTTGGATACCTCTGTATATTGCTACCTATCAAAGAGATGTTTTGATGGCTCACCTGAAAACAACCCAAGTCCTACCAGCTGGAAAAGCTTCTCCTTTTCCTGAAGTGGCAGAAATGTGTAGCGTTTGGGTGACGGTTGCATTTCCCGAGCAGAGAGTGCATGGTTTGGATGCCTGCAGTACAGAGTGTTATGCTGCTGCTGTGTGGCCATGATAAGGCATTTAAAGTGCTTTTTCCTGGGAGTTCTTTTTAAAAATTAATTTGTTCTGTCAAATGTTCCCTTTATTTGCCCTCAACTTTCCCCCCCCTTTCTTCCAGTAAGAAAACAGAAGTTTTCAGTAGACATTAGAACACAGCAAGGTTTAAATGAATCCAGGTTGCTATTGATTGTTTGCATTATGTTAGTTCTTAGAAGCCCTTCAGAGCTAGATGGTGTTCTAGCACAGAGTAGCAAAAATAGGTCCTAGCTAGCACTAACAGTTTGATCATCTAATTATAAAAAGAAACCAAGCTTCTTCTCATTTTTGGAAGTCCAAAGATATTTTTTGTAATACTATTCTGATTCCTTTATCTGTCAAAGCATGGATGCCAGGCTTGGAGATGGCATTCCAGTAACTGGAATGTGTCCCTCTAACATCTTGCTGCTTCTTGAGACTATTCCCCAAGTATTTGTGTATGGCTATATACAGAGATATATTCTTGTGCTTTGATGAATGGCTTTTCGGTATTTGTGGAGCAATGAGCTGTGTTTACAATTGTGCATTGCACTATTACCCTGTGTTTAGCTGGCCTCTAAGCTTTGGCTGAATCACTGCTTTTCAGAATACAACCCTCCTCCTTATAAATATGACCAGCATTGCTGGTCCTTGGATGTCTGATCTGAAGCTGAGATGTACTAAAACACATGTTGGTCAAATGAGTCCAGGCACCCAACAGCTCCAGATGGCTTTGGATAACTGACATCCTAACAATATTTAACCTAAACAATCTTTATCATGCTCTCACAAATCTGCCTCATCTGTGAACATTACTGGCTCTATTTCTCTGTTTTTTTGGTTAGATCTTTTGGTAAGATATTAAATGATCTGGGTCAAAAACAGATCTACATGGGAACTTGCTAGAAATGCTGCAGCTGGATGATGTCCTATTTGCAGTTCCTACTGAAAACTCTCTGGTACGCAGATGGGCTGTGATCCATTTAATATGTGAGCATTGATTTTTTTTCTTTTCTCCAGAGAGGGAAAAAGCAATAACAGTATCAATAGGATACCATTTTTATACTGGTCATATCTGCTGGAAAGGAAGTTTTAAAGATTAAGCTGGTGTGACACACCCTGTACAAAACACTTCAACTGCTCTTAGGAGACAACTTTATGTAACAGATGAAAGGTGAAGGACCTTCTGCGTTTGGTATAGTCTCAGTTATAAAAGAAAACTTAAGCTCTTGAGGAAGGAATGGTTTTGAAGATAACATCACTAGCCAGTCCATTCAGCTTCATGGGAAATTGCTGGTATTTTAGTGACCTCTGGCTCTCTTGTCCTGCCAAATTCAGATGACCGCAATACTGCCCATGTACTTCATTTCATCATATGTATTGCTGCCTTGCCGAGACTTCTTTGAGACCCAGGCTGTTTATAGGGAAACCTTTGCTGTTATTTCAGGCTGATCTGTGCATGTCTAAGCTAGGCTGAATAAACTATGGATAACCTCTGATGCAATTTTATCTTTAGTCATTTGCCCCATTCTGCTACCAAGCTTCTACAGTGCCAGAATCCCTAACCTGAAGTTTCTTTGTAGGGGAAAATGATGGTGGAATAAGCCAAATGGTGATTTTATAGCACAGTAGCTCTCTCAGGGCACCCTCTAATTTGTCATTCTCAGAGCCTTTGCACCACTTCATTTACCCCATTCCACACTGGACCAAAAAGAGGGTTTAGTGCAAAGCACGGTGTATCTATCTTGGGAGGTATTTAGGCAGGGATATTCCACAACAGCTATTTTGGGCTATTTCCCCACATAGAGAAGCTCTAGTGCTTATCTCGATGGAACGAAAGTCAGGCCTGTTCTTCTAGATAAAATGCTTTCCCCTCCAACTGCCTGATGGCTTATCTCTGGTCTTGCAGCATCACTCGTAACCCTTCTCCTGACCCACTTAACTTTCTGCTTTTAGCAGAGCTTGGGTGGAGGCAGGGAGACTTGATTAAAGAATAATATTCGCTTTCTTTTAATGTGAAAAACTCTTCAAGTGGTCCATGTTCACATAATTAGGAGAGAAATCTCTATTCTTAATCAGCTGATAAATTATCTATGGAAAAAGCTTTAAGAATGTATTTCTGGTGTGTTTGGTTCATATAAATTATTGGGGTTTAAGCATTTTTAAGAATCTCCTAACAGAGAAAAGAACTTTAATAATATCATTTGACACTTGTTACCTTGTTTTCTTTGCCTGTTTAAACAAACAAACAAATAAAACCACGCTCTCTTTTCCATATCCAAAGCAATTTCTATGAAATCAGTATTTTAGCAAGCATAGCAATCTACTTAGTGCTCACCTTTTGAGCTTCAAAAAATAGGTAAGGACTGAACACAGGTAGTCAAGGCAGTGAATGCATTGTCTCTTAAATTTCAGTTTCAGCCCAGCAGCAGGTACAGCCAATGCAAGCTTGTTTGTTAATTTATTTGGAATTAAGCTGGTACTTTTATGCCATTTCCTAGTGAGTGATTATCTATCAATATGTTTTTATCAGCTGGACCTGACTGGTGTTAATTCAGATAGTTTCTTGGAGAGCCACCATGTGTGTAGTTAAGCAGAATTCTGTCCAGTTTGCTATTTGAATATTAATTTTTGTGAGTGTCTCCATTCTACACAGCGTGGCAGGGACTGCTCAGAAAATGCTCTTCTCCCTGAATCTGCGTGCAACCAAATCCAACAGTGAAAGAGACAATCCTATTCATACGTTGCCACTAGATGATCTGGCGAAACAAAGAAGGATAAAAATTCTGGCGGTTGTGAGTAAGATTATTAAATGTTGGGACTCTGGACCCTCCAGGATAGACTGCTGGAGAGGAAGCCATGGACACCGCAGTTGAAGACATGGTTATGAAGTGGGACTAACATAAAGGTTTTTCCCTTCCTGCCCAAACCAGTTTAAGGGACTGGTTAAGAGGGCTGCCAAGGTGCAGGTGACAAGACGCTTGGTTGACTTTATAGTTTCAGCTCCAAGGAGAGGAAAGATGGGGTGTAAATGTGTGCACATTCAACCTGTAAGGGTTGTCGCCAGGTTCTGCTTTTGGGAAATAGCAAAACAAGGAAGCAAATCAGCTAATTAATAGCTTCACATAACACGCAGCCTTTTGCATTCTTGCATTTACGTTCATTGCTTCCATTAATTGTATGAAATGTCACCGTTACACCCACTGCTTCCCAAGGACAATTTCACCATGTCACCTTTGATTTTATTATTATTTTTCCCATGCATTCATTCATAGGTGGAGAGGAAGAATGAAACCTGCTTTACTTAGCCAGTGTGGAGCTATGATTTCACTATGCTGGCATATTGAGTTGCAGCCATGTGTCACAGATCTTTTGCTTGCCACCTCCCATGTTGTTACTATTCCCTGTCACTTTAAAATTAATTCATTGCTAATCACTTACTCCACCCAGATGATATCCATATTCTTCTACTCACAAGGCACCACGTGATGCTTCATTTGGGGGGGATGGAGAGAGGGAAAAACAAAACCTGACAACTGCGCCATGAACCAGTATAATTAATGTATCCCATAGGTAACATTTAATTGAAACAGTATTAATAATGAAGCTAGCTCTTTGGTCAGAGCATTGCTTCTCCAGATATTGCAATGTAATTTTGTCTATACAAGGGAGCAGAAAGAGGAAAGAAGTCAAATCTTCCTTTCTGACTTTGTACAGGTTCTAGCAGTCCCAGCTCTGGGTGAATGACTGGGATGCTTTGGCATTAACGCCGTGCAACTCATAGTTATATTAAAGAGTAACCATCTTCTCTGTGCCATTGCCAAAGTCACTTTTGGTAGCTGTGCTCTGAGTCAGGCTGGACTTTTCTGAATCACAGAACAGTTGAATTTGGTGGGGACCTCAAAAGATCACCCGGTCCAACCCCCTCCTCAAGCAGGGTCACCTACAGCAGGTTGCCCAGGGCTGTGCCCAGCTGGGGTTTGAATGTCTCCAAGCATGGAGTTGCCGCAACCTCTCTGAACAATCTATGCCAGCATTTGACCACCCTCATGGTTATAAATGTGTTTTTCTTGTGCAAAGATCACGGCGGCGTTGGGAAACAGGATGCCCGCGTGGAGCAAGGCAGGGTGTTGCACGCGCCGGACGGATAAGATCAGGGCAGAGCTCCTTTTTCGGTTGGCGCCAGTTGCTGGGCTCCGCTCCCTGCTTGCAGCACGTGTAGCGATGGGGAGCCGCCTTATCTACCGGCCCTGAGCAAGGAAGCCTCAAACCACGGCTGGGAACATTTTGAAACAGATTTTCGTCACACCAGAGGAAACATCATAGGAGAATAACATGCCCTTGTAGCTGTAAACCAGCGATGACAAGATAAAGGCACCCAACTCATCCTTTGTACATCTCTAATAGTGCAACAGCAACTAATTTTCATCCCCTTATTTCAGGGTGGGGAGGAACAGGGACATTTCTCTTTCTCAGCTCTTCTTATTATTTTGTTTAGCAATGTAACGTATGTGTACACCTCTTTTTTTAGGTATCTATAGATATGTAGGAGGCCTGGAGGTCTGTATGCACATACAGAGAAGTGGGATGTGCTAAAATGGTGATCATTAGTATGGAGTTTGAGGAAACACAACCATGAAAGTCAAAAGAAGGATTCCTACTGTGTTGTGTGGAGCATCTTGGGTACCACTGAGAGCCCAGAGACACGGCGCTGAAGGCTCTGCTGGACTTGTTTGACGTGACACCTCAAGCCAAATTTACAGAATTAATTTTTGGCCAAAGGCAGTACATTTCTCTGCTTAAAGGATGACTTATGCTTGCAGAGGAGTTCTAGAAAAATGTGGATGGTGGAAAATGCCCAGAGAAGGCAAAGTGTGGTTCAGGAAGGGTTCTTCAGAAGACAAGTTGGGTTGATCTGGCAATTGCCCTCAGGTAGTTGATAGCTGTCACTGCTATCCTCATTAAAATAATGGACCAAGTATTAAATGTCTGTGGAGAAGTGAGGGAAGGGAAGCCAGAAAACCACCCACAGGTGG
The DNA here is from genome assembly GCF_964188355.1 of Buteo buteo. Lineage (NCBI taxonomy): Eukaryota > Metazoa > Chordata > Aves > Accipitriformes > Accipitridae > Buteo > Buteo buteo. The sequence goes on from NC_134175.1 coordinate 14,692,837, forward strand.
AATGGGATCATATAAAAAGCTGCAATATTCCAAATAAAATTGATTCACTTTATTTACTCCCAAATAAGCAACTGAATCAGTATGAATCAATACTAATGGAATCAATAAATGTATCTCAATTTAGTCTAGTTTAAACTCTATTTCAAAAGAGAACCAAAGGTAGGCTCTTGGAAAGCATTTTAATACACCAATACATGAAATACTGCTGTCAGATAAATTCAGATTATCCCCGATAAGGGTATTATAACACAGAATGAGAACAGGCAGCAAAGATATAAAAGCAAAGAAACTGTTAGTGCCGATTTCTTGGGAAATGTCAAAAAGGGTGACTTGAGAAGCGGCGGTGTTCAGGTCCCAGCACCAGCTAATATTTGTATTGCTGCTGTTTGCCCTATGCTTCTGCAGCACTAAGAGAGAGCGCAGTCTCCAGCAATGCCACATAATGCTATTTTATTTAGCTTTTTGAGTTTTAATAATAAATGAGAAGTATGTCTTGTTTTTCTTCAAAACTTAGTCATCTGTGACACACCTGGCACCGCTTCTGTTTTGAAAAAGGTGGTATCGTTTCCCAGTTTGTAATGATTTCTGAATTCTTTGAAACCTAATTGCGGAGTACATTAATCTGGTTTTTACACTGTTTTCTAATGTGAATTGGTGTCAGTGCATGTTTCTACCCGGTTTGCAATGTGTGCCACCCAACAAAGATGAAGTTAATGTGAAAGCCGACCCAAAGCTGGACTAATGAAAAGGTCAAATATATTATTAAACCTTAAAATTCTGAGAAGTCCCTGTTGTGCAGGAGATCGTAACAAGAGGAAACAGCACAGCATGAGCAATCTCTCGTGATAAAGATCTGGTGAGCAGAGAAGAGCGGAGGAAGTGGAGCATGTGTGATGATTCCTGTTACAGGACGTGGCCCTCCTCCTCCTCCCTGTCAGGTGGTGTGCTCAGGGCTTTGGCTGGAATTGGTTAAACTTGGAAATAATTTTATCTTTTTGCTTATCTCATAAAGCTAACGAGAACCTTTGTTTTTATAGTTACAGAAAGGCATCTGAGGCTGCAGTTGTCCGGTCCCAATAAAGCATCCTCTTCTCTGGCCCCCAGTGTGCCTCAGACCTGACCTGGAAGGAGTCGGTGTCACGTCTCTCCAGGATCACTGTCTCTGTACCATGCCTCTTGTGTAACCCCAACACCTATTTTCTGAGACCTGGGATGGGACTACTCATACTGTCCCATTTTGGCACCAAACAGGCTGGTACCCAATTGCCAGGGCTGGTGACAATTAGGGCTACAAACAAAGAGTCTGTTTAAGCTCTTCATGTGAAAAACTTTAAAGGTTTTTAAATCCCTGTTGTTTTTGTAAAGCTTGAGCAGGTTTGTAATATTTAGACGCATTGCCACAGGGATGAGCAAAAGTTGGTTAAATGACCACCAATATAAAGAAATAAATTATTATTCCCGTCACTCAGTACAATCTGCTGTTTACCTCCACCATGGAGGCTTGTTTTCTGTGTCACTTAATGATTAGCCTCTACTTTTACCTGCAGGCAAACCCAGTGAACAAGGCGAGGTTGATAGAGGTCCACCTATGTCCATCTGTACTGTAGCTGTAGCTCATCCAGTAATGTACGGATGCTGAGTCTCAGAGGATGGAGTGAGATAGCACAACCTCTGAGGGTACCATCCTCTTCAGATACCCTGCCTCAGACTGGACCTGGGCTCAGCTCTGCAGGTCAGTGGATGGCTGAATTTCCTCCTCTGATGAGGACACCAACCAAATTACAAGCAGGATGGTTCTCCCCATGCCAGCAGATGTTGGGTTTGCTCCTGGGGTTTTGCAGCAGTGGCAGTATTGCTGTTTCTTTTTTTTTAGTCCCTATGTAGGCACAAGGACACAAGAAAGTGAATTGAGGAGAGGAGAAAACCAGTCAAATTTCACAAAGCTCACCAAAACAGCCACGGGTGATTAATAGCTGAGAGTTGCTCATGGCAGACTGGGTGGGGTTTGCAAATTCACCCATGCATGCAATTTCACTGGGGGATGAGAAGAGGTGATGGCATGGCAATACGTCATGAAAGGCACTGGGGAAAGCAAGGAGCGAGGGGAAAAACCAGCTCTGTTCCCAGAGAGCAGAGGAATCACCTCATCTATTGCATTTGGAAAATGCTGGTATATGCAGAGAGATGCAGGCACCAGCCAGAAACCTATGCTGGGTTTGGGGAGTTTTTGACATAAATAAAGTAATTCTAAAACTTGATTGCAAAAAACACAAGTTTTTCTCTCACTCCAATAATCAATTAGAAGCACAAAAAAGTGCAGCTGAAATGGACCGTAGGAGACTAAGCAGTCTAACAAAACCACACAGAGACAAGAACAAGTTTAACTCTCATGATAAAAAAATTAAATCAGGATAATATTTATTCAAGCCTTTGTGCATGCAGTCTGTCTGCAGGGGAGATTTACTGTGCAAGGGGGATAAGGCCCATCTTCACCCTGTACCTGCTGAGGCCACCTTCTCAGGTAGAGACAGTAAATCCTGGCAGCATGGGGTTGATCTCCCCATTGCCCTGAAGGGTGCTGTGGTCCAGTGGTTTGGGTTTCCCCATTGCACACCAGCAAACATGGCTGCTGCAAGGCAAGAGGGGTGAAATCACCTGCCTGGCCCATTGGAGAGGTTTGTATTAGAACTGGGATGCACAAGGGTAGGGATAACAGAAACAGGTACTTTCAGTTGTTGTCTTGCTAATTATTCAGCACTCATCAAAATAACTAGAAAAATAACTTTGCAGATTGTATCAGAATAGTTTGTGGTTGGCTTGAACTGGCACTTTATTCTGCGGGGACTGAAACATGCAGCATTTTTAAAGGCCTGGACTTCCTAAAAATGTTGACATAAGGGGTTGGGTTTTTTCATTTCTTTCTTCCCTTCCCATTCACCACAGAAGGAAAAAAAAAATCTGAACAAAAGCCTAATTGGTGCATGTTGTTTGGCTTCCTTCCAAAATGCTTTTGTTTCTTGTTGTTGCTTGCTACCTAGTGTTTTCCCTGCCTTTGGAGACGGTAGCAAAGAAGCAAAAGGGGAAATGAAACTCTGGTGATGCAATATTTTCCAGGTACACCTATGTTTTGCTGTGTGGAGATGAAAAGGAAAAACTCAAATCCAACCCTGAGATGTTTCAGTTTCAGGCCTCCAAATAATATTCTAACCCTCTTGCAAGCACTTTAAGATAGAAATTGTCTTGCTATCTGTGTAGATACCAAAGAAATGATCCTTTTCTGATCGTACTATGGGAAGCCCTTACATTACACTGTCCTACCCGTCATGCAGCTGGTTTGAAGAGCCATGTGATTTATTTTCTAAAAAAACCCAATAATAATAATCATCATCATCATCATCATCATCATCTTTTCAAAAACTAGCTTCCTTTTACCTCCCTCAGATGCCTTTCTGTTGAGGGCTGGTTTTAGGTCAAGAACCTGCCTCTGGTTTCAGGTGACAGCTTGTCAGGCAGGATTTTATTTTAAATTTTTTTTTGCCCCATGGATGAATGATTGGCCTAATTCAGGAATTCTAAAATTATTATTATTCTCTCTGAGCATGAGAAACACACCTGTAATTTCTCACGGAATATGCTTTGTGGCAGAAAAATCGCATTCCCTCCCTCACTGACACGTGAAATGTATCCTTATGTAAAAAGCAGCTTAGCTCATCTGTTTATTGCTCCATCAGACTTGTCAGCCATATGTAAATGCTTGGTGTGTTTGTTTGTGTGCTGGTGGTTAATGCTCATTAAATGGGGAGACTAATAGCACTGCCTGGAGCCAAGCAAAGTGGAAGGCAGTTGCCATACACATTTCCCCAGCTTGATTTGGCAAGCGCAGGCAGCACTTAACCTGCGGCACCCCTGCTGCTCCTGTTGCCTGTGTCAGCAATGCAAGCTTGTGCCGAAGCCCAGGATGGCTTTATGAATGGCATTTCCCTGGGCAAAAGGTACTGATGACTGGGGTGGGGGAGTGGTGGGCTGCCACTGGATGAGGGATAGTGATGGAGCCATCCCAGCGGTCCTGCTCCACCTGGGTTTCCTCTATTTTTCCAAGCTGTGGTCCCCTTTGCTGCCCACTGCTCCTCCCAGGCATCCTCCAGTCTATTTTCTTTGGGCTTTGCTGGCTAATTTCTCCCCCAGTTTCTTCTTTTGCACTCAGGGGATTATCTATGTGTGACAGCAAATGGGAAACTGAGGCATCTGGCTGTAGAGTGTGTCATGTGAAATATGTCAGCAGTGGTATAGTGCTAAACTATGAGAAAATATCACCAGGCTGACAGGTTGGAGGAAGATCAGGATGCTGATAACTCTCTGCTCTCTCCAGGCAGGAGAGACAAGCCAAGGCAGAAAAGCTGGCATAGCACTGAGGACAATATTGGTTTCCCCAACCTGTTTGCATCCCATGCACTTAGAGAAAAGGTTCAATTAGGGAGAAAGATGAGAAGTGCTTTGGTTTTGTCCTGAAGTTTGAGTCTCAGGTATAAACAAGCCTTAGGTACCCAGGACAGGTTTTTCCCCCCAGAAATTGTACCTGTGAAGTTGGGTGTCCACTGAGCTGGCCCATAACTGTCAGTAAGCATGAGAACAGCTGCAATGAGAGGTGTCTGCAGAGACAATGCCCAGGGGATGTGCCTTATCGAAGCCATCGGATCCCAGCTCTGACAGCTATGACATGACCTTGTCAGCTGCACTGGGTGGATGAAATGCAGAACAGACCCTGCAAGGGAGCTAATATGTTAGGTGGTTATCAAGGAGCCGGGCTCCAAATGGAGTCACTCATTTCTAATGTTAGCATTTTATTAGAGTTGTCTTGTTCAGACTTGGCAAGATTTGAAGAAGTCTCGTCTTGTGACAGGAGTGATTGCAGGTGTGTGCGGCAGAGGCTGGGGTCTGCCTTCAGGCAGGCGTTTGAAGGTAAAATGTAGTGTGGTGCTCCCTGCTGTGGCTGGAGGCTTCCCAAGGGATGCTTGGGGACATGACCGCAAAAAAGCCTGGGCAAGGGCTGGTAGCAGGGTACCGTGTTTGTGGAGAGAGGCCTTGAGGCGCTGTGCATCACTTTGAACCAAAGGAGAGCTTTTCTCCAAGATCCCATGGGAGGAGAAGAGCTGAGGGGGTCTTAAACAAGGCTTTAGATGCTGAGGATTGTGCTGGGGACAGAGTAGGTGGATGTGGCAAGGAAGCTGGCAGTGTCCACTTCTGCCTGTCCTGGGGCTCTGGCCATGGCCATGGCCATGCTAAAGAGTCCAACCTTTGGTCCAGGCATGTGCAGAAAACCATGCCTGGGTAAATGTCATGCTTGTAAAAAAAAAAGCCAATTAAAGAAAAGCTAATCAGTGTTGGTGGGTGTGATTGGGGATTCTGCCATATGTAGAGCATCTGGCTTTAAGTCTCGAGAAAAAACCCATCACATTTTTCTCTTGTGGAAAGGGGAGGATCTCAAGTCCATTGAGAAAGACTGCTGGATGGTCAAAGAATGCACAAATGAGGTCTGAAGGGGATTGTCCCCAACACTTATGGTTAAGCAAGTGGTTAAAATGGAGAGTGTTAATACCAGAAAAACTAGGTAGTGCTTACAGCATCCATAGGGCATTTTGCTGATAAGCTGTGGCTGGGGTGTACAAAAGTGTCTAAGGGACTTGGGCACCAGTGTCTCACTCATTTTTTCTGACAGGTTTGGGCTTCTCAGCCTTCTGCAAGCATTAACATATTTTGTCTGGATGATGAGTGCTTATGTTCAAGTTATTATTGTCAGATAACTTTGAGTCTCACTGAGTGATGGTGGCTCCAGAGTAAAACCTACTTACCTTTTTTCCTGGATGAGTTAGTCTTGAGTGACAATTTCACTCTTTCACTCTGCAGTAAAGATGCATCTGATCTTGAGACAGAGGTTGAAATTAGGACTTGTGTGTTTGGTGAAAAATAGTTTAACCAATGAGATATTCAATGAAAGCTTTTGCTTTTTGCTTTTTCCTTCTCCTTTTTCCTTTCTGGAAGGAGAATTATCCTGCTCAAATTCTTAATCTGAAAGATTGAAGTGCCACATTGAGGAGTGAATCTCAAGCATGATGAAATCCCAGGAGTGCAGAGTTAGGGGGAGGTGAGATGAAAGACACCTCCATCCCCATCATTCCCTCACTGAAGATTTCCTAGTCCTTTTGTTGAGCTGGGGCAACTGCCCCTTGGTGTGATGCTTAAAAGGATGTTGTCTTGAGACATGTGACTCTTCCTACCCATTCACAGTCCAGGGAACATCTCCATGCACTCCAGGCTCAGGTTTCTGCTATGGGGATCAGCCTCCTGGGATGTCTGGTAAGTCTCAAGGCTGCAGCCTTTCAGGCCCTTTCTCAAGAGCTTGACTCAGTGAAGTCAATGAAAGTGTAACCACAGCCTCTGAGAGCCTTTGGACTCCTATCTAGAAGCATATCCATAAGGACTGATGTACTGAATGCAAAATGTAATAGCACTCATTCTGGAATAAGAGTTGATTTGTTTTAACTTGACTTAATACATTTTCTTATTCTAGCTTAAGAGCATCCAGAAAAGCTCTCCTAGTCAATTTTCAAGTGTCAACAAGCTGTTTTTCTTGGTCTCACAAACTTATCTTTGAAATGGGAATAACTTAGTCTCCCATATGGTGTTGAAAGCTACTTCATAGCGGAAATCTCCTGTATATTCATACAAAATTTTAGAGCAGGTGGAAATTATCTGGCAATTAAAGCTAGTGCTATGGAGCTAGGACTTGGAATGTCATAGTCAATCTATTCAAAGTTCACATCTCCCACTGTCAGCAGTTGGTTACGTGACTGTTCATCGTGCTGCTCCTCGGGGGGGAAAAAGCCCTTGAAGAAATGGCAAAAGATTTCAGCTGATTTCTGATAACTAGGTTTGAGCAGATGATTACATTATCTGAAAGGAAATGGTTAAAAGCAGTTCTTTAGCAGTTCTGGCCGTGACATCATTCTGCAGAATTATTGGGGTATTAACAAAGAAAAGTAGCTTTCTGTGAAGGCAGGAAGTGGCCTCCAATAAAGTTTAAAAAATTTCACAGAAAAACGGACTTAAAAAGGTCAAGACTCTCCTCAGCCATTCATGTCTAATTTTACTTCAAGCAGTAGATTTCTCTACTCACTTAAAATACTCAGGTCTGAGCAATAATATAGGACAGTTGCCATCATCCTGAAGGGGAAGTGTCCATCATCCTCTTGCAGCAGCTGCCAAAGGTGTATCAGCCACCATTTTTCAGAATTGCACGGTATTTTTGTGACTATTCGTAGCTGATGTTAGATCATCAATGAAACATTCTTCTCCACTGCAGAAATGGCAAACTTCAGGATTTATTTTTGTTTCTCTGGCATTTTTCAATTTACACAGAACTAATTATCCTCATAACTCCCTGAAAGGGTTTGCTCAAACTTTCCAAACTAACTTGACTGGAAGCCCCGAGGAACTCTTTTAGCTCCGGATTGCATGACTTGTAGGGAGGAGTGAGCATGTATAAATAACTGGCTTGGATGGAAATTGATTTACAATATTGTTTCAAATGTATGAATAAATGAAGCACAACACTCCAGTGAGGCCCCATCAATGGACAGGAAGATTTGCTGCCTGTGTCTTGTAGACACTGCTCCTGTTTAAATTTCTCTCTGAAGTTATGGTGAGGAGCGTCATGGCATTGCCGTGAAAATGCTGATATGCTGTGAGAGTCCCAGAGAGCCTCCTTGGCAGTGTGGGTGCTCACCCATTCCTGACAAAACAGAAGCAAATCTGCATGACTGGTGAGAATGGAAGAGCTTCCATGGGGTGGCGTCACATGCAGGTGCAAACCATACTGATGGAGAGAAGTGCTTTGGGGTCAGCCATGAGGGTCTGGAGAATCAGCTGGGGGATGTCATTCTAAATACATAAAAGTGCATATTCACTTCACCACATGAGTAGTAAAAATGGGTATGAGCAACGTGGGTGAGACCAGTTCCCCAGGGAGCAGAAGCTCAGGCAAGATCCTGGAGCTATTCAGGGCCTGATGCTCAGGGAGCTGAGGGGTCTTTGCATCCCGCTGGGGCCAGAAGGTGATTGGGGAGTTCAGCGCTTTGGCGTGAGCGGTCTTGGAAGAAGTTAGAGTTTAGCTGCCTTAAAATTAAACAATGAAAGTTAAAAGGGAGCATGATCGATCGCAGCTGGAAGTTGGTGTATTTTAAATATGGGATGGTTCTTTATTGCAACCTGTGTAAGAGTTTGCTAATACCCCTGATTTATAATAGAAGCTGAAAGAAATAGCTTTGCACAGTGGGATAAGCATGCATTTGACTTGGTTCCAGTTATGGCAATAGTATGACAATAATAGCCATCAAGACTAGGAGGAAGATAGCTGCCAAGACTCCTAACTTGGATGATCCTGATTTTCTACTTGTTCTGTCAAACGCTGGTCCTTTGTTCTTTTCTGATGGAGTTGAGGACAGAATTTCCCTTTGAGAGCAGCTTCTTGTTCCTATCAGCGTTAATCGTGATTTCTCTGTAGGATATGAAGAGCCTTGGAAAGAAGATTCTCTCCTCTGCCTTCCTCTGCTTTGCTGGCAAGAAATGCTGGGTACCAAGCATGGAGGACACACAGGATGGAAAGAGGTTTGACCTCTAAGGTTCAGAGTATGCCAGCAGACAGCAGCAACGCATCTAAGACAATATTCAGGAAAGCATTTTTTAAGAAAAAGATTTGCCATTGGAAGTTACCAAAGGAATATCGTCCCCTGCTCCTGACTACAGCAGCTGGAAATACCAGACCAACTCTTTTTTCCCCTGCTCCCTGAAAAGGACAGTGAGAGGCCAGGTAAGCTTTCACCACCCCTTGACAAGAAAATACCTGTGCTGGGAAAATCAGTACATGTGGACTGGGTGGATGTTAGAAGGTGTGCACTATTAGGCTACGGGATTCTGCTCTGGAATATAATCAGAGCCTGAGTGTTTGAGGTTTCCTGACACTGAAAATGAATATATTTTTGCAGCTGTTTATGATGGGGAATATGTACATGCTGTGCAGTCATAATGTTTTGTTTTGCATGCTCACATAGCACTGCAACTGGAGTTTTATGGTGCTTTTCCTCTTGTTCTGGGAGTAACACCTTCCCAGAGAGGTAGAGGACACAGTGTGTTTGGATGACCAACTAGGTAAGGTGATGTATAAAACAAGAATGAAAAATAGGACATTCTAACTGGAAAAATATAAACTTCAGGCATTTGAGCACTTTCATAGTCCTTTGACATAACTTGGAAACAGATGGTTAAAAGTTGGCTAAGAATGTTTACCCCTAGCCACAGATTAAGCAAAATGTCTATTTTATGCCTTTTTTCCCCATCAGGCTGTTTAAACCTACTAAGAAATTAGTTTTGACTATGAATTTTCATGCATAATGTGAGCTGTACATATTTTTTTTCTTCTAATATGTAAAATAATTGCATTTTGAACAACATCGTAGATTTGAAGCTAGTCAGATATGTAACTAATGGTTATGAAATATGGAGGGAATTTCAGGTCATACTTTGAGGGTGAAGGTGCTAAAGAAAACCACGAATTGGAGCACTTCGGTTCAAATACTTTCTTGGTTGCAGCTTTTGCTCTGTCATGTGAATTTCCATCCTTTGCCAGGATATCAGGGATAAAGACTGTCTTGAAGAAAAATAACTTCTAAGTAGTAAACAATACTGCAGTAAGAGTGTAGAGTGTGTGGCACATGTGAGCTAGACACCACCTGTATGGGAAGGCTTATATTGAAACTTTGAACATGCAGTCCATAGTTTTGAAGGACAAGATACAGGGGTTTTGCCTTGCTTGAGGAATTTGACCTTGAACTGAATAATATAGCCTTTAAAAGCCCATACTGGTGATGTCTGTCCTTCAGAAATCTGTGCAGGTGTGTAACTTAGTACTTTTGTACCCAAAGGCATTTCTCACGTGTTTCTTCATGGACTAAGACTGAAAAATGCCACACACTGGAGTGCAATAATATTGCTTAGTGGAACTGAAGATAGCCTTGCCTTGAAATCCTATCTCCTCATTGCTAGATGCATCTGAAGGCACATGTTGTAACTGCCCTTATAGTCATAAGCTATATAATTATAAGCTATATATATAGTTACAAGCTATAGTTACAAGTAGCTATAAGCTACTTGGATACCCTAAAAACTGTGGAGGTGGAAAGGATTAAATCTTTCAGGAGGGCTTGGGCAGAAATAGGAGCCCATGCTTAGAGACAGGTCTCCCCTGTTAAACACAGACGTGCAGGAGGGGAAAAGTGGACTTGAAGAGAAGCCCCTGCTGGGTGTAAGGCATGGAGCCTTGGGATGCTACTGCCATGGCCCCGGCAGTAGCGTCCAGCTCTAATGGTTGTCTACCCTTTTGCTATTATTTGAAAGTTTAGGTCTGCTTTGGAGTGAATTTTTAACCTCAGCATGGAGTGTAAGGGCTGCTGGTTTTCATTTTTAGGAAGAGCAGCATCTGTTTTCATCAGCTGCTGTCAACTGGATCTCAGGGCAACGAGGGAGGAGGACAAGATGTGTAAGTTTGGATGATGACCCCCTTTTCAAGACTATTCTGCCTTTCTGGCAGTTTCTGTAGCTTTACAGCCAGTTTTTACTGTGTGGATGGGGGAGGATTTCTTTCCTTTTCACCCAGAGATCAAATCTATCACATCCACAGCAAAATCCATCAGTGCCAAGCTCCTTTCCCCTCCAAAATCCTTGTGCTCCACTCATCTGCCCTGCGCCAGGCATGTGGCTCTGGTACTTCCCAGCCCCTTGCTCCTTCTCCCTCCACACCTTTCTGAGGGGCTTCAGATTTGGTATGCATGCCTCTTTTCCCCTCCTCTCCTTTCCTTTGGTGGATTCATCCCAATCCAACCCCGGAGCCTGGGGTGGTACCGAGGTTGGCAGAGGGAGGGTGAGCTCATGCCTCTGTGGCAAGGTGAGCCTAGACAGCAGTGGATCAAATTTGGCTGTCTGGCAAATCTAAAGTCTCCCCAGAGTGCCCCACTTTGCTGGCTTGCAGGGCAGATGGGAGGGAGAGATGATAAATGAGTCACAAAAATGCTGTTCTCAGGGCACAGTAAGTGCCACAGGGCTCCAGAGTAGATCTGAAAACGTAAATCCTCGGTACATGCAAGCCATCCCTCCTGAGGCTGGGAGTAGCTCCCTTGCTCTCTGACAGCCCGAAAGCAGCCACGGAAGCTAGCATAGTCACAGTCATTATTTTATGACATGTCTGAAAAAGGCCCATGGGAAAAGACACATGGACTGTCCAGTTCTCTGTTCCAGCTTTTCGCCCATCTATGTCCTTAGAAACACAGTCCAGACAGGCACGGAATCCTCTTCTGAGCCCACAGCAACAGGTTGGCAAGCTCAGGTCCTTCGTGGACCCTCTTCAGATGCTTGTCATTGATCTTGGAAGATGCAAATCAGTAGTAACTGAGAAGATTTTGGTTTTCTTGAGGTTAAAAGTCACATTTTGTCAGCAGTGGCTTCAACTCCAAATTAAGCCAAGTTTTTTCTGGGTGGTATCTGACACACACACACACAGCTTGCCACTTGCTAAATCTGAAATGAAGATGCTACTTTGGATCAAAACAAAATCCCCTTATATTAAGATATTATAGCTTTGTTTTCTCCTGTAGGATACTGAATAGAAGCTGCTCTTTAAAGGTTTTTTAAAAATCCATGGGAAGCATCCATGGATGCTGATGGCAGCTCTCTCTGCTATCTGCCTGTAGGATGCAGACATTCTTGTTCAGTTTCTAGATGCTACATCTGTATGTTAAATTTAAAGATTGAGTTTTTCTCAAGGTTTTTAGGTCTGTGATCCACATTGCTGAGGGATCATGGTGCAAATGCTATTTATTTTTTGCAAGATCAGCACAATCAGGCCATATGATTTGGCTGTGCTCTGGACTGAGTGGGCAGTGTTCATCCCTGAGTACCACTATCTCATGGCACAAATGAAATAAGCTCATTTGGGTTTCGTAGCTGACAGTCCATGTTACCCAAAGACCACAAAGCATGTGCCGGAGTGTTTGTCTGATATGGATCTAACCATGCTTTTAAGGAGAATTCCCCTGGGGTTTGCAGTTCACACTTGACATTACTTACAAATATTTATTTTCAAATACAACATGTCAGCTCAAAGAGGAGACACTGAACATGGAAAAAGTCAAATTCCAGTGAATGCGACACTGGATCTGACCCAGATTTCTGGCCAGAAGCTCCGATCAGTGTGAAGTAGCTACCCTGAAGTTCTTGCTCTCCAATTAGGGAGATGTCAGTGGGCGCACGGCTAAGAAGCAGTCTGGTAAACATAGGGATGTTTTCATTAAACAGCTCTGGGATATAAAATTATTTATACTGACCTTGTTTTCCAACTCTTCAGAGGCCCAAGGATAAAGCTTGAGATTCTGTAAGAAGTAAGGCTCCTTCATTATACTGCTTCCCATCTGTTGGGTTAATTTTTAGGATCTATATGTATTCATCTCTTGGGAGCAACGGGGATTTCACAGGCAAGAAAACACATGAATGAAACTTTGTTTATCAATGAAGGGTCTAAGAGCGCTTTTATGTGTCATATGGACACGAACTTAATGACAGGTGAGTGGGTTGCTGGGGTGTGAGCATGCTTGGGTTAGTTCCACATTATATGGCAGACCACATAACCTGCAACTGCTGTATCCAGAAGCACAGACAGGTGGGGGGTATGAAGTGGGACCTCAGGTTCACATGCAAAAAAATCAAAGCCTTTGGGTTGCAAGAGGAAAGAGAAGCCTCTCCCCTTGGTGTCTGTGATGATAATTTCCTAAAGACATCATATAAGCTTGCAATTCTCTTGAATGGTTGAGAGGATGACAGGCAGTAAGTAGTCTGATGGTATAACCAGTGAGGGCAAGCCCTAAGCCTGGATAAAGGGTACGATTTTCCCAAGTGCTTAAGAGGCTCATGACTTCCACTTCCAAGTTCTATGATAACTTAAGGGGACATGTTTCCCTTTTTCCTTTTCAGTGCCCGGTGAAACTTTCATTGGGTTAAAGGAGGAGCAGGCACCACATCTGAAATGCATGATGCCACGTGCATGTAGCCACCGCAGGGATGTGAGCCAGGTTCCAACGAGCACTGGCTGGGCAGAAAGCTGTGAGAAGCAACCTGGGCTCCCCAGATCTGGCACAGCAGTAAGTGGGGCTTCATGTGAGAGGTGACATGAAGCCAGGCTTGATGAACAAGTGCCTGGCAGTTCGTTTTTGCTTTAATGGAACTATTTATTACCTTTCGGAAAATGTAATTAAAAGTGAACTCACCCATTTGACATATGGGTCTGCCTGGGAAAGAAGTGCTGCAGCAAGTGCAGGTGGGATCCCAGTGAAATCCTACACCTGAAATGCCTTCCCAGGGCATGTGGAGACCAGGGGGAAGAAAGATGGAATAAAAATAAGTAATGCCGGCTGCAGGAAACAGGTGAAATTATTTCCTATTACACCTAGTGTGCTTCCTCTCATTGCTGTCCCCAGTGAATAGAGACAGGAGTGGGGCAGTGCTGCACACGTGAGGTAATCCCCAAGCTGTACTCAGAGCTGGCAAACTCGTAATGAGTTTTTACCGTCCTTCTGCACAGCAGAGGCCCCACAGAGCTATTTGTCTCTTGCCCTGCCATTGGCAGTCTTTCACATATATTCTTGTGATTTCAGAAAGCTTGGTCGGTCCTTTGTAAATTGGAGGCGATCTCTCCTGCACTTTTGCTCAGCATTGGTGTTCAGCAGGTTAAAACATGCCCAGAAGTCAGATGTGTTGATGCTGATTTTTCCCTGTGCAGGGATGGGGAGGCGAGTCCCTCTATGCATGGCTGGGGCATGTGTGGGAATTGCGAAACCAGGAGTCTTCCGTAGCAGGGGAGGCAGCTCTGGCAGCAGTTTAGGACCAGCTCTAAACCTTGCAGCAGTTATGGTGCACACTGGCTTTGCAACCCGAGTAAGCTGTCGGACACTGAGTAGCATCAGGTCATGTCCATTGAAATCTGGTTGCTGGAGGCTATGCTGCCATCACTGCCTGTGCTAGCTGGCTTAGAGTAAGGTAGCCTGTCAGCTCAAGAAGTAATGACCTCTGTGTGCTGCAGTATTGGTGTTCTTGACCTCTTTTATTGAAGGACCTTGAAACGAAGGTAACTCCTGAGTCCTTTAGAAATAGACCTGTGTCAGTTAGGAAGTGGCATCTTAAAAAAAATCATATGCATCCCATTCTGTAGCTTTTCCTACTCAACCTGGAACACATTGTACGAATTTAAATGAGCAGCAAAGCACATGGTGTGAAGCCATGCTCAGGGACACGGACCCCATCTCCATCAGCCTTTTCCTCAACACCCAGTACCTATCTGGGCCCAAATGCCATGGTGTTGCTCTGGCAATAGGAGAGCTGCTTGTAACATGCATCACTAGAACAAAATAATTTTTATTTTAGTATTGCCCTCGTGGGTTTTTTTTTGCTGCTCTGTCAATGTTTGGTGTTTCACCTAACACCTGTTTTCAGATAACTGATGGAGTATGGAGGACTTCTGCTCCTGTTGGAAAGCGTGAGCCTTGCTCAGGTGGCTGCAGCTGCAGGTCCCAGCCCAGTACTTTGCATTGCCCCTGGCTCTGCTCCTGCCAGCCACTCGTGCTGGCCCTCGCAATGCCTCCTGAGATGCTCATGGACCTCTTCTGGGCACCTAGGTGCCATCAGGGCATGGCCCTAAATCACTGTGCATGAGTGAAAACTTTGAGAAAGCAGGAGACAAGTAACATTTCTTCCCCAGTTCACGAGTTTTGAGGCAGTGTTGGGATTCACTGAGGAGCAAGTGGTTTGTCAGCTCTTAAAAGCTAAGGGAGTTATTCTGCTTGGTGTGATGATGGTGCATGCTCACCTTCTGAGAGGCAAAGCAGCCGTAGTGTCTCATCTTCCAGTACTACTACATTCAGCCTTTCCCCTGGCTCCTTCCAGTTCTCCGTGGCCAGCTTGCTCTAGACTAAAGCAAACCTTTGAAGGAGGTGCCTTCCCTGAGCCAGCGAACGAGGGAGAGCTCTGCAAAGCTGCTCTAACAAAGCCGGGAGAGCTTTCCTCCTGCTTGCTGCAGAGCTGGGCTCTTTGGCACCCCCCGTTTATTAACCCTTGCTCTCACACCTGTTCTCACTCTCGCACCTCCAGAGCTCTGGAGCAACTTCTTGCACCTCCCACAAGTGCACATGCTTTTGCTCCAAGAGCCTCCCTGGATTTCGGACCTGCGTGTGATCGGAATGAATTAGACTTGGCTGAGGCATGGGATTATTGCAGACCTGTCACTTCACAGTATGTTCCTGTTACAGCCCACACTCATGTCTGCTAGTATTTTAAAGTAAACTTTAATTAGCATTTTCCGAAGAGTGTGAATAAATTGTTTTGTTGTTGATTTAGGTTTGGTTTTAAGGAAAAGAATGTTTACTCACCAAGGACATGTTTCCAAACTCTTCAACCACTCTAGTCCTGGTTTTCTGATATCTCACTGTGCGTATTACTGTGAAGCTCTGTGAGGTGCTGTTGGTGGGAGCAAGGTTGCTCAGCAGTGGGGTGGGATGTGCCGTGGAGGCATGTGCAAACACTGGAGTATTTCAGGGCCACGTTGGAGTAATGCTGTCAGACTCCTGATGGCCAAGTGTCACCCATTTACTAGCAAACTATTCCAGGAGAGTCACACCAGGCTAAGTAGGTCTGTGGCTGCCTTGGTTCAGTGTAGAAGCTCCTTGACCAATAGTCCAGTGGGCAAGGCTTGGGCTTAGTGCCCTCAAAGGTCTTAAATAGCTTCTGTCTGACAGTGCTGCAATCCAGCAACACTGGATGGATGTCCCCCTTATTGTAAATAACATGTCTGAGATGCTCTTTGCAAGGCCTGTTGAGCGTGTTTTCCAGCCTTCACTCCAGAAAGGGCGAGTCAGGTATCTGGTGTGGTCCAGAGATCTGCTCATAGACAGCAAAGGGGTGCAAAGGACATTTTGTACATGGCTGAATTACTGCAGGAAAACTTTACTGATGAAATTAAGCGTATTAATACTGTGTAAAGGTTTCTACCCACCCAACCCATTTACTAGACTGAATTTATGAAAGTGGTGGAATAATGGATTGGGAAGGGATGAGCTACAGACCTGTTCGCCCTCTTTATGGGGAGAGCACTAAGGAAGGGCTGGGAAATCAGGCTGGGACTAGGGTGTTACCTGCTAGCACTGGCACAAAGTAGCAATCCCCACCCCATACTGCCTGTTTTAAAAGGTGGTATGTGATGTGAGAAAGGTAAACCCGCTGCCTGGAATACTGGAGGCAGGAAGAAGTAAACTAGCAGTGGGGGAAAAAGACTAAATTTAAAGGCCTGGGTGGTAAGCAGAATTTTTCGGAGGAAAGAAGGTGTTGACTTGGGTGAGCTGTGAGGATTCCATTGGCCTTTGCATTGCAAGGAAATGTACTTGAGCAAAAGTGCTGGTATGAAGTATTCAGGCACATAGGTTGACTCCTTTTAGTTTCACCCATGCATGGCTTAAGTTCCACCCATCTTGTTTAAACAAACATATTTGGTGGGGATAAGGCAAGGAAAATCCTGTTCTCTGCTTATGTTTGTTCTCCAGCAGGGACACTTGAAACACAGATGGAGCTCAAGGCATTAAGTTTTAACAGATCCAAATCAATTTGATGTGCCCTTAAAAAATCCCACAGTCATTTCCAGCAGCATCCGCAGAGCTGCTAATGGCCGAGTGTGTGCCCAGCCACTAGCTGCTGCAGGTATTGGTTTTCTCATACTGAAAACCATACTTTTCCTGTCATGTGAAGGCTTGAAGTGTGGCTTTTTGGTGGCATCAACACAAGAGCACCTTTAGAAGTTACAAAGTGGTGTTATCTGGAGTATCAACATGGGAGCAGTAGGGCAGTGGAGACCAGGTTGTCATCTTGTGTTTCTAAACCAGTTGTTCCCAGTTTCCTGATGAGACCTCTGTCAGTGAGTGCCACATAAAAGGGCTCCCTGTAGGTGGTCAAAAAAAGCATAACATCTGGAAATTGAAACGCCCAATTCTCTGACCCCTCAGTAGTGAAAATGGACTACCTGCACAGCTCAGCCCTCAGTCTCTTCCAGCAGTTCCCCAGAAGATACAACCCATTGCTCGAAGGAGGACCCTCTGCCTACTGGGAAAGACTGGAGAAGAGTTGGCCCCCATTGCTTCCTAATACGAGATGGGGGGATGCAAGAGAACTGGCAGCCCATGCTGTACTTACCCACTGGTGTATGGCATTGTCCTCATTTGTGTGAAAATACGTATCTGATGACTTGCAAAAATAACAGGAGGCTTCAAAATAGGAAGTATTGCTCTATTTATGCCACTTCTGCTTTATTCCTTCCCCCAAGGTCTCATGGAAGTGATGGTGGGAATGGACCTCAGGAGGTCTGTAATCCAACCTCCCATCTGGAGCAGGACTGTCTCCAACACCAGATCAGGTCAGCCATGGCTTTGCATGCTCAAAGCTTGATCACTGCTGTGGATGGAGATGTCACCACCTTTCTGGGTGACCTGTTCCAGGTCTGTGCTCCCCTCCTAGTGCAATTTTTTTTTCTTAATATCTAGTCTGAACCTCATAAGCCACAATACGTGACCATTGCTCCTACCTGCCATTACCAAGAAGAGTGGCCCTGTTGTCATTGCAACTCCCCTTCAAATCCTGTGGGCAGGAGCTTGACTGTAGAAGGTGACACTAATTTCCCTTTTTTACTGGTTCTGTGTTCAGGAACGACTCTTTGTGATCCTTGGCATTGCTACTGGAGGAGAAAGCAGTTTTCTGTGGCCATGAACTCCCCAGCTGGGGAAGAGCTGTGCCAGATCCAGGCCTTATGGGAAGGGTGGGAAAGTCCAACCCATGCAAGTCCATAGGGCAAACTGTTTCCTTCTTTCTTCCATGGCTTATTCTACTGAAATCAAAGAGAGAGAGAGAATTCAGTAGCTATTAACATTGATTATTAGCATAAAGGATTATAAGGGACTGAGCTCTGACCGGGATGCTCTAATGCAGGTTCCCAGTCTTCCCTATTATCTTCCCTACTATCTTCCCCTTATTCTGGCTTGCCTAGTCTGGTTGCTGCGTGTTGCTCCATCCTGGGGAAGCAGAGCACTCAACATGTTGCTCACCTCTCCTGTGACCTCTCCAGTGCCACACCTTTGTTGGATGACAGCAACAAAAACAGCACAGAGAATTCCCAAAAGGGTGAGGACTCCTTAATCCCTTCAGAAAACCAACCCGATACTTCGTGGGTGGGTCTCTGCTAGTCTCAAAATAAATTAACATCTCCTTCCTCATCCACAGCTCTCTGCCTTTCTGATCACACTAAACACAAGTGCCAATCCCATGTGCGTCTGGCCAGTCTGCCTCCTTGTTTGCAAAGGTAGTGCTTCATGGGGACAAGGGTCTTACCCTCTTAAAATCCCAGCCATTTTCCCTTTTCCTAGTTCCACATATGGCTATTTAATCATGGGTCAAGTTGTCTGTCTAGCAGCCAGTGAGACAGCCTCCTCATCACCACTGGCTTAGATTGCTTGACAGTTTTGCTGCTTCTTCAGTGACCTCCCTCAATGTTTTCTGTAATTGTGTTTCTCTTTGGACTGAATCCTTTGTCTATTTATTTAGCATCTTTCTTCCATACTGTTTTTTGTACAGTCACATCACCATGGTATCGAGGCTCGCTGTTGTCAGTAGTAGATGTTAACCATTGAGATGTTGGAGAATTTGCCTCCATTTTCCGAGAAAAGGGCTGAAAGAAGTCAATCGTCCAGGTTATGTGATACATTGCAGGTGAGACCAGACTCATGGGCCCCGTTCCTGTCTAGTCAGATCATCCCCTCCATTTGGTGCTTCAAGACATGTTCCATAGGGCAGACCCCAGCTCACCATCCCTGTCTTAAGAAATCTTGACATTTTCCTGCCTTTCCCTGGATTTGTAAGGTTGTGATTTATCAAGCAAGAACATAGCAAACCAACATCTTGTTCTACAGCTTCACTGCAGGGATGATTCATATGGACTGCTGATGGCATCTGGCTCCAAGTTTTGGCTGCTCTTCTGGAAATAGTGAGTCCTTTGTCGATATCTGGTCATTAGATGATGAATCTTTGTTTGCTCTCACCTGAACTTAATTCAGGCTCAGGTGCCACACATCTTCATTAATCCTCTTAGCCCTGATTTGGTTGCACCCTCTTACCTGAAAGAAAGGAATTTGATAATACACTGATGAAATGAGCTGCAGCGATCTGACATTCAAACCCAGACAAACAAAACTCTCTTGACTCACTTGGACAAAAAACACATCAATTACACTGTCAGTTGTATTTGCCTTGCACAGTCCTGAACCATCCCAAGGCTGAAACATGTGCTGTCAACGTCTGGGGCAATGCCTCTGCCGTTAAGGATGTGCCCCAGTTGCTGGGATGGACTGGGGGCAGAGCACGCAGAGGTGCACCCATGGGCTGAACAAGGCTGCAGGAACGCTGAGGAGCAAAGTCTCCAACACACAAATGCCACAAAATCTGACTGAGTTCAGCAAAGCACATTTTGTAAGCTTGTGCTTGTTTTTTAAAAAAAAAAAGGAAAGGAAAGGAAAAAAAGAAAGAGCCTGCTGGAAAGGAGGAGTTTCCCAAGTTCCTGCAACATCAGACACTGCCTGCATTCCTGTGCCATGAGGACAGTGTAGTCCAGAAATGCTCACTTCATTTGTTCTTCCCCCAGCCTTTGCTTGTTTCTTGCGTCCAGCGATTTGCACTGTATGGCAATGCTCTCCTCTCCAGTTCCTGGGGTTAGAATGGAAACTTTGCTCCTTACTGTAAGATGGGAATAGCTGGCTGTGTGCCCATGCAGGGGAGCAGAGGGAAAGCGCCCTGCTCAAGGCCTGGGCTTGCAACACCCATCGCTCTTGTCTCTTTTCCCAGCGCTGCTGGTGCATCACTTCCCTGAGCTCGGAAACCTGCCATCGCAGCTCTCAAGAGCGGCTCTCCTCCCGAGGCCAACAAGCAGTGAATAAGGAGGGTATTGTTTTGCTGTCATCTACCTGTGCACATTCGATGGGAAAAATTAAAACAGACACATGAGTGGATTAGGTGTCAGAAAATGTCTAATTATGGCTTACAAAATTACCATCTCAGTGGCTTGTGAATGGGAATGTGCAGGGGAACCCTTTATCGGTGTAGTCTCCAGCTTATCCCTGAAAGCCTCATCTCCAGAGAAAAAGGGAAAGGAGCAAACCCACCAGAGCAGTCCTCTACAGCTGTGGAAGATGCAGACAGTCCAGATCCCATCGTGTTGAGTTCCTTGGGAGCAGTCTGTGCCCTGTATTTCAAAACACTCTGTCTCATGGAGGACAGCAAAAGATACTCAGCTATTCAGTATATAGATTGTCTCTGCCTGCTCTCAGCTCCTTGAGGCACTAACATGGTTTCTGTCATGTTTTTTGCTGAATGGTGGGCATCAATGCTGTTCTTCGCACTGCCACAGTGCTTGGAGTCTGTGCCTACATGTGCAATGCTTCAAGAAATTTAGACGGAGGCCTTCACCCCGCCAAATTTATCATTTGATGCCTTAATGGTTATGGTTTGGTTATGGTTTCATGGTACATAATGATTTAATACTTCTCACTTTTAACAATTTTCCATTAAATGCAGGGATGACGGCAAACAGATTTTGCTCTCAGTTTTGAGCATAGTACGTATTACAGTATAACTTCTGTATGTTTGTAGCCTATATGACAAAGACTGTCCCCAGCACTGTCTGCCAAGGCATGGCAAGGCAGAGGTGTGCCTCCCCAGTAGGTAATTACTTGCTTAGCAAAAGTTACTGGGAGTTTTTAATGGACTTTGTGTGCATGCAAAATATATACGCACAAATAGGGATTTATCGAGATTTTTTCCAGCAATCTCCTTAAACCTTTCAGAGTAAGTACTTCAGTGAAACTTCAGTGCAACAACAGGAAAAGTATGACAACTTTTTTTTTAAACTTTCTGCAAGGTAGCCAAAATCTGGCCTTTCATAACAGACTAGCTGCATCCTTGACTGTTAGAGAGCCTGTACCCCTCCCTTTCAGTAACTAATATCCCATCCATAGTATGTCGTATCCATCTTCCTGGAGGCTCAGAAGCCAAGTGCTGCTGCAGAGTCCAAGGGCCAAATCTTGGATCAGCTCAGCTTGGTATCATATAGGCCATACATGCAATGGCTTTTCCTCCTACTGGCTCATGAAAATAGGTGTGCCTTCAACTTCTTTTGGAGCATTTAAGTGGAATAACTCAAATGGAAAGGGAACACCTTATACCTTGTCTTGTGCACTTGTTACTGGTCTTGCCACGGCACTGGTAAAGACCCAGAGTTTTAGTCCTGCCTTAGAGAGATCCTGGGCACAAGGTTGCATGGGGAGTTGTTCAAACTGGGTTATGTTTTACAGGAAATAGTGTTTGGTCATTTTATGTTTTAAAATGGATTGCAAGGGATGCATATCCCTGGGCTTCAGATCTTTATCCTTTGAATATTTACCTGTGCAAACCTAATGATTGTTCTTCTCAGCTTTTCTATGCAATTTCCTGTAATGCCTTAATTTTGTAACCGAGATGAAGTTCTCCTTGAGAAAATCCCTGAGCTACTACAGTAGGTACACAACCTGGACCACTACCAACCGTAGCAGTAACAAGTCAGAAAATTGTAGTAACTTTGAGAGCAAAGTTTTGTAGCAGTGGATGAATAAGGATACAAGGCTCGCCAACAGAGCTGAACGAGTCACCACAATACCCGAGATGGCTGGGGATGCATGTACACAAAAAACTTGTAGGCTTGGGCTTGTCTGTCTTCTCCTTTGTTTCCATATTCATACAAACTTGTAGGTTTTCAGACAGTTAATATGAAAGCTTTAACTGAGTCTGCTGGAATCAAGACATTTTCATCAGGGAAAGGAAAGGTGCTCCTCCAAGGCAGGTGGGCAGGTATTATATGCCAGCAAACTGAAAGGCTCTACTGCACTTGTATGGGCTTTTGCAGGCAGAACTGCACTGATCTGGCCACCCCGCCTTCCAGCTGACTGCATCGCAGCATGTTTGAAACCAAGAGTTGAGGGATGGCTTTGGCAGGTGATGCTCTCAGCACTGCTCAGCATATTTGCTCAAGCACAGCTTCTTCAGATTGCATATGTCCTGCTTAGGCACAAGCCTGCAAATGGCTGCAGCTATCATACCCACAGGTATAGCTACCAGTAGAAATGTGGTCTGAATATTGGGGGCCAGTTTGGGGTCACTGAGGCCAGTTTTTGGACCAATTACCTTAGCCCGAGCAGATGTTCTGGTCCTAGTTGTAGCTATTGTCATGAGATGGCTTTGATGGCATGTCTCTGTTACTCCACATGCAGAGCGTGACCTGGAGAGCCAGTTTACACACGTGAACATCAGTGCTGCTTTTGGTCAACTCTGTGCAGTGTTTAACATCCTCAAGGAGGAGACCTGACCCCAATGTGGTGAACAGCAAAGTCCCTGTGGAGCTGATATTTCACAGGACCCTCCTAGAAATACAGCTTGTCAGATTTACGGTGCAGCTTCCTCTTTTCCTTTGGTGCAAAGTTGTTCTTTTTTTCATGAAAAATTACCTTTTCATGTGCACATCTGCTTTCCACCCCAAATCTTGGTATTTATGTATCATACTACTGACAACCAAGCTGTTCTGGCTGAAAACCAAAGTATTTTTGTGCAAAATGGCATTAGCATGTCTCATGGGAATTGTGGTTTTCAGTACCTTCTGCTTCCTTTCTCCTTTCTGGGCCAAGTTTTGTTGCAACCTGCAGCTCTCAGGATGTGCATAGACAGAAAGAGTGTGTGTGCTAAGCTAGGAAAGACTTTAGCTTTCAAGGTCTTATGAATTTCAGTGAAAAAACTTAGACTACAAAACAAAAGGTGGGGGGGAAGCCTTAAGGGACAAAACCTGAAGCACAGTGACACATTTTTGAGTCATGATATTTTACTGAAAAATATTTTTTCTCCTGTGGAAAATTCTGATAAAACCAAAATTGCATGTCAGCATTTCCTAGAAGAAAATCCTTTTCCTCCAATTTTCAGTCTAGTCTATTCCTATAACAAGAAAAGTTTTGACTGTAGTTGGCTTATGTGGGATTTTAACAACCAGCCAAATGCATTAAAAGCCTTCAAGATATTTCATAGAAAAATTCTCTTGAGTTTCATAATGTTTGTCCAGCATCCTGAAATTCAGGAAAGTATTTTGATACCTGAAAAGTTTACTTGCAGAATTACCGAGTCGGATGTGTAGCTGGCTGAAATCAATCTACCTCCATTGACTTTAGTGCTACAGTGATTTACAGCACCGGTGAGTGTCACTCAGTGATTTGAGCTTGCAGTTTGCTGTGTGTACAGCCGTCAAAATCAGGGGCTGCTCAATACGCCCAGCTTGTGCTGCTTTCATTTATTGATATGGGAAAAGTGGTATAATGTGGCTGCAACTGTTTATATAAATGTACTTGTTTCCATGAAGGGATAGGCTTTTGAATTTTTTTTTGTGGGGGTTGTTTTTGTTTTTTTTTTAAACTATGTCCACTATGTACCAGTGGTTTTCTGGTATTAACTGTGTTTTGTAAATTATAGCACCTCTGCTGAAATACTGAGAACTGGGTGCATGCTAGTTCCATCTGAGAAGAAAAAAGAGCTTTTTTCAGTTGAAAAGTTCCTCTTGGTGTCAGAAAACAACGCATTCAGCTATGCCAATCCATGGAAATCACTGGTTGTGTTTATACAGCAATTAAAGGGGGATTACAGCCACCGCAGAGCTCAGCACCCCGTCCCCTCCCCTGCATGCACCAGGAGCCTCAAAGCCACATTGTTCCCTGTAGTGTCAACACCAGCCCGGGGACAAGGCGGGTCATGAAAATGGGAGAAGGTAGTTTCTGCCAGGGAATGAGATTTTTTTTAAAAAAAAAAAAAAAAAGAAATCAAAATGGTGGGGGAAGGAATGAAAGGTTTTCTTCTTCCTCAGGTGTTTTCCATGGCCATCCTTGGTGCAGGGCAGCAGGGAAGGGAAACATCCTTTCCAAGTGCATCCTGGAAATCATCCTTCAGGGGACGTATTGGGCAAGGCGCTGTATGAGCACGTGGGCAGAGGCTGTCCTTGCCCTGAAAGTGTTGGCTTAGCGTGAAGGACCCTGCTTTGGAGGTGGCATCCTGAGGGCCTGTGTTCCTGCTCTGCTCAGAGGTCTTGCCAAACCCTCACACTGGGGATGGGGTGAATCACGGAGGCGAACACGTGTCTCTCTTTTGGCAAGATCCCTTGGGTTCAGTGCAGCGGGAAGGCCACCAGCGGAGCTGGATTCCTGCTCCCCATGGAAACAGCCTCCCGTAGCGCCCATCCCTGCCCAGACAGCCCTAATCCTCCCTCTGCGGTCACCCTGAAGAGCCTCCCGACTCACTTATCAGTGAGGATCTCCCTTTGGCAAATATTTATGAGAGGCTGCTTTGCGGGGGGGCGGTGAGCCAAGGCGGGTGGCAGGGGGCCCGCGCCACAGAAGAGGCAGGTGGGGACAGGACAGGGCCACAGCATGGCCACGGGGTCCCTGCAGCCTGTGGGGCCACCGCAACTCCTCCATCACCTTCCCGTGTAGGGGAGACGTGGCTGTGCTCCCCCGGGTTGCAGCATCCTGACCTCTGCTGCCAGCAGCAAACATTTAAGACAAGCACTGCGGTGACTGACCCAGGAGGAGATGATGCCCCAGTGACTGGGAGCGTGGCTGGAGATGGGGAGATGGGGATTTTGCTCAGAAAAAAGAAAACAGCTTTTCTTGCAGAGAGGGGAGGTTTACGGGGGAGGGGGAGCCCTGCTCCACACCAGGTACAACCCCAAGTGCTGAGGAGCCACAAGCTATGGCTGAGACAATGCCTTTGCAGTTAAATGGTCAGAGAGCTCCATTCTCGGCTCTCAGATACTTCTTTAAGACCCACCAGAAAACAAAATTCAGCATTTATCCTGTTTGCCTCATGGATGATGGATGGAGAGTTGTCCAGAAAACATATCCTCTGGACACAGCAAGCAGCAGGAGAGACGCTGCTCCCTCCCCCATGTAGGGTATAGATTCAAGCCCATGCACAGGTTACCCTAATGCTTGCACGGGTGTTTATTTCCACAAGTAAATGTATTTTCACTTGGCTGTGTGACAGGAGCTGTTTTGGGTGATGCTGTGGAGGATGTGGGCTGAAGCCCCCCGAGCAGAGCCAGCATGCGGGCTGGGCGAGCAGCGCCGGGTGGGGACTTACAGCCCCGGTGGGAGAAGGACCCAGGTTAGTACCAGAGAGGGAAAGGGAGGGCAATCGCAGAAGCAGAGGAGGAGGCCTGGGTGCTAGGGACAAAGAGACAATGCACGCATGGTGCCGCCGAGTTTTGACACAGCGACTCAAAGTGTGGAACTGTGAGAAAAGCTCAAGCAACTGATGAGAGATGATCCCGGCAGGGGCATCTTGGACAGACCGGCGAGAGTCAAAATGAGTCACGAGGCACTTCCTGCCCAGCCCCTCCATCCGTGGGAGGTGTGTGTTGGTACAGATCAGGCTGCACGTTCAACCCCCAGATCTCTGTTTCTCTGAGTGCTCAGAACTGCATAGCCAGGTTTGTAGCTGAAATTCATAGTGAAACTGGTGCTTGCCCCACCCATGGGGGCACATGAGCCTTGGGCAATCTCTGCAAAGAACATGGAGATCTTCAAAGGAATTGAAAAAGAAAACACCACCACCAAAAAGAAAAAAACAACAACAACAAAAAAACAACCCGCAAAAAACAGGCTTTGGGAAAGTAACAGCTCCTGTCCCAGCTTTTGGTCGGACCTTGGTCATGGCCACAGATGCACCAAACCTAAGTGCCTCACTCCTAAAGATGACAGCACCTACATCCGTAAATACCTGTGCATATAGGTGTAAGCTCACTTTTTCTTTCTTTTCCCTCTGCAGCATGCAGTCAATCATGCCTTACGAAGGAAAGGTGAATGTGAAAGTTTGAGGGGCTTTGTTACTCTGCTAATGGCATGTAAAATAAATGGGGACCTGAGGACAATTGAGCTGGAAGTAATAATCAGCCTGAGGTTAGCATCCTTCTCCCTGGCCAGGCAGCATTGAGAGCATCTGTGGAAATGAGTTGACGCTACATAGTGCAGCACAGTAAGTAAACGATATCTGGAGCCTTTTGCAGCATTTTTTTCCCTTTTCTATCTCCCCATATTGCTCTTTCACACGCTGTAAACTGGCTGGTGGAAAAGGAGATGTGCCTTCACTTGGTCAGGGGCCACTAAGGTTTTGGGTTGCTTCTGAAGTCCCTTTGGATGCACATCCCATGTCCATTGTTATAACAGAGTGATGACACTTAAAGAGGTAACACCCACTGTCAAAAACCCTGGCAAAGACAAAAAAAGTGTATCTTCAACTTGCGTTGAGCCTCAGGTTTGCCTCTTCTGCCTGCCGAAAGCCAGGCGGTGCCCAGCAGACTGCATGGCTTGCAGGGGCATCTAGTGGCTAAAAGCTGTACAAATATTCGGGGCATCGCGATGTATTTTCATATCCTCCTCTAATACCAGCTTCAACCAGCCCTCTCATCTTAAACAGGTTAGTGTCCCTCATTACACGAATGCAATAAATGCCTGGAGGTCAGAAATGTTGCCAATAATCCGATTTAAAAGCTATTCCTCTCACCGCTCCCCCCCTCCTCCTTCCCAAAATACCCATTTCAGATAAGAAGCAGAACTTTCCAGGTGGCTTCAAGCCTCCTTCTGTCGAACGTGTGGAAATAATGCTTAGTGGCAAGTGGAATCCCTTCACACATCACTGTGGCTTCCACAAGCACACCGAGGAGCTGCTATGAGGAAGCCTGGGTGCAAACATCAGTTTGGAGGAAGCCTGCTACTACTCCAAGTTTTGGTTGCATGATTTATTTCGCTCAGGCATGGCTCAGCTTAAAAAGACCAAAGAAATCACCAAATTGGGTGGGAGGAAGAAAAACCATCATGTGACTTTTTGCAAAGGCAAAACTTCTTAGTGTGCTATGGGTGTTCAGGACCAAATCTGCCGCTGCCAGCAGCGAGGCGCCTGGGGAGAGCGTGACACAGCCATGCCTGCAACTGTCCCTGGCTCCAGGGCTGGGAAGGCGACAGGGAGGAGCAGGGGACACTGCAGTGACACCCAGTATTGCATTTGCTTTCTTTAAATCTTCAGAGGACAATACCTGTGGCAAACACTCCCTGAAAGTAGAAGTGCAATATAGCGTATTTGAGGCTGATAAACAAGGCTCTTTTGTAAGGACCCGTGACTCATGTCTCCTGGATTTTATAGGAAAATGCACATAAAAGCAATTACTGGGGTGTGGATTATTTCATTTCTTAATGGCCTGACAGTTTTGACAGCTCCTAGCTTGTTATCTATCACAAACTCTCTTGATCTCCTAACTTTAACATGACTTTTAATTATACTTTCATATGAGTAAAAGGACAGACAATCTATAGTCTGGTTTCCATTCAGTCTAACATAGTTAAACAATAAGGGAAACTTTTCCTCCTAGCAGGGTATAAAGGGTGATTTGGTTGTCTAATGTGGTAGATATATTAAAAAATAAATCACAAAGAGTTCAGAGTTTGTACAAATGGATCCATGCTTTCCTCCCCTCCCCTTCAGAGCTGCTGGGAAAGCCTTCTCCTCCTGGCCGTGAACCTGGCTAGCCTTTGCTATGCCTGTCTCTGCTGACGGAGGTTTGAGTTTGGAGTGCAGCTGTGGGTGTTATTCCCAGGCAGTGTCCCATCAGGGAGAGGACTCCTGGGAAGGAGATGGGGACATGAGGAGGTCCCTGAGGGGCTCAGCTCTATGCTGGACACGGCAGAGGTACAGAGGTTCCCCCATGTCCCAGGCTATAGGGAGGCTTCAGAGCTCTCTCTGGAGACTCCAGTTTAGGGCAAATTTATTTTCATGGTGGGAGAAAAATGTCTTTTGGTGAGCCTTGTAGAGCTTTTGGTTTCTTACCCAGTCTGAAACATGTGCAACGTTCCTCAGTGTAACAGCAGTTGCTTCCCAAAATTATCACAAATCTAGCTAATTGCTCTCCATAGTTAAAAAAGAAAAAAAATTTAAATTCAGAATTTCAAAAATAAGAAATCATTTGATCACCACAGGCCTGAGTTACCAATGCCTTTGCGATGTACCTTGCTGTAAGGGCAGTAAGCTGCACTACCTCACCTAGAAGATGCTTTTCTTTTCCAAAACACGGGCTTGCCTTCCCTGTCCTGCAGATGCTTGGCAGCGTCGTGCATCTTGGCCCCCATGGCCCATGTTCCTCCTGCTCAGCCCCTGGTCCAAGAGCAATGCCATTACGGGCCGGTGCTAAGAGGCTAGATATATTAAGGATTATAAAGAACTTGGAAGCTATAGTGGTGGACATCACATACACTGAAAGAGGTAAGATGTGAGCTGGAAATAAAGTGTAAATCAAAGTTAGGAAGGTTACACTAAAATTACAATAAAAGCCACAATGAACAAAGTTACAAAATAAGTTTACTGTGTTCTTCCAGATCAGTCATTTAAAAGTTAGGAGGGACCAGGGTTAGGGATGCTTGTACAACACATTTTTTTTCTCCCTGTGTATGTGCATTAAAACACATTCTTTAATGCCATCACCATATATTAATTTTTCCATATGACCTGTTATGAACATCTCTTACAATATTGGAAAAGAACAGCATATATGACCAGAAGGCCTCTGGAGTTGCAGAGATATTAAATAGATCCCATACATCAGTTGTTTGTTGGCCTGTCTAGTGACAGGCCACTCTTTATCTTATGATAAAATAGCATGTTAGGGAAATGCCTCTCTCAACTGTGTTTCTATAGAAAATGTTTTTGTAGAGAGAAAATATAAGGAAAAGGTAAGATGAGAAAAGTAAAAAATAATAAAGTAACTTGAGAAATTCAGGGGCAATAAATCACCACACCAGATGGTATTCATCTGTGAATGCTGTGCAGAGCTATCAATTTAAAAAATTGCACAGGAGCGTGTCATTAAAATGCAGACATAATATCTGCCCATTTTCACTGCCCATCTTGATGGTGCCTGAGCAGGTAAGAGGTGACTTGGTTCTACCTGCCCAGTTCTAGGTGTCTTCAGAGCCCACCCAGCATCCCCACCACAGCCTTTGAAAATTTGACTCGGTGGGTTATGTGTCTATTTACTTACTACTTCTCTTAATTACAGTGAGGAAGTGCAACTAAATAGGTGTATTCAGAATATTATTTTAAAAATCCATGAGAGATTGATTTACAATGATCTTTCTGCCAACTTACACTCCCGCAGAGAAAAATGCTTTATGTCGAGCTCACATGCCTTTTGTCCTAGGTTTTAGAGGGCTTTTGGATGTGTTGGCCCCATGTATGAAGCGACAGCCTGTGATACACCTACATGTGGCTCTGGAGATCAGGAATGAAGTCTCATGTTGCCATCAACGTGTAATCCAACGGAGGCTGCTCTTGCTGTCAAGACCACTGTACAGACCCATCCTGGTCACTCTGAGTGGGGCTTTTTGGTTAATTCCCATGGCTGGGGTACAACAGGTGAGAAATCGTATGTCTTAAGCCAGTCTTGGGTCTACAAGGTAGGGCATCATCAGTGAGAAAGCAGTCCCAGCTCTTTGGTGGGAGGTACTTGCTCTCCCAGAGAAAAATGTTATGTAGGGACCAAGCTGTAAAATACTGGGAGGGTGCAATCAGCATGTCAGCTATAAGGAGAAAAACCCCAGCTTTACCTAATTTGGGATTTTTAGCAATTATTTGAAAGTGTTGGCAAAATAACGGACGTAAGGAAATCCAGGAAAACATGTAGAAGAAGGTAGCACATGGATTATGAAGCTCATACTGAGAGCTTGGGAAATTGCACTCTGCATAAATGGGGACTTCAGTGACATTAAGTAAACCCCTTCATCTCTTGAATCCTATTTTCTCTTTTCCTTACCTTGTGGATCACAGTGTGAGGATAAATTCAGTAAAAGACTGTGAAGTTAGGGCAGGTACACAGTTGCATAAAATAAGGGAGTCCTGGCACTTCGGTAACCTGTGATGCAGTTCTGCTGTCATTTAAGATTTGGTAAAGAAAGGGAAAATAAAGGCTGGTTAGGAAGCCATGGCTGTGGCAGCGTGCAGACATTTCTGCTCATGGCAATCGGAGCTCCCTGCCGTGCCGGCGACACAGCTTAATAAGTGGACTGAGAAACGGGGCCCTGGGGACCAACTTTTGCCTGGTGGGAAGGAAGGAAGGAGTGGTGTGCGTACACAAGGATGCAAGCTGAATTGGGTAAACTCTCCATATTGGCTTGTAATTGAGAAAATATCTCCTCTCTTTTAGATTAAAGTGGGAGATGCTGGCTTCATGCCCTTGAGTCAGGTTTAGAATACATTCGGAATGTGAGTACTTTTTTTTTAATACTTAAAAAGAAAAAAAGTGTTGTTTCATTCGCCAGTCCTAAAATGATGATTTGTAAATAAAAGAAAATTGATTTAAAGGCCACAGGAACAAATTGAGGGGTCAATTTTTACTTTAATTCCAACAATTAATTAAGGAACTTTTCTGGAGAGGTTTGTAAAATGAGTATTGATCTCAGATTACAGGCACTCTGCAGTCATGTCTCCCTCCTGGTTTATATCCTCCCATTTTGATTTATGGATTGGGTTTAGCACTAGTGGAGCTACATGACAGGGCTGCTCAGCAGCACTGTGCGAGCACTCATCCTGAGAGCACAAGGCTCATTGCAGTCATCTGTACAGCAGAGCCGGAATATTTTAACAGCATGAGCAATGGATGTGTCACGTTCGGTGTGTGCTTTGATGACCAGGAGTCATCTACTGCTGTCCTGCCCCAGCTCACCCTCCTGGCTTCCAGTGAATGTTCATCTGAGCAATGATTTTGTCCCTACAGCAGTGTAAAATGAACTAAATTCTGCATTGTTGGGAGGGCAAGAATGCATTTGCTACTGGAAGAAGCAGAAATAGTTGATAGCCTTTATTTTAAAGGAAACTTGTCTGCAAAAGGACTGCCAAGGTTGCGTTTGTTTTTTCTGAGTTGTTTTGGTCAGCTGGGTTGGGCTTTCTTCATGGCAGGGCCGGGATCTGTCGCTGCAGGCTATCTCTGATGGCTGAAGAAGCAGTGCTCGGGGGAGGTGTGGGTGTGGGCGTGGGCAGGCAGAAAAGCTCCTCCTGGTACCTGCTGCAGATGGGTTTGCTCCATTGTGCTGTCCTGCTCCATAGCATGGGTACTGCAAGGCTGGGCAGAAGTGCAGCATTCTGTCCCTGAAGAGTGTGCCTTTTCTCTTCCTGCTAGTATCTCATCCCATCCCATGGGGTAGCAAAAAGAAAAATCCTGAAATACTTACAGAAAAAAACCCACTAAAAAAAAATTAAAACTATGTCAGAGGTGACATTTTCTCTTTTGTTATATTTTCTTTACTCTCTCTCTTATTCCTGCTCCCTGTGAACACTTGTTTTAAGGCAACAGATTTCAGAGGCGTGGATATAGCGGAGATAGAGGTGGATATAGCTCTGTTTTCTGTTAACCTTTGCTGTGCCATAAACAGAAAATTTTTGGAAGAGTTAATCTGAAGAGCTGCCCTTAGCACTTTACCAGTTTCCCTTCTTCTTGCAGATGCCCCTTATGCTGTCTACAAAGCATAGATTTCTCCAGCTGAGTGAGATGAGTTTGCCGGGAAAAACACCTCTGCCCGGGAAAAGTTCGGTGATATGGAAACTGCCTCAACGTTTGCAATCCTACAGTAAGTGACAACATCAAACAAATTTCTAGTGTCACCTGGACCTAAACCACGTAGCATCAGATTTAATGCTATTGCTGCATGTAGAAGCCTGAGAAGCAAATTTGCAGCTTCAGAAAACGTTCCTACCTGCTCAGTATAAATCATGTTCACTCTTAGTGGGAGGATGATCAGTTTAACAGGTGAGAGATATTTAGAATAACTTAAAAAGATTAGGTGTGAATTCTAGTCTCAGTGTAGTGTAAACAGTAAAAATCAAGGGGTTTAACATTGGGAATTACTGCATGGCTGGAAAAGTACCCCAACTATGAAATACAGCTGATATTTAGAGTCTTATTGTTTCATTTACTACTGCATTTACAGCACACCCAACTAGTTAGCCAACTACTTATAAAACATATTTAATGTTTGGAGGCACTCCGTATGGCTATAAAATGATTTTTAAGGGCATGCAAACATAGTGTGTTAACAGCATTGCACGCACTTGAGTTCCCTCTGGGGAAAAAACAAACAAACTCCCCTTTTCCAAGTAGACTCACTCATCTCACCCTGAGTTTTGTAGATGGGCTACACAACTCAAACTGGTTGACTTCCCAGCATTTGATGGGAACTACTTAAAAGGATAAACTTGAAGAGATCAATACCCCTTACATACTGTAAGTGATGTAGCACCAAGTACTCCAGGTCTGTTAAAAATTCTGCGATAAACGACTTCTCAGAAATTAAACAACGGGGGAAAAAAAAAAAAACACACAGTGGTTGTAGGGACTTAGTCCCATTTCATTGCACAGGGGATTTATCTGCAGAGCTGGGGGCTGATTATAATCTTTCAGGCAGGTTTTACTCTGGTTTTATTCCTGATTTATACAGGTAGCAATGAAAACAATATCAGACGGAAAGTCTGTGAGCAGGCAGAGATGAGAAGAGATGCTGGAGAGAGAGGCACCCACGTGTGGGTTTATCCATTTATGAAAATGGGGAATCCAGAGGCAAACATGCTCAGCAGTCCTTTGGTGCAGATAATTGAAAGTGAGAGCTGAAAGCATGTGCTCCTCTTTCATGCTCCAAGGGTTAATAGTCTTCTGCGGCACTTAAGACGAAGCTCCTTTGAGAGTCCACATGATATCTCCTGCCTATCCCTCAATTATTACTTTGTTTCTCCTTTCAGTAAATTCTTACTATTTAGGAGAGGGTGGTGGTTTTTTCCCTGGCAAAACTCATGCTGGCTCACCCTTCACATACTATATTCATCAAGAGGCTCTACAGCTTTCCCTAAGGATCTTTGCTGCTATTTTTCCTGGTAGTGTGGGGAGACACTGGGAGTCCTGGGAGAACCATTAGTTCCTTTCGAAAGGATTGATCTGGACCTGGCCTTCGTCCAGTTCCTCTGCTGTAGAAATTGTAATTTATCATTAAAAAGCATACATTATTTTTGTTAGCAGTTCAGCTACTTCATTCTCAGTTCCTTCAACTTTTCTGGATGGGTGCCATGGAAACCCAAATGATTGATTATAATTTAGTGGTTGGGATTGAACGGGCACTTCTTTATCGCTATCTGTACATCTCCATCAGCTCTGGGCATGGCACAGAGCAACCCAGCCCCAACACCCGGTGCAGGAGGGATGGTAGGATGGAGCAAGGGGACAGAGAGCATGTTCAGCATCAGCTGCCGAAGCTGCTCGGCTGTGTGGCAATGACAGCGAGCTGCGTTTGAACTGGAGGCAGAGCCCAGCTTGCTGTCTGCTTCACACCTGCCTTAGATGCATTGGGTCTCTGAACTGAAAGGAATAAAGGCAAAAGATGCCTCTCCTTCTGCGTGCTGCAGTATGAACGTATTCATAAATTCATGCACACATCAGGGCTGCTGAAAAGTGTTACTCTGCATTAGTCGTTTTGCTGTCACACCAAGGTGCATGCAGTGTCCCGTGGTCTAGCTGGCTCCCAGCCTTCCTTGTAAAGCTGACGTATAAGACCAGGTCTTAAACTTGTTTCCCATTATCTAAACAACCCTTGCTTCTTTGCTTTGGGGCACTGCTTGCTGTTCTATTGGCATGGGAGTAGAAATAAGAACAGAGAGACTGAAGACTCATCAGTGTCTTCTCCGTGAATCCCTCCTCTTATCTGACATTTACAGATTTTTTTCCAGTTGCCCCAGAGATTTTCCTCAACTCAGTAGAAGAATCTCAGCAGAAATATTGCAATAAAAGAAGTAGTGACTCTGTGCTGCTCTATTGCATCTAGGAATGCTACACGTGCTATGCCAACAAATTTATACGCCAGAGTAATGCAACAAGCCTGCTGCTACCTCACATCTGCATACACCTATGGACAGGTAATATATCGCACACATAATGCTGCCTTACATTAACAGCAGGATGGCCAAATCACACAGGATAGCAAACTTTCTCTCCTGAGATTATTTTGCTGGTGCAGACACCAAGACTGAGACATTTAAACAAGAAGATGCAGATCCCTGGGGCTGAACATAAAATATTTATATGAAGAGACCGTGGACCAATAAATTTCAGTTATAAATGTTTACAGCTGAAGGTAGTAATAAATAACCTTCCAAAAGCAATATTTCAATTTGCACTCATTGTACTTGTACTACACGTTATATTTTCAGGAAACAATAATAATTATAGCAGGACATGGAAATAGCTCATGTTTAATGAATGATTACCCAGTTTAGTTGTGATTGTTATAACATCAGGACACAATTAAAACTGTGAAATGTTGTTTATTCTGGAGAGACATGGGGCTGTTTCTCCATGGCTACCATTTATATGTCCAACTAATGCATAATCTGTTCATTAAATTGTGACAGAGGTGGGTACACTTTAATAAATTTGTCAGACCACTCCTCGTTCTTGAATTTCCAGTCATCTAACTTCAGCTGTGCAGGCTTCACATGGTCTTTGGCAACAGAGAGTTAAAGCCAGGAGAAAATCTACTCTTCAGTGAGTTTAATGGCCATGTCCTACTGATCTGCAAGAAACCAAGTTCAGATCATCGCAGGTTGTTCTCCTCTTTCCCCTCCTGCGTGTTCGCTGTACCCAATGTGGCTGCTTTCTCATTACTTAGGGCAATACTGTCGTCGTCATCTTTAACCTGTGTATGTCTTGTAGGGCAAGGCATGGCTTTGTTTCACATTTTCATCTTGCAATTAAACACTTGAGGTGGGTTTTAAAGAGAAATACCTTATTTGGTGACACAGATGTACATGCTGTCTTGACATCCATGTCGGGTTGATCCAGCCTTGTGTGGTTGCAAGTGGACCAGTTTATGCTACATAAAAATGAGTCACTCTTGCTGTGAGGCAAGCAGCTGCTAATAAATTTGGTTGTCTATCTCACCTTCTGGTAACTGCAGCTGTCCTGTGGCAGGGACCAGTAAGCTCCTTCCAGAAGGGGAGAGCTCTTGGGTTGTCCATCTGGCACATCAACATCAGATAGAGAGGGAAATAATAGAGTTACAAATAACTCTATATTGACTTTGCATGCAAGTTGGAGAACTCTTATCTAACCTGAATCTCTAACAGATGGGCTTCACCTTTCCATAGGAATGGCAGCTGTACAAAACTGTTAAGCACAGTCCTTAGGCTCCTGTGGGCAATGCACAGAGAGGGAGAGGTATCTACTAAGGACAGTTTACACCACACTTGTCATAGGATGCTGTGAATCTTCTCCTAGGGAGGCTTATTGCTTGTCGCTGACTGTCAACAGCACTCTACAACGGTCTCTGACTGATCAGCTTTCCCTAGACAGACAGCTCTTTGGTGACTAAATATGATGAGATGACATCTGTCCTCTTTAATGTTTTTGATGTCCTCTGAGTGATTGTCTCCTGCCTAGTTGCACACTGTGATA
This sequence comes from Buteo buteo, assembly GCF_964188355.1. Taxonomy (NCBI): domain Eukaryota; kingdom Metazoa; phylum Chordata; class Aves; order Accipitriformes; family Accipitridae; genus Buteo; species Buteo buteo. The sequence continues at coordinate 14,728,610 of NC_134175.1, forward strand.
ATTTTTCCCTTCTTTTTTTTCTGTCTGTCTTTCCCCAGTACTCTGTGTCTGGCTGCCTTGATCTAGCCCACATGTCTCTATGGAGAAAAGATTGACTTTGGCAGGAAATATGTTTTTAGCCTTTCCCGGAGAGGACACAACTTACTGTAAGGATAGATGGGTGCTGTAGACAGGCTGAACCACAGTGCATGGTGCCTCCAAAGCCCTCTGGAGACAGGTCTCAGACGTGTCTTGGCCAACCTGGTATTCAGGATACCCCTGGGTACATGAAGATGCCTGAGGGCTGATGCTTTAGAAGTGCAGCACCTCTCTAACTTCAAGGCACGTGTCTTTTTAATAGTGCTGTGACTGTCGGTTTAAAGATAAGGGTGAAACAAGGTCTGCAAGCACCAAGTAATGTATTGAACAAACTATCATAGCTAGCAGGAGAAAACAGAGAAACCTCAAGTCACGCAAGCATGGAGTAGAAACAGCTTGTTAATAAAACCAGCAAATTTCAATGCTAAAACCAACCTGAGCACAGTTCCTCCAAGCCTAGCTAGATATGCAGCAGGTTGGCTGCAAGAAAATGTGATGGGCACAAGTAGACAAGAGGAGTTATTGGTAGTATGGGAGAGGTGATTAGTTGGCTTTCTCCTAAGTGAGAGGTGCCGGCAATTTATAATCTGGATAACTTTTTACTGGTTTTGCAGTTAATAAATGTTATGCATATTTCCCAGGCAATATCTAGATCCACTTGGTGGATGTTGGACTGCTGCGCTTGCTTCTGATGAAGTTTAGCATCAATGGGAAGGCTGTTCGGAGGCTGGGAAGGGGCAGCACTGGAGAAATGGTGAGGCAGAGTTAACTTTTCTTACGCTCTCCCTGGTCTGATGTGTTTGGTGAGCTGCCTTCTTTCTTTCTTTTCTTTTGTAAGAGAGTATAAGACGACTGCCAGATTTCCCCCTCGTAATCCACATCTCCCCTAATAACTACCTGAGATAAATTTAGCCAGGAAACCAAAACCGGTTGGGTTGCCTTTTAGGGGAAAGCAACCAATTTGCAGGCTTTGATCTTCACTACAACATTTGGAATGTACAAGGAGACAGAAAAAGGAGAAACAGGAAAATATTTGAATGCAGGCCTCCATGACAGCTCCCCTTAGCAAGCACTCCACCCAAGTGCCCCTCAGAGAGCCTTCAGCTGTTTTATCTCAGGAGTGACCATTAAATGGGCAGATGAAGACACCAAAGGCAAGACTAAAAGTAAGGACATGTCTGCTAAGGATGCACAGCGTTTCCGCACTCCCCTCCACACTTCTGAACAAGCTCTTGTATGAGGTTGTGACCCTCGTACCCAAAAAGGGTATTTCAGGCAAATTTTTCTCACTAACGAAAGCAGAAAGAGTATTTCCAAAAGCACAAAGGTAGTTCTGCTGCCATCAGTGAACTGCTCTTGCTCTTAAAGTCAAGAGTGCAGTTGAATGCTTCGGTGCATTGGGACCTTAGAGTAGATACGAGATCGTGCGCTCTACACCTGCCCTCACAAAATGCATCAGTTTGGGCTCTCGTTCAGCTGCTTTTCAGTAGCTTTGTTCAGGACAGCTAGACAGATGGAAAGTTGGGCAAAAATGATGAAAATATTAATACATATTAAGGTTCCCATTAATTATTGAATTACTAAATCAATTATTGAAGTATAATTATTAATATTTATAGCATCCAGATTAGTGATGGTACAACAACCGTGATGGCATAATTTAACAAATATTTTTAAAATAAAACATTTAACAAATAACATTTCCACCATTTTTCCATCTTAAAAAAAGTGTGAAGGTTTAATGAATATATGCAGTCTTTTCTGATGTTTAAACATGTTTGTGTGTATTTTATTTTTATTAGGGATTACTTTATTGTAGATTTTATCCTCAAGTTGTTTCCCAATGAACTTCTACACTCTCTGTGGCAGAAAGAAACCTACGGCAAAATAAGCTTATAGTAACAGCACTATAAATCCATGGTGTAAGTACAGTAGTAAGTACATGCATAATATGGCTCTATTTCCTTCTACTGATTTCTGTTTCTGAAGTCTCTGTAACACAGTGATTGATGTATATGAAAACCATTTAGTACATATTATACTGGGGAGTCAAAATATTATTTTAAAGTTTTCCAAGTTATATTGATCCAAATTTATGTCAGAATCTCCTGAAAGGTTACATTGGCCTATGTTTCGCAATATTCATTTTTCATTGCAAAAGTTCCTAAATGACATTGCGGTAAAATCTAACATATATACGCATACCAAAATGCAAAATTCCACAAAGAAAATTTCTGAAACAAAACAACAAGTAAAGTTTGCAGTTTCTGCAAAATGTCAGATTTATAAAGGCATGTTTGGGTTTCTTTGTCAAAAATTATTTGCTAATATTTTTATCCCCAAGAGGTTTATTCTGTTGGAAAACAAGGTTTGGGGAGAGATCACTCCACCTGAACTTACGATAAGCCTGTGCCTGCCAAATTTTTAAGGCTCATCTGTAGGAACTCTTTCAACAGATGTTTGCTGTGAGTGATATTATAATGTTTTCTCTAAAGTTTTTGACTGCGCTTCATAGGCAAAAATGATTCTTCGACTTCCTTCACAATAACATCATGTCAAAAATAGACTTGAGATCTTGTTATTTATATTACTGAAGTACTGAATGGCCTTGCCTGAGAACAGGCTGTTCTAGCGTTAAATGGAGTACCAAATTATGGTAGGAGATGGTCTTTGCTCTGAAGAACTAACACTGGAGGTAAACAAGACAGACAAGGAGAAGACAACAAATGGAGCATCCTAAAACTGCCACACATAAGTGGTGGAATACAAGTGCAAACCTAAACCATTTCCCAAAGTATCCCACCATTTTCTGTTTATTCACCTCTCTTCCCCATCATTCCTCTCTGGCAGCCAAGATGGGCCTGGGACATGCTCCTGGTGACAAGAGGTAGAAAATTCCTACTTTGCTTCAGTGTTTATACTGAGAAATAAGCTTATTAAGGAAGCAGATCTAGAAATGCCCCAGGTAACTCAGCTGAAGATGAGCCAGTAGCAAATGAGGATGACTAAATTTATTCATTCAGTGGGTGGACATTCCTGTCTTGCAAACCATGATGACTGATCTATCATAAAATGTTGGGCTATTAAATTGCTATTTAGCAAATACAAACTGAAACACGTCCTGTATATCTGAAATGATGCATCTTTGCAAGGTGTGGGGGTCAAGCTGGCCCACCTGCCCATGCGATTGCTTTGGTTACCTCTTCATAGGCATGGCTAGTAAGGCTTATCCTTTACGAGGTCATCTACCCTGAAGCTCAGAAAGGAAGCTGGCTTACAGGTTCAAATTTATTTAAATGTTTCTATTATAATTTATTTATTCTGGGGAAAAAAAGTAACTGAAAATCTGCAGTTTTTCAAAGCATCGGATTAAGTTTCTAATTTCTTCATTATTGCCCTTTTCAGGATGCACATGCCACTCCATGTGAGTGCTCTGGACTTCAGTTTCTTCTGCCCTGGATCATATTTCAGCTGTAATCTCTGCCATGAATTTACTGGAGAATATGTAGAGTTTGTGAATAATATTTCCTTGCCTAAAAGACAAGGTGATGCTTCTTTAGCAGCTGCTGTTCTTTGAACTTATCCGAGGGCATTGTCGGCAAGCGAGCTCTCTTCAGGATTCTGCTTCCTCTGATATATTGGAGGCTATTTCTTGGCATGAAGTAATTAGAGGCAAGGCAATTTTACAGCGGAAGGCATGGGGATGCTTGCTGATCACCGTCTTCTTCCTGCTCAAGTGCTGTGCTTGCTGATGAACCCCTCCTTGCTGGAGGCAATTGTGTTTTCTGGGGCAAATCAGGTCACTGAGATCTGCACACTTCCTGGGGGCTAATGCAATAAGCTGGAGCTACAGGAGGCATCTCTTCAGGATGGCGCTTGCTACGGGTGAATGAGTGCACCCTGCGAGGTGGAGGTGGTCATTACCTGTCCATCTGGCAGAGTTAGGGGACGGGAGCTGGTCTGGTGGGGTGTTCATTTGCAAAGAGGTGCTTGTGCTCATCCAAGCCTGAAAAGGGAATAGCTGATATCTTCTCCAGAATGGGAGACTTTGACAGCAGACTTTGTGCTCCACCTGAAGGGATGTGATCTTTCATGACATCCAAAGCACTCCCAGAGGGAAAGCAGAACTGCGCAAAGCTGTCACACATCCCACGGACAACGCCGATGGTCCCCAAACCACTGATCATTTTAGAAACACCTCTGAATGAGCATGGTGGTGGCCTGAAGTGTTATTACTGATGACTGCAAATGTAAGTGGAGAGTTTAATTGTACAGGATATAAGGGAAGCCCAGATGTGACGCATGTAGTGTCTGAAAAACCTGACCTATTTAGCTCCCTCCACAATTCAGGTTACGACGATCTTCCAAAACCAAAGTTCTTCTCACTTTGATATGCAGAGTTTGAAATGGCTGCTTTTCTACAGCCAGAGGACCAGGATGGGTCTGTGCCATGCAAAGAGCCTGTTTTCTCTTAAGTATTTGTGTAGGGAGATGTAGTTTCTCCAAAGAGACAGGAGTTCCCTTCCTCACCTTTGTCACCACAGCTGGAAGCCAAAATGGGTCATTTAATTTTTTTCAAGTATTAAGTTCCTGCAAAGAAGATTCAAGTGGAGCTTTGTTTGGTGGGACTCCTCCAAATGGGCGTACTTCAGGTTTTCTGTGGAGAAGCTGCTGGTTTTATCCTGCTTCCCTGCTCTCCCAAAGGTCATCAATTCAGCACTAGGGCATGGCAGATTGATGGAGCTGTCTTTCGAGATGTGCAGCTCCTCGAGGGCTGGTGCTCAAAGGCAGATGCATGGCAAAATGGCAATTTTCTTTGCCAGGAGGTATGGAGACAGAGGAAAAGGGTGGCAGTAACATAGCAGGTTTTCCTGCTTGTCCCTGTTCTTACTCTCAAAGTTAAAATTTAGCATCCTTGCAGGAGGAGCAATGCAGGATGGGAGTGGTGCCTTATCCTTTACTGGTAAAGTCACACCTGGTGAGGAGAAGAACCAGAAAGAAAATGGTTTTCCTGGAGAAAAAATGTCTTCCCAGCAGATGGCTTGGCCAGCCAGCAGGGATTACAAACCTCTCTGGGAATCCTTTCTTTATGGCTAGTGAGAAGGTGATATTGCTAGTGACAGCACAGAAAGATTGGCTGAAATAAAATAAAGAGGTTTCCATGGTGATCCCTTCATATCGCAGTAAATTTCATCTTGCAGTCAGCTGGGTTGTGTTTCTTCCCCCAGAGGAAGAGTCCTTGGCTCCCCCCGCATTATTAGTTACTACCGGTGCTAACGAAATGCCAGCAGACCCCGAGCAAAGCCAGAGACACAGACATCTCTGCGATGGCCTCGTTAATTATCCCAAAGAGGTCGGACTGCCCAGGCAGCCTGCAGGTGCTTTAGAAATAATCCTGCTTTCTGTTTTAAACTGTAAACAGATAAAGAATAGATATAAAGATATAGCTGTGGTTAAAGATAAGAGAGGAAAGAAGTAAGTTTCTTCCCATTTTACAGCTGGGGAAAGAACCATAGTCAAATCATGTAACTGCCCCAAAAACCAGAGCCCAGCTGCTGTTAGAGGAGGGAGTTGAATGTGTAACTCCCAAACTCGAGCACAGAAGACACCTTTTCTCCCGAAATTAATGCTGGGGAAGGCACTGACTTGCAGAGAGACTGCTGGTGGGGAAGGGAAGCTCTTTGCACCTGGGTGACTGATGCAATGTCACCTATGGGAGTTGTAGCAAAGAGGTGAGGGGTCCTCCCCAGTTGCGTGCTGTGACAGGCATGAAAACTGTCCAACGAAAGAATGACCTTTCTTTTCAGGAGCCGAGGAAACCCCTCCAGCTGTTGTAGCCGATTACTCACCAGTTCCACATAAGCGTGATCTCTCCTACGGCACTGAAGAAATGAGCAGCCGCAAGATGTGTCTTGCTGTGGGCAGGCTCAGTGATGAGCTTCCAGGCTTGTTCCTGGGATGATGGCATCTTTCCATCTGCATCTGAATTCGAGAGTCACGAACACAGTGCTAGTCAAGCTTTGCCACCCAAAACATGCTTAATATGAAAAGCATTTCCTTAAGAAGGTGTGTCATTGAATGCAAATGAATGCTGCCTTAGAGATCATGTAAATTTATGCTACAGAGCAAATCTCTTCTATCTGCTTAATGCACTACTCAACCAAAAAAAAAGTTGACCTACCCATGGCCACATTCAAACCTCTGTGTCTTTGGGACCATTTATTTTATATTATATACAATTCAAATAATATGCTGGAGACTTGAGAAGCAAAGAGGGCTGTGCAGGAGGGATGCTCTAATTACTGCTAGCTGTAACGGCTCAGGGTGTGTGGGGACTCTTGGGAGAGTGGAAGGTGCATGGGGGTGAGCTGCTCCTAAACATCAAAGTTGCTGGGGTTGGCTACCAGCTCCAGCTGGGAACTCATCATGAAGAAGGGTAAAATGAAGCCTCTGAAGGCCTTTTTCTTTTTCCTTTTTTTCCCCTGAAGTTAATCTTTCTTCCAGAGCTTGGGAAGGGTGGTCTGTTTCTCTTGAGGCCATTGTGCTCAGCTTTAGCAAAATGCTGGAGCAAAATGCTGGATCCCACCTTCTGCTTTCCCATTTGTAAATCTGCTACTGCTACACTGTCAGGAAGCTGGTTGCTGCAATTGCAGCCCTGAGCTTGGAAAGCACCAGCCCTGGCAGATGGGCTGGTCCTTGTACTATCTGCTACTGGGGCTCTGCACGGCAGCTGCGGTGGCCAAGGGCATGATGGTGAGGGTCCACTGGCCACCAAACCAGCTGGCTGGACAGGCTGATGCACTTGGAGGTAGTTGCATGGTCTGTGCTGGGACACATTACATCGGGAGTCTTGGGACTAATGTGCTCAGGTTTGTTTAGCCCCAGCCGTTTTGCAAGATAACCTTTCATAAGGTGAGACACGTTTCAAGACAACCTTCCATCAGGTGGAGCTGAGAGAAGCTGCTTGAATGATGGGAGCTTTTTGCTGGATTTTTTTCTTATCTTGCTGTTTGGAGGAAAACTGTTCCACCTACGGGCTGGAGAACTGGACCGGTGCTCCACAAAGACATCTTTTAAGTCCGCGGCGAGGCGAGGCCGGCAGCGGCAAGTCGGCGTCTAAGCGCTAGATTGAGTCGGACCGGGAGGTTCCCGAGGCCCAGGGAAGAGCGGAGGGACCCGGCCAGAGCCGGCGGCTCTCGCGAGAGAGGCTGACGCGGCGTGGGCGTTGCCAGGGGCAACCGCGGGAGATTTGAACGGCCCCGAGGAGCGGCGGCGATCGGGAGCGCGGTGAACAGGACGGGCAAACAGAAAGGGCGTGGCGCGGCAGTGTGCGCGTGCAGGGCGTGCAGGTAGGGCGCAGCCCCCCCTCTTCCCAGCTCGAGAAGGCTACTCAAGTGGGCGTGTCAGCCCAGAGGGAGACCCAGGTACGGTTGCTGCCGGTCGGGTGAAAGCCATTGTTAGGAAAAACATGGCTACGCAGACAGAGGTCCCATGTAAACATGCGGCTGTCCGGGTCTCTGGCTGCAGGGAGTGCCTGAGTCTATCGCTGATGCCGGAGGGCAGCGGGGACACCTCTTGTGTGCGGTGTGACCAGGTGAATGATCTCAGCCTGGTGGTAGAGCTGAAGGAGGCAGTGGAAAGGTTGAGGAGTATCAGGGAGTGTGAGAGGGAGACAGATTGGTGGGCCCACACCCTACCATCCCTGAGGCAGAGGCAGCAGATGGAGGGTCCGCCAGAAGCAGAGGTTTCCCTGCCCTCCTGCAGCCAGGCGGGAGGGGACCTAAGAGATGGAGGGGAATGGATACAGGTCCCTGCTCGGGGAGGCAGGCGAGTCCCCTCCCGGTCTCCCTCACCTTCCCAGTTGCCCCTACACAACAGGTATGGGGCTCTGGAACTTGAGGACCAGGCCAGTGAAGATCAGGGTGTAGATGAAACCCTATCCAGGGAGGTGCCTAGGCCCAGTTGGGCAGCCCCACGCATGCTCACATCCTCTGAAAAAAGAAAAAGGAGGGTAATTGTCGTAGGCAACTCCCTTTTGAGGGGGACAGAGGGCCCAATATGCAGACCTGACCCATCCCACAGGAAAGTCTGCTGCCTCCCTGGGGCCCGGGTAAAAGACATTACCAGGAAACTCCCTGGTCTGGTTCGGACCTCTGATTATTACCCATTGCTGGTTGTGCAGGTTGGCAGTGATGAGATTGCAGAGAGGAATCCAAAGGCAATCAAAAGGGATTTCAGGGCACTGGGACGATTAGTAGAAAGACCGGGAGCACAGTGGCAGGGAAATACACTGAAAGGAACAGGAAAACACACCTGGTTAATACGTGGCTCAGAGTTTGGTGCCATAGGTGGAATTTTGGGTTTTTTGATCATGGGGAGGTTTGGACAGCACCGGGCTGCTGGCGACAGATGGTGTCCAGCTATCTCAAAGGGGTAAGAGAATCCTTGCTCATGAGATGGCAGGGCTCATAGAAAGGGCTTTAAACTAGGTTCAAAGGGAGTAAGGGATAAAACCAGGTGCACCAGAGATGAGCCTGGGGGCAGCATGCTGATGTTAGGCGTGGATTCGATAACCCAGCTCAAATGTATCTATGCCAATGCACGCAGCATGGGCAATAAACAGGAGGAGCTGGAAGCCATTGTGCAGCAGGATAGATATGACTTAGTCGCCATCACGGAAACATGGTGGGATGACTCCCACGACTGGAGTGCTGCAATGGATGGCTACAAGCCCTTCAGAAGGGATAGGCAAGGTAGAAGAGGTGGTGGGGTGGCTCTCTATGTTAGGGAGTGTTTTGACTGTACAGAGCTACATGAGTCTGATGACAAGGTGGAGTGCTTATGGGTGAGGATGAGAGGGAAAGCCAGTAAGGCAGATGTTGTGCTGGGAGTCTGTTGTAGACCGCCCGACCAGGTTGAAGAGACGGATGAATAGTTCTACAAGCGGCTGGCAGTAGTCTCAGAATCGTGTGCCCTTGTCCTTGTGGGGGACTTTAACTTCCCAGACATCTGCTGGAAATACAACACAGCAGTGAGTAAACAATCTAGGAGGTTCCTGGAGTGTGTGGAAGATAACTTCTTGACACAGCTGGTGGGTGAGCCAACCAGGGGAGGAGCCTTGCTAGATCTGTTGTTTACAAACAGGGAAGGATTGGTGGGAGGTGTGATGGTCGGAGGCCGTCTTGGGCTTAGCGACCATGAAATAATAGAATTTTCATTTCTTGGTGAGGCAAGAAGGTGGTCAGCAAAACCACTACCATGGACTTCCGGAGGGCAAGCTTCGGCCTCTTCAAGGCACTGGTTGAGAGACTTCCTTGGGAGACGGTCCTGAAGGGCAAAGGGGTCCAGGAGGGATGGACATTCTTTAAGAAGGAAATCTTAATGGCTCAGGACCAGGCTATTCCCATGTGCCGTAAGTCGAACTGCCGAGGAAAATGACTGGCCTGGCTGAATGGGGAGCTTTTGCTAGGACTCAAGGAAAAAAGGAGAGTTTATCATCTCTGGAGGAAAGGGCGGGCAACTTGGGAGGAGTACAGGGATCTTGTTAGATCATACAGAGAGAAAATTAGAAAGGCAAAAGCTCAGCTAGAACTAAATCTGGCCGCTATCATAGGGGACAACAAAAAATGTTTTTACAAATATGTTAACAGTAAAAAGAATCCCAAGGAGAATATCTTTCCTTTATTGGATACAGAAGGGAATGTAGCAACCAGTGATGAGGAAAAGGCCGAGGTACTTGATGCCTTCTTTGCCTCAGTCTTTAATAGTGAGTCCAGTCATCCTCAGGGTACTCCACCCCTTGAGCTGGAAGGTAAAGATGAAGAGCATAACGTACCCCCACCCTTAATCCAGGAGGAATTAGTTAGGGACCTGCTACGCCATCTGGACGCTCAGAAATGTATGGGACCAAATGGGATCCATCCAAGAGTACTGAGGGAAATGGCAGAGGTCCTTGCCAAGCCACTCTCTATCATCTATCAGCGATCCTGGTCAACAGGGGAGGTCCCATAGGACTGGAGGCTTGCCAGTGTGACTCCCATTTATAGAAAGGTCGGAGGGAGGATCTGGGGAACTACAGGCCTGTCAGCCTGACCTCAGTACTGGGGAAGATTATGGAACAGTTTGTCCTGAGAGCACTCACATCGCAAGTCCAAGATAAGAAGGGGATCAGGCCCAGTCAGCATGGGTTTACGAAAGGCAGGTCCTGCTTGACCAACCTGATCTCCTTCTATGACCAGGTGACCCACCTAATGGATGAGGGAAAGGCTGTGGATGTTATCTACCTCGACTTCAGCAAGGCCTTTGACACTGTCTCTCATGGCATACTCCTTGAGAAACTGGTGTCTCGTGGCCTGGATGGATGCACTCTTCACTGGCTGAAAAACTGGCTGGATGGCCAAGCCCAGAGGGTAGTGGTGAATGGGGTGAAATCCAGTTGGCGGCGGGTCACAAGTGGTGCTCCTCAGGGCTCGGTATCGGGCCCTGTTCTGTTTAATATCTTTATTGATGATTTGGATGAGGGGATTGAGTGCACCCTCAGCAAGTTTGCAGGCGACACCAAATTGGGAGGCAGGGTCAATCTGCTCAAGGGTAGGGAGGCTCTACAGAGAGATCTGCACAGGCTGGATGGATGGGCTGAGGCCAATTGTATGAAGTTCAATAAGGCCAAGTGCCAGGTCCTGCACTTTGGACACAACAACCCCATGCAGCGCTACAGGCTTGGGGAAGAGGGGCTGGAAAGCTGCCCAGCAGAAAAAGACCTGGGTGTGCTGGTTGACAGCTGGCTGAATATGAGCCGGCAGTGTGCCCAGGTGGCCAAGAAGGCCAACGGCATCCTGGCCTGTATCAGAAATAGTGTGGCCAGCAGGAGCAGGGAAGTGATTGTTCCCCCGTATTCAGCACTGGTGAGGCCGCACCTTGAGCCCTGTGTTCAGTTTTGGGCCCCTCACTACAGGAAAGACATCGAGTTGCTGGAACGTGTTCAGAGGAGGGCAACCAAGTTGGTGAGGGGCCTGGAGCACAAGTCTTATGAGGAGTGGCTGAGGGAACTGGGGTTGTTTAGCCTGGAGAAAAGGAGGCTGAGGGGAGACCTTATCGCTCTCTACAAGTACCTGAAGGGGGGTTGTAGTGAGGTGGGTGCTGGTCTCTTCTGTCAGGTGGCTGGAGACAGGACAAGAGGAAATGGCCTCAAGTTGCAGCAAGGGAGATTTACGTTGGATATCAGGAAAAATTTCTTTACTGAGAGGGTTGTCAAGCACTGGAACAGGCTGCCCAGGGATGTGGTTGAGTCACCATCCCTGGAGATATTCAAAAAGTGAGTGGACAGGGTACTTCAGGACATGGTTTAGTGGGCGTGGTTGATGGTTGGACTCGATGATCTTGAAGGTCTTTTCCAACCTAAATGAGTCTATGATTCTATGACCCAGCACAAATAGGAGCTTTGATAGAGAAAGGAACTGGCATGAAGTTGCCACTCAGAGCAAGAAAGTCATCCCAAGTGCTAATTTCCTCCTGTTGTCGGTGTGAATTGGGGCTCAACCCTCTAGTTTGCAGTAGGGCAGCTGCAAAAGCATATTTGGCAGCCAACTTTTAATGTGTAACCAGTGATGTTCATATTATTATGTTAAGGGAAAGCTGTGATTCTTCCTGCAAAGAAAAGAGCTATTAAAAAGGAAAAAAACAGAGAAAACAATAAGAGATCAGGACACATGCTGACTGAATCTGCAAAGAGAGCTTGAGAAAGTCTTACAAGGCAAAGTAAAAAGACATAGACTGGAGGCTGTGATTTTTATCCCAGTTCAATGCTGTTGAGCTGCAGTGCCTCGGCGTCAGCCAGGCAGTCTGCTTGGGGTGATTGCTCACATCTCCCTCGCTTCTTCCCAGGAGAGGCATGTGTATTACTGGGGTAAATTTGCTTTGCAAATTTACCTTTGTGTCTTCAGATTAGCTTTATTTGTTCAAGGATTTTGAGGTAATGTGGGGGAATATTCATGCTTCTATTAGTTAAATTTTCTGTTTCTTCTTAACATCATACCAGCATGTCATTCAGATCAAGCACCTAAAGTGGGTATTTTGGGGATTAAAGAAGCATTTTTTACTTTGCTGTTACATAGTTTCTCTCGAAGTTACTGACTCCATTGTGGGTATGTCTCTACTGCGCTCACTGCTGTGAGCACAGCTCAGGTTGACCATTGGCTCCTGCTTTTGCTATGTGGGAGTGCTGCTTAGCAGCACAGCTGAAAAATCACTGAGCCCAGTACACACAGTAAAATCATCCGAGGACAGATGTAAACATTAGCTCTCAGCACCACCTGTGTAGGTGTGCTTTTGCTGTCCGGTGCTCTCTGCTCTGCTAGCACTGCTGATAGTGCACCCTTCATTTTCCTGCAAGCACCTCTCAGATGTGCACCCTTCTGCTCAGAACCAGACAGCGAGAGAGAGTGCAGTATATGGTCTTCTGGCTGTGAAGGCTAAACAGTCATGTCTTGCCACTTGCTATTCTGAGTAACCCGGCGTTAATTTTGGGGGTGATGTGAGAAACAGAACCTGATCACCTGTGCTGTCAAAGCTGGAGAGGGGGAAGCAAAAGGTCCCAGGTCATGTTATTTAGTCACCTGCCTGTGCCAGAGGAGCCTTGTGATGCTCTCTTACCAGCCAGTTTTATTCCCAGCAGAATGGTTTCTCATAGGCTTCTTTATTTAAAGCAGAGAGGAACTCCTTTCAGTAGGAATTTTTGCCTCAGACTAGCCCTGCCACACATCTGCTGCATGTCCAAATTACCTGGGACAACCTAGCAACCTCAGCATGTTGCACCCTGTAAACGGGGGATTTTCAGTCAAACACCATGGGCAGATTCAGAGAAGAGTCGAACAGTCTTCAAAGCATAGGAGGAGGGAAAGAGAACCATTCATAGCATAGTAAAATAGACTGAAATTGCACAAAATTATGAGTTCTGATCCTAAAACTATCTTTGGCTACCTGGCAAAAAAAGCTTCAGCATTTTGACCAGCAACATTTCCTGGAGATATGCTAGATAGAGCTAGTAGAGCAGAACAAGAGATGAAAAGGAGTGGGCTATTGCCATAGAGTCAATACTGGACACCACACAAGTCTTTTTGGTACACTTAGTGAGGCCAAGACCGTGTCCCATTGCCCTTCCTCAAGCTGCAAAGCAGCAGAGCTCTGCTTGGTCTAGCACCAGGCTGGCTGCCCACCATCCTGGTGGATGCAAGAGAAGAGAATTAGCCAAAATGTGCTGCCTGGATGGCCCAGACCTCAGGGATTACTCAGAGTTTGGGAGCAACAGAGAAATAAACAAGGCTAGCAAAGTAGCGGGGTGGTTTAGCCTGGAGAAAAGGAGGCTGAGGGGAGACCTTATTGGTCTCTACAACTACCTGGAAGGAGGATGTAGTGAGGTGGGTGCTGGTCTCTTCTGTCGGGTGGCTGGTGATAGGACAAGAGGAAATGGCCTCAAGTTATGGCAGGGGAGGTTTAGGTTGGGTATTAGGAAAAATTTCTTTACTGAAAGGGTTGTCAGGCATTGGAACAGGCTGCCCAGGGAAGTGGTTGAGTCGTCATCGTTGGAGGTATTCAAAAAGCATGTTGACAAGGCAATTGAGGACATGGTTGATTGGCCATGGCTGATGCTTGGACTCGATGATCTTGAAGGTCTTTTCCAACCTAAATGATTCTATGATTCTATGAATCTCTACTGAGGTTCAAAGAAGCCCAGAAGTATTTTCTGATGTCTCAGTCTTTGCCCTCGCAGGCTCTGAAACCAGAGAGGGGCTGTATTACCTGCTCTGCTGCAGGACTTTCTGCAGTTCATGGACATGCAACTGCATGTGATCAGTGTAGGCATCCATCCACCAGAAAGCATTAACAGCATGCTCAGAAATTGCATTGAGGTAGGCAACCACCAACTCCAACAATGTGGCATCTGCAGAAATTTGTTACTCTTTATTAAAAAAAAAAGGGGTGGGGGGAATTTTTTACAATTCCCATTTGTTAAAAACATGCAAGCACCTCATTAACTGTGATGGTATGATATTTTTGGCTAACTGCATTGCTAAGCATGTGTTAAGCTCTGTTGAAGTGCAAGAAATTACCTTTGTAACAGCAGTGGTGTCTTCTGAATGCAGTTAGCGCCTCCCCAGCACTGATAAGGTGTGAAAAATGATCTTCCCATCTACAGTTGTGTCAACTGAATGCAATTAGCACCTCTACATGTGTTTTTAAAATCGTGACCGCAGGTTATGCATTTCAGCAGTCTGCAATACATTAGCACTTAATCCCATCTTTGTGAATTGAGGAAAAAATTGCTGCAAAACCAGTGCTATGAATACAATTACATGCTATTAACATTCCATTAACTATTTTTAATGAAGTAAATCCAATCCCAGATTGGTGAACAATGGACATGGGACTTTTTGTAGCTCACAGACCATAGTTGCTTGCTGCATAGACATGTGTCAGAGGAAGATCTCTTTACTCCTGCTAGACCTTGTTTAAAAAGCTCTGTTAAGCTGAGGTGGCAAAGCCAGTCTTTTCCCTTCATTCTTAGGGTACAGGCACTGCAGGATGCTGCAGAGGGTGCAGGCTACTCCACCTAAAAACGCTGCTGTCTCTGAAGGGAAAAAAGGGAGAGAAAGAGGGAGAAAAAAAAGCACAGTAGGTGTTTTTTCCTTTGGTGCAAATAGCCACATTCCAGTGTATTTATGACTTATTATATCTCTTCTCTAACTGCACTAAAAGAGATCCTGTCTATGTCTCTGTATGGAAGTATCTCCATGTCCCAATTATTGTCTCCAGACTCCTCCTTTTGCTGCTGTTTTCCTTCCAAGTTTGACTGACTAAACCTTACTAGACAGAGGATTAGTGTGACTGACACAAGAGCTTCAGTGATTTTTTTCATGCAAACATGGTATGCATACAGAATGGTCATCTTCAGACATCAAATACTTACACTTTTCTTATGAATATTTGAAAGCTGTAAATAAGAAAGTAATGCAGACATACACCTCAATGAGATTGAAAATTACTTTCATCCCAAACACAGCTTTACTATATATTATACATTGAATGAATGATGAGTCCAAGCCATTTTCTGTGCTGGTACTTGTATGGCCCTCTTTGCACCAAGCCATACTTTTCAAGAAGTTTTGCTGAAGTCACTAGCAACGAGCACTTCCACACTGGGGCTTGGGATGGAAGGTGGACATGACAGTGGCAGCTTCTATATCTCACCTCTATTCATTTTTTAAAAGACAGCTATTGATTTTTCACTTTCAAGAGGGATCTGCAACAGCTGTGACTTTCTTTTATTTTTATTTCCTTTTTTTTTCTTCACTAAATTTGTAATTGAAAGGGATAGATCTCCATCCAGGACACTTGACAGCATCTGTACAGGGGTTCTCCTGCTGCTGGCATCAGCCCTGCACCAGGACAAGGCTGTATGGAGACTACATCTTGTTAGGGCAGAAGGAAACACCATGCTCAACTCGTTTCACTCTCTACATAATGCAGGACATAAAGCTTTACTCGTGATTCCTGCACAGTCAAATAACTTGCAGCTGAACTAGGGCATATCTTTGAGGAAGACACACTCAATCTTGCTGTAATTTATTCTTGACTATCCTTTATTTTCTCTGTATTTCCACAATGCACATCACTCTGCACAGGAATAACTACTCTGAGAAAGATTAACACCTGCAAAGAGCTCTCCGAGAGTGATATTGTCCTGGTTCTGTACCTAAATCTAAACCCTACCCCAGTTAATAGCAATGTCTACTGTGAATTTAGAAGTTCACAGTTTTTCCTTCCCGAAGAAGCAGAGGCTGCTGCTGCAAGTTGGAGTGAGGGCCTCTTCCCTTTCCCCTCTCTCCCTGAAGGTATGAGATGAAGTTATCATACAAGATGAACGTCTGTCAGAAAAGTCCTTCTCACCCTTGAGAAGCCTCCGAGGCAGCTGGGATGCGAACACCTGATGCTAAGTGCCTGGGACGCTGCTGTTGCTTTGAGCCTTGGCACAGCAGCACGAAGTGGCCTCCTCCTCTGTGTTCTTCTGATCACTGCCCCACAAAATTCCTCGTGCCAGGTGTAAATATTGCCTTTTTATGAAGCAGTGGGCACACACATTCTGTGCATTTTTGTGAATACAACCTGCGCCCCTCAGGACAGCCAGGACTGAACTTCACGTACCACAATCTACTGACTTTTTGGTGCCCTTGGGGAAGGGTCACCATCTTTTTCCAAGTACAAACTATTGAGGTATCATGATGTACAAGCCTTCAAGTGGTCTTTTTTGTAGTCTGGGGGAAAAAAAAACCAACCAGTTTTAAAGATTATCTTTCTACACCCAAGCATGAGAGCTTGGGTGTCTAACTCAGTCTTCCAGATCAACAGCGTTAACCAAAAGGGTCCTGATCTGAAGGCTGCTGAAGGCAGTGGGATTGGTGGTTTGGTCTGGCTGATGTTGGCTTTGCTGGCTATTTGTTTGACTTTTTGGTGGGGCCTATGTGAGAGCTACAGGTTCCAGCATGGAAATCAGGAGTTGGGGAATCACACCTGTACTTTTTCTTTGATTAAATCATGTCTTTCAGCAGTTCCCTTACTGCATTGGGATAAATGCCTCTCTGCTATGTATATCCATGTGTAGTGATACCCCATAGTGTCTCAATCCTATTTTTGGCTGGCCTGGCATTGCTGAGATCTGCAACATCAGTCTGACCACGCTCCTTTTCTCAGGGCAATTCCTGCTGGCTCTAGGCTCTAGGAGTCATGCTGGCTGCCGCAGCGAGAGCTGCCAGAGGGAAACAGCATCCAAGCAAGATGAGCTTGCACCTCATAGGCAACACGGTGCAAGGGTCGCTGCTGGCTGAGGGTGAATCTGGGGGACAAAGCAACTGTCCTGAATTGTTACCTCCTTGCCTCTCTAAAAGGTGATGCAACATTGTGGTTGATAAAGCAGGTCAGGAAGAAATGAATCCGTTTTAAGGAAAAGTCCTAAAGCTGGAGGTGAGAAGAGACAATTCAGCGTTATTAAGAGTAAGTGGATTTGGGGCCATGTGCCTGGCTGGGGCTAGCCGGTGCTGTGGCAGCCTCTTGCCTGGAGCCGGAGCGCTCTGCAGTCCCACTCGGATGCAGCCGGGAATATGCGGCACTGACAGCCATCCATTCTGTAAATTAAATTTCACTCCTCTCGGTCATCCTCGGCTCGCAGCCCTGCTCACTTGCCAAAGGATTGCTGATTGCGCAGATTATTATGGACTGAGTCCAAAACCTGTGATATCAGCGAGAAAGGCTTCAGCAGCCCAGGGAGATGCAAGCTAGGTGTTCCAGGAGTGGGTTTCAGCTCAGACGTTGTCTCCAGCTGTGGGCATGAGGGGTGGGATGGAACCGGGGTCCTCCTTTGCTGCTGGTGGGCTGTGGGTCAGCATATAAGCCGTTGGATGTTGTGGGATGCAGGAGCTGACCCTGGCTGTCCCACTGCTGTGAACGGGATGGTACAGGCAGTATTTCCCCAGAGCCTGCCTGGCTTCCTCTTTTCTCCATGCCAGCCTGAAACCTCTCAACAAGGACTGAACTAACAGACCAAAGAGCCCAAACTATCTTGTTCAAAGCAGTAAGAGGGGACTGAAATCAGCTGCCGGGTTAAGTGTCTCTCCTTGAACCAGGGTGCAAATCCCTGTTACAATATCTTACCTCTGTGGGCTGAAGTCCCTGCCTCTGGGAAGGGGAGAGGAAAATGTGAGCAGTTAACTGGAGCTGGGAGAGTACTGCTGTGTCAGCAGGGTCTGAGGGGACCTTCTGGCCTCAGAAGCAGAAAAGCCCAAAAACCAAAAGCGTGATCCTTGCTTGTGATTCCTGCTGGGTTTTCCACTGATACGCTGGGGAAAAACAGTCTGTTTAGGTTATTGCACAATGCAGATATTTATAAAATTATATCTATTTAAACAGAGGAATGTGCTTTTTCCCAATGAGGTTTCGGAAAAAACAGCAGTATGTTGCTTGACCCAGGCCTTTAACTGGAACTGTCTTGGCAATTTAATGAAATTAAATGGCTGGACTATGGGGAGTTCATTAGTAAGTAATCCAAAGGCTAAAGCTCTGTAAGCTAGTTCAGCTCTCAAATGCTTATTTGTGTTTGCCAGATTCAGTAAAGTGAAACCCTTTAATAGGCGCTGGCAGTATTTATAGCGGTAACACATGTACTGGGGTGACTTCATATTTCTACATGAGATTTCTACATGAGAAAAAAAAGCACGTCCAGGATGTCCACAGGGTCGCCTGCATTTCACTGGGCAGGCTCGGGTGGATTTGCAGAGGCGCTTCTGCTGCTCGATGTCTCAAACCTCTTGCTTCTGGCAAAGCAAGTGAGGGAATCTCATTTCTTTCTGGAAAAGCTTTCAGTGATGGCTGCTGCTGCCAGCAGTGCAACGCTGAACTTGTGAGGGACTCTGGTTTTCTTGTCACGCTGGACCACGGATGGGAGTATGAGCTGTTTTATTTCATGCTATTTGCCCAAAGAGGGGGACCAAGGATGCAAAGTGCCTCTAGGATTTTGGCGGCTTGTAATAAAGGATGCTGAATTGCTGCTTATTTCCTTTGAGTGGGGATGTAGAGGAGTGAGAAGAGTAAGGTTCTTCCTCCTGCTATGTAAAAGTTTCTGGGTTTCTGGAAACCCAGAAACCAAGTGAACGTGCTTAAGTTTCACACTTTTTAATTCATCAGGTATAAACAAGATTTACAAATAAGTGAGCTGCAGCACCACCTAAGGTTTGGCAGGGAGTTCACTAAAGGATGCTTGAGATGATAGTCAAATGACTCCAATATACCTGAATTTTATTTTTTAAGGTAGCATGTAAAGCCCAACCAAACCCTGTGCTGGTCCTTTTTAAAAAAACTGATTAAAACCTCTTGGTGTGAATTTGGTAGAAGTCCAATGCAATCATGTGGTTAGCCCTGGGCTGGAGTTGAAGGGCTATGGGTTAGATCCATGCAGGAAAACTTCCCTGACCTGAGTTAAAGCTGGTGACATCCTAGGAGGAAACAGGGGTTTTTGTATTTGAAATCCATTTTGCGGAAAAATTCCTGC
Source organism: Buteo buteo (assembly GCF_964188355.1). Classification (NCBI taxonomy): domain Eukaryota; kingdom Metazoa; phylum Chordata; class Aves; order Accipitriformes; family Accipitridae; genus Buteo; species Buteo buteo. Next base: position 14,747,784 of record NC_134175.1, read on the forward strand.
TGGGCTTTAGTGTAGCTGCTGCACAAGCTCTTCTAAGAGTAAATAATACCATCTGCCAGGTGTTTTTTGCAAAGAAATTGAATATCGAAAGGTATGAATATTACAGAGGGAAAAACATCGATCTGAGTAATAGATATCCCAAATATTGTCAGATCTGCAGTGGTTTCAGCAGTGCAGTTTTTGTTCTGGAGTGTGCAAAATGCCCCAAGAATCAAGTGGATTTTAAAAGGATGGTCACTGCCAAACATGCAGGGGACCTGCATCTTTTTACTGAGGGTGCCTGAACCTGTCTCGATTTACACCATGGTACTGCATCCCTAAAAGAGCTTGCGCTAAATTAGGCATTGCCAAATGCAACTTCCATGTCTTAAACTTACAGTATGGAAAGAGACTGGAGATTTTATCCAGAGGTAGGATGTGAAAGGTCTTGTGGCAGTTACCGGGGATTTTAAGTTCTGCTGAAGCCCATGTAGCAATCCCATCTTCTCTTCTGTGAGCTCAGGCCAGCTGCTAACCTTTGCAGGCACCTCTTCTTCTCCTTCCAGGCTTTTGCTAGTCTGTCTTGATGAAGTCCAGGGGCTGAAAAAGAGCCAGAATTAGCCACAGCTCTAAAAATCTTCATTCCCAGCATGGTGTTGGGAAGAGCAGTGATGTGCCCCTCTCCACAGGGGCTGCACAAGCAGGGGCTTCCACGCTACAGCAATGAGGGGTCCGTTTTTTTCCCTAACCCCTTTTTTCCATATAAGACAGAATCCCAGCAATCCCATCCGAGCAGTCTTTCTGCACTTGCTATGCCTATCCAAGGCAGCTCTGCACTCGAGGTCCAGGCAGGACAAAGCCCATGCACAACCCAGCCCGTGTTTCAAAGGGTGCTGCAAGTCCTGCATGTCTGTGCTGTGGCCATGGCACGGGAGGAGACCTGTGGACACTTGCTTACGCACTGGGATGAGTGGCTAGAGCAAAATGTGAGTACCTCCCTCCAAGGCTCATATTTTAGCAAGAGACAAGCACGAGTCAGGTCTGTAGCTTCGGCAACGTCGAGTGCGTTGTTTTGCTGGGTGCTGTGGGAAGCCTGTCCATAAATGTCACTAGAGGCGTGGGCTGCTCCCGAGAAAATGGCCTGGAGCACTCGATTTTGGGTTTGGATAGGAAAGATGGTGCATTTCCCTGCAAGGAAAGCGGGGATGGGCAGGAGGGACAAAAGCGGCACAGCAACGACATCTTGTGATGCATAGCGACGGCTGCATGGGCTTGCTGGGAGAGCCAAGCGCTTCGGGCTGGGAAGCCCCTTGTCCCCCTGCCCAGCTGGTGTCCTCCACTCAGTGGTGTCCTCGATGGGAGGGCAGGGGCTGTGGGGCAGGGAGGGGGGAGCCGATAGACAAGGAGGGACGTTGTCCTCAACACGTTGTGATGAGCCGGAGCCAAAGCAGGATTTTGGCTACAGCAGAGCAGAGGCAGGAGTGAAAAGGAAAGTCCTGCTTACTGCATTCTCTTTTTTCTTTTAGTACAGCGTTGCTGCAAAGCACTGAAATCTCTCTTGAGTGCTCTGTGGAAACCTGCGTTCCACCCATCTGCAGGTATCTGCTGAAATAAGTACACCAGTAACATTTCATTTTCTCTTTGCAAGAAGTATGCAAGTGCAAATATTCTTATATCTGAGGATCACTGTGGCAGAAGACCCACTTCTCAAGATGCAGACCGGCATTTCATCCCAAACAAGGGCAGTAGTACCCATCCCTTCCCACTTTGATTGCAGCAAAGAAGAGCAGCGGTGAAAGTTACTCCAGACTCGTACCCTGGGACTCAAAATTCAACATTTCTAGTGGAAGGGCAGCAGCAAAGACTGAGAGCAGGTTGAATTGGTGCCTCACCATTGCCCAGCTGCTGAAGAGCAGCCACTTTATAGTGCCAGCCCAACCCACCAAGAGGACAGTTCTTCTTGAGGCCCTTTAGTTGTAACCTGGGTTAAATTATGACCATTTTTATACTGAACTCATGTAAAATCAGCAAGTTTTGGAACTGTGGTGGCTGAGTTTCTTTTTGAGACTTTGTCTTTGTTCACACCAGAACACCCTGTGTCCTTGCAGAGCTTGCAAGATGGAGGTCACACTCTGAGGTGCGTCAGAAATAAAGGAAAGCCTTTGCATGAAGCCCTGCAGCATCTAACTGCTGCACTTAAGGCAATCATGAGCAGAAACCAGAAGGCTGAGCTGCACCCTCCTGTCTGACATGTGTTACGTTACGTCTCTGGGTAGGATTTTCGGAGACACCTACAGCATGTGGCAGCAGAAGTACTACTGAAAGCCAATGAGACTTTGTTCAGAACCGCCTCAGGTGCTTTTGAAAGACTTGTCCTCTTGTGTGTTGCTTTTAAGACTTGTAAATTATAGTTAATTCCTACAGCTTAGGTGTATGAGTTGATAGAGCCCAGGATTACATTCCTGTCCTCCTTAGGATCTTGGTGCTGGGGCCTCCTCCTAGACAGCCTGGGTTGAAAGGTTGACAGGGCTCAGGAGTAGCAACTCCTGCCTTCAGCTGCGTGAGAGAGCCACAAATGGTGCTCGTGTCCCAGTGTCCTGCTCCCCAGCCTGAAGGGACAGGTCTGCATACCACAGCTGGGAGAGTGCTCTTCCACCACAAGAACTCAAACACATCCAACGCAAGCTGCTGGGAACAAAGTAAAGCCAATGATTGAATTGTGGTCATCTTCCAGGCCACCTCCAGCTGAGAAACTGTGCTACTCACAGGGCACCTCTGCAAGGAAAATGAGAGCGGCTGCGGTTTTGCGTGGTTTGTGATGCTGACTTCTCTCTTTCACGTGGAAACAGAGGTCCCTGTTGTGCTCAGCCTGAAATTAATGCCAGCAAGGACTGTAACTAGGCCACCTGCCTACAAAGCCATCATGCCATTACATGCCTGTGAGGGTTTTCTCATTGACTTTGGTTTGGGTGTTTTTTTCAGGGAATATCAGTCCTTCCCCCACTCTTCACAAATAATCAGGAAGAAGTACCCCCCATAAGTCAGATAAAAACCTGACGAGTTCCTATCTGACCTGTTATTCACTTTGCAGAAACTTCTGAAATTGGCTGCAAGTGGTGAAACAGCTGCAAGGTTTTGTCTGCTTCATCATTGGGTTTTCCAACCTATTCTAGTCAGAAACAGCTTGTTGCCTCCAGTGAGCCTGGCTGAGGCTGTTGGCTTCAGGCAGATTAAATAACCTTGTCCTATACATCAGACAGGTAAAACATGGTCTGCAGGAGACAGTAGAAGACTGAGGGTAGAAGGTGGGGGTAATAACAGTCTTTTGCAGAAAAGTCACTATTTTTGACCAGAAATGAGTGTCACAGCTCAAAATATCATAGGCAAGGGTTGGTGTTTTCATCTGGATGCTTGTGCAGCACCTGGCCTTTGGGGCCAGCAGACTCCTCAATTTTCATTGTCATGTTGGGCTTTGGTCCTGGACTACATCAGAAAGGAGGGACACTTGTGCCTGTCCTCTGCGTCTGATGGGAAAATTCAGCTCTTGGAGGCAGTTTGTAGTATTGTGACAGCACATCTCAATTCTGCTGAAATTCCACAGAAAAACCTCAGAAAAATCTTAGCTGCCTAGCTGGATCCACAGGCAGGTTTGAAATGAAGACCAAAGTTGTCCTCTCTGTGCATACTGCAGTAAAATATAAATTCCAAAATATATCCAGGTGGTTTGCTGCTCTAAGTCTTCCTCTGCTGGATTGGAAAAAGTCTGTAAAATTTAATATGTAATATCTTGGGGGGAGCGCTGAGCAGAAGACAAGGCCACAGCTGCAGACAGAGGCTCCTGTCTGCACCTCGGGTTGTAGATCAACTCTTTGAGAAGACTATTGGGTTTGCGGGATTTTCCCAGCATGGTTGTCACAGCCCTGAAGGTGACATTGTGTAATGGAGCTGTAAGTCACTGTTGGCATCAGACTCTGGTTTGGAAACTTTTTTGGAGGCTGCCTGACCCACTGCCTCGGCTGAAGCAGAGGGAAAGAAATAGCCATGGCTGGTCACCTCCTCTCTTGGTTTTCAAAGAGGGTGCTCACCCCAGGAGATAGGCTGGGTAAAATCATGCTGGGGATGTGCATTATGTCAAAGGTTAGCTGTGTCACCTTCTCTTTCTTAATCCCTGCAGACAGAAAACCCAGCTGCTGATGAATCAGGAAACGGTGTTTCATAGTAGAAATGGCTCTTGTACCAAGAAGCCGATACTGTGTCTTCACGGTGCCCACACTGAGACTAAAACCTTTTCACTGAAATTGGTAAGGACAGTTGGGTTCTTCTTAGTCATCTCCAATGCCTGTGTGGATGAGGGTGGAGGTGGGTGGCGGGCGTGATTTATTTTTTTTTTTTAATTATTTTTCTTTTTCCCTTGCACCTACAGATTGAAGTGTTGCTTACAGCAGCTTAAGGGCCACCAGCTCCTTGGAACAGTGCTCAGAGGTCCACAAGTGCTCAGGCTTGCTCTTGGGACTACGGGGACAGCAGAGATAAATTAATGAAGACAGGAGAGCAACAAGTAAAACTGAATCAGCTGCTGCACACAGGGTGTTGTGGAGTGAAATGGGGCTCAGCTGACCCTGGCACTCTTGTTGAGGAGATGCTTATCTGGGTGCAGTGGAAAAAACTTGCAGAGTGAAGTGCTCATGAACTATTTTAAGGTTGCGGCATTGTTCATCTTACAAAGATAACTTAAGTGTGAAACCCCTTGTGGATTTTTAATCTCTTAAAATAGATCCTTAGGTGCTAGGTTTTCTGCTAATCAGTGCAGAAAATGGTGTTGTATTAACATATAATACATCAGCCAATATAAAAGAGAGATTGTCCATTAAGCTACAACGTTCGTGCAACATCTGTTGCTATGATTTTTGTAAACAAAGAGAAGTCTCATGTCCTTATGAAACCACTTGGTCATTCCCTTGGAAGACTTGAACTCTGTGGCTGATTTCTGTCACATGTCATGGTTTCACCAGGCCTTAGGAGAAGAGGTTGGGTGAATCAGCGCTCACCACAGAGGGTCTCCAGGGAGGGACAGGCTCCTGGTGCAGGTTCAACTTTTATTTGTTTCCAACAAATGCAGCAGCACACAAAAAAGGAGAAGAGAGTTTAGTCATTTTGCTGCTTGTGGAACTGACTCCTCATCTCGACTAGCGAACTATTTGTATAACTGTATGGGAGGAAAAAACATGCTTTAAACCTCTCCGTGCTGATTGTCGTCTATAAAAAGATCTTGACAACCTCTCCTGTGAAAAGCTCTCACACCTCCACTCTGCAGCGTGCCTTTGATGCTTTAGCAAGTGGGTATTCCTCAGGCTACTGAAATGCCTTTCCTTTGTCTTCTGCACTGCTCAGCTCTTGCCTGCCCACCCATGCATGTCCCTCCTGTGGTGGAAGTGGACCTCCTAGATACGTCAGGAGCCCTCACCTTTGGTGGTGCAGGAGCGAGGTGGTGCTTGGAGGGGCCCTTAGTTTTCTCAGGTACCACAGGTTTGTCGGCTGCAGTGACTACAGCCAGTAGATTATTAGATTTCTAGGAGAGGGAAGAAGGTATTTTTCACTGAAACTAAGCTTGGGCCAGATTCTCCATCCTTCTCTAGGCAGTGGTTCAAGAGCAATCCCTTCTCTGCTCCTTGGCTCCTATTTCATATTTGACTGATATAAAGGAAGCATCAACCATTGGTGTAATGGGAACACAGAAAAACAATGAGGCATGAAATTATTTTCTTTCTTTCCCAGATAAATCCCTTGTTGTAAATTAAGTAGTTTGCCCATTTAACTACAGGTGAATCACTGATGCCTGCTTAAGTCTACTGTTAATAAGGAAGGAGATTATCCAGGACAAACCTTCAGGCCTCTCGGGTTTCTCTTGCTAATGGTGAAGTAATGTTCTTCACAAGTTATGTTATCACCGAGATAACGGGGAAGCTGGGGAAGGAGCACAACATCAGCTGCTTTCAGTGTGTGGGATTTGGATGGGGTGATATCCCCATGCTTTAAGCATTATCTAGTTCTCCATGCACAAAAGGAAGTCTCCATTGAAAAGAAACTTGGGATTAGCATGGGATCAATTTGTCTGTGCAGGCAAACCGTGGAGCAGGTAGATGGACAGCTTTCCTGAGCCTGGCAGGAGTATCTCCTGGCTGGGCTCTACCAGCAGCAGAGCTGGAGCCCCAGGCAGGGTGTCCTTTGACAGGCTGTGCTAAGCAACCCTGCATGGTGAGATTCGCATTCATTAAACTCCCTGGAAAAATCTGAAACTACATGAACACCATAGCAAATGCAATCAAGTATAACTAAGCCAACAGAAAGACAGGACTCATCGTATTTTTCACTGAATTGTCTTTCAATATGAGTTGGAGATACTGTTTGTTTCACACAGTGGATATCAATTCTTTTTTAAAGGGCTTGAAGCTCAGTGAGAGTTTTATCCCCATAGTTTGGGGATCAAGTCCTGAGAAGGCTTGACTGTGTGATAGGAAGAGTTAGCAATGCGAGACTTATTAGCAAGAGGAGCAAGAGTTGAACCCCTCAGGCTGCCTCATGCAAGGTTGTCTAGTGCCAGCTGCAGGAGTCACTCATATTTCTGACTGGTCAAGTATTAACGGGGTCCTAACAAAGATAACAGAAAATGACTGCAAGCAGCAGGCTGTCATGGAAGTAGCATGTTCATGTTTATTCCTGCAGCCAGAGCTCTCCTGGCCCCCTGTGGCTCAAAGTGGCTGTCCTAGTGATGCAGAAACACTGCTGAGGGCAACAATTCCCACCATGATGAAACAGGGCTTTAACCTCTAGAAACTAGATTTAGAGCTGATACTATATATTCCCTTTAAGGCCATGTGATTTCGAGGTCTCATGCTGGTAATTAAAGATATTTATAAGTCATTGAGGCACAAGTGCACGTGAACTTCACAGTGCCATCGCCCGGTGCCAAAATCTCCCTCCTCCCCAGCCCAAATTCAGAAGCTGTTGTTAGTAATACAGCAAAGAAAACTTTCCAACCCAACACCTATGTGTGTCCGCAGAGCTGGGGAAAGCCATTTCTTGATACCCACGTAATGTGCTGGCTCAGGGCTCCCGTGCCCTGGTGGGAAGCTTGCAGGTGAGTAGGTTCCCACAATAGGGGGAAAAAACCTAAATACAGTATTTCCACAGCTTGTGTCTGCTTCTGACAAACCCACATTTCTCTGGGGAGAAGAGGTTGTCTGACATGCACCAAGCTCTAGCTGATGCTTCCCAAATCTGAACAGCCTAGCAGCACTCGCAGCTCATGGGAACTGGTTTTGGGGAGCTGTTTTCTTCCCCTTCCCCATCGTGGTGTTGTCTGCAACATTGCTGGTCCTAAAGCAGAGCCCATGGCTGCCACATGCGCTTGGACCTCTAATCCTGGCAGCATTGCTTCCCCTTAGCAATTCACTTGTATTAAGATTATATTTGTTCACGTTCTTGGGGAGTGTTGGTCAAAACTGGTGTTTTCCTTTAGATCTGGCTTATAACCCTCTTGTATCCTGGCTTGGCTGGGGTGTAAAGTTGTCTCCAGGCACTAAAATGTTTCCAAAATCCCTTTAGTGGCTCTTAGGTTATCAAGACTACAAAAAAGGTTGGACATGTAAGAGGTGTTGTGCAGGTGTTGGTTTTGGGGGGATTTAAGGCAGCTTATTTTCCCTGTGGGAAAGGAAGTTCACTTGGGCACTGACCTGGTGTTTGGCAATGACCTCTGCAAGATTTGCAAAGGTGAGGAAAGCCCTGACATCCCATAAGATCTTGTCTCTTTTGTATGTGTCTCTGGGTAAAATCTTAGTTGCCTAATGTGGAACTGCTGCTGAAAGTTCAACTCTGGATTTCAGTGGGTTTCTTATCCTCTAGGGGGTTTTGGTTGCTATTGCTGTGGGTGAGGTGTGTTTCACAGCAATGTGACCCTCCATTGTGCATCCTGCTGAATCCTGCTGCCCTGCACATCACATCCAGCCTTTGATTAGTATGACTAAACCAGACTCCTGGCCTTTCCCACACATTGAGCAAAGCTGTTCTGCACTCCAAGCACCAAGCCAGGCAGAAATCCTCATTTCGGTCATATGCAAGTTATGTACATTTTTCCTCTTGCAGAAGTTTCAAAGGTGGGGAGATAAAAATTGTGTCCCACTTTATGGGAGAGCAAAAGGGACAAGGAGTACAAAAGGACTGTCAGATTTAGGCACTGAGTCTAAACCTGTTGAATGCTCTTCAGTCTTAACAGCATGTCCTGCTTCTGAGAGATGATATTGATGGACATGCAGCTTAGAAAATTATTTACAAAGGTATTGTCAACATGCCTGTTCAGGCAAATAAGTGGTGAGCCTCTTGCTTAATCCTATTTTCAGAAGCACTAATATAATATCAGAAAGGGTCAGCTTCATGAAAGCATCAGCTTCAAATGTGATGTTAGTTTTCCTATGCCTTTCCATTACCTTTCCTTTTTGGAAGCAAAAAGGTTAAATACCAAGGAGAAGCAATAAGTTAGGACTAGTATTCTAGTGTAGGGTTCAATTATATGGAACTTAGTTATCGGGCCTGAAAGTAGCTCATGGTCACAAGAGTGTTCCAGACACCTTTAGAAGGCTTTGAACAGACTAAACAAGAAGATAGAAGAAGAAAGATCCCAATTAGAAAAACACAGGTGCGCATTCCATGATAAAGGGAACTTGGCACAAACAACCTCAATTCAAGGACTTATCTCGACCAATTGGACTAAGACAAGTCTTGCATGCTCTAATTAATATGGCCAATTATGTCCTATGTTTATGCACGTGTATAACTAACCTTTTCTTACATCTGTGCGTGTGGACAGTACCGATGTAACCAATCACCGTTTATGCTTGTGCGCGTGGACACCAAATGCTTGCATGCAGAATTCATTAGAATTTTCACCAATTAGAATTTTCTAAACAACTTATAGAATTATATAAAAATGATTGGCTAAGCTCAATAAACTACTACTTTGATCATATTGGTGTTCCATCATCCGGACCCCAGATGGATTAACCCTAAACCCTACATTCTAGTTTAGAGGAATAAGGCTGAACTAAACCTTTGTCAGAGTTAGAGCTTAATGCTGCTATTAACATTTCTGCCCTTTGGTGACATGAATGCTGCTATAACAGCCTTGTTCACAGCTGAAATGCTCTCCAAGAGTATCATGCTCACAAGAAATAGGATGCTGAAATCACAGCCTTCTCAGGGGTCACCCACTCTGTCTCTACTAAGGCAAAATCTGTCAGATCAAACATCTGCCAGAAATTGATCTGATGAAAGAGCCTCACCATCCCCAGCCACTCGGTGTTTCTCACTTATCATCATCAGAAATCTTCTTAATGTAAGCTTAAACCTCTCAATACTTCCACCATTCATGAGCACCTTGAAGAAATTGTTTCCTTCCTGTCAATAGCAGTCATGGAAGGATTTTTTTGTTGTCTCCTCTTCTTCAGACCTGATCTTCTACCCTCTTCTCCTGGATCATGTTTTCCGGATGTCTGTTCTTGCCAGTGCTCTCCTGCAGTCCATGTCTTTGCCTTAAAGTCAATGCAGCACTTATCCAAGTACTGCATTGTTTCTTGCTGATATTTAAGCTGCAGTAATCCTGCAAGGACTTTTTCTACCTGATATCAAAGACAAATTTTTTGAATTTTGATCCCATTGTAAGCCCCAGCCTACCTCTTTCACAAAAGCTGGAGTCAGCATGAAAGATTTAAGTTAAGCAGCATTTTTCCTGTTACCTAAGACATTTTTGCTTTGGACTGGGAGTAGAATTAGTTCCACAGTTGTCACTAAAATAATGTAATGTTTCTGCCTAAGTTAGCAAAAAATGTCTGATTAGTCCCCTAAAAATTCCCAAGTGCCTATAACTCATGGTCGTAGCTGACAGAGGATTCAGATCCAGCTCCATAACAAATTGCAATGAAAATCCTACCCCACTGCCTCTGACTGCTTTCAGATCATTCCCTGCATCTCCGATTTAATTTGATCTAACTATAGCTTGCTGGCAAATGAAAATTCATAGTTAGGTGATTTTCAAAGTCTAATTGCTCCAGAGTTTTCTCAGTACTTCAAAATTTCTTAATTGTATTAGCCAAGGTGAGGATAATTGCTGCTTTCATATCCTTGAAACTTCTCATACAAAAGAGGCTTATGCAAGAATCTGCTCATTCTCTCCAATAAATGATCTCTCTGTTATTAAGGAGTGTGCATTGTGGGACTGCTGGGAAGCATTCCACTGCACCATTATGTACTTGAACAAAACCTGTAACTTGCAGATACAAGACTAAATTATAGTCTGGGGCAATCATCAGAACACACTCATTTTTTTCCTGGAGGTTGCTCTTTCAGAAGAAGAATAAGCCCCAAATCTACAAATAACCCAGTATTTTGCATTTTGGGGATCTTCTAGGTGGGGGAAATCTCCTATTTATAGGTCACTGGTGCTCCGACATTGTTCCTGATCACAGATACCAATGTTGTCCTGTTTAAAACTACTAGTCTATGCCAGTCAGTGGCCTTATTTTTCGCTTTGTTCATGAAATCCTTGAGCAGGGACCATTTCTTCCCCTGGTTTGTATAGCTTCAGGATCTCAAGCAATATGCAGGACCTCTAGATGTCTCGGTATTGCAGCGGTGTGCTTGTGCCTAAAGTGCAATAAAGCCACTCCAGCAGAGAATTAGACATAATGTTCTTCCTTAAGCTCCAGCAATTAAATATAAACATATGCATGCACAATAAAATGCCACGTATCACCTCTGAGGCTACAACTGCCATTAAAAAAAAAGAGGATAAACCACGTATTTTCCAACATGCCAATTCGATAGACTGAATGTGGGAAGGAGGCATTCAGTGAATCAAACACTTAATCCAAGAAGCAAGTTCTACACAAATTGCTGATAAGGTAGACAAATTTCACAGCCCGTTCTGGGGAAAATATTACATTTCATGGTGCTTTACAGATGATGAGAAATCCTATTAAAATCCTAGATATTTAAAATGATCCATGTTTTTGGATGCAGGATAAGAAGTAAAATGGGTATCTCTTAGGGACACTAACAAGTGTCACAGAGGTTTTACACAGGGTCCTTGGTAAGAAATAATCTTATTAGTTACAGGACCAGTTTCTCTTGCACCACATGAAATAAAGCTCAGAAATAGTCTAAGTATTTCTTTCAATTGCTAGACAAACTCAGAGAATAAATAAGATTGAGATTCTAATGGTGGGTGTTTGAAGGACTGCAAGAATATCAGACCTTTCAGGTAAGCTCTTTCCTCACTCCAGGGCTTTAAATCAAGGTGGGCTATGCCATCATTTTGAGGCAGCTGAGCTATAATTTAGGAGCTTTTTCCAGTTACCGTGACTGGCTGAAATACAATGGTATGAGCTTTGCAGCGGTTTAAATGATTGCTTTTTAAAATCAGATGCCAGAGCTCTGACTGCAGAGCTACGCCGATACAGCAGACCAGAACATGCTACCTACCATATTCCCTGTCTGTCTGGGCGTGAAGTGGACCCACACACATTGGTGCTTGCCTTGGCAGCCATACCCTTTGTTTCACACATTTTTGTTATAGATACTTTTAAGTCCTCCATCTGGATTCTGTCTCTCCAGGACTAGGTAGGTCTCAAAGGAGCTCTTGGCAGCAATGTAAAATTTCTGCACATCAGGAACCAGCTCACCCTGAGTGAACCTTGCTGTATGAATACATCACTGTGTTTTCCCCCACTATGTTGCCTGATCATGTTGGCTTTTAAAAGCAACTCCAGGGTCAGGGTTGCAGCAGGATCTCATTTCTGTGGAAGAGAAGGATGGGATCTGTACTAGAGTCCTCCTGGGCACACCTTGACCTCTAGTGACCAGGTACTTTACTAACCTTGTGCTCCAAGGGGCCTTTGCACTTCTCATACATTACAGCTATGTAACTGCAAACCTCCTGAACTCGTGGAGTACCAAATCTCCCCCGAGAGGAGCTCCTTGTGGTCACCACAAGACTTGGCGTTTGGAGAAACCCTTATATTCCTGGGAGTTAGTGCCACATAATGACCCAACAGAGGAGAATTGCTCCTGAGGGACCTATGTTTATAGAAGCCATGGCAAACATTTTTGATGACCTTCCTAGTGCTTTTTGACCACCAAGTGAGAAACTCTCCTCTAAGAGTGTGGCAAGCTTTGGATGAGAGGACAAACATGGACTGAACCCAGCCATGCCCCATTTCCTTGCTATAAACCAGGTAGTGCTGAATTCCTGCCTTAGTCTGTTTTCATTAGTGGTAGTACTTGAGAAAATGTTTTGAGGCATGAATCCTAGTGGTGTGACAAAGACCCTAGCAGGTGAACTAGATGGCTCTATCTGCCACGGATCCAGGAAAGCCTGGTTTCCTGCAGGCTCATCCTGCACCTTGGCACCTCAGCGTGCTCTGAAGTCCAACCAGGAGCTGTTGCTTTCCTGTGACCTAATAATAAACCGGTAGTCCGGAATAATTGGTCTTGGAAACTTAATGCCGACTTATTTGCTGAACTTCAATAAGAACCACTGCTTCTTTGTGACAGTTAAGTATTGGAGGTGCTAAAATGGTCATAAGTGACCTTCTCTAGTGAAGGATGAAAAATGATCAGCTTGTGGGGGGCTGTGTCAGTTATCAAACACCCAGAAATATTTGAGGGGAAAAATTGCCTCCAAACACAGATTAGTTTACTAAAAATAGCACCGGGAATGACTCTTATGTCAGATGGTGTGAAATGATGTAAAAAACAAAGCCTTTTTGAGAGCCTCTATTATAAGGGATGTATGGGATGCTGCTATAATAGTCATTTATATGGTTGCCTGCCAGCAGGTCCATATATTTGTTACTGGCAATGAATGTCCACACTCTTGGAGGGAAAAATGTTTGTCCTCAGACTCTGACAAGATAGGTTATCCACTTTCGATGGAGGGAGAGGCTCTCAAAGGAGAATTATATTCCCAGTTTCTCTCTCTGCCTCTGGAAGCTCTTCCCAGAGAATTTTGTGACTGCTACAAGCCAGCTTGGCTCCTGCGAGGTTTCACAGGGGCATGTTGAGTTTGGGAGTGGAAAGAAGACATGAGGTTTTCAATTTGACTGCCAGGGTTTGGATGTGAAATTCTGGTAGAACACAAAGAGATGAGACAGGCAAGCTTACACACATATCTTCTCAGAGGAAGGGAAATACAACCTGGAAGGACACAGACAAGCTTTCTAACAAGAAGAACTACAGCTGCCTGGGCATAGTTGTAGGGTGTGGAGGGGAGATGAAGGTGGCTTATCTCCAATGTCTTGCGATACTGGAGGAGCAGGAGAAAGGGAAGGAGATACCAACAGGGTGCAGTGGCCAAAGGGAGCCCAGGGTAGCAAAGGGTCAGTGCTTCCTCGCTGCTCTGCTGGCATGACTGCTCATCTGACCCATCTATCACAACAGGAACATTTTTTCATTAAAAAACTTTTGAGAAGGGAGATCTTCCTAATTTTCTTTTTATAATTTCAAAGAACTAGAAAATCCTCTTTGAAAATGAAAAGAAGGCTTGAAGCAACTTTCAGGCATGAAACTACTTTCTATTCAGGTGTGAAACTATATGGCTACAGTGAGGAAGCATTTTTTGATTAAAATTTTCAACTAAAAACTAGCTCAATGACAAGTGACAGGACCAAACACCATGATGAGGTTCCCAAGTCTGTAAATACACACTTAATAACATGCTCATGTACCTGGGGGGGGGGGGGGAGGGGGGGGGCGGGAAGAGAAGATAAAGGCTGGCGTGAAGTAGCAAAAACCTAGCATGTGCCTTTTGCTATGGGAGCTCTTGCCATCATTATTTAACAGGAAAACTTAGGAACTGTTTTTGCTCTCAGAACATGTGATGTCTGTTCTTACAAACATGCTCAGAAACATGTTTTAAGCTGTTTGTATAAAGTGAAAGGGGCAACTGTGGGAGAAACTGTAAACCCATTTTAGAAATCTTACTCCCATTTTCCAAGGAGGCTGAGTGCAAAGTGGGACCAGAGGAGGTTTGTGGCTGAGTTTGGGTCCCAATGTGTGCTCAAGGTTGGTAATACTTTTTGACATTGGCTGACTCAGTAGCAATGCACAAGATTTATGGGAAATCCCCTTCACTGTGCATGGTTCTGGCAAACAAAATGGATGGGCTCATTTTCCTGCGACCAAGACCCTAAATTTGCCACAGAAAATTTATTCTGTGGCACTTCCCTGCAAGTCTTAAGAAATTTTTCAGGTGCAGCTACCTGGATATAACTGCAGGTTACATCCTGGAGCAGTATCCTGGCTCTCCACCAAGGATGCTGAGAGCTGCTTATGTGGTTAAATAGGTTGCAGCTGCCTTCCCTTTCAGGCATTCAGAAAAACCACATGCTCTCCTGCTAAGAGTGCTCCTGAGTCTCTTGCAGAACTGCTGGAGAGTTTCTTGAAGCCCAAAGCAGGGCTGACAGCCTTCCCACTGAAACTTTTTATGCTGAAAAATCTGGGTTTGCAACAAATCAACTCTGCTATTTCAGAGAATTACATTCTCAAGGGTTTCTTCTTTTTGCCTTCTCTTTTGAACAGCATTTTTCTTAGTCTTTCAGAGGTATGTTCTCTGGCCCATTACATCTCCTGGAGTGCCATTCTCCCCAGGGTGAGGCAAGGAGACCCTGAAAACCCTGGTGGTATGTGTCCCTGGCTTCAGGAGACTTCACATGGTCCTTACTGCCCTGCCATGCAACAAGACGTATAGACGTGGCACTTAGGGACATGTTTTAGTGGTGGACTTGGTAAAGTTAGGTTAACAGTTGGACTCGATGATCTCAAGGTTCTTTTCCAACCTAAATGATTCTGTGATTCTAAGATGATAGGAGGCCTTCACTGGTAGGAGAAGAGGAGGAAAGGCCAGTACTCCTGACTGGGAGATGGTTGCAGGTGAAAGTGGTTTGGAAATTACCTAATGGAAAAGGTCATGTGTGGATAAAAGAGGAAGGTGGGGCTACTTATTCATTCCTGGTTGTCTGTGTATATTTAAGTTGGGGGAATCTACTTGTGTATCTTTTTTTGGTTGTGATCTAAGGTTTTTTGTGTCTTTGTATATGATCCTCAAAGCTAAGAAGAGGTACCTTCTGAAATGTGGGTCCTTCATCTCTTAAAACATTTCTGCCCTCCCACATCTCTAGCAGAGGAGGATGAGCTGATACAGACCTGGCTTTTCCTGGCAGCCTGCTCAGCAGGTGTAGCTATGGAAGAGGAAATGTCTCCTTACCTGGTACAAGGTCTTTCTTATGCTATGGGGATACAGGTTTTTCTTCTGTTTCTCATTATCCTCAAAGGTGGGCAGAAATATTGTGTTGTGGTTTGATGCTGTTGGGGGAAGCAAGCCCATATCAGAACTTGCAGAGACACCACAGTGGGGCTTCTAACAGGGCTGGGAGCTTGTGGGTAAGAGCACCTTGAGTGCCTGTTCGTAATGTTGAGATTCGCCTGTGTTGCAATGCTTTCTGGAAGTGTTTAGATAACTTAATGGGCCCTGTATGGCATCTGAGAAGACAAGGTTTGACATTCCTTAGTCAGCGCTTTGACGAGGAGAACCTTTGTATTTAACTTACGCTGCTCTACAGTAATGGGTATGAGGCTGTGGAAAGCTGAGCAGGGATGAGAACAGCGTTGCCCAAGTCCAGAAATGCAGAAAGAAATTATTAGTTTAATAGGGTGTGAAATTATCCATTCTGTTTTCTTCACATTTAATTGTAGTTCACAATACAGTCCTCCATGGCTGGCAAAACTCCATCAGTGTTGCCCTCACAAGAAAACCAAAAACATTTGCCTTCACTGTAGTTCTCTGATGTGTAGCTCTGAGGACTGTTAGCAGATTATCTGCCCCGGACACCAAAAGGGACCAAAGACTGTTCCCTGGAAAAGCTCACCTGGTTCTTCTTTTATAACTTCTTTTTCCTCTTTATTGCCCTTGGTGGCAGGACATTTGGAGGACTGTCAAGAATAAAGCGTTTCTATCAAAGCACGTGGTTTTTCTGCTAGGGGCAATGGCCACCGAATGGTTTGCTGCACGTGCCTCAAGGTGGCTCTGTGGCAAGTGGGAGGAAATGCTCCCTGCTCAGCAGAAGAGTTACACATCCAGATGAAGAATCCAGAAAATGCTGAATTTGGTCTCTGAAGTTGCTAATGCCTAAGACATGGGAAATGAGAAACTTCACAGCTTTCTTAGAGTTGATGGATGATAGTTGGTAGTGAATTGATGGATGACGATACAATGCTCTAAGGAGCTGTTTTTAATTCTTCCCAGGGAGGAAAGCTAGGTGGCTGGGTTCCTGGGCTGCTTTGGGCATACAGATGGGAGAAAGGGACAATGATATTGCTGCAAGTACTGAACAGACTTTTGTGTCTGCATACTTGTTTTGTCCCATTCAAATAGTTGAAAATTTGTCCAAACCCAGAACTGCTTCAGAGTAAAATAGTGTATGTCCAAGAAGTCTTAAAAATGTAGGTGATTACATGAATATTTGAAGGTCCAATAGAGGATGAGTGATAAAAGAGTGAACAGAAATTCCCCCAGCTCACCCTATCCAAACAATAGCAAAATCTCAGACCCTTGCAGTCAATCTGTGACTGAATATGAAGTCAAAACAACTTTCCCAATACTGGCTTTTAGCTCAGCCTGGAAAGCTGTCCTGTTCCCACCCCATTTTAAGCCTACATCAGCCATTCCTGACGTGGCATCCTTTACCTCTGCCATCTTCTCTGTGGTGTCGGTGGGGTGTTCTTCAGAAGAAATGTGTTATGACACAAGAATTTATTTCTCTTGCTATTGTGCAGATGGAAAATTGGCTGCTCATCCAGTGTTAATTAGATGTGGCTCTGTGGCAAGTGGCCCTTTTCTGAAGTACTGCCATAAAGAGTATTTCTGTTGAATGTGATAGAAAGAGGGAGAACCTTTAAAGTTAAAATATAAACATAAAACACTTGCAAATATGTGGCAGTTGGCTGAAATTGCAGCTGTTAATGGCCTTATACAAAATGATTGAGAACCCGTTGCTTAACCAGCTCGTCAAGTCTCACAGCAATTGTTCTCGCGTTGAAATCAATGACAAAACTGTCGCTGATTTCCTGGGGACCAGGCAAATACTTTCTATGTGTCAGACACTTTAACTGAATCATGAGCAATGCTTTAAAAGGAGGGAATAAAACACTGGGGCTGATCTACACGTGTTTTTACACAAGCATAACTTGAGTTGCACAGAGTAACACTGAAATCTACTTGCCTCTGATATGGAGGGCTATACCAGCTTATATTTCTTCTATGCCTTAATGGTCTCCGAAGTAGGAGACCTTTCTATGAACAATGTCTTTAGACAGTAGCGGGATGGCTGATGGCTCTTGATTAATTTTATCCTCTCCAAACTAGCCTGATTATAAGGAAAAGCTTATGACGAGCAAGTAGCCTGCAGTACGTGGATTAGTTCTGCATTTCTTGGTAGCAGTGGCTGCAAACTCAAAGGTGTGTGGCTGATGGCTTATTTGTAAGACTTCAGAGGTTTGGGTGCTTTGTTTTAAAAAGTGAAAGGCTGACACAGTCACAGTTTTCCCTCAGCAGCACTTTGTTCTGATTGTGCATTTTTTGATGTTGGTGGGAGCTGTGGCTGTAGCAAACCACATGCTAGGTGCTGAAAAGTGGTTCCTGACATGGTTTAAAAATAAGCTCATTGTGGATTGTTAAACTCTTGCAGTATCTGTCTGCTAGCTCTCCTTTCTCTCCTGGTAAGCTGACTTGATTTTTCAATGGAGACTGGATCTCACAAAGCAAATTGATATTTTGTCCTAAAATATAAAGTTGATTTATGGTTGACAGTATGATTTATTGCTTCTAGCCAATACAACAGTTGAAATGCCAATTTATATTATCTTCCTTTCAAAACTGTATTAATAGGGATCCTCTGAGGCATTGTTAAAGCAGCAGAACAAAAGAAGTCTGGGAGAGATCTCTGGTCACCTGCTGTAAGAGTGGGGACATTGGGCTCCAAAAGCCATGATCCAGCATGCTTTCCATCTATTTCTTTGGAGAAACCACTTCATTGTGTCAAAAGCTTTTTAAATCAAAAGCCATGCTCCATGTTAAAAAGGGAAGCAATTACTGTCTCCTTGCTTATGCCCCATCCTGCTGGTCCTGGGTCTGCCTGGCATATGCTTTCCTCCCTGAAAACCCCCTCTGCTAAGCATGAGTAACAGAGGCCAAACTTCCTCAGCATGTGTCAGGATATAAAGTAGCCCAGAGTGATTAGATTTGCTTTGATTTGTTCATACCACACCAATTCAACACCCAGATTCATCAGGCTGGAGGAACACTAATGACTTTTCAGCATTTGGGATGGGGTGGATCATTAGATGGTCACTGACCATTTCATTTTGTTTCTTTTCTTACTCTTCAGGAAGTAGACGAGAAAATTGTTTGGTCTTAATATTTTTTTCCTTTTACTCAGGCTTTGTCTAAAAATAAGCCATAAATGTAACATTGTATTTGGCTGTATCTGAAGCGCAAAGGTCCTTGATATATTCTTTTAGAGGGCAGCTTAGCCTTAGATTTAATTTCAAATATGAGTATATTTGTATACTCATATACAGTATACTGTCCTTTCAGTAAAGTTTTACAATTTTCCATACTTGCTTGGAATCTGTATGACCTTTGCAACACTTCGTTTATGAGTAGTGACATAACAAGATTAACGTTGATCTTTCTGCAGCAAGTGTACTCCCCTACCTTTCCCCCGGGGCCCATAGGCTGCTGTTGAGTACAACTAACATCACATACTTGAAATTCCATAGTGAATTTAATACATAGGTAGCCTGGGAAAAAAAAAGGGGGGGGGGGGTTACTTATTTTGTCATATCTACTTGATGGCACACAATTTCTCATTCAATCAACACATGCAAAGTGAGATGGAGTATACACATACTGATGGGCAAAAAGGTAACACACTAGCACTCTGAATGGCAAACAACAATCTGTTGTGGTCATCCAGCATGGAGCACCTTTGATGGTCAAGGAGGGAGTTGAGAGGTTGCTCTCCTTCAGCCCTGTGCTGGGGGAAGAGTGGGAACAAAAAGGCTTTGTGGAGAGGAACAGAAAGGTGATACATCAGAAACAGGACCACCTGGAAGGCAAGGAGATATGCTAATTCCTGCAGTTATTAGGTACCTCAGGAGGTTGCATGGGTTAATTTAAACTATTTGTGCTGAAGTCCAGCCCCAGTCAAACCAGTCTGCATGGCAATTTGCTATAATCTTTGTTTCAGAAATGCTCCTCTTCAAGGACTGAAAAATTTTATTTCAGGAGGACGTAATTTTAACTGGTGCAAGGCAACCATGCGTGGGATGATCTGCAAGGAAACTATAAGTGGTAACCTTACAGTGAGTGTGCATCAGTAGCCAACACTTCATTTTAATAAGATTTTTCAACTTTGGACTTAAAAAACATAATCCAAATATATGCAGCCATCCCTCTTTTAGGACCCCAGGTACCACCTCTGATGCTGGCTAACAGCAACGCACTTAGTGGAAAATACCCAGCTGTGAAAGTCCCCCTTGGGTCCTTGCCGTAAGGGAAGAGGTCTCAGTAGATCCACATCCTAGTTTTGCATGGCCCATGGTTGCATGGGCTCCGGTTTTGTCTGTGAACAGAAGCTCACATCCAGCTTCAAAATCTTGCCTGAACTTCCAGAAAACTAGAGAAGACATTTCCTTTCAGCAGGTTTGTATGCAGGCTGAGGCCATAGCTCTAGGCAGGCAGGCAGCAAGGTTAATGCAGTCCCGCTCCTGTCTGTCACCGCTATAAATCCTAGCTGACACCTTATCTGAGCAAAGGTGGGACATGCCACCAAATATGTGGGAGGCAGGGTAGCAGGTAGACTGATATATTAATTAAAAAGAATTAGGAGTCATTAGGTTTTGAGTTAACACTGCAAGTTTGGTAATGCTGGAATATTTTCCTTTGTGTTGGGACAGAAGCAAAAGGTTACTTATGAGCTGTTCTCCCTCCCTCTCCTACTTTCCCCCAAACTTTTAAAATCCAAGGTCTTTTAAAAAGTACATTGCACAAACGGACCATGTCTGCACAAGCCGAAGGGATAGGACTGTATTCTAAACCATGTAACGTATTGCTAATGTGATATTGAGATGATGATAGGATACAATATACCTGGGTGAAATTTTTCTTAATCACTTGATTTGAGAAATTTTTTATTTTCTAATTCAAATCCAAATGAAAGGTGGCTGTCCTAGCAGCATGAACCAAATGTTAGATACCAGCTTCGGTTAATGTTGTCAATGTCTTTGAACCCCTTTTGTTACCTGAACTTAGAAACAGTTTAAGATGTTAGTAAAATTGCTTCTGACAAAATTATGAAACTTTTTCATGTAGCTAAAAAACTATCTAATTTCTTTTTCCAGGTCAAAACCTTGCTATACAAGGTAGAGAAAGGTTTCAAAGAAATGGGTATGCTTCCTTCCTTATATTAAAAATTCTTGGCTAGGTCTGTTAAGCAGCCCTTAGCAAACATAGGCATATTTTTTAGTCTAGGTAATATTGGCAGGTACCTTTGGTGTCATGCATCTGTTTGACTCGGCTCCTCTTTTTTAAACTACTATTTCTGTGCAGATACAAACTGAGGGGAGAGGGGAAAGTGTGACTTTCTTTTGGAAACCTTTTGACCACCTGAGAGAAGGAGAGTTTGCTGCTGTTTCGATGGGGCCTCGGTACTGAAGAAGCTTTACATATTTATTTATTTATTTATTGGTAACTCTTCATTCACCGTGACTGGAAATTTCTGTAAGTGTAGGTAAAACACTGACATCTAGTGCCTAAAACAAAGCATCCAAACATGCTCTAAGACTCCAGTCTTGCGTCTTCTGTGCTGGATGTTGACTGTCCAATAATATTATGGACTGGGCAATGTTCTGGATATTATATAAATACTGTAGTTTGGCTCTGGATCAGTGAAAGGAAGTTATTAGTTTGTGCACTTCGTATCACGAAATGCAGCTGGAGAGTGGCTGGTGAGTTGGGGTGGGAGATGAAGGTCTCTGGGAGCTGGTTGTACTGGGATGCCAGAGTGGGGGTGGTCAAACACCAGGAAAACCAAAACTATGTGTTATCTCTTACTGTTCTGAAGATATTACCTTTGAATTTCCTCTGTTAATATATAGTAATATAGCACATTTAAATACAGAATATAAAGAGAAAAAAAAGGTAGGGGTTTTTTTCATGAGTCTGAGTACTGTCTTTACTGATCCAGACAGAAAGGTGTTGCAGGGTCGGGTTGTTCATCAGACTTGCTGAGGCAAAGCTGTTAACCAAAAAATGGCTATACTCCAGAAAATGGTCATTGAGGGCCAGGTCTGAGTGCTGGAGAACCCTCCCCTTGCTCAGGGAGTGCCACTGAGGGGTTGGCAGTACCCTTCACCCAACACCTTGGGCAAGTTCTTAACTTTACTGACCTGGTGTCTGCCATTGCCCATTGCAATGGTAAAATGCTGGGGAAAGTTGAATTTTTTTGAAGCAACAGCAACTGATAGTGTTTCACTTCTCACCCCTTTAAATTTTATTTTTTTGTTTAAAGCCACCTAGTTGTCTCAGTTCTGTTTCAGCCCAGTGTTTGCTGATGCCTCACAGTGTGGTGGTTTAGGTGCTGGTAGCCCCATGTGTCAGAGCTTCTCCTGAAACACCACGAACTCCAAAGTAAAATCCCTGGGGAGGCTAGCACATGGGAGGGATGTGCACCTGACACGTAGCATCGTAATGCAGCATGTCTGTAAGGACATGCAGTCTCAGGCCTCCATAAATAAATCTGGATTGATGCATTGTGTCAGCTCAAAGACTTGAACTGGTTGGAGTCAACCCTAACTAGAAATAGCTGATGTCCAACAGAAAGATAAACTTCCTCTCATTTTGCAGCCTTCTTCCTATATGTCAGTTGATCAACATGGGACTTAAAGCTGGTCTGGTCTCGCCAGCCAGCTCTCCCAGCCATCTCACCCATGGCTGAACATACCATCTGAGAGGAAAAGCTTAGCTCTTTTCCCATGGGAATGCAAAAAAGAGAACAAACCTGCTCTGTTGTGCCTCTGGTATGTTACTAACTTGGCTCAAGCAGCTAGGAAAATGAGTCCTTTTGGAAACTCAAGAGTATGACAAGGCTAGCAGTTGCCTCTACCAGAAGAGTGCCCAACTGATTAAAAATGTTTCTTGGATGTGCGGTCCGGAGAAGCTATGAGGGTCTGACAAATTCAATGTCTCAAATATCTGTTAAAGAAGAGCTTTGCTGGAGAAAACAGCCTCTGTAGAATGCTGGAGTTTTGTGAACAGGACAATGTGGCCAGAGGAGAGGGCCCCACGGAGGGTGGGACCGCACTTCTCCAAAGCCCCAATTCCTTATCTTAAGTGACCAGGAGAAGGAACACAATTTATGCCTTCCTGGAGGAAGAAGGTCCCACAGAAGTTGGGACTGTGCTTCTATCTTAAGCGGTCATGCCAGCAGGAAAAGAGAGGCAACTCCACAATGAACCCCCCCCCCGCCCCCCAAGCTCACTGACTAATTCCAGTGAACCCCAAGTGTGGGAAATGCGCATATTGAGACCATCAACTAACACACTATAAAAGAAGAGAGAAAGAGTCCTCAGGGAGCACCCTCCAGAACTGGACCTCTGCACTGACTGGACCAATGCTGGACCCAGGACTGGTAAAACCCTTCTCTTCTCTTCTCTCTCTCTCTCCCCCCCTCCCCCCCCTCCCCCTCCTCTCCCCCTCTCTGCCCCCTCTCCCCCATCTCTCCCCCCTCTCCCCCCTCTCTCCCCCTCTCTCCCCTCTCTCCCCCCTCTCCCCCCCTCTCCCCCCTCCCCTCTCTCCCCCTCTCCCCCCTCCCCTCTCTCCCCCTCTCCCCCCCCTCCCCCTCTCTCCCCCTCTCTCCCCCCTCTCTCCCCCCTCTCTCCCCCCTCTCTCCCCCTCTCTCCCCCCTCTCTCCCCCTCCCCGCTCCCCTCCTCCCCCCCTCCCCCCTCTCCCCCCCTCCCCCCCTCTCCCCCCTCTCTCCCCCCTCTCTCCCCCTCCCCGCTCCCCTCCTCCCCCCCTCCCCCCTCTCCCCCCCTCCCCCCCTCTCCCCCCTCTCTCCCCCCTCTCTCCCCCCTCTCTCCCCCCTCTCTCCCCCTCTCCCCCCCTCCCCCTCTCCCCCCTCCCCCTCTTCCCCCCTCCCCCCTCTCTCCCCCTCTCTCCCCCTCTGTCCCCCCCCTCCCCCACTCTCCCCCCTCTCTCCCCCCTCCACCCCTCCCCCCACTCGCCCCCCCCTCCCCCCTCCATTCTCTCTCTCCCTCTTTTCCTTCTCTCTTTTCCACAGTCCCTACACCTCATCCTTTTAAACATAAACTGTTGACCAAGTCTGAGACTAGGAGTGGATCTAGCCACCCCTGGGCTCCTCTTTGAGAAGGAGTCCAGAAAGCAAGGGGGTCTGCTCTGAACCTCATGACTCAACGGGAGGGCTCTCCTACTGACACAGTTTCATGTTCCTTTTTCCATTTCTTTTTCTACTCCTCCCTTTTCAAACAGTGGCTTAATGACATGTTGCAAGGTTCATATTGATAAGTTCACTTGTATTTGGGCAAGGTGAGCTAGGTTGAATAAATGTTGATTGTTGTTTGAACTCCCCTGGTGTCGTTTCAACTTAATTCTGACGAAGGAAATCCATGAACCTGCGTCGCTCCAACTTTGGGACACAACAGAAGCTATTTCTTCATTATTGTCACCCCAGCTGTAGGAACGTTGCAATGCTGGTCCCGGCTTGCTGGTGGTCAGTCCTTGGGGAGATGGCAATATAACAACAATAGATGTTCTTCCCCTGAAGCATTTAGTGGGGGGGAGTATGTGGGAAAAGGTTTGGAAGGTTTGTAAACTCTGGGGATATCTTTAGTGGGTCTTGTATCTGAGTGGCAGGTGAAGATGTGCAGAACCAGATCACAAAACACATAACCATTGTCTTAAATTTGGAGTACGTTAATTGCTGTTTATTATTCCCAGGTGTAAAGTTTAGCACATCTCTAAGTGTCTTGCTAGCTTCAAAATAAGCAACCAATGTGTGCCATTGACCAGCCTGGGAGGACACAACTCATCCTCTGAGCTGAGGACCTTGTAGTCAGTCTCCATCAAGTAACTAACTCCTCACATAGCTGTGTCAAGCACCATATAAGAAGTGGTTATCTCTTCTGGCCTGTATTATTCCTCTTAGGGGGCTGGTCCATAAACAGATGTTTCTAATGGTTCTCTAATCTGTTTCCAAGTTCAAACAACATATTTGTGGCCATCCAGACTGATGTGCTCTTGTGCCATTGCCAATCTTCCTTCTCTAAAGGAGATGGTAGGAAAAGCTGAGCTAAACACCAGCTGATAGAAGCAACTCCTTAAAGTGATCTGTCTCACCGTGACTTTCAGTACCTTCCCATCTTCTCAAAAAAAGGGTCTTCTGATCCCTTTTGGAATTGCTTTTGTCTTTTTCATAGCAGTCTCATGCTGGTGGTCCAGAGGCAGCCTACAGATCTCTGATGAGCCATCAGAGCTTTCCCTTTCTTGGTTGTCACCAGCTGATAGACTCCTGCTAGCAGTAGAGCTGCAAAATATATTACTTAATATTTTACGCCTTTATTATTATACAGGTACTTAGAATTATTTATTTCCTTCTGTTTATGATGATTTGTATTGATGATGACTTTCAGCAAATGCTTCCGAAGAATCTCAAAGACCCACGGTGCCAGGGACCAAAACTTTCAGGAATTAACAATCCTGGCAGCAGAACTCCTCTCCCCAGCTTCACTCCTTAAGCCACCCTTCAAATTCTGCTTACCGCCACCACCACCAAAAAAAAAAAGGAAAACAACCAAAAAAACCTTAAACTACAGTTATGTCCCTAGATTTGATTCTTCCTCCTCTCCACGTTCTTTCCCCTGCACTAACCAGCAGCATCTTCGACTGCTCCACAACTCAAGACACCACAAGCTCCTCTTGATTTTATTTGAGGCAATGGACTTGTTCGGAGTCTGTGCATAGCTACCTTCCTAAAACAGGGCCAACTGCTGAGTTTTAACTGTCATCTTTAAAATTAACTTTTTCTTGTATAGTATTTTCAAGGCCATCATGAAAATGGCAGAAGAAAGCTCTGGTTTGCTTTGATACCACTGCTCCCTCATGCCCTTACCCCTTTCCCCTTTTTTTATGCTTAATGAGATTTTTTTTTAGTCATTCTGCAAGATGAATAGTGCAGACATGCACAGCTAAGTCCACCAAGGGAGAGCAAAAATGCAGTGGGGTTTGAAAGGCTATTCTTTGTAGGTCAGGCTTTAGTGGCTAGACCGCATGAAAACAGAAGTTCTTCTGTCTCTGCAAGACCCCAGATCATAAAAGAGCATTTGAAATTCACATTCAGGCTGATAGCGTACCAATTTAAATGTCTTTAAAAACAAACAAACAAAAAACACAAACAAGCAAAAAAATATTTGTCAGGTATCTCCATGTGCAGAAACCAGCAAGGTGAATATTAACTTACATGTTTTTTCTACAGCCGACTCTGGTCTTTCCAGGTAAGATAATGAATGAAGCCGAATTGCTTTCGTGTAGATGCTTTCCTAAAAAAGGTTTATCAATCAGACTTCCCAGACACAACGTTACAGAAGTCCCTTGCCTTGCTTATGCTATACCATGCTGATAAGCTGACAGAAGGAAAAAGGCAAATCTGTAGCACAGGCTGGGAGCCACATTGAGTGGGCTATTAAAACAAGTATTTATACTGATAGTCGGCTATACTTATTTCTCCAGAGGAGGTAGCTAAGTCTTTAAAATCAGCTAGGAAACCAGCTCAATGACCTAGAATAATTACAGGGCATTTCTTGCTCATTTTTATATAACCCATTAAGTATATCCTAGGTTTATCTTCCCCTTTCTGCTGTTATATGTCATTTACAGTGGATAGTCTGAATACCTGTATTTATGGGATTAGCCAACAGACAGGCTGCCCCTCAGATGAGATTTGGTATCTGGGATCTAAGCTTAGGAGCAAGGATTTCATTCAGTCTGCCATGAATAACCCATTTTGTATTTATTTTGCATCTTTTGTTGTCTAAATGAAAGAGCATATATGTTCTAGATACTTTTGCTTCACTCCAGCCACTAAAATATATGAATTACAGAAACTTTCTATGCCAGCCTGTCTTTTAGGAAACCTGAAATCATATCTGAGTTATTAAAGTTTAATAGCTAATGGGGGGGGGGGGGGGGAGTAATTACTTCCCATAACATCTTTCTCTATCAAGAATTTTGTTGTAACCCTTGATGCAAAATTATTCCACTGGCATTATAAACTGCAGTGTAATGTCTTATAATGTCACTTCTTACTACCACGGAGAAACCTTTGTGTTATGACTTAGATTATACATTCATAACCTACACCAAAAATGAAGATGAATATAATGAAAGTAGATAGCTAGTGTGTCAAGGTGGCATTTGAGCTGAGATTTTTTTTTTTAATATAGATGTAAGAACATGAAATAAATTAGCCAGATTTTTGTCTTGCCAAAAAAGGAGCCAAACTCAATTGTCTTCGATGGTGTTTTGCCAATTTTCCATCCATAGAAAAGTTGTAAGCAAATCTCAGATTTTCTTTTGGCTTCAGTGTTGGCTCTTCAGTGAGTTGTTTTTTTGGGGGGGGTTGCATGGTTGCTGGTGATTTTGGGTTTTTTTAATGCCATTTCTTTAGATAGAAGAAGAAAAGCCTGAAGTTGGGTTTGTCCTTCAGCTACCAGACTGATCATTCCTAATTTAAAGTCTCCCTTCACCCTTTTCTTCACCTTTCCTCATTCCCCACCAAAAACCCCACAAAGACTGGAGAGGATGAGGGGCAAAGAACACCATGTGCTACACCTCTCCCTCTCCAGGGGCTCCTCAGCATCTGACATGTCTTGGATCTCTGTCAAATAACAGCCGTGTTGCAGTGTATGTTTTATAGTAGCTAGAACACTGACCTGTGTGACTAAGACCTTTATACACACCCCACACCCCCCCACCAAACTTGCATACCACCAACACCTCTCCGTTTCAACCTGATCCTGGTAGGACAGGATAACAGCCTTCCTCTGTGCTCAGCTCCACTTACTAGGCATAGTGGGACTTGCTAGAAGATCCATCAAACCTCTGGAAGACTCAGAATTTCCAGCTGATCCTAAACTTACAGAGGAGTGCCATCTCTCTCTTGCACCAGGGTATTGAGGGTTTTGTGAATGTTGTGGGACCAGAAGCAGATTTCTGAACTGCTTGTCCGAATAGGAGGTTTATTAAAAATTGTTGGGAAGTCATTCCAGGCCTCTTTCCCATGAGATCACACCTCATGGGAAGTCATACTGTCAGAAACAATGTGTAGAGTAAATAGTGCTTATGGGCATCTCTCTTGGCATCTGGGTCATCCCCCTCCAAAACCAGATCTAGTTTTGATCTGTTGACTCCTCTGGCTTGAAGGAGATGGAGGTATAGCAATGATAAGCAAGTAGGCAGCCATAGATAGTGATAAAATAGTTTCCTGGCACATTTTCAGTGAGTGATCCTGGTCTCCAGCTGATTTTCAGCTGGCCAGAATCAGGCCAATAATTGATTTATTTTGGATGCATGAAAAGTGCAACTCCTTATCTGACTTCCTCAACTTCAGAGACTTAAGTGAAAATGGACCTGAAGTTGGAGCAAGCCTGGACGTCTTGTTTAATCCTAAAATATCTTCCTTGGCTGATCCAAGGAAAGGCTTATCCTGGCAAATCCTTGTTTCTTTAATAGAAGACAGTCCACCACTTAGTAGGAAAGGTACTGGAGATATTAGAACCCCCCCACACACTTTTTTTGTTGCTGGTAATAACTTCACTGGTCTGAAATTTGTATGAGCACCACAGTATTTCAGTGTCATTCCTCTGAAATAAAGTCTAGCCAGGCATGGGTAGGGTGGCAGTGAAGAGAGTTTCTGATGAAACACTTTGCTGTTGTAAAAGATGGAGTTTGTTCAAACAAAACACAGTGCATAAATGTGTCGGATGTAATCAGCTGTGGACAGAAGAATGTCAAACATGAAATCTTGTTACCTGTTTATTCTGATGTTGAAATGCTTTGCTTGAACTTTCTTTAATTTAGTTTTGACTTTGTGCTTTTTGTTTTAACCTTAAGTATAGGATGTTGCACTGAAGAATTCATAAGGTAGGGAAACAGGATTATCTGTAAAAAAATTCAGCTTTATTAGAAAGAAATTTCTTGGTACTTTTGAATTAGACTATTTTGTGGACTTTTTTTTTCCCCTTGGGTCTTCAGTTTATCCGTAAAAGCTATATTTCTGGGATGGAGAGTTGATTTCTGACTTCTGGACAACCACACCTGTATGGGAGCTGAATTGTTTTAAGGGCATCAAAACACATTAAGTTCTTCAGACTCAAAGAAGCTTTTATATCTGTCAGCTACAGCCTGAATTGCTTTTTCTTTTTTTTATTATTTTTTTTTAATAGCAGCAGTCATATTATTATAGCAAGGTTGTTTGCCTCACCAAAATAATGTCTTGATGCCCATCAGCAGAGACAGGTTTCTGACACATGCAGTGGTTCTGCTGATTGTATTTCAAGTGACCCTTGTAATTGGTGAGCATCAACTGGCAGTGAAGTTTCAGCATTAAACTTTAACTTCTTTCACTTGGGGTCTTAATTGTGCTTTGAAATGTTTGATGGCTTGGCTGACCTTTTTCTGGGTTAGCTGAAGACTGAGATTTGTCTGCCAGGAGAGAAGCCGCTGAGGAAACCTTGGAGCATAGCACTTTATTGGTTTCAATTAGACAGTGTGGTCTGGTATCTCTCGGTTTAGAAATGCCTCTAAGCTTTTTATGGGTTTTGAATGGAGCTATAGGAAAAGAAGACACTGGGAATGCCAAGAATTTTACAAAGAGTAGGCAATGAGTGAAAGAGAGCTACTTACATTAAATGCAGGGATTGGATCCTCTAATATCTTTTTGTATTTTGAAGGCATTTTTAAACCTTCCTTTCCCTGTGGGAAATCTCCCGGGGTGCAGCTAATTTCCCCTGCTAGTGGTGAAGTCCAGCATTGCCATCTACCCCAGACCACTTCCCTGCTATCATGAGGATGAGTGCCCTGGCTCCCAGCACTAGGTGGGTTGAGACCTTTGCCGAAAAGCCTTATGGTTTGCAAAAACCTCCTTTTCTGACCCAAAGTTGTTTCAGAGACCAGCAGTTTTCTCCAAAACTAGCAAAATTTTTTTTTCCTTTAGGTCTGATTCAACGCTACGTCGAGGAACATATGATGCATAGGATGAATACAGATATTGCATGTGTAGACTTTTTCCTGAACCTACAAATGTTCTCGATTTCCTTGCTGGCCTTATGGCTCCGTGCTGACACTTTTTCTGCCTGTCCCTGTGGAGCTCAGCACTGATGCTGTGTTCCAAACCACCTGGTAGGGATGCAGCCCCTTGTCACTATGTAATTAGTCTGAGAGCCAGGAGATGTCAGAAACCTGGCCTGACTGTGTTTGTGCAGGAGGTGAAGGGCAATATCAGACACAGAAGGTAAGCAATGGAGCAGGCAGCTGAATTCAGCCTGAGGGATGAATATGAGGCAGCATGTCTAATGAGGGGGGCTCACTTGAGGGGGCTGCAGTGCCTGTGTGTCACCAGGGGCAAGGAGGCAAAACATCCCTTGGGATGCTGCTCTTCAAACCTCCATTCTTGATGGCAAAAGGGAATTTGGTGTCTGAAAACAAATCCTCTGAAGTCCTGCAGTAAGGATGCACAGGCTTGTCCCAGACTAGCTGCATCCCAGCCCACAGGTAGTGCCCATATTCCCACCGGATTTGGGACCCCTCTCATTAGCCGGACCAGTGGGCTCTGGATCAGACCCCAGGAGGGAGGACAGAGTGAAGAGGAGGAGAAGGGCTGGCTGGCTTTTTTCCAGCCCCCAGGAGAAGGGAAATCCCTACGATGCTGGGAATGACACTGGCAGCCAGGGATGCAGCACATTTTGGTAGAGATGATGAAATCACCTATTATTAACCTTGATGTTCATGATGTTGGCATCATACCTGGGGCTCCCCAACAGTCCCGCTCTCAGCGTAGCATCCCCATGCATGTAGAAGTTGTCTCCCTTTGGTTGATACCTTGTTAAATGTTAGCCTCCTGCAATATTATTTTATCTTGTATTTATAATCCCAGAGCACTGCGAAGAAATACTAAGATGAATACAGTTGATTACCTTACCTTCATCCTTAAGAGCATTGGGTTAAGCCCAGCCACTAAATAATTGCACCTGCAAAATAGGTTTTATTGGAAGGAATGAGA
This sequence comes from Buteo buteo, assembly GCF_964188355.1. NCBI lineage: Eukaryota > Metazoa > Chordata > Aves > Accipitriformes > Accipitridae > Buteo > Buteo buteo. The sequence goes on from NC_134175.1 coordinate 14,778,222, forward strand.
GCGGAATGACTCTGCAGCTGGCAGAGATCAAGATCAGTTGCCTTGGTAAAACCATTTCAAGCCTCTTGGCTTGAAACTATGTCATTAGTTTATGTTGGTGACCACTTTGTGATGTATTCAGTAATGGACTATTTATTGTACGTAGTTTAGTTAATAATCTATTTACTTTCCATTGCCAGGGCATCACACAGTAGTGTGTTGCAGCTAATACTGAACAAAATTCTGCCCTCTGCAGAAACACCTTTTGACTTGTTTGCTTGCCATTTATTTTCTTATTGGAATAAGTCCGGGAGAGCTCGGTCTCTTGGCAAAACCCTACCAGTTATTTTTCCTGCTTTGTCAGGCCTTAGTCCTCAGCTCACTGGTGATGCTCTATTGAGATCATGGTTTAAGTACCATCCAGTCAAAGCCACTGTGGAGAAGGGCAGCGACAGCAGCTGATGAGCGGAGGAGCCTGGAGCTGGAGGCCACAAGTCTGTAACCAGAAGGTAAAAGTTGAGGCTCAAAGTTTTTCAGTGAATCCTGCAGATCAGGAAAGAACTGAAATGGAGAGACTGAAGCATTATTGTGGATGGCTTACTGTTAGGCTGGCAGCATCCAAGTGCAGCTCACACTTGTACCTGTCTGTTTTATTTCCAGCTCAGGAGTCTGAGATGTGCGATAGAGATGGCTGTATGGTCAATTTTTAATAGCATCTTGCACTTTTTTTTTTTGTAAAAGTGCATGAGGTGCCCAGGGAGTTATTTGTTTGAAAAGTGAATCCAGGAATCGCTTATACAGAGGAAAGCTGCAGGACTGGAGCTCAGGGGGCACAGCTACCTGCTGGAGATGCAGGCATTTGATTTCCAGCACATGTAAAACTGAAAACCTGCTATTTGGTATGGGCACAATTGATATGCTTGGGCCAAAGTAATGTGCATGAGCTGGCAGGAATGAGACTGAGCAGAAGAGCAAATTATCAGTGTTCCATGGCACAGCCAAAGTAGGGTTTAGACCCCATGGTCAGTGTGGGGGAGAGGCCATACAGGTTGAGGTTGGGCAGTGCCACGGGGCCTCTTACCTCTTCTTGGTGCCAGGATGAAGGGATGGGGAGACCATACTGTATTTTTTTTCCCTCCATCCCAGCTGAGTCTGCCACACACACACCCTGAGCCATCCTTCAGGGGCCTGGGGCAGCACCCAGCTTGGCTTTCCCAGGCATCTGCAGTGGCAAATCCTGCTGCCTTGTCACCCATTGAGATGCTCCGGGCAAACGTCTCCTTTACCTGGGCTTAGTGCTGACTTGATGTTACCAAGGAAAGTTTTTCCATATTAAGAAGGAAAACTGTCTCTCTTCAGTTTGCATGGCATGGTCAAAGCAAGGAGGTGTGTCAGCAGCAGTCGATGCAGTGATGTGCTCTTCTGTATTTGTTTTTTGCGTGGGTGTGAACCTGGGGAGAAGGCCCCATCACTCAGTTCAGCGTGGAAGCAGGGTGTTGTAATATGCCAGGCGTTGGTGGCTCGCCTCTCCCTTCAATTTCATCCCCCCCATATTGGTGATGAGCGGCTGTGGAGCGGGAATCAAACCCACCCATCCCACCTTCAGCCTGGGGAGCAGATGAAGGACGCGGGTGGCTGGATCCCTGCAGCGCTCTACTCCCATATAAAATAGGATGCACCCCCCAGCGATGCTAGAGCTATAGAGGGTATAACCCCAGGATTTGAGGTCAGAGTTGCCTGTGAGCCCCCGTAAATGTTGTATTTTGGCAGCAGAGGAGCCGTGAGAGGGCAGTGTTGCATTGCAGGAAGAGGATGCTGCGGGAGCCGGGGTGCGGGGGCAGCGCTTGCGGCATCCCCGATGGTCTCCAGGAGCATTTTGACTGTATTTTCGTGGTGTCAAGCCGTGGTACTTCGCAACAGAGAGTAGTTGCGACAGACTCCCTGTTGCAAGATTAAATTTTGCATTTAAGGGAATTTAAAGATGTAATTAAAAGCCCCGGCCCCCCCGCCCCCCGAGGGAGTGCCCAGGCCTTCCAGCAGTGCTGATGCAGCACCCGAGGGTTGGAAGGTGACTGTTTGTCAGCTGAACATCCCAGCCATCAGTGGCTCACGGGTGGGTAGATGCCCCAGCCAAGATGCCCACAATGCCCCACCACATCCCATCCGTTCCCAAACTGACAGTCAGCCAAACCTCAGCCCCGTGGCCACCTCTGCTGTGTGCCCATTGGGGTGACCCTCCATCCATGGAGCCCTGGAGAAGTGGTTACACCACAGATTTTCCCTGGTTGGAAAAGAATAATAAGCTTCATTGGTGACAGCAATTCAAATAGGCGAGAATGTGTCATGTTGTTTTGCCTTGTGCAGTGCAAAGCTGCTCCTTTCCCTACATTGCTTTGTTTTATCTTGTTTTTTTTGAATGCTAAGTGATTGCAAATTATCTTCTCTTATTTGCTTTCCTTTCATTTCCTGGAACCAAAAACTTTCGATAGGTGCAAACTATTGCACCTGAACACATGTGGGAGTGAGCTGTCTTCACCTTCATCTGATACTGTAGGACAGATGAATCCACACTACAGCAGAGTACTCACAGGTAATTGCCTTTCTTTCATGAAAATTTATTATAGGTATAAATGGCATCTCAAGATGGCAAAACAGGAGTTCAGGTACTTCACTTTTCTTTCACAAAGTCAAACAATGAGGACATGATGGTTTTTCTTCTGCTGTGGCAGCAAAGCCACTGGCTCATTTTTGATTCCTACTCTGTACAACAAGGATATTAAGAGTGGGAGGGAAAGACAAAGTTTTGAGGGACCAGCTCTGCACCTTGCAGTTGAAGGCATGTCTACCAAGTGGGTTGGATGAACAGGTCTTGCCAAGGCAGACAGTATGGTCATCCCTCCATGCTCACATAGACTAAGTGGGTCCTTGATGTCCAAGCCAACCTCTTATTTCACTGCAGTTGTCTGCATTGTGGAGGCTTCCCTTAATATGTCAAAAACCTGAAGGACTAAACAGCCCCAGCAACGACTGGAACAGTAGTTATTCCTTATCTAATGCATACCCTGCTGTAGCCTACCCTTTCTGCAGTACTTGTCAGGCTAAGCAAAGCAAATGACCAACACAAGATGACTTTTTTTTCCTTGGTCTCCTGTAGGTTAAAGTTTTGGGAGGATAAGGATTATCTTTGGGACTGAATCTTGCTTCTGAGTTGACTGATTCACTGCAGACTCTGCTCCCTTCGCACCCTTGGCTCCCCCAACAGCAGCAGACATGCGCAAACCAGAAAACCAACCTGCGGCAGCCCCATGTTGTTTAAGAGAATTCATCTACAAAGGCAGTGACATTTGGAACACCACCTTTGACCGAGGTGGTTCTGCTGCTCTGGAAAGCTGGAGACACATCCAGCTTTTGATGGCTCCCCAAGACTTGCTCCTTTAAGGGAGCTCAGTGCCGAGAGGTCATCAAGAAAAATGAGGTGAAGGCTCGTGAAGATCAGGAAGCTGCTCTGAAAGAAGCCCCTTCCAGCACTGAGTTTTACAGTAGTCCAACTGGCTGCCGGGTGTGGTTTCTTTTACCTGGTCTCCAATGCAGAGAGGGAAGGAAGGCTTGGCCATTTTGATCTTTAATAAGTCTAGTAAATAATTAAGAAGGAAGCTGTCCACCTGTTCTGCATAGTCAAAAAAATATCCACCACAAAACACAATGGAGGGAATATCTGTCTGTCTATCTGTACCAGTAACTGGCATTTTGGTGAGAGAGGCTCAACCCTGGACAGTTTTTTCAGGGTAGTTAAAAGAAACGCGGTGGTATCAGAAATGATACTTGCTCCTGGCTTTGTTAAGCATGGAGATCAACAGAAGTGAATATATAACATTTATCTTTATGCCTCAGCCTGTGAAAAGCAGATGGGTTAGTTTAATGACTCTCTATTTTTATTGAAATCCATCTTTGTAAGGTATCTTGGGGCTTACAATGACTAATATCTTTCCATAATGCATCTCTCTACCAACAGAGATGACTATGTTTACAGGGCAACGTTTTTCACCTGCTTGTCAGCATGTCAAGCACCAACAAAACACACACTTGCCTTCTGAATCCCACAGCTAATCATTCATTTATTTAAACATTGTGTGGTGTCAGTAATGGTATCAGAGATCGGTTGACACAGCCATGCCTCTGCATACCTGTGGAGAGATGAGATGTTCAGAGTATCTACCAAAGAGATGCCACCAGTTAAGAGGTAAAACCCTTCTTGGCATTGCTTTGGTTTTGGCTTTTTTTTTTCTTGTAGTTAACTGTAGATACACTTAAAGGAGGGAAAAAAAAAAAAAAAAAGCTAGCTGGCTATTAACAAGTTGGTTTAACATTGACAATGGCCCTTTTCAGCATAGTGGGAGGTGTAATCTACTTAATGTCCCACAGCAGAACAGCCTTTAAATTCACAGCTTTTTTATACACAGTGGCTGCAAAGGTTCCCGCAGATAGTGCAAGCCTCGTGTGTCATTTCTGAGGGAGGTTTATTCATAACAAAAGAGGAAACATTGATCAGCCGATCCACAGAAGGGAAAAAGCACGCTAGGGGATAAGTCATGAGAATTAATATGGGCAGACAGGTTTCTATAACTCATATAGGTAAAAACCTGTGCCTGGTAGACTTCAGGTTTGTTAAAGGTCTCATTATTTTAGCTGTATTTCTCCAACCCACATAAATATTTCTATCCATTGGAAAAAAAGGAAATTTAATTTTTTTGGTAAAAGCTCTATGGTGATGCCATTATTAAAAACAGAGGGAAAAGATGTATCAGCAAGTCAAAGCAGTTGCAGTGGCATAGTTGTTTTCAATAATCCAGTGAGTCACTACATCTGAACAGCCTTTCATTTCTCCCCATGGTTCAGACTAAATTGTTTATTAGAATTTTTGTGTGTTATTTAAAAAAAAAAGGAAATTGTAGCTCTTTATTTTAAGAACTGCTGGAATAAAAATTTAGATTATTCAAATTTATCAAGTGCATTGTATAAGGCAGTAACCACAGCCATTTTTTTTTTAATACCACAAGATATTCACTGGCTTTTCCATCTCGTTCATGGTCATAAATAAGCAGACTGTTTACAAGACATTGCTACAGGGAGAAATATTATAAAAATGAGAACTTGATCCAGCCAATGGCTGGAATTGTAATGAAAAGCCTAAGTGAAAGGTAAATGCCAGCTTAACATAATTCCTTAAATGTAATTCTTGAAAAGCGGTGCATAATAGCTGCAAAGGGGATCTGTACTTCAGATCTTCACCCATGTAGAGGTGTGGAATAGAAGCATAGCTATATTCATATATAGCTATACACATAGCTATAATGCACGAGAGCTGCCAGAACAGACAAGCACAAATATTTGAGGTATTTCACTATTTTTAAATCACAAAGATAGTGAACTTGCTTTTTTTCAGGAAATTGGACAATTTTAAGATGAAAGGAGGCTGGCTGAAAGCGTACCAGAGCTCTACGGAGATTTCCTGTGCCATTTCAAGGGAGGATTCACTGTGTTCACAAATGTGTAAATATTGTTTGGGGCTTGTTTTGGTTTTGTTTTTTTAACTCAGATGCTTGCCAAGCAAATTGAACCTTACAAACATAATTAGCCAGGGGCTGAACATTTATTCTTAAATTCTGAGTCTTCATTAAGTCTTACTGTAAAGCTTAGGAGGAAAGCGTGCAACCATTCCCCGCTCATAGGGATGGATGCCATTTGTGGCAGGTTTTTACGGCAGAAGAGGGAGACTACTCAAATGAGGAAAGCTCAGAAAAACTGCACTGAAGCCACTAAGTGGTCAAGCAGTTATATTATGGTTAGTGGGATGAAATCCGGACTCGAGCCACCTCTTGCATGATCAAAGCAGCCTGATCAGGAAATTAAGAGGGTGGTATAGGAGAGCTGGAGGGCTTGGTGGGTTGAAAGGCAAGGGTTTTCCCTTCCTATGAGGGTTACTCCAAATCAGGATGGGGTGTTAGGGGGTTGTTTGCTTTTTCCTTGGGTGATCTTCTAACAACAGCATTGTTAGTTTTGCCTAAAAAAGAAAAAAAAAGGAAAATTTTTGTATTTGGATTATTTTTAGTCTATCTATTGAGATAAAAAAACTGCTGCTGTGGAACTTGAGATAAATTTCTAAACTAGAGATGATAGGGAGGAAAAAAAACTAGAGGGAGAAAAATGAATTAAACCAGGACCTTATATGTCCTTCTGCGAGTGCTTCTATGGGCTGGGAAGTTGTGGAGAAATGTGAAGGGACTGTGATTTCTCCTACACTTTCCTTTCTGCTTTTTCAGTAATACAAGGCATCAAGCAACATCTCTCTGCGGAATGTGCCAGACCCTCTGCTCATAGAATAAAGCTCAAAAAGCAGCAGAATTAATCCCCATGACTGTTCATGCCAAATCTGTTCTCCTGTTTGCTGTTGTCAGGGTGGTGGGACCTTTCTCATAACTTGAAGTAGCGCCCTTTTTTTTTTGCTGATGGTCAGATATGCACACAAACAGTAAAGGAAGTTAAATATAAAGATAAATTAAAAAATAAATTAAAAGATGTATATAGTACCTAGTACTTGCTGAAAGTTTATTTTTCTAGTGCATGCTCTTAAAAAAAAAAAAAAAAGGAAAGAAAAAGCAGTGCAAGAAGAGAGCCTTCACCTCGCAAATGGCTGGATTCCAGGAAAAAAAAAGAAAAAGAAAAGAAAAAAAAGGGGAAAATTTGGGCAGACATTTGCATGGCTGCCTGCAGACACAGCGACCCACTGGCCTGCTGCCTGCTCCTGGCCTGCCAGCGGAAGTTTTGCACTTGCCTTGGCAGCATCACCCTGAAATCCTGCTCGGCTTTGTGCTGCAGCTCCTGGTGGGCTCTGGCGGGTGGGGGTGCCCCGCGTGTGAAAGCACCTGCGCGTGAGCTGCCTGCCAAGCAGCACCCGGAGCCCCAGGTACCACCTCGGCATCAGTCAGCACAGCTTTTGCCACTTTGATGACAAGCAATTTCAATCACCAAATTTATAACAAGCCAGGTTTTAAATCCTCTTTGATGCAGTTTCTTGAGTGCTTCCGCTCACATCAGCACCTTTGTGACTCCTACAACTATATGGAAAATTAAGAATTAATAGAACTACTTAACATGGGAACAACAACCTGAAACGATCTGACTGGTGCAGTCATTCCTGCAAACAAACTTGGTATGAGCCTGTGCTCAGCCGCTTATAAGCAAATGGGCTGGTCCCCTGGAAGTGACTGAACATCTTGTCCTGGGCACATTAATGACCAAGCTTGAAATAATGGTGATTTTTTGGAAGCTGATTTTGATAACAAGGCTGTATTTGTACGGTATTAGGAATTAATAAAGCTATCACTGTCCTGGGAGTGCCCTCCTCCTTGAGCACAATGGGAGACTCTTCTTGGCAGGTTTGCTACAGAAACAATGAATTATTAGCCAAAAGGGGACCACCTGGCAAATTGTGCCAGACCAGGGATGTGTGCTGATAATGCCATGGCATTAATTTTCTCTATTTTGCTGTAAGCAGAGCTTGCATCACCTATAGAAATGTAAAGAGGCAGGTATCTGGAGTGTCTATTATTTATAGACACATTCTGTGCTGTAGAAATGAATTTTTCGTAGGAAAATTTTGTACAAAGGCATTAGAAACTTCTTCATAAATAATCGTGACTGGGATCTTTAAATATGCTTTGGGGAATGGGTGGATATCCTTTAGTCCCCCTTAAAATTTTCCAGATGCATCCCTGAATGTGTTGGAAACAGTGGGGTACTTTGACCCTGGAGGAGAAATCTCAGCTCCGTTACTGTCAGTCTGTAGCACCAGGCTTGCAAAATGCTGAACGGCAGCTTGTAGTGCCTTCGGTCAGCTTGCAAAATTGTGTCCCCCACGAGCAAATGCAAACCTTACTAGTATGTTGATGTGTTTGCATCATACAGCTTGAGAAGTGATGTATCAGGACTGGAGTGAAGTATGATCCACCAACTACAAGAAGAAACAAGAAGAAATTCTTCTGGTATCAAGCAGGTGACCTCTATTGTCTTTACTGCGCTCTGCTCAACACCTGTTGGGAAGAGGCCCTTTTATTTCTAAAAAGAGGGAAGACATGGAATATGGCAGGAAATCATTGAGCTGCAAGGAGCTGGCTGTGGATGTGAGACCCACCACCAGGATCGTGAAGAAGGTAGGGGAGAGGTGGGGAAGAGGGATGTGTGAGACAGGTCTAGGCAAGAGGATGCTGTATTTGGATGTCATATATGATTCTGGTAGGAGGAAGACACGAACATGCCCACCATTTTGCATGTGGATGAGGGAGGAAAAAGGCTGCATCTTCTACTGGGCTGAGAACCAGAGCGCTTTAAGAGAAGGAGCTGTGAAATGTAAGTGAGGCCCTTGGAAAGGCAGGTTACCAAGGAGATTGAAGTATACAGGAGGACCACCCCCTTGCCCAAAACCAATATCATGCCCTAATTCAGAGAGGACCTTGAAGACCTGGTTTAGATCTCCTTAAGTTGAGAGTATACTTAAATCCTTTTGCTATGAATGACACATAAACACCACTAAAAACCAAACGTGGTCTAAAATGCTTTCTTGAGGGCAGTCGTCAGTTCCAGAAAATACAGTTACGGAGTCTGTGTTTTATTGGCTACCTATTACTTCTGAAATTTCATGTTTATAACACAGCTTTTTATCGGCTGGCCTCTTTCAGGTTCCCAGAACACACTTCTTTGTGCTCCAGGGGAATTTTTGTTACTCCCCAAACAAGAATTCTGAGGAAAAAAAAAAAAAAAGACAAACAAGTGCATTGCACCCCCCGTACAATGGACCCACTGTTGATGCTGGATTAACTGGCCCCGGTGAATGGCTGAGCTCACATCTCACAGCTTGCGTGGAGCTCCACTCCGCTCTGCCTCTGGGGTTATGATATCATTTCTGAAGTCCTGCAAACACAGCTGAGCTCCACACTGCTCCCATTGTAGGTCACATTTCTCTAAACATGGAGCTGGGGATCTTAGCTAAGCGGCAGAGCATCTTCTCTGCAGGAGATGGAGGAGGTGGGGATGCCTCTGTGCTGCTCTTTTTCTTCCCATAGACATTCACCACTGTTAGCCATAAAGGCAATGTACTTCCAAAGTGCTGCTCACGTGGGTGTCTGCGTATAGATTCTGTATTTATTGTCCTGCTTGTCTATGCGTGAAAGGAAAAGCCTGCACCTATAAAAAAACCCTCCATAATTAACTGTCTTGACATCAGTTTGAGGTGAGCTAGTTGGTATTTCCAAGGGTCCCAGCTGTCTGGAGGTGAGAAGCCCTCTTCTTGCACAAGCTGTCTTCTTGCATGAGGTTTTGGCTGCTCATCATGCACAAGTAAGGCTGTGCTGGTAGATGAGGGGGTACCTGGGTGAATATTTCTTTCTTGTGGTGTGTTTGTATTTGTTACAGGGCTGCTTGCAACTCTTTGCTGACCCAGTCTGCGCAGAGATGCTCGCTTCCAGCTTCATGTGCTCCGGCACGTGTTGCCTAATGACCAGGGCTTCTCGTTCGGCGCAGCTGACAAGGAGCGTTTCTGTCACCGCAGCTGACACAATTGCTTTGTTAAATGACATAGGATGCTGCTGTGCAAGGCACAAGTTCTCCCACGTTTTCAGCTAAACAATTTACTACTGTGATGCAGATATCCTTCTCCACCCCAGCGAGCAGGAGGAACCTGGAGTTCATTATACATGTGCCAGCTTGGCCAGCTCCATCCCACTTGACATTGCAAGAAGTGGTGAAAATGAAGTGATGTGTTGACCTAATGCCTTACATGTATGATTCAAATCTACTCTGCATGACATCTCGGGAGGTGCTTTGCCCTCTCAAACTGCCTACTGAGGTTTAGCCCAGTGTGGCATTTTTTTGCTCTGCTACATTGCAGCTTCTGCAACCCTTCCGCCTCTGTGCCATCCTGGGCGCAAGCAAACCCAAGCATTTGGAAAGCACACTTGTCCCTGCAAAATGCAGTATCTTCTGCAAATCAAATGCTCATCAGCAACTGGGAACATATCCAAAGAGTGGAGGGAGGAGACGAGGAAAACATGCTTGATCCCACGGAAACCACAAACCCGATTTCACGCGGAAGGCAATTAGCCAGGCACTCATTTGGTTGGGGTGGCTGCGTTGCTTTGTAAAACATGACCTTTTAATGAGCTTGGGTTTAAATCTGGGGATTGGATCCGAGATTCTGCTGACTGCACTGGCAAAGGGAAAGCACTGGCTATAAATTATCATAAGGAGAGGGGAGCAGGGGTGAAGCAGCCATCGAAACCAGCTCTGTGCATGCCCAAGTCCCACTCCACATGACAGGACCATATGCTTGACCCCACGCCATCACGCTCAGCCTCCCAAAGCCACCGGGATGCTGTGACATCCTTGGATTGGCAGCGCTGACTCAGGTGAACGGTCCCGTGCTCATTCCCTGGCGCTGCTCTCGCCCAGACATTTCACAACTAGATATAAAGATCCCCGAGTTAGATGTTTGTGGCTGAACTCCCTGCAAGGAGAAGCAGTAAAAGGCTGATTTACACTCTGAACCACAAAAAGATTTTTATTGCTTGCTTGCCTTTTTTTTTTTTTTTTTATGTAACTGTCTTGCCCTTAAATGCCTAATCCCTTTCTAACAACAGTCCTGTGGAAGCGGCAGGGCTTTCCATAGGTTAAATGTGCTGTTTTTCAAGAGGACCAAGATGGTCACCAGCTCCCCAAAGCCCCACTTGCGCTGGCACGGGTGATCCTCCTCCTCTTGGAGAGGGAGGGAGGGCAGCACCAAGCTGTCTGCTGCCAGTGTGGTCCAGCATGCTCTCCTGTCCCTCAGTTTTCTGGGTTTTTTGGAGGGTTATTCCATCACTCGGAGTATTCCCTGTCCTTCTGTTTGTGTCTTATCCTGCTGAGACAGTCATGGGAACTGCTGCTCCTTCGGGGGAGAAAAAAAACCCCAGGCTGCTCTAACTGAAACAGGGATTTAGGAGTTTGACTCCAGGCATACACATTTAAAGATATTGCCCAATTATTTCTTCATTTTTATTAATTACCATTAGTCATTTATGGCCCCTTTTTAATTCAACCTCTCAAGAAAAATATTACTTTAGGAAAAAAAAGTCATTTCATGAACAATTAGCAAAAGCTACAGCTGCGCCATAAAAGCGAAATACTTGAGGGGGAAAGAAATGTTTCAAATCGACTGGTGCATGCGAGTTGTCAGATGGATGGAAAGCCAGCTGAGATCCTAACAAGAGGGTGATGCTGGAAAGGGGCAATTCAGGCAGGGGAAAGTACACAGCGTGGCATCGCTGGGGTCATCATCAGGCCTGCTGTTCATTACTGGCTTTATTAATGATTTGGAAGCCATGGGAAATGTGTTAATTACATTGGAAAATGACACTACATTGAGAAGAGCTGAAATGAGCGGTAAGAGCAGAAAAGCAAGCAGCGAGAGACACAGGGAGGCTGCGGATGGGAACAGAGGGCCGGGGGATACAACAGCGGGATTTTATGTGATTCAGGCTCTGGGCACTTTTCTACAGTTTCCCCTGATAAAAGAGCACTGTCAGAATTTGTGGATGTGGAGGGGGGCCCACGAGAGGTCAGACAGGAGGGTCTGGTTCAAGGCAGGCACCCATGGGGAGCCTTCCCACTGCCCTCCCTCGGTGGAGGGATGGAGCTTTGCCTGCAGTATTGGCCACGCAGGGTCCAGGCAGAACAAAATCAATGGGCTCAGGGCGGATGGCTGATTTCAGAAGTCCGTCCTGCCTGCCTCCAGATTATATAGTGGAGTGTAATCAAGCATGTTTAAAAGAAAACTGTAGCGCTGGAAAAGTTAATGCATGGCTCTGCCTGCTGTGCAGCCATACTGAAGAAAGGGGGAGAAACAAGAATCCTAAATCCAGATAAATTTAGAAATTGTGTTTAATGATAATCTAGAGAAACCATACGGCAAAATCAAGGGAGCGAGCTGCCGTGAGCTGTCGGGGAGGGAACCCTCTGCCCACCGGATGCCACTGTTGCTCAATGTTAAATCACATGGAGAAAACTCCTGTGGCAAGAGAATATTTAGTGCTTAAAGACACCCAGCGCTCCAGCCACCCAAACGCCACCCCTTTCAGCAATGCACTTGTAACTTATTTGGTTGCGGAGTTAAATCTTTTTGCAACTCATCGTCCTGGAGGTAGGCAGAGGTGGCAAAGCTGAGGACGAAGGACTGCGTAAAATTTTACTTTTACTCAGCGGGCCCTAAAAAGCCCAACTGGAGTTTTATTGTGCGGCTCCTCAGGCTGACAGTCTCCATTAACCATCGGCTAATACTGCAGAGTCAGAGCAAACCTGGTGTTGCAGCTCTGTGCTATTAGAAAGCGTCCTTCATCCCAGCAAAGACCTTGGGGTGAGAATATTTTGCATGAAGAGCCACTGGCATAAGAGCCGAGCCTCTTGGCTCTGCATTGCAGTCAGCATGGTGTGTGCCATCCTTACATGCCACAAATCTACAATTTCTCAGCTGGGTGCCTTTGGAAGCCACACACTAATACACTTCTACGGGAAGAGAGACCAGACAAGGTTCAAATAAAGAGCTCATGTAATAAATAAACATGAGGTCAGTATAGGAACAGCAATAATTGCTTTGTATGACAAGATTTGCATAGCAAACATTTGTGATTAATGTACAGCCAACGTTAGGTAATGAGCCTTTGCCATCGTTGCTCCATCTGCACCTTCCAATCTTGAAGGTACAGCAGCTCCAGCCAGAGCAATTAGTCACTGTTTACTGAAAGGCAGATAGAGCAAAATTCTTCTAGTTCAATATTTGAGCAAGTTTCGTTCCACAGCCTCCCATCGGATCCATTTCTGCGACAGAAAGGAATTACGCTTTTTTTTTTCCCCTGGGGGTGGGGAGGAGGGACGATTAGCACTGTTGCTAATCCCGTAGGCAAGAGCACAGGCTGGCTCCTGGCCACTCGTGACTGGCCTCACTCAAGCGATGTTCTCACGGAAAACCCTAAGGAAGATGCTGAAGACCCTGCACATCAGGGCTCTGCTTCCCAACTGCCTTTGCTTTCTCTTGCCGCTGTGCTGGCTGGCGGAATTGCCACCGCTGATGCACGCTGAGCTGTTGCAGGGCGGTAAGATGCAGCGCTGAGGGCAATAAAACCCCCTTCTTTACAGCCTCTTTTCTGCAGAGCCCAGCTAATTCTTTTCAGCTAAAACTTTCGGCTCTTTGGAGAAAGGGCTGTAATCTGACTTGAAATACCATCTTGATTTGGGGATTATTATTTTTTTTTTAAAGACAAGCAAGCCTCCGGCTTTGCTGGAAAAGAGGCAGTTTGGCGGGAGGGGCTGGGGTTGATCCTCTGAGGTTGAGTTAATTCCTATGGGAAAACTCTTCCACTGGAGCCGGCTGGAGGGAAGACGCTCGCTGCAGGGCTCTTCCACTAAATCTGCTTGTGGGTGCCGGGGAAAGCCATCAGGGTTGCTGGGAAGAGGAGCGCTCCACAGAAGTATTACGTAGACCAGACAGAAAGGGGCGAGGAAAGCTCCACAAGGGCTGGATTGGGGTGAGGAGGCAGCAAAAACTTATGTCAGAGCACATATTTCAGGGAAATAAAACGAAGAGCTGAAGATGCTTCTGCGTTCCTCTTGTGTACTTGTGGAGTTCAGTAAAGCTGCGACTGAGGCTCTGAGGATGCCAATCAACTCATCAAGAGTGATAAATGGCAGCTGCTGTCACGATGAGACACTGGGGTTTCGGGTCGCTGTCTTGCTGAGACAAGCCTTGCCGAGACGCCAGTCCCTTGGACCTGTCGGGGAGGATGCACGTGTCAGCATTTCACCCCTCTGCCGGGGCGGGCGCAGCAGCAGGCGAGAGCGAGGTGGATGCTGTGGCAGCTGGGCTGGTGCTGGCAGGACCCCTGCGCTGCAGCTGTCCCCGCCTGGGTGCACCTGAGGGGGTGCCACCAGGCTGGCAGGGGCCATTGAGATGGCGGGGGCCATCAAGATGGCGGATACTTGATGCGCCGATGGAAGATGCCACCACACCTCCGTGGCTGGAAAAAACATGGCTAGTCCTCAGCCGCTTCAGTGCAAAGTGCACCCACCACGCTGAGGAGCGAGCTCCACGGTGCCACCGCCCCACCCTGTCGCCCTTAAAACCGCCCCCTCCTTTCTACCTCTTCCACCCCAAAGCTTTCCAGTTGCCCCACCTGAGCACTGGGTGCCGGCAGCCCCCAAATTTACCAGGGGCTGGGCTACGCCGCGGCAGCACCCCGGCGTTGAGGGGTGCTTTGGGCTTCGCACGGAGGTGGGGAGGTGCGCAGGGCTGCGAGCACCCGGGAGGGTGGGTGCGGGGGGGCAGCACCCAGAGAGCACCCAGGAAGAAGGGTGATGTGCCAGGCCCCCGTCTGGATCAGGGGTCGGGGCGGTCAGCCCAAAGCGGAGCGGAGCCTGAGCGCGCTTCACCGCAACCCCCGACGCTCGTCACGCTTTGCCGCCCGGGCTGTGCGCTGCCACGGGACGGCGGGAGGAGGGGGAAGTTCCCATTGGCGGCCTCCCGCTGTCCCTCGAGCCGCGCGCCCTCACACGCGCGCACACAGGCACCCAGCCGCGCTTTCTGTAAGCTCCGTCTCGCGCGCACACGCGCGCGCGCACACACACACGCGGGCAGCTGCCCCGATTCCCCCCCCCCCCCCCCAACGGGAAAGCCAGCGCGCACAGGCACGATCACACGCGCGCAACCCCCCCGGTCCCCACAGCCTCCTCGGATTTTCGGCGGGGACAGTGAAAGCGCGCACCGGCGCGCTCGCGGAGGCGCGCGGCAATGCCCAGCGTTTGCACCGAAAAGTGGCAGGGAGAGAGGGCGCGCGCGCGCGCACCTGCCCCTCACTTTCGCCAGGGTGGAGCGTGAGGAGGCGCGCGCGCACCCCCCCGCCGCCCCGCGCGGCTCCGCAGGTGCGGAGGGTGGGGGGGGCGGTCCCGCGCGGCGCCGTCCCCCGCCCGCCCCCTGGCTCCGTCCCGCCGCTCCTCCTCCCTCCCTCCCTCCCTCCCTCCCTCCTCGTCCTCCTCCTCCCGCTCCCTCCGCGCCGCTCCGCTCCGCTCCGCTCCGCGCCGCTCTGCTCCGCTCCGCGCCGCTCTGCTCCGCGCGTGCTGGCGGCGCAGCGCCCTGCGGCCGGCAGCGGCGGCCGCCCCGTCGGCGCCGCGGCGCGCCCGCGGAGGGGCGGCGCTGGGGGCGGCGGCTCGGCGGCGGCAACTTTTGGGAGCCGGCGGCGGCAGCGCGGAGGCTGCGCGGGGGATGGCGGCGGCGGCGGCGGCGAGGCGGCGGCGGTGGTGAGGTCGGCGGCGCTGAGGCAGCGGCGGTGGCGCGATGCCGGCGGCGGCCGGGGGGCTGCTGTGGTGGAGCTGCTGCGTGCTGGCGGCGGCGGCCGCCGGGGCCCCGCGGGCCGCCGCGGCGGCGCAGGCAGGTGGGTGAGCGGCCCGGTCCGCGGTGAGGGGCGGAGAAAGAGGGTCGCGGGGCCGGCGGAGCGGCGCCCTCCCGCCAACTTCCCCGCAAGCCCGGCGGGGCTGCGGGCAGAGGGTCCCCGTCCTCCGCGCGGGGTGCGGGAGTTTGTTCGCGCCCCGCAGAGAGGCGGGCGGCCGGAGGACGGCGAGCCCTTGACGGGAGACGGCGGCCGTGGATCTTCCGCGCGGTCCGCCGCTTCCAGGTAGCGGCGTGGCAACACAGGCTCACTTCGTTACTGTTATTATTGCTATGAGTGATAGCGTGCTCCGCGCTGGGGGCGGGGGGGGGTGTCTGCCTCGGAGCCCCCCCTCCCGCCCCCCGAGCGGCTGCCTTTTTCCCGGCAGCAGCTCTCGGGTGTCCCCGCTCGGGCGCGGCTGCCCGGGCTCCGGGGGCCGCGCTGTCCCCGGCCCGGGCGCCGTGTCCCCGCCGGCGGCAGCCGCGCAGGTGCCGCTGCCGCCCCGACGGGGCTGCGCGCTCCCAAAGTTCGCGCCGCGCCGGGCGGACGAGGAAGCTTTCCCCCTTACACGTAGGCATTGTATCTATAAGGTGTGTCCAAACGCTGCAACATAAACACAGGGCCCAGTGTGTTTGCGCACGGTGGAGAGCGAGTAGGCGGCTTGGAAGTTAAAGCCAGACCAGGCGCATTTTCCTCCGGCGGCGTCTGCCCCGATTTTTTAACTTTCTGCGGGGAAACTTGCAGCGTTGGCTTGACTTTTTTTTTTTTTTTTTTTTTTTTTGGCGTCGGAGCACCGCTCTCCGCCGCCGTAGTACGGGGCTGTGCCGGTGTAGTGGCCCGGGGAGAGCACTTGGGATCGCCTCCCGCTGCATCGCGCTTCTCGGGAGCCTTTGCTGTGAATAAAACATTAAAAGGAAATATCTTCAATCCTTGTAACTCCCCCCCCCCCCCCCCGGTGATGCAAAATTTATGATGTTTGGGCGGTATTGGTGCAACAGCTCCTCATTCTCACAATTCAGTTTATATTTTGGGGCTTTATATAACTGAGATGATGATATGTTTGATGAGAAGTGAAAGATGCGTGTCCCGGCTTTGCTTGCCTGGTTAGGCTTCACAGGCAGTTTTGATCTTTGGTGCACAGTTTACTTTTTCTGTGTGTGATTTTTTTACTAATCCTTGAAATCAGGAGGGGTGAAGCACTGGGCTGCTGCTGCTGTTGCTTTCCCTTACCTTTTCTTTTCCTGCGGTTTGAATCAGTAAATCCCAGCTGAAGGAGCATTGTGTTCCTTGTTTCACAGGCTCTGGTTTGCCATACCTTTTTGCCTGCCTCGTGTTTTTACACGCAGCTTCTCTCTTCCCCTGACTTGGTACTTTTCTGTCTCAGACTTTCCCTGTAGCCTGCCCCAATTTCAGGCAGCAGCCATCCCCGCTGGGCTGTTCCTGTGCTCTCCAGCCCTCCTTCCCCACCGTTCGGATGTGGCTGTTGGAGTGGACGACCACAAAGACGCTCCCTCGCTGGATTTATACCCCAGTGAAAATAAAAGGCATTGGTCCAGGGTCACTTGCCTGCCTTCCTGTTGCCTCCTGGGAAGCCTTCTGGATCTGTGCTGCAGAAAAGCCTCTATGCCCTGCACTGTGCAAAAAAGAAAATCCGTTTATTAAAATAATGGGGTTGGAGTGATGTTTTCTATCTGGAGGGGTTTGGGCACTGCTGTGGGCAATGCAGCTATTAATGATTGACTCTTGCTGCTTGGCACTTGCTGAAATAGTGAGGCAGGCTGGACAAGTGAGCCTTGATTTACAAGTATTTAGGCCCCCCTCAGAATTTGGGTTGTCCTGGCTTTTGGGGGCATTAGGATGGGGCTCTGGCTGCCACCTTCACTTTCAGTGTATCAAGGGAGATGATGATGACTTCGCTCGTGCAAGCAAGCTGTTGGCCAAACTTTTGATTTCATTATCCCGTGTCTGTTGGTTAAGATGTGAATATGTGAATACATGGGGGTTTTTTGATTTCTTCTGTCTCCGGGCTTGGGCATATAATGTTTGCACTGCACAGCTCAGCAAGGGTCACGTGAGCCAAACAGCTTGGGCTGTTACCTGGAAGCTGGTGAGTCTTTGTTCTGCTTGGAAATCGCTGATAAATAAACTCCTTTTTCTGATATATGGGGCTGTTGAGTTGTTAAATAATTACAGCCAAATTAACTTAGCGCTGTTTGAAGTATTCAGCTGCTCTGAGAAATTAATTGTACTTCAGAGGTTTTTGCAGCATGGTTTTGTTTTTTTTGTTTGGTGGGTTTTTTTTGTTTTTTTTGTCCGTCCCCCCCCCGTCGTCGTCCCCCCCCCTTTCCAGTGAGGAGCTCGTTCAGGCTGATGTATGGGCAGGCTTTAATTTCATGCCGCTGCTCCTCTCTGGGCCATGTTGGATGGGCCATGCCACATGCCTTCGGAGAGATGCAGCTCCTCTCTTTTGCAGCAGCCCTCTTTGGCATCTCTCCTGTTTATTCCGCCAGGATGTCTATTTGATGGTTAAAATTAGGCTGAGCTCCGAGTGCCTTTGCAAAGGCACGATAAATATTGACTGGGAGTTTCAGCCTGTAGCTGCCATCAGATGACTCAGTCCCTGCAAAGGGGACGTCCCGTCTCGGTGGTTTTACCGAGGGGGAGTGGGGGCTGTTATGTACCTGCATCCCCTGGGAGTCCTGCCCCCTCCCCCTTCCCCCCCTCCCATGCATGTCTGGCTTCAGGGCTGCGGTGGGGGGGTCTGTGGGGAGGTCTCTGCATGGTAGCCAGGGCAGGCTGTCACTGTCCCTGTGTGTTCCCTGAGGGCACTGGTTGCCAGCGCTGCAGCAGGGCAGAGGAGGGGAGACTGGATCTGGACGTGCTCTTGGGGCATCCCCAGGGAGCCTGGGGCAGCTTTGGCACTGGGTTGCACCGCGCAGCCTGCGTGTGTGGACCTGCCCTGCCAATACCAGTGCTGCAAAGTGCCTGAGTGACTTGGATGTGACTTTTTTTTTTTTTAAGAGATGGTAATTGATGTGTATGTGTATGGATTCTGGCACCAAGAGCTGTGCTTGTAATTAACATGAATACAGTAATAATAAGGATCTGAAATACATAACTGTGAGTAAACCAAATGAGACTTGGCATTAGCAGCTCATGAAGGGAGAAGCCCTTCTCCTGAACCTGCACGGTAGTGAAGTGGGATGGGTAGCAGGGAAAACCATGTTGGTTCTCCTGCAAGCGTGGCAGCAGAGGGCCCAGCATCCTGTGGGTGCGCTGAGCTGAGCTGCAAGTGCTGCTTCGCACCCCAGACCTTAATTTGTAATGCTGAGTCGTTCTGAAATGTGCCCTTAGTTTTTTAGCAGGGAATTAGCCACAGCCCTTAATTTAACTACATGTTTTCTTCTAGTTTTCAGAGGATATTAGAGTTATTTCTATTTTTAAGTTAATTTAAGCAAACCACAGCAAGTTCACTTGCGCTGTATGTGAAAGTGCAGCCTGTCATCAAGAGCATGCACGTGCTCAAAGGCTTTATGGAGAAACATCTTCATGCAAGTCACTGCCAGAGCTGGTGAGCTGCTCGGGTGGGTTGTGAGCTTTTGGTCGGGTGGGATGGGGCCAACGGGGCGGCGTGCCTGCAGCCTTGCTGTGTGAGCATCTCTAGGTGGCAGCAGGCCCCAGGAGCTCCCAGGCAGCAGGACGCGCATCTCAGAGTTGCAGATGAGATTTCCCAGGCTCTGGTCCCGCTGCTTAGCACACCTCCATACTCCTCTCCCGGGCCAGGGAGCAGTTTTTTGGGTGCCTAGAAGGGAAGGGGGGGGTGCAGGGAATTGGCCGTCCCTGGAGTCCTGTCCCCACCTCCCATGCCCTTGCTTGCGGGATTGGGGAGGTGTAATAACGTGCTGGGATAGTAACTCAGAGACTATGAAGTGCTTCAGATGAGCAACCAAAGGAGCTCAGGTGACTTCAAGGAGGAATTATAGATGATTTGATCATACTCAGAGGTGCTTAAAATTGGGAGCAAAATTCTAGGTTTATGTTCTAGAGGACTCATTAAGCTAATCCATAAGTCAGGACGAGACTGATGACTGGGTGCTGAAAGTGAACAAGTTCAGACTAGGAATGAAGTGCATGCTCTTAATAGTACAGTAACTGTTGTGGCAAGCTGGGAAAGAACAAAGAAGATACCTTGTCACTCAGCACCATTAACTGAGATCAGATGGTCCTTCTAAAATACATACACTTCCTCAAAAGGATGGTGTAGCCCATAGGTTTCTCTTTTTTTTTTTTTCCTTTTTTTTAAAAATGTTCGTTCTGGTCCTTTACTCAAAATGCAGATGCTTTGGCACCACAAGGAACCCTCACTTGATTTCTTTAGGACAGTAAGGGTGGGCTGGCATGTGGTGGTTGATATGGGGCAATATGATGGTTCCCTGGAAGCTTCTGAACTGGCTTTGTGTCCTGCCTGCACAGACAGGGTTTTAATGCTGTGGAACCAGACGTTTATGCTCTTAAGACCACCAGTAAGTGATGGCAGCTCTGTAGGAACAGCTAAGCCAGGTCTGTCCCTGTGGACTCTGCTGCTCTCAGTGTGCTCAGGCAGTTTTGCCAGGAAAGGAGTAGGGGTTTGTTCCTGGGATTTACTTTTTGCTGTGGCATGAGCAAAGGCAGGAGGAGGTGACTGCAGCTGGGCTGTTTCCCGTGTGTCACACATGTGCTGACAAGTCATCAGGGTGTGCGACAGGCTCTTGTTTTCACTGACTTAAAGGTTTTCCTTTTGCAAACAAGCACAGGCTGATGGTGAATTTTATGCGTACCCACATAGCTGAAGCTGAATTATCCCCATGGGAGTACTGGAATCTGCGAGAAAGATTCATCATTTCAGCAACTTTAGTTAATGTTTGTTTAGCGACTTCTTTCTTTGGATGAACAGTTTAAGCTGTGCTCGGTGGCAGCTTCGTTGTGATGAGCTGTGTGTCCATGTGATGGTCTCATTTCTGCACTGTCCGCTACCTCTGCTGGGCATACGGGCACATGCCAAGCCTCCTGAAGTCTTTGAACAGCTGCTGGTGTATATATATCTTTTTTTTTTTACCCTCTCCTCAGCCTGCCAGGGAGACTCGTCCTTCTTCCCCCTTTGCATAAAGGGGATGCAAAGTCCAGGACAGATGAATAATTGCTTGTGCATCAGTGATACCTGAGGGTCTGGCACTGGCAGGTGTTTGGACAGCAAAGTCTGTAATTGAAATTACAGGAGTGCATACTAGTCACACCGTAAATTTGTACTGTAAGAATACCAAGAACATAAATACGTACAAGGAATAGAAATTCATACTGTAAGGGTGTCAAAAAGTATTTTTGTTTTGCAGTGGTAACTGCTTTTTGTTTCCATGCCTGAAGCCTATAAAATCCAGCTCCTGACAACGAAGGAGGTGTGAAAATAAAGTAAATAAATGGGAAAGTAAGCCCCAAACTTTTAGTGGATGCAGTTCTTTTCAGAGCTATAAAAAATGATCAGTCGTCATATACTGTTTCTGTAAAGTCCTTTTTAGAGATTTCTGAGATACACTCATTTTGTGTTTGGTTCCTCTTTTTCCTGATCTCTGTGCAGCTAGGTGTACAGTAGCTGAATGGGCATTTATACTTGATCGTTCTTAATCTTTTCCTAATAAATCGGTGTTGCACCATGGTCTCTTGTCACATGGTGACATGACTCCTGTATCTCATCACCAGCTGGTGTCGAGCTGACAAATCTTCCAAAAACCCTTCTGGGTGGGCACTGGTCTTGGGGACCAGCCTGTAGCTGATGCCGGGGGGGGTTGTGAATCCTTCTTTCCCAAATCCTTCTTTCCCAGCGGTCATGGCTGGTTTCCAGCCATGCCAGGGTGATGCTGCTGCACTCTCGCCTCTAGCAGCATTGACCCACTCCACCGAAGGTGGGGAGCCTGTTGTGTCCCTGCTGATATGTGGGGTGGCACCTACCTGCCGTAAACCTCAGTGCCTCTCTTTTTTGGAGTATGTACCAAACCATCAGTGCAGCTGTGAAGAGTAAGAAAGTCAGGGAAATGGGGCCCGGCAGGATTTGGGGAGGGCATGGGCCCTGAGGCAGAGCTCAGCCCTGTGCAGGCAGGTCTCTATCCCAGGCTGTGCTCCTAGCCTGGCTGGGGAGGTTGCTGAGCTGTGGGACATGCTGCTGACAGGATTTAAATTCATGTGGGGAGGCTACTGTGGCACTGCAGGACATTATCTGACCCTTCGCCTGCAGCTGCTCGACTAAACTGCCTAATAAATGTCTATTAAGAGTTGTGATACCTGACCTCTCTCTTTTTTTCCAACGCACCCCTGAGTTTTGTGGCATTGTGATTTATGAAGGAAATGGGTTGAGTCAGAGGGAGGTTGAAGAAAAAAGCTTGCACGTTTTAAAAAAATAACCCCCTTCTGAACAAAGTTGTGTTATGAATAAGTTGGAAAAGCCCAAAGCTCTGTGAAATAGCGATGCAGCCTTGGCCGTAGCATCGCTGTAAGAGAGCACACTACTCCTGTGTCTGGGGCTGGTGATGATACACTGGGTAAAGCTCTGAAACCTGTCCCTGTCCTACTGACTTTTGGCATGGCTTGGCTCCTGCTGCTCTTCTGGGCCTCTCCAAATAGTGCTTCTATGCCTTTGTCTCCTGTTTTCCCAAGAAAGCATCTCCTCTGGGGCATGCATCTCTTGCTTGTGCTTGCAGTTTGGTGAGGTGCCTGAGCAGATATTGCAGACCTGCTTGCACACTTTACATTTAAGCATGTGCTTAAGTAACTTTGGTGTGCAGAGCTAAACGTGCCAGGAAGAGATTTGCTTGCTTGAACCCCAGCGAGCTGCTGAGGACCTTCTCCTGTGGACGTAGCTCCCATGGCAGAAGCTGGCACTGGCGGGATGGAGCCGTTTTGGTGCATGGACCAAAGGAAGAAAAGTCATCACGCTTAACTTGATGCACGTTCTAATGTTCAATTTCCATTAATTGAAATTACGTTGAAATATCGAACATTTTAAGCATAAAAGTTTATGTACTGTGGTTAGTATGCTAATGGAATGTTTTAGTAATCTTTTAAGGTTCGCGTCGCAGCCACATGCAACGATAAGCATTTGTTTGTAAGAGTTATTTTGCTTTAACAGCTTTTCTAGGAGTGTCCACATACTGATGACTGTTCATTGGCTGTACTGTGGCTGCCATCCAGCTATAATTTTAAGATTTCTTGATGCACTATGCAAAGTTGAATTGTGGATATTTTTGCTCATTATCTTTGGCAGTAAAAATGTATATATCTAAATTTAAATTGCTGTTTGCTGAGGATGTGTGACAGTATTTAGAATTCAGTATTATTTTATTATCTCCTTGAAAGGATAAAAAAAGGCTCATTTATTTCAAGAGATATTTCTGCAGCATGTAAAAATACCAGTGAAGTAGCTAACGTTTTCCAGTTGTTGTTGACTTCAAATTTAGCAACCATTGTCTCTGTTGATATATTTGATGCTCTAAAAATGTACTTGCCATTAAGTAGGAAGCTGAAGTGATTGGTAGGCAGATAATATTCTTTAGTAGCTATTAATAATGCTCAGAGGACATATGCATTGGAGTGCATGGAAAAAGCCACGGAATTGGGTAGTAAGGAGGCAAAAATAATGTATATATCTGCTTTATTTGAAAGCTGCCTTTATTACTGTATGTACCACAGTGATTAGCACATCGTGAGCAAGAGAAACTGATACGCAAACAGAATAGTGTGCAGCTAATTTTGTTTAGCGAATTGAGATCTGATCCCTGCTATTTCACACCCTCCAGGAGCTGACTCAGTCGCTCATTGCAGCGTCCCGTTGAAACACCTGGGGACCCGATTCTGCCAGGGGCTTTGGCGGTGTAAGGTCGAGTTGTTCCCCCCAGAGCCAGCGGAGCTCACGGGAACAAGGGAATTAATATCCCATTAAGAGAAAATGGAAATTTTCAAAACAAATGTAAAGCCATCGCAGCTCTTCCCTCTCTCCTTTTGTCTGTTTCTTGAGCCAGAGGAGGGCTTTTGTGCTGGCGCTGATGCGCCCCCGGTTGATGGAGTTTCTCCCTGGATTTGTCCGTGCGGAGGGTTTCTCTTTGTCTCCTAGGATTTTGAGCTGCTCTTAAAATCACGCATGTTTGGGTCCTCTTGTGCAACATGTTTAAAACTGCTGCTAGCTCGCACAGCCGTGCAGCCCTGGTGTCACCCGGGGCTGTATTTTGTATTGGGAAGATCGTATTGGAAAAATGTAAAATTATTAGAGTCTGTAAATAGTGGTGATTAACTTTTACAGCATTTACATTGCCCTTGTGCTGCATAACACACTGAAGTCATGAGCTAGATTTGCTTCTAGTGTTGCTTCATATGTCACTGTGAAACCTTGTTATGTCACAATATAACAAGCAGCTGCTGTGTTGATAATGCAGTGCCTGCAGCACAGGTGGGGGGATTCTTTATGGAGTTGCTAACGACTGTAGCAATGCTTTACATTCTCTGTGGCTTGGTCCAACTTCTTAGAAAGGAAACAAAATCAGGTCTGTGCTGAATGTTTCTGGCTGCCCAAGGGTTTTGGTGTGCAGCTTGAACCTTTAATAAAATAGCTTCTTAAATAGCCTTTTATTAGCATTTACTTTCTTGTAGTAACTAAAGATTGGGGACAGAAGGAGAGTGCTTTTTCTTCTTTTTTTGGAAGATTTACAAATAGATTCACACAGTGTTATTGGCCTCAAATTTCTTCGTGTTAATTTTATCCCAGGATCTTGGAGTTGTGAGGATCTCAGTCTTCACATAAAGAAGAAAAAGCATCTTTAGCTGCTCTGTGTGCAGAGAAAAGTTAAAACTCCTGTAGCTTAAAAAAACGGGAAGAAATCCAAGAATTGTTTTTATAAGCCATGGTTTTAAACTCATTTGTAAGATTTTATGCAGGTGCTCGTTGACTTATGGTTTTGCAGTGTCTGGCAAATATTGCTGGTGACTTTGGAGATGGAAACATGGGTTTATTAAGACTCTTAATAGCTTTAGTCCAATTGCTGCCATGACATGTGTTTAAGGCATTAAAATAAGTGGGTTATGCCTTATGCTAACAGTAAAGCAATTACTGGCTAGGTGTCCTTTGATACTGGAAAATTATCTTGCCAAACTTCTGCTGCCAGCTTGAAAAATCTCAGTCTCGCTGAAGACCCTTACAAATGAGAAAAAAGCATTGTGAATAGTAGCTTTCTCCAAGTACAGGCCATATGAGAGTGCCTGATTTCTGTAGGTCCTGTCTGTCCCATTTGGATCCTGTCCATTTGGGCAGAAAGCTTCTGCTCCAAACACTATCTACCCATGGCTTTGCTGGGTTAAAAGTGTCAAAATTGTCCTAGGTCATGCGAGAATTGCTGCGATATGTGTTTCCATTTGGGGTTTTGGGTCTAGCCTGGCTGTTTTTTGCAGTGATGCGATAAAATGACATCAGCTACTGGTACATTCATGACTTCAGTGTTTATGAGCATGCTTTTTGGCTCACTGATGACTAGGCCCTTCTTCCAATGGGGGCACTTTGAAACTGGGTAACCCTTGTCAGGTTTAGATTTGTTTGTCTTGCCTTCTGGGGCCAGTTTAAGGTTTTTATCGTTTGTCCTGAGTCTTAATGATGCCAGTGTCTCCCCCGGGCATGGATGGTCTTTAAGCACTTTATGGAGACACTGCTGCTTCGGGCTCTTGGAGGATGAGCTCTGGAGCAGTGCCATGTGAGGGGGGGGGATGCGCTCCTACCTGGGTTGTTGCTCTTGATGTGAGCCGAAGTGCCGGGGTTTTTTGGGATCCCAGCTAACTCTTGCAGAGGACACCTAAGATCACTGAAGCTCATCTTATGTGTGTTTCTTGAACCAGTCGTTGATTAAATTCGCTGAGAACTTGTATGAACTGGAGCATGCTTGTGTTTCGAGGAATACCTGGAATAAAACCCCTGTTTGTTTGGTGGCACAGGCTCAGAGGCTTATTTTGCCAGGTAAAATAAGACTTTCCTTGGGAGTCAAAAGTATGAGGTGCTAGAACAGCATCACTTCTCAGATCACACAAGCCTGACTTAATAATATTGAGAAGGGTGTATCTGGGTGCCAGGTAATACAGGGCCTCAGTGGCATGTAGAGATGTGATAGAAATAAACATAAGCAGTAGATACCAAGGTACCAGGGAAGGGTGGAGAGAGGAGAAAGTGCTACTTCGCATCCTCTCTATGGTCTAAATACAGGTGTGATAGATGAAATACAGGCTTGAGGGCACTGGAGTTGCTGTTCCCCAGGTCTCTGCAAATGTATGTATGGCTCAGGGATCATGACATCAGGTCTTTCTACTGACATGCATCCTGAGGGAGATGGCAGTTACTACCTTGGCAATAGTAATTTTTTTTTTTTAACACTCCATTTCTTTCCCACCAAATTTGGTTTTCCAACAATATGATTACTTATGGATTTGTAAGTCAGAAATAGCTTGGTAATTGCTATATTGCTTTGCCTGCAGTAGCAACAAGTGTCTTAAATTTATTGCATCATCCACATGGAAATTTGATACTTGGCCAAAACTTGAGGACTCTGACAGTTAAGGAGCTTTTGGTTGACATGTAAAATAGAGACTTGTGGATGACAGTCATGGGGAAACTGATGGTCTTTAGGATTATTCCATAAAAGAAAAATACTCGTTACGATTGGTTGAAAATACTTAAGGAAGATTAAGTTTACATGGAAACCTCTCCTTAGAGGTCAACAATGCAAAGGCCTGGGACATTGACTGCTTGGATCACATGCAAAAAAACCTGTGCCACCTCATAATTAAAAACCTGGATTTTGTGTGATCTTCAGGGTCTGTCTGGTGAAACCACACTTACGAGCTGCTGACTGGCTTGCTAATGGTAGGTTTCTTTTAATGTGCTTCTACTTTGATTTTCCTCCCTAGAATACAACCTAAGCAGCAAGAATGTCCCAGAACAAGTCTTCCTCTGAAAAAATTACAATAACAAGCTTGCCAGCATTTCTGATGAAGATATCTGGCATGTTTGTACAGATAAGTGTGCCTACATTTATTATGTGTTTTGATGTAAATCGCAATTTAAAGGACTGCAAGTTGCCACAGAGAAACTTGTGGCTCAGTTTGGTGGGCACGTGCTGCTTTATGCCAGGGTTACATGATGCTCTTTTTTGGGTAAATATGCATTTCAGCATGTTTTGTCAATATTTGGTTTTGAGTCGGTAGGTCTGGATGACTTTGCTTCAAAACTACTCAATATCTATTTATTAAATACAGTGCTTGTGTTCAACAGAAAATGTAAGACCTAATTTCAAAATTAGGCCCACACAATTATGCAGTCAGGTAATCGTGTGTGTAATTGCTTGCACAAATGGTCAGTTAGATGTGTAACTGTCCATTTGTATGCAAAATTAACCAATTTTTGCAAATTGGGCTTTGAATATTCATGGTAGAAAACACAGCTCTCTAGAGATGGCTGCATTGTTGCACCTTCCCCTTCCATTGGTGTCCTCCCTTTGCGAGCCTTGTGCGTTTTGTCTTTGCTTAAATGTTAGTAACAAGCCACTGGAACTGAAGGAAAAAGTGTCTTTTCCCTCTGAAACTTAATACGTATCGGTATACTTTCAATGGGTAAAAAACAACAAGCATCTGATGAGAACTGCTTCTGAAATACAGGTTGTGGCACAGTAGTTCATTGCTGTGCAAAGGGTGTGCTAGAGGCTTTGCCCAGTTGGTGTGGATAAGCACCAGATAAATAAAATACGGAAATCCAAAAGCCACTTGCAGGTACGTGGAGGTGTGTAGTGAGCAGGTGGCAGGTTGAACAATAAAGCTGTGGATGCAAGTGCTCTTTCAGCTGCAGGTGAGTGAGCACAAAAGGTGCTTCTCTGTTTTCAGCCATCAGCAGTTTGTTGCTGCCTCCTGCTAGGGATAGTACTGTCCTCCACGGTTGCCGAGTGCAGTTCTTCAATTACTCGTGCAATGGATTTTAATAACATTGCAGCTGAGGTTGGTAATGCTATTGGTGTAATGCACGCAAGCAAAGCAGCGGTGAGGAGTATGGTGGGTAGTCCATGTGCCAAAGGCTTACTAATTTAAAGCCAAAGGTGGAAGTAAAAAGATGCAATGCCGAGGAGTGATGTGACTTACCCACCCTTGTACAAACCGGGGGCCAAGCCAAAAGCAGCATTGGGCTCTCCTGAGTAAGTCTAGCAGATTTGGGTTTTGATTTCTCTGTGGCCTTGTGCTCCAGATCTGTGACAGTTGTTAAAAGGGCCATGAATGGTGGTGCCTGTGTGTGTGTGTTAAATTTAAGACCTATTAACATACACGTAACCTCATTGTTCTGGACTTTACTGTTTTGAAGAGATGTGATGTGATGCTTTTGCAATGGTAAAAGTGATTGTTCAATTGTATATTTATATATATATTTACACATACACACACACTTAAGAGTTATTTTTGTTGTGTTGTTTTTGTCTGGTGTGCTGCCAGAACATTTCTTTTCAATGAAAGAATTCAAAGCCATGAATCTGTAAAAATACCTGCATTTACCACTTTGCAGTTAGCCCTTGTCCTTGTTTACCACTTTGCCCTTGTTCATCTGGTACGGTCCCTAGGTGCTCACATGAGCAAGGTTTTTGGTCTCTCTGTGGCAATGGCCACTCTGTGTGTTAGGAAAAGGGGAGTTAATGTCATCTCCAAAAAACCCCAGAATAATTGTGTAAATGGCTGATGCGTGTAGGCTCTAACCCCCCAAGATAGGTGGTGGTGATTTGTTATCAAAATTTGGCGCTGCTTCCTACGAGGGAGTACTTCTTTCTGCCTTTACAGAAGGGCGTGCACTTATGCATCTCTCCAGACTGGGGTGAAGGAAATACTGTTGTCCAAATTGCTCCCGGAGCAGGGAGCCACATTCCCATCCAAGGCATCATCCGACTGCACCATGCTTCCCAGTGCAAATCTCTAGTGTATGTGCCTGTTTTAGGGCTCGGTGTGGCAAGTTTCTCGTGTGGGAAGGCAGATTTGGCAGAAATCTTTAGGATTTTTTTTGTCTGGGACCCCAGAGGTTTGAAACTCTGAACAGGAGAAGCCACAGGCTAGCAAAGCCTTCAGGCCTGACCTGGGGCAGCGGGGTGAGTGCAGCTGGGCATTATAAATTAAATATATCTTAAAAAAAAAAAAAAAAAAGTACTTTGGATGGAGTTTTTCCTTGCAGCTTCAACAGCTGCTGTGCCCCCGTGCTCACCTGTGGCAGGATGGGTGCTCCCATACAAAGTGCCCATCGTTCCTGCGTAAGTGGGTTGAGAAGCAGAAGCAGTTTCTCACATGTACCTCCTCATTAAAACCTGGCCCTTTGAGCACAAACCCCTTGACTTTCCCTGAGAACTAGCTGCATTGAATAGTTATCTGCACATCGGTTCTGCGCTCTGTGCTTTCCAGCACTGTATTGTCCAGCCATGGATGCATCTGCCCTCCTCTTGGCGTGCTTCTGCCGCTGTGCAGGAGAGGGGTTAGTTGATGGCCCTGTGTGGTACCTCTGCTCCTGCCGCTGTGGTGCTCCCTCCCAACAAGGGATTTTCCACAAGGAGTCACCCAATGCACACGTGAGATGGATGCTTTCACCAGAAGGTGGAGTGGCACCTTGGTTTCACACTGGGTTGTCTTACCAAAGTGATGGTATGCTGAGCCTGGGGAGGATTAAGCGGGAGCATATTAAGGTCACTATTTATTCCTGAGCGAGAGATTTATGTCCTCTGTGCATATTAATTTCACAGCTTGGGACACGGTAGAAAGGAGAGCAAATATGAGTGCAAACACGTTGGGTAGCCTTGGCAATTGAATTGAAAGAGGGAGCTCAGACTAATAAGCTGCCTTTCCCTCCTGTGCTGCATTAGCACGACTGCTGCAAAAATGGTGGAAAGATCCAGGCCTGAAACTCCCAAATGACCAACGTTGTATTTGCATTTTGTTTATGCCTGCGTAGCATTTAATTCATTTTGGCTGGCATTTGTGGGAGGTTATGGGCAGGTTGCCGTATGCAAAATTTGCATCTTTCATGTCTTAAATGCATATAAGCCAGAGCTCAGAAAACCCTTCCTCGTGTCTTCCCAGTAGCTTTGATGAAGATTACACATCCACAGAGGATGAAGGAGATGGCATCAGAAAAGCACAGTTTGTAGTTGAGCTGCAGCCAAAAATACAGGTGAAGGGTTGCCCCTGAAATGACATTTGAACAAGGCAGCTGGGAGCGGTGTTGGAGCACGTGATGCTTGTTGAGCTCTGTCTTGGTCCACTTGAATAAACTAAAAATCCTTTCACTTTTTGTGGGGTATGCGGGCAGTCCTTCCAAATTTGAGTGTAGATGATTGCATTTTCTTTATTCTGGTGTGTAGAAACCCATCAGCCTCCTGCTTTTGGGGGGGATGGGACCTTAGTAGGGGATTTTTGGGCAGGAGCTAGTGGTAGCTGTGGGGTTGGTGTTGCTGGACCTCATGGAGCATTTAGACATTGCTGGAAAGCCTTTTGTGGCTGTTGGCAACCACCAGCTCGCCTTTCTGCTGTTGGCACTCTGAGGATTGGGAAACACAGTCTTGAAGACTGGAAAGCTCTCCAAAGGCATGGATTTCTGGTCCATGGTCTCAGTTCAGGCGTATGTGATGGACAGCCTTTTAAGTAAAGGTATAAATCCGTAAAGCATTTTGGGATAGGAAAGGATAAAAAAAATGCACTGTGTAAATTTTAGTACTAATTATATTATCAGCAGAAGAGCTAATAGCTATCCTTGCTCCATAGCAACTGCTATGCTGTTACAGCTACTGCTGTGAGAAAACACAGATGAAAGGGTTAAAGTGTGTTATACAGTGATAACTGATGTATAGGAGGATGCAGGACTGCTCTCTTTTGAGCCATGTATTGGTCCTGTGGGTGAGAGTTGGCTGTGTGACTTACAAGCGCTGTGGGGTCTGTGGGTTGTAGGGCTTGACCCCATGGTGGGGGTGAAAGCCAGCCCCACGGGGAGCTTGCAAAAGCCTTTTTGCATTCATGTTTGGGTTGCTCTGCCTCCTCCTGAGTCACAGCTGCAACTTCCACAGCCTTTGGTATGGACTTGCTTATCTCTTAATCTGGCTGTGAAATAAAATATTGGAGGTGAATTAAAAGATCTTTTTATTAAGGCAGTTCTGCATTACTGTTTGTGACCTAAAAATAGGCTGTGGATATTCTTGATTTTTCGAGGCATTAGCCTACCGTTAAAAAACAAGTAAGGAATGTTGTACTTTATACACAGCTCTCAGCGCTGTATGAAAAAAAGCAGACTACAAAGCACAGCACAGGAAAATTGATTTATCATCAATTTATTGCTTGGAGCTCTAGGCAAACTCATCTCAAGACTGAACAGAGATCTATAAAATCTTTTCATCTGAAACTATGAATTAAATTGGAAGGAACTGCTGATGAGAGACCAGAACCAATCCTTAATCCAGATAGGCTTTTAGGAACAGGTCTCCTGGTGCAGCAAGGGGAGTTGGAGGGATGATGCTGATTTACACCAGCTGAGGATGTGGAGCTTAATTTCTTATTACCCTGTTTCTTTCCTTATTGTGAATCTGGCTTACACAGGAGCAAGCCTACAATACTCCCTGAACCCCTCCTTGATTTCAGTATAAATTTTCCTTTCTTCATTGGTGTGTCTTGTTAATCTTGCAGTTTTGTTTTCCCGATGTGTACTCTTTTCTTCTATTGTGTGTGGATTCTTAAACCTCCTAATAACGGGGTAACTTGCCTTTTTCAGCAGGAAGCCTCTGAAAACAAGCTGATGCATCTCCATTGTCAGATTGCTATATAAATAAATAAAACCTGTTCATATCTTCCCTTCAAAGAAGTGAGTGAGACAGTGCTAAAGAACTCTCTTCCCTGCTTTTTTTTTTTTTGCATTGGGGAGGGGAGAAAAAAAAAAGGTGTATTATGTCAGTGACCTGTAATAAATAGCACTGCAATGAGAAGCGACAGCCTCATTCACCTTGCATCCATGCAGAAATAACTAAGCTCTCTTCCCATGCCTTGGGGGAAAAAAAAAAAAAAAAAAAAGAGAAGGGAATTAAAAGAATTGACCTTGGCTTGCAGTCGCTCCTGTACTACCAGGGAACAGTCTACCAGCAAGAGATTGAAGTTTTGCTGGCTGTTCTTGCAGGCGGCGTATTGCCTGTGTTACTGCAAGCTATTCAGCCTAGAGTGCGTGAAGTATGGTCCGCGTCTTTTTCTTGCTGCCTGAAAGTGTAGTTAGCTGAACTCTTAATTGGCAAAAGGCAGATGTTTGGAAGGCTTAAATATTTTAATGGGAAAAAAGGAAAGAAAAGGTTTATACAATAATGAGGTACAGTGTAGTCAGACCACTTCTCTACAAAGTTATTTTTTGTGTCCTTGATTTGTCATGGTTTATTATGAAGTTAAGCTAATTTGGAGGCTTTCTTGTAAGTTGAAGTAGATACCAAATTAAAGGGAAAAAAATGTAAAAGGCCTTTAAGAGAGCTGGTGGAAGACAGACTGATGGAAACGTACTTTTGTACATCTTTGTAACACTTTTTGCTGAATCTGTGGATGGTTTTCTTCATTGCTTTCTCATTAGGGTATTTGATTTTTGAAGTTTGCAAGAGGCACTGGAAAAAAAATGTTACTTTGTTAGGGTTACTATGTGTTGGGTTTGTATCAGCAGGTGCTTCCCCTTTCCCTGTGCAGACTCTGTCTCTTCCTCTCTGTGCTGGGATAGCAAGAAAGTTTCTAGGGGTTGGGAACTGGGAGACAGAAGGAGAAGTGGCACCAGCACCGTTGCTTTCACGTTTCCTCTTTGCCCCCCTGTGGACCAGACCGCGTGGCTGCACAAGCTCTGCTGGCTTTGGGATCCTGTGGGTCTGGATCCGGCCCCATGCTGACCCCCCTCTTCCGCTGCGTGGGATGTCACAGGCACCCCACATCCCTGCTTTTGGTAACCTTTAGTGGGAGCTGCTAATCCCCCAGTAATAGCCCAGCTCTGGGCTGACTAAGGTCCTCCTTTGGCTTGCCTAGGAAAGGCGAATGGCAGCTGTCATATTGTTTTTAGCATCAGGTTACTTTTGAGTGCAGTGCCGATGTTATTTTTAGTGTGTGTGTGTCTGTCTGCCTGTCCATTGTCTATATATGACTGCATGGGCATGTGTTGGAGACTAGGGAGAATAGCTCTTGCTTGCAAAAATGTGGTTTCCCCTGGCAAGGTGAGGAGGGTAGAAGGATGCAGAGGGAAGAGCGCTACATGGGAGAGAAAACAAACCAGTTTGTTGGTTTTTGTTTTGTTTTGGTTTTTTTTATGAGCCCTTTCAGGCAAGCTTTGCTTGCTGAACATCATAATCATCTGGGGTCATCCTGAAGTAAATACAGTTATTGGCCCTGTCCCCTGCTGAGCAGAAGAGGTGTGCCTGCTTGGTGTTGGTGAAATTGCGCTCGGTTATCTCCTCTAGCAGCTTGCCTGGTCAAGGCTCCTTGTGGTAAGAAAATGCAAGTTTTGAAGCAGGAAAGCCTCGCTTCCCACTGCTGGGAAGGGCTCTGGTCCCTGTCAGCTTGTTAGAAGAAATAGATACATGCATCCCATCAGCGGCTGCATCCCTCTGTGAACTGCATCCTTTTCACTTAGTGGTGCCACCTCCCCGAAAACCACACTAAAACCTCTGTCGGGGTTTCACTCGCATACACACTGCCCAGGCTCGTCTTTCCCACCGGTGGGGAGCAGAGATGCTCTGCGGGGAGGAGTCGGCACCTTCCCAAACTTCAGTGGGGGAGAGCAGTGGTGCGGAGTGGTCCAGTGAAAAGTGGGGGAGTGGGATGTGAGGCACACTGGTGGCACAGCTCAAGGGAGGCTTTGGGACAGAAATGCAGGGAAGAAAAGAGCATTTTTTTAATTAAGTCTCAATATGAAAAGAGCGGGATACTTAACCCTTTCTTCTTGTGCTTTCCCAGGTCCAGGGGATGGAAAGTTGTGCAGTAAAAGTAGTTCTCGCCCTGCTTCTACTTCCTGGTGGGGTAAAATTTTCTTGCAGCAGTTTTTTTATTATAAATTTGTTTATTCTGTCTATAAGCAGTAAAAATAATGAAGCCATTTAGAATTCCTGGGGATGCCACATGTACTTCTGAAAGTATTTTATTACGATTCAGCATTAGTTAATGGTTGCTTACAATAAACTGTTATTGCTTGGGTTGCCTCTCATTTCTTTCTACTGAGTATTTTTCTTTAACACAGAGTACCATGCTGGTTTAGTTCATATGATACTTAAAATATCACGTGGCAGAAATTTACAGAGAAAGAAGGATAAGCACACATATATGCTACTGGAACGATGCTGCCTGCTAGCTGTCCTGTCTCTGTGACTGGGTTTGGATTGGGGCGAGGAGGTGGTTGTCGCTCTCCATCCTGCTTTGGGGCCTGGGAGGATGTTGTCCATATTGTGCTGTACTCATCTGGACATGAAGATGGGTGCTCCTCTGTCCTTGGTTTCATAGCAGGGTCTGGTGGGCAACCTGTCTGGGTAGCGGGCTCTTCTCTTCTGCCTCATTAGACCTATAGTAACTTCAGCATCTCTGGGGTTGAGGCAGGCTGGTTTTGTTGAACTTGGCCACAAAATGCGAGGACTTGGAGTGCTTGGACAGATGCAACGTGCTTTGCAACCGTCCAGAATTTACTTTCAAAAGGAACCTGGCTAAAAAATAAAGAGGTTCTTTATGTCCGACTATTTTTTTTTCTTCTATACAGTATTTTTGGCAGGTCAAAACACTTTTGTTATCTAACTACTCTTTCCAGCATTTCATTGTTAAGTGTTTGTTAATTAACACTTAATGACTGGGTTATGATGGAACTATGGGAGTCTTATCTGAAGGCAAAGCAATTGGCAAATGGATTCATTATGATCAGAGCAACTCTAATGAATGTTAAATTAATTCATAATAATGTGACACTTAAATGTTAAGCATATTGTTAATAATTACAGATGCACTTTTACTTTATCTGCTTTTAGTATTATTTCTTTTTACTATGTATACTAGAGGGCCAGCTTTCCAGTACCTATTTTTTTATACTGATAATTCCAGACTTCTATAGCTGCAAATAGCTTAATTACCTATTTATCTCCTTCACAGTAATTAGATACACAAGTGTGAAAGCTAGGAAGTTGATGTAAATATATGTAATTTATTATGAAGCTTCTGTAACTGTGGGTTCTTACAAAAAAGTGACAGTGTAATTAATGAGGATGGTCTGTTACTTGCCATCTTTCATGGGAGAAAGGGGAGGGGACCAGTGTCAAACATTCCCACACTTATGATTAATACAGTATCTATGGTTAGTTATTACAGTTATTTGAGAACACAAAGTGATTTATTTTAAATAAAATTATATATTTGATACTTAGATTTAATAAAAATTGCATAAAATTAGTTTTACATGCTAAACCCAGCTCCAAGTTGTCTTGCTCGTATTTGTGGCTTTGCAACCATATTTATTTTATTGAATTAGTTTTCTTGCTTATCTGGTGCTTTAAAAGTGGGAACTCTCTTAAAAAAACTTAAAAATTAAAAAAATCATTGTCCTAATGTCTGTGAGATGCAGTAGTGGCAGGTGGGAGGGTAGCAGGCAGATCCTAGTAAGGTGAGACAGGACAGTGTGTCCTGTCAGATGTCTCTACTGTTTAAAAATACCGCTTGCACCATGCTTCAGGATTCAAAGGTGTTTATTAATACTTGCTCTGCCATCCAAAGCACTTCAACATTCTCCTTTGCCTGCTCCCAAAGTACTCACAATGAGGCTGTTTGACATGAAAAAATTTGATGGAGATGTCATGTCCATGTTTCCTGGGATTGCTTGCCCTGGCTGTCTGGGGCAGGGAGACTAGAGGCTGTTGCTGGAAATGGGGGGGAGAGGGGAGAATTAAAAAATAAGTGGAATTTCAACACGGGTAGAATGAGCAGAAAGTTACCAAGGGCCTTAATGGGCATTTGGTACAGTGTTTAGGTTTCAGTGCATCATCAAGGATCTCGTGCTTTGCGTTACTTAGAACTCTATGTTGATGTGCGTATTATGATTGAATCGGCCATGGTGTTGGGGCACACCATGGTCCAGCGGAGCCTGTTAAGGGGAGTTGTTCCAGTGTGATTTCGTCTGGCCCATGGAGCTGTTTAAAGTGATTTTGGTGCAGAAGGCATGGCCCGTGGGTTGTGCTGCTGTGCCGTGGCTGTGCTCTGCTGAGAGCGGCAGGACTGGTTTCTCCTCAGCCTGGCTCATGCTTTCAGATCCCACTAAGAGCAAAAGGGTGTATTTTTTTAGAAAGAAAAAAAGAGTGAATGCTCATTCTGTTGGTGGAAAATAGTGATCAATAGTAATTAACTTACACCATCTTACTACTTTTCCCTCTTCTAGGAGTCCATTACTGTTGTTTTTGCAGAGCCATGAGAGGTGCAGTGGCAGTGCATCCTGCTCTGATGGCTCTTTACTTTTCTGGCTTCAGCAGCAAAAAGTCTGCCAGGAAGGTGGCTGTGAAATCCCTTGAGTTACAGCTGCTGGGAGGCAGTGCCTTGGAGGGGTGTTTCTATTTTATCATCTTCTCTCTCCTGCAAATGACGGTGTGGAAGCGAGAAGGAAGGCTTCTGTGGGCTGTTCCTCCAAAGGTCATATAACACTTTATGTTTTCCCCAACATGACACAGCGTGACAGAACAAAGTATTTATCTTGTGTACTTGTCAGCTTCATTCTGCTGGCTCCGAAATGATGAAATACTACCAAATATGCTGCTGCTTGTTTCCTTTAGGGACTTGCACTGATTTGTTTAAAGTGTCGTCTGCACCCAGTAAATGCTTCATTTATTACAGCTGACACCTGAAAATATCTGAGGGAAATGTATCAAGGCATTGCGCAAATATTATTTTCTTTATTTGCTGTTGTTTACTTATGTCCTAATATAAATGCAGTCCGTAATGGTAAATTGTGTTTTTTGAGGGTGCCACTTGTGTATGTGTGTGTTTTGAACTGCCATGGTGAGGTTTCTGGAGATGCGCTCCATTTCCATCAGAAGAATGCATTTTGACTCCTGATGGGGTCAGCTTAATTGTTAATTATCGTGGTGAGTCACTAATGAGCTCTTGCCTCTGGAACTTCGTATGGCCTCTCCTCAAACTTTTACCTATTACCTGTTCTGATGCTTAAGCGAAAATAAAAATAGATCTCTTGCAAAAGAGGTGTGGGGGGAAGTGAATGTTTGAGATTGTGACCCTTGTAATTATAATATCTGATGCAAAGGCTTTCAGATTTAGCTCTCAGTATCATGTTAGGCATCATCGGTGATTTTTTTAAGTGTTTTTTTACATTAGGTACTTCTTCATTGTCCCTGAAGAATAATGGAGAATCCAAATTCCTTTCTCAGCAAAACAATCAGTGCAAAAATAGCAAACATCAAAGAGATGGAGGGAAGCAGTTTGCCCATAATACTAACTGCTAACGTTATCATGTGTCAAAGTAAAGAATTAAAGTGTGACTCCAAGTTCCTAAAAGTGCACTTGCTGTGAGTTTGAAGGCTGTGTGTGGTTCAGGGAAGTGGCTTTGGTGCCTTCAGTCTTCTGTCCTCTGATGGTTGTGTGGGCTAGCAGAGGTACAGGCAGTATTGGGACCTCCTGCAATTTACTGCTAAGGGCAAAAAGGACCTCTGGGCACACTGAGGAGCCCCTCTGACTGCTGCCCCAGTGGCACAGCTTTACTTGGACTTAGCAAATGCGTAACACAATGTGTCTGCATTTTCCTATACCCTGCTATGTATGCATCTATACAGTACACAACATGTATGCATCTATGCAACATACTGATGTATCAGTATGGCAGGTGATGGGGTCTGTATTTTGGATGCTTTATGGTATTGTGAGAGTCCTGGCCCTGCAACCATCTACACAGGTTATACTACAGAGGTTGTGCATTCACTGGAGAAATACAAATCTAGGAGAAAAGTAAGCATATCTGTAGGTTTTCCTTCCCCTAGGTAAACAATCAGTGCTGGGAAAGGAAGGCCTTCTCTGTACAATGGGAACTTGTGAGTGGCAAATATATTGTGTGCTTTAATCTTGTTTTGTTTTACAGCTGTTGTTATAATTTTAATTAGTGAAATTAGATTCTGTGCTTGAATAGTGTCCTGATTTTAATTTGCTGTGGTGTGCCTTCCCCTTGGTGTGTGCAGGTTGGAAAGGAAGAAGGGCTCCACTCCTCCAGTGCAGTTTCTCACCGTGGCTCTGGATGGGGCGGCTGGGTTTCCTGGCATCCCCCTGAATCAGCTGCTTCTCCCCTGCCTTGGTTCCCATTCCTTTCTCTATTATCTTCTTATGGTGAGTTTTTTGGATGCTAGGACTGTTTTTTCCATGTGGCTGTGCACAGTGGTACCTGGATTTTGGCTTGTGGTGGGAGCACTAAGGAGACAGTTGCCATGACAGTAATATAAGGATAAGTCTCATGAAGATGAAATTAAGGCACTCAACTACTATGTTATCTGTATGTTGTGGCGAGCAGGTTTTGCTGCTGTTTTCCACTGGTCATTGGGATGTGTGTGCCCAAGGTGGTCCTGACTTCAGGTGCTCCTCGTCTGCAGTTGCTTCCAGAAGCAGGGTGTGAAAACCTGGGGTTTGACTGCTAGCTGCCCAAGTGGCCAAGTTTCTACCCTAGATGGGCAGGATTTGGCTTGAGTGGGAATTGTAAAGAGAAGCAGGTGGTCACCCCTGATCCAGCCTTGTGATCTGAGATAAAGCAGGGTGATACTTCTGTCCCTTGTTTTATATGAGCCAGCCAGCCAGAGCTTGTGAGAACTCCTTAATCACCCAAAGTTTGGTTAATGACAGTGAATTCAGAAGTGACCCTAGTTGTGGGGCTGCCTTCATCGTGCACAGGACCTACATCCTCTCGCTGGAGAGGTGGACCCTGTGTCCCTGCGGGAGGGGTGAATGCTTGCTCGAGGCAGTGAGAGCTGAGGATGCTGGTCCTATTAAATTGATGGTATTGGAAAGGTCCATCACTGGTAAGCTACTGGCTTTTATGCTCAAGAAAGTTTGGTTGCATCTTAGTCCCTTGGAAGAGAAGTTGCCCTCCTGTCACAGGTGGAGCTTCAGTGAGGTGGTGAGATGTCCTCTGTGTTAAGGCAAACTCCTTAAATAATAATTGGTGTCAGTCATTTCTATGTTAATATATCACTGTGGCTAATCTAGCAAACAGATGGTCGTCCATATTATGGCACATGCGTGGGGCTTTTCCCTGGGCCAAATGATTACCTCCCTAGTTTTCAATTAGCAAAGCCTGCCAATTACCTGGAGTGGTTTTCATTTTAATTATGCAGCTATTGGAGCAGGTAGGTAGCCAGCCTGGGGTGAGGAGGAGAGACCTCAGTGGCATGGGCGAATTCTTATTAGGAAAACACATAAAAACAAACCAGAAAGGAAAATCCATATGATGGGAAAGAGGAGGAGATGCACAATGGGGCAGCATGATGCACAAGCTCCCTTTCTGGTGGTGTGAGCGTTGATAAATAGCTTTAAAATGCCTGTTTGGCAGGTTGTGGCACATTGGTGGTTGTAGCACAGGGGAGGAAAGGTGAGGTCTGAAAGATGCTCTGGTTTGGCAGTCTGCTCGCTGTATGCATATTTTTAGCTCAGTGGAGTTCACTAGTTGGAGGAGACAAGCCAGGAAGAAAAGCCAGCTCCCAAGCAAACTGCAGGATCCTGCTGACTCCCCGTGCTGGTGCAGGTGTGGGCAGGTGTTAGCTTAATGACGAGGGGCAACACGTGTCCTTGGCTGATTTATGAAGTCTCTGGCTGTCATCTCCTTTCCTATCCCAGCTATTATTAGGCAATGAAAAGAGATGTCTTTCATAATTATAGACATCTCATTTTTCCTTTTGAGCCCCGCGTTTAAATCATCAGGCATCCTCTTCATCTGAATTGTTTCCTCGAGCTTATCTTCCTCTGTGGATCAGTCTTTTATTGTATTTTATTTTGATGAGACTTTTCATCTTCCCTTGGCTCTGCTGCTTCCAAAACCTGTTCCCCTTTTGTCCTCGAGGAATGGGGAAGGAGATGGAAGAGGCTTTGGGCTTGAATTAGCCAGTGATGAGGTTAGATCTCCTTTGGGATGGAGGTATTAATGCAGCATCATGAAATATGAGGTCTCTCTTCACTTTGGGTGACTCTGATAATGAAAGAATGTAATTAATCATATTTGGCTCTGCAGAGGATATGTAATCTGGGAAAAACACCTGCCCTTAAGGTGGTGGGAGTATGCGAGAGGAGCAATAAAATGGAAAGAGGAGCTGCAGCAGCCCAAGCTATTTCTTTCTGTAGGAGTATTCAGCCGTGCTTGGGGGAGCCTTTAATGACAGGATTTTGTTGCAAATGTCCGAAACCCTCTGTTTGTTGTTGTGTGCATCCCTTCTGCGTGCATCCTCAAGAGTCTCCCCCAGCAGAGCAGAACTGTTACTTGGTGCAGTTTATGGCATATTAAAAAGCAGCACTTTGTTGCTGAAGTGCAAGCTTGGGTTTGTGCTTTAGCTGGCTGCTGCAGCATGCACCATCACGTTGCAAAATAAAGGAACTCCTCTAAATCTTCACTGAGTCAAAAGCAGTTGCTTTGCTTACTCAAGGAGCTGATTCAGCCCCCAAATAATTGTCCTTTATTTATTTATTAGCATGTTAAAATACCTTTAATTAGGTTGAGCTGCAGTATCTTGAATCTTCTGACTTGAAAGTTTTCTTGCTTGTAACTTACAAGTCAACCCTTTGGTGTGGTGTTACAGGTCCACAGATTACGTGTGGAGTTAAATTGAGTAATAACGATTGAGGTGCAGGGTATTTCCTTGGGATTAATGACTGTCTGGGAGGAGTTGATGGCCCAACGTGTAGCAAAGGGCCATTAACACCAGCCAACTATTAATTCTAAGAAAATGCCTTGTGCCAAGGTCATTACTGCTATTAGAAGTTGAGGGCAATGAGGAGGTAGGTGTGGGGGGAGATGAAGTAACATGGGACCTATATGGATTTTGTGGAAATGTAATATGGTTATAATGGGTATCTGTGCAATGTACCTGTTGATTAGCCAGTCTGCTTCTTCCCTTCACTCCTCACTGTTCTGTCCAAAACTTAATGGCCAGGATCACGGTGAGCAAGGATGATGCTTTTCTCATCTGGTGCCCTTTATCTTAATGGTGCCTCATATTATGCCCACTTTAGGATACTTTATGCATATTACTAATGCCATTTTTTTTTCTCCTTTTAGGAGAAGTCTTAAAACCCCAACCTAGCAGCAACAAAAAGCATTGAGAATATCATGGCTTAGTGGGGTGAGATGCTAAGTTGTCTGTATGAATAGGAGGGAGAAGAGTGGTGCTATTGAAAAACCCACAGGTTGACCCAGTGCTAGTACAGGATTAACCACAAAGAGTGTGTCAAAGCACCTATTTCTGTAGCAAAAGAACTGTATTTCAAAGCTGAACTGTAGTTGCAATGTGGCATACTGCATTTTGGGATTTTGGTGGATGGCTAAACATAACTGCTTCCCAAAGGCTGTAGGATAAAGGTAAATCTTCAGGTAATTGCTGTGTATATATTAAGTTAAAAGCTTAGGAGACTTGGATTCACACGAATTGTTACAATTGTTGCTTGACTTCAGTTATGATCTTAGGATCTCTGGCAGAAAAAGAGACCTATCCTGCACGAGTTTTTAATTAAACTTAATATTCCCAGCATCAAAGCAGCAGGGCTTTTGGCTACCTGAGGCTGTTGTCCACTGATGAGTTTCCTCTGTGCTCTTCCCTTCCAGGGCAGGCTCTGATATGAGTACTTGTCTTTTTCTCCCAGTCCCAATATATCACTGATCTTCAGCTGCTGACGCTTGGATTTATACTTTTGAGGGTTTGGAGTTATAGGACCTGAATTTCCAAAATTGGTGATATTGGTGGCAGTTTGGAGGAAGGAGCCTTTTCCTCAGTGGTGGATATCTCATGGGTGGAAGCATTCAACCATCTTTATCTCAATACGATGGTTTGTATTATTAACTAATTTAAAAAACCTCAAAAATTTGAAGAGGAGGGCTGTAGTAAAACCCATCAGAGGGGCCATCTCAGCTGCTGAAGCGGGGAGATAAATATATTGGTATCCATGGTGTAAACAACTCATTACTCCCTTGGGCAAGCCCTGGCCTTTCCTGGAGCAATGTACTTGCCACTGCTTTAAAATTAGGTCCAGAATGCCTCTCCCAACTGATTTTTCTGTTAGTCCTTGTGAAATCTGCCTTTCCTGTGTGTTCTCGTTTGGCTGGAGGTCAGGAGGAATGAATCTTTTAGAGGTAGGACTTCAAGGTGTCCTTTTCAAAGGGGGTTTGGTTGAGTTTATGATGGAGTTCAGGCAGTCTTGGAGGAGTTGAGCATCCTCCCATCCTTGCAAGAGGCTCCCAGCAGCTCAGGTGAGTGGCAATGCAAAAGCTGCCTTGGAAACTCCCTGTTGCTGGCATCCTTCTGCAGTCCCTGGTCATGTCCCAAAATCAGTGTGTCTGGCTAGTGAAATGGGTTTCTTCTTTTTTTTTTTCTTTCTTTTTTTTTTCCCCTTAATTAATTAGTTCAGACATTTAAGAAAAGTTTTGAACAGAGTGGGGACAGATGCAATTGAAAAATCATGTTTTTCATAACTTTGTAGTTTTCTTGTGCATCATTGTAACCTTAATAATGATAAATAATCTGTTAAAAGCAATTATGGCCTGAATAATAATCCTAGCTAATAAACAGAATGTACTGTGTAATTTTGGTCGTTTTCAGCCATCTGGCTCCAGTCTCCCTAATTGACTTAAAGCATAGTGACAATGTCAGCAACATGCAGTGTTCAGCTTGGCTGCAATTACTGCACAGGCATTCCTTACAGAAATCCAGTTTGTTTATTGGGTTTTTTAAAGAAAAAATAACTCAATACATCAAAATTATTACTAATTCTGTTACAGCAGCACAGATCATGAATCCATCAATGTTGTCTTCCACTGAGCTCAAAAAACTTTACTTATAGTGATTTGATTGTGTACGGTTTCATTATTTTCTAGTGAAACTGCAACTGGAAGACTTTGAATGTATCCAAGTATCTAAATTCATGCTGGCACTTCTGAAGCTGCCAGAATTTAAATGCTTTCAGTGTTGGCCGGACTTAAGGCGTCTCTTAAAACTCAAGCGCTCCCTTTGGTTGGTTGCTATTTGCCATTTGTTTTTTTGATTAATGCACGTCATTGCTAAAATTTCCGAGGTTTGCACTCAGTCTTAGACCCCTCAGTTTCATTTGCCAAAATGAAGCAATGTGTCCATATCTGTTTTTTTTCAGACACAATGGTTTGCCAGGTTGGAGCTGGATATTTCTCTATACTTACTGCAGAGGCGGCTTTTGAATTTTCTAGCCAAAAACCACAGCATAGCAACTTTGTGGCAAGCTTTGCTCAGGCTAGGTGCTTGCAGTCTGTTATAATTACTGTGACAAAGCTGAAGTGCCAGCCCCCAGTTTAACCTCCCTTCAACACTTATTACTGGCAAATAGGGTGTCTGCTCGTTTGCAGTGGGCAGACTGTTTTTTGTTTTTTTTTTTTTGACTTAATGAGGAAGGGTTGAGTGATGGAGTGGGATCAGCCTGTGCAGATGCA
This sequence comes from Buteo buteo, assembly GCF_964188355.1. Taxonomy (NCBI): domain Eukaryota; kingdom Metazoa; phylum Chordata; class Aves; order Accipitriformes; family Accipitridae; genus Buteo; species Buteo buteo. The sequence goes on from NC_134175.1 coordinate 14,821,446, forward strand.
GAGCATAAAGCAAGGCATAATGGTCCATGTGAGAACATAGAACTTGGCTGGGTCAAACCATGGTCCTCCTTGTCCAGTAACCTGGCTCTTGAGAGTGGACACCGTGGGTGCTGAGGGAGGATATAAGAGCAAGACCCACAGAGAAAATTCTCCCCATAAGACTTCACTGGACTCCTGCTAATTTCTGGTTCAGACCCCTGAGCAGGAGGTGGAGACCTGCATTGAGTTGCACTTGATGGAGGTTCTTCAGCTGAGAATTTGCCTACTTTTTTTGAACCCATGCAAACTTTGGCATCTGCAGTGCTCTGCAAGCCGGCGTTTTGCATGCATTGCGCTTTGTGTGCAATTTCCCTATACTCCCTCTTGCTCTGATATTTTAAGACATTTTTAGAGGGGTTTTGCAGAGCCCTCTGAGACCTGTTGCAGTTTAGCCTGTTGCTGTTAAAGCTTTGGTGTTTACAGTGGCCATATGCTTGCCAACATACAGTTGTCAGTATAGCTTCTGTGCTATGTGAAATGTAGATTTTCTGCAACTCATACTGTTATTTTTGCAGAGTGATGATGGGAAGGCTTTGGTGGGGCACCTGAGCAGAGTGCAGGTCTCTGTTTCTCACAAGCCAGACCTTTGCATCACGCTGTGCTTCCCTTCACCTGACTCAAGGCTGCTCCGTCAAGTGTTTGTTCTTGGGGAGGACACAGTTTATTGCCTGGTTTTGCTTAATGAAGCAAATAACCTGGTTTGCCATTCTAGCCACTGATGTCTTCTGCTTAGTTTGCTAAATCTGACTATGCCATTTGGACAAGTTTTAATATTTACACACTGTTAGAAGGAGCAACTTAAATGGCTTTAAGAAGTAGAAAGACATGAATTGTAATTTCTGCCCTTAATTTTGTGGGATTCTGGTGCAATAAAGCTGTGGTTAAATGAGTTACGTACTCCTACTGAATACATGGCATACTGACTTACTACTTATTTTCACCTATGCTACTGTATATAATTATAGCTGCTCTCAAATACTGGCACCTATCCCTTGGTGTCTATCATCAGATAATGTTCACCTGTATAAGAGGTTGGATGTGATGTGGGCTTTCAGTAAATAATGATGTGACGAGTTGGTAAGGAAGAAACAATTTCTGTGAGATCTGGTGAGAGTGCAGTGGTAAAGACTTGAAGTTCAGAGGGAGCTCTGCAATCTGATCCATGTTTTTGTTTGTTTATGGAGTTAGATTAATTGGTTACTCATCCCAAACTTTGCAGCCCTCAGAATGGGAGCAAAACCATTGGGTCAAAGCCGGTGTGGGATGTGTGCCAAAATCTGGGATGAAAGTTGTCTCATTTTGGGCCGAGGCATTAAGATGCTCCCTTGTGGACTTTTAAATGGCTTGTGAGTGAACCAGTCTTCCCCAGTGTGCAAAGAAGGGTGGGCTCCATTAAAAGTCTCTTCTGGGTTTCATGTTTTTTTGGTATGGGTTCTTTCCTTTTTTTTCTTTTTTTGGACAAACGCTACAAAACTATTCCCTGCTTGAGCAGCAGACTTCATTGGTAAGTTTTTGATCAATGTAAAACCAGAGATCTGCTGGGAATACTCTATTAAAATAAATAAAAAAAAGAAAAGAAAAAAAAAAAAGCTGTATGTGCAGTATCCAGCACTCAGTCTGTGTCTTGTGGTGGCTGACAGGGAGATGTGAAAGCCCTTGGTTAGGTTGATTGCCTTCATGATATGCTCGATATGAGTTAACTTGTTTTCTGTACCTTCTACCATTTCATTTTGTAATAGCAAATAAAGCTTAGATGTAGTAAATGTAATGTCTACTGCTGCTTGATTTTACAGGCCAGTGAATAAATGAACTTCCTCTGATATTCCGTATCTTCTAATAAATAGAAGTGCTGCAGTGGGATTGTGTGTGAGTGACTGGGAATTACTTATCTCTAGCTCATCTCCTTAAAGTTGTTTTTCTCATGCACTTGCATGTTTGTAGTTTACCAGGAAAATAATTTTTGACATCAGATTTAGAATCGATGATTTAAAGCTGAATCAGGGTACTTACCCACGTGATTGTTGAGTTGGGGGTCTGTGATTCTGCAAGGCTGTGAAGTCAAGAGGCGTTTGAAATCATATGCCTAATTGAATCTATTGAAACTAAAAATCATGAAAAATAATTAGGAATTTTCAGCGTTAGAGAGTGCAGGGAGTAGCAACAACAGCTTTTTAGATGGGTCTTGATCATGCAGTGCTTCTTAGAAGTTTCAGTTGTTTTCAAAACATGTATTTTAAAAAAATCATGGTGTGGGAGGCGTTAAGGAGGCAGAGATTTTGAAGATTTTGATGCATTACAAAACCAGTCATCCTCCAGATGGGTGCCTTCCCATTTGCTCTGTGGGGAGGTCTCAGAGCACGGAGAGTGCTCTGTTCACTTGCGCAGAATCCACTGGAAAGCGGGGCGATGCCTTGCAGAGTAGACCGAAGTCAACGGAAGAGGGAATTGGGATGGCTTTATTAGTGTTGCACATTTAATTGGTAATAAATTCCACGTGCCACTGCTGCAGCTTGCCTGTGCTCCTCATGGCATGAGCTGAGGTCACCCCATGCCCACCTGGGCGAGCAAGCGGTGCAGCATGCCTGACCTCGGTGCCGGTGAGCTGCTCAGATAGAAACCTTGGCATGTGCCACCTCGGCTCCTCGCCAGAGCAAAGAGCAGCAATGTTCATCCCAGGCCCATAAGCGATGACAGGACTTGGAGAGGAACCTTTTGGGATTAATGCTAAAAATATTTAGGTAGCCATCTGAGTGCTTGAAGTCTTTTTTTTTTTTTTTTTTTTTTTTTTTTTTTGTGAGGCATGGCAAGGAAGGAGATGAAGACTCCTCATCTGTTTGCTGTCCTCATAGCACAGCCTGCCCGCTGAATAGCTGAGTGACAGGCAATCTGGCCTATCCATATGACCATATTGTTTTCCTCCCCTAATTAGCCTGGTCCTTACTGTGCTGATGAGGAAACAGATGCACTGAGCAGCAAATTACCTTCATTTCGCCTCTGAATAAAAAAGACACAGCACTTAATTGACTCATTTGATCTCTGGCAATTCAAAGCAAGTAAAGTGGAAATATTTAAAAGTGGCAGCTCCTTTCTGAAAAGGGGGAAAGTATGTTGGGAGTGTATATAAATGCATTTGTGTATGCTTATGGATTTAAAGTGTCAGATGTGAGGGTGATGCTGAGGCTTGTAGAGTTGCTATTTGATGCCTTCAAAGAGAGGCACAGAGCCTCCTGTTACCACAAGCAAAAATGATGAAAAAATACCCCATTATTTCCTTTGTCAACAACAAAATATTTGCATACTTAACTGCACCAATATCTTTTTACAGTTCCTTGGCAGTAAATGTTGATTTCTTGTGCAGCGTGGCATGCTGCACATACTAGCAGCTGAAATGGCTCACTCCTGCATCCCTGTGCTCCTGCCTGGGCACTGGCCATGCCACAGGGCTTCTCTGCTGTCCATGTTTTCTCTTGTTATTTTTTCCTACATTTATATATACATATGTTTTTTTCCTGCTAGTTTTTTGTTTTGTTTCTAATATAAATAAAATAAAATATTGTCCTGCTTTCAGCTGGGATAGAGTTGATTGTCTTCCTAGTAGCTGGTACAGTGCTATGTTTGAGTTCCGTATGCAAAGAATGTTGATAACACACTGATGTTTTCACTTGTTGCTAAGTAGTGTTTAGACTAAAGTTAAGGATTTTTCAGCTTCTGGTGCCCAACCAGTGAGAAAGCTGGAGGGGCACAAGAAGTTGGGAGGGGACACAGCCAGGGCAGCTGACCCAAAGTGGCCAATGGGGTATTCCATACCATGGGATGTCCCATCTAGTTTAGGAACTGGGGAGAGTGGGGGCAGGGGGATCGCTGCTTGGGGACTAACTGGGCGTCGATCAGTGGGTCGTGAGCAATTGCACTGTGCATCGTTTGTACATTCCAATCCTTTTATTATTACTGTTGTCACTTTATTAGTGTTATCATTATCGTTATTAGTTTCTTCTTTTCTGTTCTATTAAACCATTCTTATCTCAACCCACGAGTTTTGCTTCTTTTCCTGATTTTGTCCCCCATCCCACTGGGTGGTGGTGGGGAGTGAGTGAGCGGCTGCGTGGTGCTTAGTTGCTGGCTGGGGTTAAACCACAACAAATACATATGGGTATGTTTTGGAAGGTGCTACTCAAGGGATTGAGGAGAGGTCTTAACAGGTGTGCATAGCTGGTGCCTGATGTGTACCCCAGCATTGGTGTGGGAGCTGTGTTCTGCCACCTCCTTTTGCAGCTCTTGGGGTCACTGGGGAGCTCTTGGCAAAGATCCACATTGTACCTTACCAAAATTCTCATGTGGACAAAGAGGATGTATCTGGCACAATGCAGTCTAGTCTAAAGGCTGAGAAGAAATTTGTCTTTTATTTTATAACCTGGGTGCATTTATGCCTGCAGCCACATCTCTGGTCCCCAAGGTGAAAGGCATCTGGTGGAGGTGAATGGTCACTCCCTGAACTCACTAGCTCCTTGTGGATGGACTTCTTTCATGGTGTCTTAATCCTTCAAGAGGTGGTTTCGCCTGCAACTCTCTGCAGTGAATGCTTTGCAAAAAGAAAATTGTTTCCATACAGCTGTGTTGTGGCCATCCCATTTATTAGGACAGTGTATCTTAGCAGAACCTAAGGGATGCTTAATGTACAGATGTTTTTTGTCCTCTTCATCTGACCTAACTTGGCCTTCCCTACATAGGATGTATGTTCCATTGATTTGTCCCCCTGCTGTGCTTCAGTAAAAGCTGTTACCAAGTCTGCTTCCATTTCAATTTAACTTCTTTGGGGTGTTTAAAGGTTAGTGTAAGTGCATGTACAGGGGCTGCTCAGAGATTTGCATATAGTAATAGTACCCTGTTGCATACTGTCAGGACATAAATGAGTATTATTCGTGCCAGCTTGCATTTGTCAGAGGAGGGATTTCTTTGTTCTTGACACCTAGCAATTTAGAAATATTAAACTTTCCCTTTAAATGGCTAAAATTCCATATTTATGCCTGTAAGATGATCATTGAAATGTGTTAAGGCAGTACCAACTTCACTCAGTGGACTTTGCCCTACTCTGCATCTCTTCTGCTTCTTCCCCTTTTCCTAAGCTTTCTGCCTTCTCTTTGTTACAAATACCTATTCAATAGATTGCTGTTGCTGTTGAGTTTGGGGTATTTTTTAAATACTTTTTTTCTACTTGATTCCGAGTTTCATTTTATTATTTTCCTCTGGATTATAAAGTGCATGCATGGAAGAAAGCTTTTGGACTAAAGTGGGCCAGTTCAATCAGGAAAGCTCCCGAGCACGCACCAACCCGAATGTGCAGTGCTAATTCACTAATCAAAGTAAACTATGCTGTAAAGAAAGATGAGGGTTGACATAATTAAAAGGGCTATTTTGGATGCAACGTGAATTACACATGCTAGATTTGCCATGATAAGAATCCCAGCGTGTCTGTTATCTTGGTGATTTATTTTTTTTAATAGTGAGGTAATGAATACTCTTTCTAATAAAAATTAGATATGCTTATTCCACTGTACTTGAGTGTAAACCTTCCAGGGGGAAAGAAGTGGGCTCAGATAGTAGAGTCAGATTGTCTGTAAGCATCTTCCTTGCAGGTATATTTTCAAAGCTATTTTTTCTTCTGATAATATGATGCTGAATTTCTTGTACCTGAACAAGTAAGTAAAAAGAAACAGTTATTAAGCTACAGAAGGTAGAAACTACAAGGGCAAAGACAATGATACCTGTAAAACAAGAATAACGGAAAGATCACTTTAATTACTGATACACTAAGTGGCACCTTTTTACCTAGCATCATATTACTCTCATCTATTTAATTATCTGTTGCTTTTTACATTGCATGTGCTTTAACAGAAATGAATAAATAAAAAATGCGTCTGCCATTGAGTCAGACTGTTACATTTGTTATGAGCTGTTTGGATTTTAAATAATTAGTTAAAGCAATACTCCTGCAGTTTGTAATTACATATTCTGAATCAGAGGCCATTTGAAATACAGTTGGTACTTTATATACGTTTGCCTGCCATGCATTCTTGTGATAAAATCAAGATAACAGTCAATGAAAGTAAAACTCATGTCTGCGAATATAGGTTATTTTAGGTGACTTTTTTTTTTCTTAAAGTGGCTGTGCTGTGCAGAACGGCTGAGGCTCAAGACCCCTGTTCTGGGGTGTATGTAGCAGAGGATAGGCCATGCATGCCCACATTGAGGGGTGATGTGTAGGGCAGCCTGTGGTGTGATGTGATGCCTGTATGATGAAACAGCTTCAGCAGGAGGGTTGACCAACAGGTTCCTTGGTCTGTATGGTGTTGCATGGTCTCAGTGCCATCCTGCAGCCATGAGTGTTTATGGATAAACATATGGCAAGTTGAAACTGCAGATGTCCCCTTCGAAAGTGGATGGGCTGGATTGTTTAGGTTTTCAGTGGAGTTTGCACTGTTGGTCTCCAGGTGTGATTGCAATGCTAACTTGAAAACCACAGGCACTGTGTGGGCTGTGGGGCATGGGCAAGTCAACAATACACAAAAGTCACTGAAAGTTAAAAGGAGGTTCCTTGCTAGTCCTGCATAAAGAAATGTATAAAGCTCCTACCAAGTTTCAGCTGAGGAGGTGCACTCTTCTTGACTGGTGTGAGACCCCTGCTGTCAATTAGAACAGGGCTTTGAGTATTACTCTGGGACTGGTGCTGTTGGCAATTGGGGCTTTTGTGCATGAGAGTTGTTTTGCAGCAGATCTGAATGTGGCTGCAGGTCTGGATTTTGTTGGTTAAAGAAAGTCTGGAAGGTGCTGGGGAGATACAGAGGGAAACTTGCGGCTGCAGACACCGAGCATTACCTGAGGGGGTCCGTGAAGCCTGGGAAACTTGAAAACTTACTTTGTTCCTTTCTTTTTCAAGATTATTGTCAGAATTAGTTTGATTTTGTGGGGTTTTTGGGTTTTGTTTGTTTGTTTGTTTGTTTTTCCCATCTTGTTTTCATTGTTTTACAGCTCTGGCTGCCATTGCTAACAGATAAATCTATCTTGCTGCTGCTGGGCAAGGTGGTTCTTTGGAAATCTGCAAAATCAGGGATGGGATTTCAGACCAAGGGAGCCCTTGAACCTGTCTGGTTCCTCAGTTCTTGAAAATCTGTCCTAATGCAAGCAAAGACTTGGAGAACCCGGGGCAGTGCTGGAAGCAGGTGCTGGTACATGTTGTCTGGCTGGGCCTGGAGCTGTGTGGGCAGGCAGAGCAAGCCTCCTGCCAGCGGTCAGCAAAAAGATTGGGATCATCACTCAGGTTCGTTTTACATTTCTCTTTATTGTCCTGCTCCTCAGCCCAGGATGAAGGAGGGCCCTGAGCATCCTAAATGACTTATTTGTTGAAAAGCACCCAGGTGCCTATGTTCCCCCCCCATCAGGATGGATGAACAAAGGAAGAAGATTAAGAAGTTGCTTAATAATGTAACAAAATAATGAAAAAAGCATTAAGGGCAGGAAAAGAAGTCATTAGTCTGCAAAAAAAAATAGTAATTTAAAAACATGGCTAAACGGATCAGCTTTTGAGTGCAGGGTGACCATCCTGGGACTTCCAGGCGTTACTGACAGTACAACATTGGGGAGCTGTTTTGGTGCTCTCCTGCCTTAGGTTTGGAGTGCTGGTAGACAAGTATTTATGCATGCACTACACCACTGCGTCGGTCATCTCATTGCAGAGTGGGAAATTAATTGTTCCAGTGCAGACAAGATCTGAATGCTGAGTGCCTTCCTCCTTCCCCCACCTCTCTGCTTTTCTTCTTTCAATATTTAGCCAAGGCAGCTGTGCTTAAATCTAAGATTTCCCTATGTCTTTGCATACATCATTGAGGGACTATAATTCCATAAACCAGAATAGGCCTCAATCACCTTTTGAACTCAGTGGTGCAGCTAATTGAATGAAACTTGCTGGGAAAGACACAAAATCATTAGTTTGTGTCTGTTAGATTGTCAATGTGTGGCTATTGTGACAGAGTTCGCCCTTTTCCCCCTTTTTCCTCCCATGACTGCAGTCTATGTGTTAATTATACTTTAAAAATATGGAGAGCCAGAAAATATGTTTTCTTTATTTGTGCTGAAAATGGCTAGTTGTCACTTGTCAAGATAACAACATTTCAGGAACGTGGAGATAAATACATTTCATGGAGAACTTCCCAAATGCATTTCTGAAGTGATCTGAAGGCATGGGGTTTCTCAAGGGTGTAGGCAGGTGGTCAGGCTCCAGTGAAAGTGTGGCAAGGTATGGGGGGACCTGGGTTATACTTTTGTCCCATTTCTTGGCCGTTGCTGAGGGATTTCTCTGCTCCAAAAGGAAGTCTCTCTTTTGCACTTTCCCTCCTGTTTTCTGCCAAACAGAACAGTGATAAAAATGAGGTTTCCTTGTGTTTGCAAAGTGTGATTGAGATTTATGGGTGAAAATCATCCTAACCCAAGTAGTACTCGTTATGAAATGTGATCGAAGGTCTAAGCCTTGTGGTCCTAACTTGAGTAGAATGCCCTTGATTTGCTGGGAGCTGGACCCAGGCAAAATATGTATGATGCTATTTGTGGCTTGTGTTTCCCAGTGTTTTATCCAATAGAAAAAAATGTGCAAAACGTCTAAAATGGCTTTTTAAAATTTTTTTCTTAACTGGGTGGGAGCACCTGGTACATACAGACCTTGTCCTGGTGCTCAGTGCTTCAGGGGAAGCCTTCAGTGAGCAAAGCACCTCAGCACATGCTGACTTCAGCACATGAAATGTTTTTATCTGTATCAGTGGGGCTGTAAATGTAAGTTCAGGGGACTTTGGAAAAGAAGGATCGAGGGGGGAGAGAGAGAGAGTGGTTTTAACTTCCTGGTAATTTGTTCCATGCAAGTGAGATACCCTGTAGTTATTTTCAGTGCCTGTAGTAAATTGCAGTGTTTGGAGTTTGCAATTTCGCAGGACAATGGCAAGAGGCAGGTTTCTATCTGTGAGCCAGTGAGGAGGTAAATTCTGTGTTCGCAAGCCTGCAGAGCACTCCGCTGGAGCTGGCTGGAGCCAGGACTGCCCTAATGACTTGGGTCTGTCCTGGCATTTCTATGCATCCGACTGAAGTGTGTTTGCTCATAATTCGGTTTCTCTCCTCCTCTTTTTACAGAAAAGTAGATCTAATTTAGGCAACTATCCTGAACATTACGTGTGCACGCAGGAAAGGTGAATACATGATCCATCTTGTGGTGGCTTGCAATATGTGTTTGCGCTGTGCAAGACACTCAGAGGTGGTGTGCACCTGCAGGTTGTTAGCAGCATAAGAGAGCAAATCTGTCAAGAGAGTGGTTATTTCATTTATTTGAAAATAGGTACGTATCATATTATCTGGTTTCCTAAATGATTTCTGTGTTCGCAGGCGAAGCTGGTGCTGCTGAAGGGTCCTGGGCCCCTCGCAGCGGGCACCGCAGTGTGTTTGCTTGTTTGCCTCACAGCATTTTGGTCCCCTCCACATTCTTTCAATAGCACTTTTCTTTGCAGCATGAAAGCTTTGCATAGTAAGGACCTCACAACACAAGAATGAGTGTTACTTTCTTTTCTTTCTTCCTTTTTTTCCCCTCTCCCGTTGTGTTCTCTGCATCGACAGTTTTTGCTCTCCGCTGCCAGGCCAGAAGCTCCTTTGTTCTGTCAATAGGGCTGGCCAAGCTGGGGGGCTGTAGCCCTCTTTTACCCATGACAGCTCACTAGGAATATGTGTGTGTTTGTGTGTATCTCTCTTTTTCCTCCCATTAGCCTTTCAGAGTAATTAGTGTGGCTTTATGGCTGAAGTTGGTGAAGAGAGTAACGGTGAAGTCTGTCTGCACTGAAGTGTAGCAGAGGCTTTTATTAAGCTTATAATCGAGGAAAAAAAATCAAAACGAAAACAGTAATGAATTGCAAGCAGTGTCACAATTTGCTACGCCTTTCATTTATGCAGGACATCAGCCTGCAGAGAGGTTGAACCCTGTCTCTTGTCATGCATCTCTAATCCTCAGCCATTTGGGGCTGCAAGGGAGGGGGCTGCAGCTTGTGCTCCCTTTGGACCTCCTACCACAAACCTCTATTTCCTCTCCCAAAAATTTATTTGCAAAAGTTTCAGTTCAAAATGTTGCACAGAGAACTGTTTTCAAATACTGTATGGAAAGCCCTGTCTTGTATTAAAGTGTATGCTTAGGGAAAAAAAACAAAGGTAGCATGATGAGTCTGGACTTCGGCAAGATTTTGGCTCACTGTTTCTTCCACATCTGAGAACTTGTTCCTGTGTGAATGCCAGCTTTTCCCATATTGGTGTCCCTGGATTTGAAAACCGGTGTGATACCTAGTTGACTTTATGCTTAGGTAACTTTCCTGTAAAATACTTAATTTTCATTAGCTTTCTTATTAGACTGCTTTTTTTCCATGTAGAGTTTCATGTAATAATAATTGGACATTAGTTGAACAAATGCAAGTCAGCAGTTTTCAGCCTATAGAGCACTTTTTCTTCCCTTTTTTCTTTTTTTTTGACAGATGAGATGCTTTTTGGTAGACACGTAGGTAATTTCTCCTCATCTGCTTCCAGTTGTCATACCCTCAGAAAAGGGCTCTCTGCAGGTACCTGCCCTTCCCAATAAATGCCCAAATTGCTGTATGAATCTCTGCACTGTGGGGCTGAGTCTTTGTGGTAGAATGGGAGAACTCATGCTGTAGATGAAGAGCTGTGAGAAATGAGGCATAGGGCTCCCTGACATACTCAGGAAGGACCATTTGCCATTGAGTGAATGTGGATAACTGGGGTGAGACATGGTGGATTGGGTGCTAAAGGTGATGAGCATTCAGTTCATCTATTTCATGTTCTTGAATAAATTAATGTCCCCAAATCTGAATTTAAAGAACACTGCTTGCCTTGTTCATTCACTTTAGTGGCCTGTTATGATATCTCAGTTACTTCTAAAGCTGGTCAAACTATTTCACATGAATAACTTTGCCACTAAGAACATCTTGTTTGGTTTAAGTCAAAGTTTTCTAGAAGAAAACTACTCTTCTTGGGTGTGTTGTTTTTTTTTTTTTTTGTTGTTGTTGTGTCCCCCCCCCCCCCCCTTTCGTTTTCAGACTGCCTTAGCTTAATAACTGGAAAAACCCTGTTATTTTCCCGCCTTCTCAGTCAACTTCTTTGTAGCTTTCTTCTTAAACAAAACTGAAATAAAACATCTTAACATCCTGAAACGGACATCCAAATGTTTTGCAAAATTGGAAAGCAAGTGGTGTTTCAAAGTAAGTTGAAACTGGGAAGGCAGCTTTTCAAAAGGGAGAAAAAAACCCCCAACTGTGCTTCTAAAAGTAAATGCCTTGTGGAAAAGCAAACTTTGGAAATGGATCAGTTCTTCTTTCCTTGCTTTTTGTGTATGGTAATATTCTGCAAAAAATCCCCAATACCTTTGGCTGGTTTGTTTGGCAGTAAGAGAATAAATGAGCAGGATTGCATCCGTGGCACTGCTGAAAGGTGCAGAGGAGACTGTTCCACTTTGCTGCTTGTGCCTCCCCAACCACAAAAGGTGAGGTGGTGACAGTACTTCCTCCTTTAAGGTAAATTGAGGCAACTTCATTTTGGGGAGCAAACTCTTCTTTTAATAAGTGTGTTTCCAGCAGATGCTGCTGTGGGAATACTGCTGGTGGCTCTCTGGCCATGTCCCACCTGTGGTCTGCCTGGACCTCGTGCTGGTCCTGTGAAATCTGGGGTAAAAAGGTGAATACAGCTATATTGGTACCCATGATGAGTGAGGATAGCCAGTGCAGTTTGTGGTCCAGATTATACATTTCATATATTCTTCGGAGCTTAAATTTAATTGCCTCGTAAGTTTGAGCAAACAGCTGCAATTCCAACTGAGAGTGACTTGTTTTGAGGTGTGCATTTAGTAAGATTAATGAAATGCCATGAAAGTAAAATCCAGATTTTGTCAACAAGGTGGACTTGCGGTATTTGACTGCTTACCTTTTGCTTTGAAGTCTCCTTGTTTGTTCATTATCCAGAGGCACATCTCTGTACAGACTGTGTGGAGTTGTGTATGATTTTCAGCACCCCCGTTTTAAATGAGAACTTTTATAAAAGGACAGAAGTTATTACAGGACTAACTGTGTGTAGTTAGAAAAAAAAGTAAATAAAAAAGTCTAACAACCCTCATCAGTCTGTAAGAGTTGAGATGAAAAGAGCTAACGATTGCTATCTAAGTGATAAATGGGTGAGTGTCTGAAAGGGCTTTGGCAACAAGAGAAGACAAATGAAGGCAAAATGGCTGCTGTCTGCCTGCCTTTCTCTCTTTGAAGAATATTATGATGAAAACATATTTAGCAATCTGGCTCCTAACTTGGGTCTAAATGATATTTTGAATGAGACAGTGCAACAGTAATAAATTAGAGCAATTAGTGACTACGTAATGCTTTTTCATATAGAAGTGGTGTGCCACAACCTCATGTGGAGGGGGAAAACCTGATTTCAGTGTGTGAGGGGAAGACATACCTGTGGGAAACACACATTGGGGTGTCTTCAGTTGATTTCTCCATGGTCCTACTCTCTCCAGTGGATGGACTTTGTATCATTGTCCATGGGAGTGGGATCCATGAGGTTAGGAATAGCATGTGTGGAGCACTCCATTATGGTCATGCTAGAAGGTGGCTGAAAGGATTGGGATGGGACTTGGGGAGTTCATTTTGGGAAAAATTTTGATCAGATCTGACTGTGTGCATTGGATTTGCTGTGTTCAGGCTGTTTTTGATGGTAACTGTCTCATTCAGTGTGTGGACCAGTGCAGGGGTGAACCTGGTGTTTTTTAATGCCAAACCAGTCCAGTTCAGTGAGCAGTCAAGGACCAGGTTCTCCAGAGGCATCTTGTGAACCTTCCATGATATATAAGATGGTGCTTAAAGTTCATCATAAGTGCTTTAATGTGGAGGGATGAGCGTGTGTGGAAAAGCTTTATGGGATTGGGCCTCAGGCAGGAGAGGGACCTGCTTTTTCTTTCTGTGCTTCTCCTGGAAAGGTTACTGCCTTGGTGGGATCCTGCCCTTGCAGAAACTAGAGCTCCTTCCTTTTTCAGATTTGTCTGGAGCAATGTTTCTGGAACAAGGAGGTCAGATAAAACATCTTGGTATGTGGCATTTGGGTTGCACGCTGCCTGGTCCTGTCAATACCAGTAAGCGACGTGGGGCTGTGCTCATCCTGGGGAGAATTGTCTCGCTCGCGTCGTCACCCGTTTGGAAATTGCCTCTTACGGGCCATGTTGCTGTTGCCTCCGGTTTGAGGTGTCACTAGTGCGTGGCCTTTACTGAGCTCATTTCCCAGCCTCTCCACTGTTGAGGATGTAAAGCCGAGTGCCTGCAGTCTCACCATCATCCTTCGGCTCGTAAACCATGCCTGTGCTTTTCTTTTCCCTTGCTCCCAGAGCCTATAAAACTTAACTCCTGGTAAAGAGACACAGGTGTGAAGTTTTTAAACTGGTGAGAGTGAAACTCATTCACTTAAATATTTGCAGAAGGGTATGCAGAGGAGACCCATGTGAATTTGTGCATCTGCAGAAGTGAGGACTTGGAGTAGATTTTGTCTGGCTGTTTTACCCAGGTGTTGCAATTTCTGAACATACTACTTCTGAAGTTTATTTACTGTGCTGCTGTTCTGAGCAGTGAGACTTGGAGCTGTAGAGGAGAAACTGCTGCGCTCCTCTCTTTGTAACGTTGAAGTTGAAAAGAGCAAAGAAAATGTCATATGGAAACAGCCAGGTCTCCTTCCCACTTAATGTAATGTATGGGGAAGAGCATATGCTAAACAGTTAACACACTTTTTTTGTGCTACTGCTCAGCAGCTGCAGCAGGGAGAGGGGTTTGGACCGCACTAGTGTCAGAAAGAAGAATGTGAAGAAAAAGTAAAGGCCATGTCATTCTAACAGTAAATCTTACTGAAGAGGTACCTTCTGCTTTTCAAGAAGATAAATGGTTTATATGAATAAGGTAGCCAATAAAGTTTAACTAAGAAATAGAATACTAAATTAAAATGCAAGTGCCAGCTCACTTGATAGTGTTGGCCTTCTGATAATGTGCTGGTCCCTTGAACTTAATTGATTAATCAGTCCACTATTCTTTTCTTAAACAAGCAGTTATATACTGGAAGAAGGAAGTATAGTGGGGTTTGATTCTGTACATCAGTTATTTGACTTCATGTTTATATAGTGATATGTAGGTTACAATTCTATAAAAACTCTGAAAATAGCAATCATAAGCATTAATTAGTTATCAGTTTCTTCTATTAAATTCTATACCTTCTTCTCTAATTCAAGTGACTTATTTCATTAGATGAGCTTTAACACTGTGCTACTCTCCTGTCACAGTTCCCAATTTGGAAGTAGCTCAGTCTCACCAGATTGGCAATGATCTGCAGTCATGCTCAAAGTAGATATTTTGACTACCAGGGAAAACAAAATAAAACAGAAAAAAATCAGTGCTGTATGGGGAATTTTTAGTGTTACTGGTTGCTACTGTATAATTTGGTCTACAGTACAGTCTCAAAAGTACTCAAGCTGCCATGGGGGAAAGTTTTGGATACTCACCATAACCTTGGATAATCCTCCTCTTATTTCCTTAAATTTTGTATTGTATGTGCAGCAGACTTCTCTAAAGCCGTTCATCACCTTCTCTCACTTGCGTGACCTGAGAGTGGGAGGGATGTGGGCCCCCCCACAGCAGGGGTTTGGATGCCTCTGCCTTCACAAATTTTCAAAGAAGTGGAGAATGAGGTTTGTTATGTTGCTGGGCATGGTAAATCAGGAGCAAATGGGTTCATTTTTACCTCCTTCCAGATTTCACACGTACTTGGGCCTTTATCCAGAACCCAGCCTGAGCCTTGTGGTAGTGTTGGTGGCCCTCAGGTCCAGTTCTTGAGAAACAGCGGAGAGGCAGTGAGTGTCTGTGCTCTTCATTAGCTTCAGTGATAAAAGTGGTTGGCAGATGGGATCTCTGAACTGTTTGAAAATTCATGTTGTGCTTCTGGGGACTTAGGCTGCTTTGTCTGGTGTTACATCTCTGACTTTCACACAACATGTACTGTCCCATCTTAATGATTTTGGGGGTATTGATTCTTAACAAAAATACATTCATTTTGTCATCAGAATGAACTCATGCAAGTATGTAATTGATTATCACATCAACTGAGATGATACATTTACTAGCCAATTATAATTTTAGAGTTATGCAGTCAATTCCCTTTCTCCCCCAGCTTTCTTTGGGAAAGGCCCTAAGTCTATCAGGATTTGCATTAATATTCTGTCATGAGTTGGCTCCTCTGTTTTCTTCAAATTTCTCACTACCCTGTTTGAAATCCCTGCAGACTATGAAGATGTATAGAAAAGACATAAAACCTACTGTTGGCATTTATTACACTGTGGTGCCCTAGAGCATGGGTGAGTTCTTCACCCTTCAACCAGGAGGAGGAGTTCCTTATATGAAACTTTCTGCCTTTAATCAAATTCATGTCTGAGAGGGGTCACAAGGAGGTACTAGGAAGGGGTAGTCAGTCTGATAGATAACACAGGTAGAGCTCTGGGGAGAAGCCCTGAGGCTGAAGCCCGTGAGACCTTGACCACCTCCTAGAGGAGCAGATCGAAAGGGACCAGCTGGAGAAGCAAGCTGGGGGCAGTTGGGCAGAGCTGAACACTGATGAGGGGAAGAAGAGGTCTGTGTGTGAGAAAAGGCTTTGATACTTGCTTAGGTCTGGACAGCAAGAGGGGTAGGATGATGCTAGGAGGAAGGAACTATAAGCATTGTTCAAAACCTACAGGTTTTAAACCTGTATGTTTAAAATGTATTGTTCAAATTTATTAGGTCAAAATGGTTAAAAAATCTTGAATAATCAGGTGCATATTTCTGGGTCTGTACTTATGTAACCTTTCTGGTCCAGTAGGTCATATATATTGATGAGTTGCAATCCCATATTGTTTGTTTCATAGCCTGTGATGTCCTCCTTGGCACTGCAGCCAGAGGTGGTCTGCTCTGACCTCCCCTCCTGCGGTAGGGAGCCATTGGTGAGCATTGTTCTCTGCAGCCTTTCTGGGATTGAGGCCTTCTTTGTGAGCAATTATCCCCTTAAGGGGGATGTTGTGAGACTCGTAAATTGGAGATATCTTATTAGCCACACTTAATATGCCAAGCGTTAGTTATAAAAAGATGCACCTTGCTGCTAAGACTGAATGATTAATTTGCAAGCCAGTGAGTTGTTAGATTGTGCTAACAATTACCATATTTGATAGATTAAAGCCCACACTAGTATATCTGTTGCCTTGGGAGTTTATTTACAGTTCCTGATCTGTGGCGGGCAAAGAATTCGTGGTGTGACAATTACTATATGTCTTGATGATCCCGTCACATTTAAAAATAATGTCCAAGCAGAAAATTTTACCCATCTCACAGGGACCCAGCCCCACCAACCCTTCCTGTTGAGAAGCTTAGCTTCTTCCTGCAAGAAGTCGTCAGCCAGATATAAGTCTCTCTGGAAAACTTCCCTTCTGTGAAAATAAAGAAACCAGGAAATTTGTGTTTTGCCCTGAAATGAAATGAAAATGTGACCTTTTAGACTATAATTATATATATATATACACACACACACACATTGTGACTATAACTATTTAAATATGCGTATAAACTATATATAACTTTTAGTGTGCACAAGAAACTTCAGATTCTCTTGTTGGAAGTACTTCAGTTTGGCACCAAAGATGCTTGATAAGTTATGCAGAGAAAGAGCATAATTGACTTTGTGGTCCAGTGGTCTGAGAGTTTCATATTCTTCAAAACACAGGTTAAAACAATTGGGGGTGATGGTGGCAAAAGATGTGGAGAAGAAAGTCACTGCCTCAGCTTTCCTTCTGATCAGAAATGCTGTCCTATAAAGTGACAGTGAAATTCCCATTGCTTTCTTTCTTGCAAACAGATATCCAGCTGGCCAAGAGCTGTTGCCATCTCTGGGTCTTGGTGTGAGCATTGCAACTGATGTTAACAGCCCTCCTTTGCAGCAGCGTCACCCACAAAGACAAAAATAGATGTGCCCCAAAACACCCATACCTTCAGGAGATTTTTGACCTGCATCCGTGCTTATGTGAAGTTTTCATACCTTTTATCTCCCTCTTTTCCAAACAGCTTTATTAATTCTGACTTGCGATCAGGCCCTGTTTTAATAACTTGTGAGCCCCTGTTGTCCCTGCAAAGCAGAGAGGAGGTCTTTGCACGTCAGAAACCTTTAGCAGTAGGCAGCACATGAAAGGTCATCGTCCAACTGGTGTGATTTATGGGCCCTGGGCAGCTGGGCTGCTTCCCTCCTCATTCCCTGCATACATTTGTGCCCATGTCATTGTTGGGCACTCTCCCTCACTCCCCCCTGTTGTATTATTATTATTTTTTTTAATGTCAAAATGAATGATGGTAACTGCCTCCCATAAACAAGTTGTGGGGAAAAAAAAGTGATGTGAATTCCCAGGTGATGCATGGGGAACAATGTCATCCTTGTTCCGCTCTCCCTCTGGGGCATCTGCAGCTCACCTGGCCCCAGAAACCCAGCTCCGTCCCGGGGATGTGGGGCAGGCACGAGGGCACGGCACGCCATGTCAGCTGGGGGCTTGCAAAAGCTGGCATGTCCCTCAGCATCTTGGTGATGTGGCGCTTGGGATGGCATCACATCCTCCACACAGGCTTAGTAGTCACAGGGCTCAGATGAGTCACTTTGGGGTTTGTTTTTTTTGTTGTTGTTCACTGTTTTGGGGCAGTCCTGCAGACTTAAGTCTAGCAGACTTACCAAGATGATTCATAGCCATTTAGTCTCCGTCGTTGTTGTATCGATTCTGCAATCATCACTAAGATATCTCTATTACTGTCTTTTTCCTTTGCCTTTTGGTAAATTTTCTGCCTTGTGCTCCTCATAAAGACAGTAGCAGATGACAAGAATGCTTTGAAATTACATTACGTGGATTGCAGTTGATATAAATACATTCTACTTTTATGGAGCTGCTCTGATTTACATTACCTGCAGATCAAGCCTTCACTGTTTGTTTAACTCTGGTACTTCTGTTAA